>NC_059206.1:18776620-19494649 GCF_020615455.1 Coregonus clupeaformis
CGTGACTTGCTCTGTCTCTGTGACTCAGAGTTCCCCAGCCAGCCTCAGTAGTTTAGCAGAGTTCCCCAGCCAGCCTCAGTAGTTTAGCAGAGTTCCCCAGCCAGCCTCAGTAGTTTAGCAGAGTTCCCCAGCCAGCCTCAGTAGTTTAGCAGAGTTCCCCAGCCAGCCTCAGTAGTTTAGCAGAGTTCCCCAGCCAGCCTCAGTAGTTTAGCAGAGTTCCCCAGCCAGCCTCAGTAGTTTAGCAGAGTTCCCCAGCCAGCCTCAGTAGTTTATATGTGACAGGCTGTCTTTGATCGTATGCAGCTCATACTTCAGAGCTGTGCAGAGTATACCATTTTTCTTTCCAAATGGCACCCTATTCCCTATAAAGTGCTCTATTTTTGACCAGGTCAAACATAGTGCACTTTATAGGGAATAGGGTGCTATTTGGGACTCATGCCAGGGTTCTTACTGACGCAGGAGGCTGAGGCCACTACGTCACTAGTTTTATTACCATGGGAAAACTTAACACAGCCTTTCATATCAATGCTATGGGTCATCAGTGTTTGACTCAGTCACATACTGTATAGGTGATGAACGCTGGGCAGAGGCTTCTACTCTGTCTACCTTACCCGGGTTAGACCCCAGTCTCTCACATGCAATGCTGTTGTTTCTCAGTGCTGGGTAGGCCTGCTGACAGACCAGGAGTACTGTAGTGGCGTGGCTCTGGGTTTCCACTGTAACTGTTACACTAATGAGAAATTCAGATTCTGTATTTGCATTTTTTTGATATACGAAGTGAAGTCTAAAACATTGTTGTAAATGTGTGGTGCATTAGCGTGTGTTAACCTATATCTAATGCCCATTGAACATTTTTGAACAATGCAAATGTAGGCTATAAGCTCTTTATTACAATATATAAACTCTTCATGAGAATTAATTTGGAAATACTTTATATGCATTTTAATCACTCAGATGAGCGTATACTTCAGAGTGTATACATAGCAGACCTTTCATAGCAGACCTGGCATAGCAGACCTGGCATAGCAGACCTGACATAGCAGACCTGACATAGCAGACCTGACATAGCAGACCTGTCATAGCAGACCTGACATAGCAGACCTGGCATAGCAGACCTGGCATAGCAGTGGCAGTGTAGCTCCTTCCACACTTTGTTTGTGCAGTAGGCTCAGGCAGGCCAGGCGGAGGTTGGTATCCCCATTGCAGTGGTGTGTGTTGTGCTATGCAGTGATAGGTATCAGTGGTTTTGTGCTATGCAGTGGTGTGCATGATTATCGACCAGCCTGGCGGCGCTGTGCTCTGCTGTGGTGTGTCATGCAGGATAATGGCTGTGGCAGCGTGGCTCTGTTGACTGCTCTGTGGTCAGATCATCAGCTCAGCGCTGCAGGGAGGAGGCTTGTGGTTAGACTGCAGACACACAGATACAAAGAGAGCAAGGCATGCCGTGTAAGAGGAGCAGCTGCTGGAATAGGATGCCCTATTGCTTTGTCGCTCTCTCTCTATGTATCTCCTTCTGTCTGTCTCTCTCACTCTCTCTCTCTCTTGCTCTCTCTCTCTCTTTCTCTCTCTCTCTCCCTCCCTCTCTCTCTCTCTCTCTCTCTCTCTCTCTCTCTCTCTCTCTCTCTCTCTCTCTCTCTCTCTCTCTCTCTCGCTCGTTCTCTGTCACTCTCTCTCTCTATCTCTCTCTCTCTTTCTCTTTCTCTTTTTCTCTCTCTTTACCCAAACCTCCTTTCTCTTCATTCCCGCCCCCCACCTGTCCTTCGCCCTCCAGCATGTTGGGGCAGCGCCTCAGGTATCACTCTGGCCACCCGTCCTAATGGCCCCCGTTGAGAGAGAGCACACACACACACACGACATGCAACCACAAATGCATCCCAGCTGAGTGCCTGGAGCTAATGCAGAGTTCTGATAAATGGTGGAATCAGCCTGAGGGGAAGCGAGGCGTACTGCGGGCAGCCAGGCATAGCGCTCTGATTCAGCCCTGCTGCTGACGATACTCACATGGTTTCATCAATTCTGCATGGGCTTCAACACACAACACAAACACTATCTGGCTGAGGTTTGCCACAAGCACACCCACAGCTTTACATGCACCTTTCAGTATATTTGGCAATGTGCCGATATTTTGACATCATCCTAACAGATTTGGGACATCATCAAATATATTGATTGATATGATGTTTGATTGCTATAGAAACATACTGGCCATTGATCTTGGTTCAAGTGACATAGTGAGATTGTGTTTACTTGTTGGTTTCAGGTACACCAGTGGTTATATGAGTGTGAAGATGAATTGAATTCACTATGATCTTCAGTGATCTATCTAGAAGTGAAGATGGGGAAGAGACAGTTGATATATGAGTTTATTTTAATAACAGCCAAACCTCTGTACCCCAGAGATTAAAAGCCTAATTAGTTATATTCAAGCGTTTGTTCCGGCCGCCTTGATTTATACTAGCTCATACATTATAAGCAGGAGAGGCTCTCATCTCATGTCCGGTATAACACCATTAGCATAATTTGTGTCTAACCGTGAAAGAGATTGGATTGACAGTTTGTATAATTGAGAGAATTTCATGTCATTGCCTTTGCTTGGTTTTCTTTGGTAGGCAAGTACAATGGTTATTGAAACCACAAGAGTAGTTAGTTAAATTAGTTTCTTGAGTTTCAGAAAATGGCTATTGAAACGACAAGTTAGATTAGTTAGCTTGTCAATTATGTTAACGTCATTTCCATGTAAAAAGGACCCGTGAGCACCAACATGTGAAGTTCATAGGAGCATGTCAAACTTGTCTCATTGCGCTCTAGCGACTCCTTGTGGCGGGCCGTGCACCTGCAGGCTGACCTCGTCGTCAGTTGAACAGTGTTTCCTCCGACACGTTGGTGCGGCTGGCATCCAGGTTAAGCGGGAGGGTGTTAAGAAGTGCGGTTTGGCGGGTCATATTTCGAGAACGCATGACTCGACCTTCGCCTCCCGAGCCAGTTGGGGAGTTGCAGCGATGAGACAAGATCGAAATTGGGGAGAAAAAGCAAAAACTAGAATTACGTTACCAAATTGGTATCAGAATTTCCGAAAAATCGGTAATGGAATTTCTGAAATTGAATTGGCTACAATGGGAAATCATAGTAGTCACAAACCACAGTTGGGTTCACAAGTTTCAACAGCACAGTATAGTACAGCACAGTAAAGAAAAGTAGAGTATAGTTCAGTACATTACTGTAGAGTAGAGTTGAGTACACTATAATGTACTGTACTGAACTATACTTTATTGGACTGAACTATACTCTACTTTACTGTACTCTACTGTACTTTACTGTACTCTACTGTACTCTACTGTACTCTACTGTACTCTACTGTACTCTACTGTACTCTACTGCTCTACTGTACTTTACTGTACTCTACTGTACTCTACTGTTCTGTTCTGTGTTGTGCAGTGCTGTACTCTACTGTACTCTACTGTTCTGTTCTGTGTTGTGCAGTGCTGTACTCTACTGTACTCTACTAAGCTTTACTGTTCTGTTCTGTGTTGTGCTGTACTCCACTGTACTCTACTGAGCTCTACTGTCCTGTACTTTGATGTCCACATTTGTGAAACATAGTCTGGTTCAGATCTGGTTTAGATTGGTTCAGATTTGGTCCGGTCAAACAAATTTGGTCTTGTTTGGGGGCAGAGCTCATTAAAAAGATAGCCAGTGTGTAGAATAATACCCAAATATGCAAAGGAGGATATTGCATATTTATACCTTTGTGTACCTATTTAGGATACATCACCATGAAGATAATGACATTTATAACCATAATTATGCATTTCTGTGTAGTACAGATCAGGGACCCATGATTAAATGATCCCATCTCATCAGTTTTCTCAACAAGCAACACAATATAGTTTATATTGATTCATCACAGATCATCCATCTATGTGTGTTTCCCAAATGGCACCCTATTCCCTATATAGTGCACTCATTTTGACCAGAGCCCCATGGACCCTGGTCAAAAGAAGTGCACTATAAAGGGAATAGGGTGACATTGGGGATGAAAGCTCTGTTTATGTGTTGGTCAGAGTTGATGAGAAGTGCACATTGAGATCAGAGACGTGTCTGTCTGTCTGATGCATTTCCTCACACAAAGTGGTCATTTCTCACGCCTAAGAACATGATTAAATGATCCCATCTCATCAGTTTTCTCAACAAGCAACACACAGATCATCCATCTATGAGTGTGTCCCAAACGACACCCTATTTCCTATGTAGCGCACTACTTCCCATAGGGCTCTGGTCAAAGGTAGTGCACTATACATGTATAGGGAATAGGGTGCCATTTGGGACGCACACATAGGCTCTTGCCTTAAGAGCTCTTCCACATCACAATACAGTGCTGCTTTATTGTGTTCTCTTACTGTCAGCCTGACTATAGAACCAGCAGGCCCCATCTTTCCTCAGCCACCAGGCTCATCCATTACCCGATGAGTGTAGAGTGCTACAGGCCTCTCCACTGTTAACCAGGTCTAATCCACCTGGGTGCTGGCTGATATCTCTCACTAGTTGACTTGTCATTAACTAAAACACCATGGAGCTTTCATCTCTATTACCACTCCCCTCTCTGGTGAAATAAATCACACACACACGTCTAGGCAGCAGGGTTGGGGCAGCTCTCACTCTCTCTCTCTCTCTCTCTCTCTCTCTCTCTCTCTCTCTCTCTCTCTCTCTCTCTCTCTCTCTCTCTCTCTCTCTCTCTCTCTCACACTCACACACACACACACACACACACACACACACACACACACACACACACACACACACACACACACACACACACACAAACACACACTGCCTACACACTCTCCTCAGGGGACCAGGCTGGGAGTGCTGCACTCTGCTGTAACTGTAGCTGTACCTCTAACCTCAACCTGTCCCCTTTTATATCGAGTGCAATGGCTGTTTGATTGCCAGAGGTTTAGGCCCTGGACCAACAATGGAAATAACCTCATCATTTAAACTGTTATGATCTTTTACTGTGTTCTATTGCTGTATTATTATCATAACCTCAGCCCATTGCTGTAGCCTAGGCACTTGGCTTGATATCACTTTCAATAGAAGGAGGCTAAGATCATTTGTATGGTATTTAAGTCATTTGGTGTTTGTGTGTGTGTGAAGGAGATTAACTGAATCCCAGAGTATTTTTATCAGCCTCATTGATCTGGTTCTCCCTCCTCCCCCCTACCCCTCCCTCCTCCTCCCCCCTACCCCTCCCAGACTTGACCTTCAGCATGGGAGGTATCACAGAGCCATGTGACCTCCGCACTGAGCCGCTACACTCTCCACACACACACACACACACACACACACACACACACACACACACACACACACACACACACACACACACACACACACACACACACACACACACACACACACACACACACACACACATACACACACACACACACATATACACACACACACACACACACACAGAGGGGAAGGGGGCATGAGGAGAAACTCAAGGTTCCTGTTCTCTTTGTTTGTCGTCAGCACCTTCTCAGGCCGTTGAGGTTTCTCCTTCTCTCTACAAACTCAGCCAAGCGCTGCCAGAGGCCTGTGTTTGTGTCTCTGTGTGTGCGAGTCTCCGTCTCCATGTATGTGTTTGTGTGTGTGTGTGCATGAGTACAGGCACAGCTGTGTGTGTGTGTGTGTGAGGAAGGGGTTCTGCTGTGTGTGGAGCTGCAGGCAGGCAGGCAGGCAGGGGCCTGTATTGATGTCCGCTAGCTGCCTCCCCTGGGCAGGGCTCTGTGGGATAGTGTGTCAGCAGGACAAAGGGTTGGCGCCACCCGTCCTGCTCTACGCGCCACTAACTAGAATTCATTACAAACCAATCGAATTTGTTGCAGCCAATTGATAAACTAATTTGTAATTTCAGCTGGACATCTAGCCGTGGCGATCGCCGTAGTCCTGGTCCGGCTGAGGTCCTTCTCTGAGGGACTTTTGTTCTCTTTGTGACTGTCCGTAGATATGCCTGAACAAAATGAATAGCTTTGATAGCCCGCGGAGGCAGCCAGGGTTGGAGAAAGACGTGAACCAAACACACACGCATGCGAACAAACACACACACATTCACTCCTCCAGCTGGTTGTCCTGTTTGTGTCTTCTAGGCGATGGACAGAGGGGTGGACGGGGGATACGGAGGGTTCGGGTTACGGCTATACCCCTCCTGAGTGGCCCTCGATGGGACGCGATAGAGGCACAACCCTGGGCTCTGGGTCTTTCCAGACATTCCCCTCAAATAGGGCCATTAGCTGGGAGCAAAGCCTTATTCTCCTGGCCCATTCAGCGCTATTCTCTGCCTTTCAGACTTTCTATAGGACTGGTAATGTGTCAGGTAGGTGGTGGGGAGGTCTAAGAATGGGAGGGATGTAGGAAGGGAGCAGACGGGATAACAAGCTTCTTTTAATAAGTACCAAGCCAGGGTTTATTTTCTTCAAAAAAACTCCCTTATGACTGTTTATTTCTGTGGCTCAGTTGGTCAATACTACGGTAGTGGGTTCGATGTCCTTGATTTTGCATACACTGAAAAACTCTAAAAGGGCAATTTCAGTCAGCCAGACGTCAATGTGTCTACTTGTCATTCTTTCTGAGAGGAAGTGGATGAAAGGGGAAGGAAGGCATGTGGAGGTGATAGGGTTTCTGAAAAGCATCAATCTCCCAATTAGTCCTGAAATAACCTGACTGGGTATGGAACAGCAGAGAGAGGGGAGAGAGAGGGATTAGAAGAGAGAGAGAGAAGGTTGAGAAGGAAGAGAGGGAAGAGGAGGATCGGTGCTCAGCTCACTGGGCCTGTCAGTAGTGGAACCAGAGAGGCCAGGAGGAGTGTGGTGGAGAGGGAGAGAGAGAGAATGAGAGAGAGAGGTGGAAAGAGAGACACAGCTCTTCCTCTACCTCCATCTGAGTGAAATATTATCATACTGTGAATGTCTGAGTCTCTGCTTCTTGGTAAAACAGCAGTCCAGCATGGTTGTCCAGCATGGCTGGTTGTGTTTCACAAGAAACTGTTACAGCACTGGGATTTCAAACTTGTTTGGACTTATTCCAGTTAAAACTAACAGAGGTTGAACACAGATGCCAAGGATAGGCTCATTGTAACCAATATGTATACCAGTCCCAATGTCAAGAACCCTAAAACTGAAAAACAACTGGCATCATAAACAGAGTGGGTCAATGGGCTGAGCTGTAATTCAAGGTAATCCACCAGTTTATTGGCTCTAACAGAATGACCAGTACACCCATGAATTGATTAAGGCATAAAAGTGCAGGGCTTTTAAGCAGGACCACAATTAGTGCTTTTAGCTCAGACTGTACATTGATTGGTGTACCAGTTGTTTGCCAACATATGGCACATGGCTTTGTTTCCCATAAGGGTAATAACTCAGTTTACTGGATGTAGAAATGTATTTTACATGAGCTAGTTAATAGTATTACACTGACTCGCCCACTGGGGGACGTAGTAATGGTGAACTTCAGTCATCATCAGGGGAGGTAGTAATGGTGAACTTCAATCATCGTAATGAAACAGTCTTAGAAAAAAAAATCCACCTAGGACCATAAAGGGTTATTTGGCTTGTCCTTGTATAGAATAACCCTTCATGGTTCTTGGTATAACCTTTTCAACCAACAAAAAACTGTTTTAGAACTCTTTTTTTGGGGATGAACAAGGTTCCATGTAGAACCCTTGTCCTTGTAGGAGAACCCTTTTAGAACCATTTTTTCTAAGAGTGATAACCAGTGCAGTTTCTTATGCTGGCTTTTAGTTTTTTTTTAGGTAAAGTTGCAGTGTGCTAGAGCTAGATTTCCTGTAATTGATCTGCCATGAGACAATGTGACTTAGAGGTTTCACCTATTACATTAACACTGCTGATCCCATGCAGGATAAACAGAAAGGCTAACTAGATTACAAGCACATCCCCTTCTCAAATACCCAGTCTGCATTGCCAGGATCCTAGGCCCCCATTGGACTAAAACTAGAGGATCAATCGCTGCCCGAAAATCATTTGTTTAATTCGATTTGTGTGGATTTTCTCTCCTTAAGCACGGAAACAGTGGAGAGAAAAATACAAGTGTAAAAAGTGTGGTTGGAGTCTGCTGAAACATTGGTTCAATATGGACATTATTCTGCAACCCGACACCACAGGAAATAGATATTGATCATGATGACCATTTAGTCACTGTGGAAGTGAGTGGAGTGAGTGGGGGCCGAGATGGACTCAGATATAGGACTGAAAAAGAAGAAGAAGAAGAAGAAGTGTTAAATGTGATGTACTGTATGTGTGATCCAGAAGAGCTGGTAGAAATGCACTTCAACCAGTGCTGTGAAGTCTGGTTGTGCTGTTACTCACTTACAGCTATTTGTGTCCTCCTCCCTCTCTCTCCTCCTTTGGCGTTTGCATTATTCAAGTCCCAGAAAACTCTCTTTCTGAAGCTCGGGTCACGGCTTGGCTCTCTGCTAGCTTCCGTTAGCATCAGTGTTTTTATCCGGCTGGCTGTACTGTACCTGCCATGTTGAAAAATTTATCTCGGGCCAAATGCACAAGTTACAAGTCATGCATGTGAGATGGAGTCAGAACAGGCTACATTCTAATGGGACATGTGGGTGTGTTGGGCTCACCTCTCCTCCTCCCCTTGGCTGATGTCACACTTTTGCCTGAAGTGGATGAATATCAACAAATTCCTTCCTATCCATAGGAGGACTTTCTTAGTGGGATTTCCCTGTAACAACTGAGTCCCTTCTATGCTTTGACCTATGCCTTGAATGTAACACATTATTTTACACACCAACACAGTGTATTCAACATGTTGAAAATATGAATGCTTATCTGATTTAGACAGATTGCACTGCTAACCTTGTGGTGAGCCAAACTGTACCACCAAAACAAAACAAAAGCTTGTGGTTCTTAGTCCCCAACACTGATGTCACCAGTCAGTAAATGATTTATATGGAAATGTAGAGTTTCTATCAGCCTCCTCATCTGGGGAATTCCATCACCATTGATTGGTTGACTAGCAGGATGTACAGTACAGGATATTCAGTGTAGTGGAGGGTACCTTTTTTATTTTGCGCGACAATGCATTGAAAGTATAGGATCGCTGATCACTACCTCAATGAGGATGTAAGACAGTGAATCTATGAAGATTCAACAGATCTATTGTTTTTTAATCAGTCTGCTGTTTTGGGTTGTGAGCCAAATCTGATTCCTTGTGGAGGGTGTCAGTCTGAAATATGAAATCCTTATCCTCACTTAGACAAACAACACTGGAGCCAAGCAACGCTGATCACCAAACCTATGGCTGGAGTGGGAGGCTAACAATAGCCCAACAGCCTCGAGAAGAATCAAGGCTGCAATGTAGTCTAATGAGGAAAATGAGAGAGAGATCGTTCCTTAATTACCGTGGCTGTTGTGTCTCTGTTCGTCTTTAACAAGTAGTCTAATGCTGTTGGAGTCTAAACAGCAGGACACTTATCTGATCCACCCAGCAAGGCGTCTGGCCCACTCCAAGAACAACGCCCAGGTCTCCTTTTGATCTGGCTTTAGATAGCAGCACACCCCATATGCCATTAAAAAGCCATTCATCTCAATACGTTAGGCAGGTCTTCATACAGCAGCCCAAGTGTTGCTGATCTTTATTTAACCCGGCAGATGCTCCTCATACCCTACAATGCTGCTAATATTACACTACCAAGGAGGAAGCTAAAGTATTAAACCCTTACTGTTATTGGTGTTGATTGAGATGTTTGATTTGATTGGTGATCTCCTGTGCTGCTACTGTCCATCAGCAATCCTCTAATCCTACAAGGCCTATGTGTAAAAATAATGACTTCCTAAACTGAACAATATATGCAAGATATATGACACACTCAGAAGCAAAGCGGGGCTTTATTTGAGTAGGTCCAAAATAAGCCCTCAGACAAGTCAACCTGAGAGGAGAGGAGAGGAGAGGAGAGGAGAGGAGAGGAGAGGAGAGGAGAGGAGAGGAGAGGAGAGGAGAGGAGAGGAGACACTCATGACTGAGTGGGAGCAGGTGGGCTGGAGGATTTGTTGTGACTGCAGCAGAGAAGAGAGAGGAAAAGAGAGACAGAGAGAGAAATGCATGGAGAGAGATATGGAGAGCGAGAGGTAGAGGGAAAGAGAAAGAGAGAGAGAGAGAGAGAGAGAGAGAGAGAGAGAGAGAGAGAGAGAGAGAGAGAGAGAGAGAGAGAGAGAGAGAGAGAGAGAGAGAGAGAGAGAGAGAGAGAGAGAGAGAGAGAGAGAGAGAGAGAGAGAGAGAGAGAGAGAGGAAGAGAGAGAGCAGGCATGGAGGGAGGCTGGAGTGTGCTGGGCCTGGCCCCAGCGGAGCCATCGATCCAGGCAGGCCTTACATCAGAGACAGGAAATCTGAGCCATGGCTGCCTGCGTGCTTCATCATCCCCACATCCCTTTTTCCATCTCTTTTCTTTCTTTCTTTCTTTCTTTCTTTCTTTCTTTCTTTCTTTCTTTCTTTCTTTCTTTCTTTCTTTCTTTCTTTCTTTCTTTCTTTCTTTCTTTCTTTCTTTCTTTCTTTCTTTCTTTCTTTCTTTCTTTCTCTCTCTCTCTCTCTCTCTCTCTCTCTCTCTCTCTCGCTCTCTCTCTCTTGCTCTCTCTCTCTCTCTCGCTCTCTCTCTTGCTCTCTCTATCTCTCTCTCCATCTCTCTCTCTACCTTCTGCAATGGCAGCCAGCAGGCCCCACAGCCCTCCAGCCCCACAGAAACATGTACTCTCTCCAGGCAGGCAGCTACCGGGACCGGGGAAGCGGGGGACCAGGGTTTGCTGTCATCCTAACGTAGCTGCTGTCAATTCATCATCCAGCCCAGGCCTCAGCGTGTACAGCTCTAAGTGCACACAGCCATCCATTCACATACTCTCATTCATTATGTGTAAGTCTCTGTGTGACAGTGAGAGTGACTGCCTGGCTGGCTGCTCAGGCTATTGTTTTGAAGGGTGTATATGTGTAGCAAGGTCAGAGCAGTACCGCTGGAGGGTAAAGGGGTTAGATTGAATTTGTTTAGGCTTCAGGCGAGGCCCCAGTGGGACCCAACACCCCTTGCTCCCCCCTCCACTCACTTCTCCCCTCTTCCCCTCCTCCCCTCACTTCTCCCCTCTTCCCCTCCTCCCCTCCACTCCTCCATCTCTCAGCAGACTGAGTGCTCGGCTCTATGGGGGTCTAGACAGCTCTCCAGCAATGTTCCCTCAAAAATATTTAGGCACTGAGGACATTTCAGGTCTGCTGAGCGCAAACTTGAACGTTGTGAAAATTCTGTGCAACTTTCACCACTCGTTTACTGTGAACACTGAGGCTGTACCCGCTTTAAGTTACAGTTTTAACAGTGACCAAGTAGGCTACTGTGGCTATTTGATCATAATGTAGGCCTACCAGAGTGGCCTACCATCAAAAACAATGGAGAAAATGCATGCCATAACATTTTAACATGGAAATAGCTGTTCTATCATTCAGCCTTCAGTAGCAGCCATTGTGTTGTGTTCAATATGGGCCTACACACCATGAGACTTGGGGCTTGACATTAACCTGCTTATCCTCTTGTCCTTCAGACAAGGAGGTGACTGAAAATGTTGTTGTGTTGTTTGATGCAAGAAACCACTTTACAAAATAACATGCATTATTATTCCCATGCCGTTATTACAGAGAATCAGACAAATTATGCTACCCTCTACCTATTGGCTAGTTAGCTTATTCAAGCCTGTCTCAAAATACAACACTGCCCCTTTATGACAGAAAAATGCTCTTTACATTTACATCGCTTTTCAAAGATGTCTACAAATGTACACGTTTTGTGCTCTTGTAGGAAGCAATCACTCCCTTATTGCTGTCTACAAATTATCTAGGCCTCCTGTAGCTCAGTTGGTAGAGCATGGCGCTTGCAACGCCAGGGTTGTGGGTTCGATTCCCACGGGGGGCCAGTATGAAAAAATGTATGCACTCACTAACTGTAAGTTGCTCTGGATAAGAGTGTCTGCTGTAAATGTAAATCTATAACTGGGCTAAAAACTCACTAACTAGCCATGAATAAGAATAAAATGTGCACACATGGCTCCCTGCAGCTCTTGCTTTGATCCCAAAACAAGCACATTTACTCACTACCACAGCTGTAAACATAGTCCAGTTCAAAGTAAATGGCACAGATCCATATATGGCAATGGTCTATTTGTGTATAAGCCTACTGCAGCTCTGATTGGTTATGCCGCACCAGTCTTTGTAGAGTAGGAGCTGAGTCTTGCTTAATAGAATCCTACTCTGATGCATTGTGCTTACAACAAAATCTCTTGCATAGTTCATTTTGTTTCGGTATGTTGCATTGAAGTGGCTAATACTGCGTTCATTCATCACAATTGTCACAGTAAAGGGAAACATTGATAGTGTGAACTAACAGGGAAAACTCTAGAAAGTTGAGTAAAGTTCAATCTTGTGCTTCTCGCCATGTGCTGATATTTCTTCTGCGCTCTGCACTGCAGTCCCAGGGGAGCACACATGCAGCTTAGAGGGAACATTGCTCCAGTTTCCCCTCTGGACTGTGGGACTGTCCTGGGGAGCATATACTGCCGAAATGGGCTGTCCTGGCTGCTGTCTTACTGCTGCTGTCGTGGGGGCTGGGGTATATCCATACTATATTACTGCTGCTGTCGTGGGGGCTGGGGTACATCCATACTGTATTACTGCTGCTGTCATAGGGGCTGGGGTATGTCCATACTGTATTACTGCTGCTGTCATAGGGGCTGGGGTATATCCATACTGTATTACTGCTGCTGTCATAGGGGCTGGGGTATATCCATACTGTATTACTGCTGCTGTCATAGGGGCTGGGGTACATCCATACTGTATTACTGCTGCTGTCATAGGGGCTGGGGTATATCCATACTGTATTACTGCTGCTGTCATAGGGGCTGGGGTACATCCATACTGTATTACTGCTGCTGTCATAGGGGCTGGGGTATATCCATACTGTATTACTGCTGCTGTCATAGGGGCTGGGGTATATCCATACTGTATTACTGCTGCTGTCATAGGGGCTGGGGTATATCCATACTGTATTACTGCTGCTGTCATAGGGGCTGGGGTACATCCATACTGTATTACTGCTGCTGTCATAGGGGCTGGGGTACATCCATACTGTATTACTGCTGCTGTCATAGGGGCTGGGGTATATCCATACTGTATTACTGCTGCTGTCATGGGGGCTGGGGTATATCCATACTGTATTACTGCTGCTGTCATAGGGGCTGGGGTATATCCATACTGTATTACTGCTGCTGTCATAGGGGGCTGGGGTATATCCATACTGTATTACTGCTGCTGTCATAGGGGCTGGGGTATATCCATACTGTATTACTGCTGCTGTCATGGGGGCTGGGGTATATCCATACTGTATTACTGCTGCTGTCATGGGGCTGGGGTACATCCATACTGTATTACTGCTGCTGTCATAGGGGCTGGGGTATATCCATACTGTATTACTGCTGCTGTCATAGGGGCTGGGGTATATCCATACTGTATTACTGCTGCTGTCATAGGGGCTGGGGTATATCCATACTGTATTACTGCTGCTGTCATAGGGGCTGGGGTATATCCATACTGTATTACTGCTGCTGTCATAGGGGGCTGGGGTACATCCATACTGTCTTACTGCCTTGGCAGCCATGATGGCCCTAAAGCTCTCATATGCTCCATCTGCGTATATACTGTGGGACCGTAACATACAGTTTTAGGCAATTCCTTTCCCAACATTTTACAGTACTTCATATTGTTTGCCGGTTACTAAGTGTTTTCTCAGCCTCACAGGTATAAATAGTGTGGCAGACTTGTGTTATTGCTTTCCCCTGTTTATTTTGGTTAGTGTGTGAAAATGCAACGTGTCCGTGTGTAAAGTGCTGTACTGTGTTGGAGCTGTGGCTCTGATGGATGTCCAGACTGAATGCAATGTTCCAGAGGAGGGACTGTAGACTGACTGGAGACTCCAGTCCTGTACTGGTCTGGGCCTAGTAAACACAATATAGAGGAGGGGATAAGGAGGAGGGGGAGTGATGGTATATTACTGCATCAATGGGATAAACTTTAGATGTAGGTGATTAAAAAGGCAGCTTCATTATGGTAGGGTTTTATTTCTAATATTTTTGTTTAGTTCTGTGCACTTCTTGCTGAATTTGGAGTAAAGTTGCTTGGTCAACTGTCTGGGCTATCCTCACTCACGACTCACGAGCATTCCTATCTCTCCTCAAACATGGCCCTTCTAACCCACTTTCACCACTCCTCTCGTGGCACGCCATGGAAGGCAGTTTTTGTAATGTATTTATTGACACAGCTAATATTGCAGCGTATCACAGGCCTCACTCTTCTCCCTAGTTCCTGGGGCTCCACTACCTGACACTCCATGTCTCCTCAGACTCTGTACCCTCCAACCAGTCTCTGTGAATGAACTCTGTGTTCCCCAGCCCAGTCAATTAGAAGCTAGTCAACAGCTCCAGGCCGGGGAGTTCCCTCATGCTTTCACGCCTATAGTAGGACCTCTCCTCTTGCGTCTCCCTCTCTCTCTCTCTGTCTATCTCCCTCTCTTTCTCACTCTCTCTCTCTGTCTATCTCCCTCTCTCTCTCTCTCTCTCTCTCTCTCTCTCTCTCTCTCTGTCTATCTCCCTCTCTTTCTTTCTCTCTCTCTCTCTCTCTCTCTCTCTCTCTCTCTCTCTCTCTCTCTCTCTCTCTCTCTCTCTCTCTCTCTCTCTCTCTCTCTCTCTCTCTCTCTCTCTCTCTCTCTCTCTCTCTCTCTCTCTCTCTCTCTCTCTCTCTCTCTCTCTCTCTCTCTCTCCCTCTCTCTCTCTCTCTCTCTCTCTCTCTCTCTCTCTCTCTCTGTCTGTCTCTCTCTCTCTCTATCTCTATCCCTCTCTCTCTTTCTATATTAATCTCTTTCTCTCTCCCCCCCACCTCTCGCTCTCTCTCTCTCAATTAAATTAAATTTAAATTTAAGGGATTTATTGGCATGGGAAACAAATGTTTACATTGCCAAAGCAAGTGAAATAGAAAATAAACATATTTTTTTTTTACAGTAAACATTAGACTCACAAAAGTCATTTTCTTTGTGGCAACAGGTCACAAATCTTGCTGCTGTGATGGCACACTGTAGTATTTCACCCAATATATATGGGAGTTTGTCAAAAGTGGGTTTGTTTTCCAATTCTTTGTGGGTCTGTGTAATCTGAGGGAAATATGTGTCTCTCAATTCAATTCAATTCAATTCAATTCAATTCAATTTGCTTTATTGGCATGACGTAACAATGTACATATTGCCAAAGCTTACTTTGGATACTTTGGCTTACTCTCTCTCTCTCTCTCTCTCTCTCTCTCTCTCTCTCTCTCTCTCTCTCTCTCTCTCTCTCTCTCTCTCTCTCTCGCTCTCCTGCTGCTGAGGCCTGTGTAGGGCCAGTGGGGCCTCTCCTCTCCTGCTGCTGAGGCCTGTGTAGGGCCAGTGGGGCCTCTCCTCTCCTGCTGCTGAGGTCTGTGTAGGGCCAGTGGGGCCTCTCCTCTCCTGCTGCTGAGGCCTGTGTAGGGCCAGTGGGGCTGCTCCTCTCCTGCTGCTGAGGCCTGTGTAGGGCCAGTGGGGCCGCTCCTCTCCTGCTGCTGAGGCCTGTGTAGGGCCAGTGGGGCCTCTCCTCTCCTGCTGCTGAGGCCTGTGTAGGGCCAGTGGGGCCGCTCCTCTCCTGCTGCTGAGGCCTGTGTAGGGCCAGTGGGGCCGCTCCTCTCCTGCTGCTGAGGCCTGTGTAGGGCCAGTGGGGCCTCTCCTCTCCTGCTGCAGAGGCCCGTGTAGGGCCAGTGGGGCCGCTCCTCTCCTGCTGCTGAGGCCCGTGTAGGGCCAGTGGGGCCGCTCCTCTCCTGCTGCTGAGGCATGTGTAGGGCCAGTGGGGCCGCTCCTCTCCTGCTGCTGAGGCCCGTGTAGGGCCAGTGGGGCCTCTCCTCTCCTGCTGCTGAGGCCCGTGTAGGGCCAGTGAACCATACTCCTCACCTTTACGGTATGCGGCCTGTAGGCACTCTGTTATACCTTTGTTACACCTTTGTCAGGTCGTCATTTTAAATAAGAATCTCTTAATTGGCTTACAGTGGGGGGAAAAAGTATTTAGTCAGCCACCAATTGTGCAAGTTCTCCCACTTAAAAAGATGAGAGAGGCCTGTAATTTTCATCATAGGTACACGTCAACTATGACAGACAAATTGAGAATTTTTTTCTCCAGAAAATCACATTGTAGGATTTTTTATGAATTTATTTGCAAATGATGGTGGAAAATAAGTATTTGGTCACCTACAAACAAGCAAGATTTCTGGCTCTCACAGACCTGTAACTTCTTCTTTAAGAGGCTCCTCTGTCCTCCACTCGTTACCTGTATTAATGGCACCTGTTTGAACTTGTTATCAGTATAAAAGACACCTGTCCACAACCTCAAACAGTCACACTCCAAACTCCACGATGGCCAAGACCAAAGAGCTGTCAAAGGACACCAGAAACAAAATTGTAGACCTGCACCAGGCTGGGAAGACTGAATCTGCAATAGGTAAGCAGCTTGGTTTGAAGAAATCAACTGTGGGAGCAATTATTAGGAAATGGAAGACATAGAAGACCACTGATAATCTCCCTCGATCTGGGGCTCCACGCAAGATCTCACCCTGTGGGGTCAAAATGATCACAAGAACGGTGAGCAAAAATCCCAGAACCACACGGGGGGGACCTAGTGAATGACCTGCAGAGAGCTGGGACCAAAGTAACAAAGCCTACCATCAGTAACACACTACGCCGCCAGGGACTCAAATCCTGCAGTGCCAGACGTGTCCCCCTGCTTAAGCCAGTACATGTCCAGGCCCGTCTGAAGTTTGCTAGAGTGCATTTGGATGATCCAGAAGAGGATTGGGAGAATGTCATATGGTCAGATGAAACCAAAATAGAACTTTTTGGTAAAAACTCAACTCGTCGTGTTTGGAGGACAAAGAATGCTGAGTTGCATCCAAAGAACACCATACCTACTGTGAAGCGTGGGGGTGGAAACATCATGCTTTGGGGCTGTTTTTCTGCAAAGGGACCAGGACGACTGATCCGTGTAAAGGAAAGAATGAATGGGGCCATGTATCGTGAGATTTTGAGTGAAAACCTCCTTCCATCAGCAAGGGCATTGAAGATGAAACGTGGCTGGGTCTTTCAGCATGACAATGATCCCAAACACACCGCCCGGGCAACGAAGGAGTGGCTTCGTAAGAAGCATTTCAAGGTCCTGGAGTGGCCTAGCCAGTCTCCAGATCTCAACCCCATAGAAAATCTTTGGAGGGAGTTGAAAGTCTGTGTTGCCCAGCGACAGCCCCAAAACATCACTGCTCTAGAGGAGATCTGCATGGAGGAATGGGCCAAAATACCAGCAACAGTGTGTGAAAACCTTGTGAAGACTTACAGAAAACGTTTGACCTGTGTCATTGCCAACAAAGGGTATATAACAAAGTATTGAGAAACTTTTGTTATTGACCAAATACTTATTTTCCACCATAATTTGCAAATAAATTCATAAAAAATCCTACAATGTGATATTCTGGAAAAAAAATTTCTCATTTTGTCTGTCATAGTTGACGTGTACCTATGATGAAAATTATAGGCCTCTCTCATCTTTTTAAGTGGGAGAACTTGCACAATTGGTGGCTGACTAAATACTTTTTTCCCCCACTGTATCTGTATAAATAAATGGTAGATAAAATAAATTGGCAGCTCTCCTACAGTGCTGGCTGGCTCTGCCATGGGCCTGTCAACAGATGGTAGGAAAACCATCACAAGAGCACAAGAGGGGTGAAACATTGCTCGCCTTCTCTCTCTCTCTCTCTCTCTCTCTCTCTCTCTCTCTCTCTCTCTCTCTCTCTCTCTCTCTCTCTCTCACACTACCCCCAAGCCCCTTTACTCAATACGTTGGCCACGACAAAACACCTCTGGCTGTTGGGTTCTGAACAGCTGTAACACGTTTCAGAGGAGTGGGCTGCCTGCACCACAATATCACTATATCTCCCCTTAGGAAGCCATAGATATGAAACTCACCGCTTGATACACTTGGATTCAGGACGTGTTTGACATGACAGGAGATTGTATGAATTATTTGCTCTGTAACCAGCCAAAGGCCTGACAACCTAGTTTTGGAGAGTTCAAATATTTATATGAAGTGAGCCAGGCAGGCAGCACAGAAGGATACCATTGCTATCCTGTGAGTGTATCTCTTCGGAGGTATCAGACCAGACCACAAACCCAGGGATCATTACCCAGCCTGCCCTGCTCTCCCCTGCTATCAGCTCTGGGGTGTCTGCTACAGTTATGTCACATGTCAGGAAGACTTAGATCACACCAGGAAGGAAAGTCTGTATGAACAAATGGAAAGAGATAGGCCGTCTCATCCTGGCCTGGCCTGTGGTATCTCAGATCGTCTGTCTGGGAGGATGTATTCCTTTTGTCAGACTAATATCATCATAAGCGAATAGCATTACTTGTTGGTGTTGGCTTACAAGTTTAGAGTTTCAGAAGTTAGTAGAGCATAAACCACAGACAGAGCAGCGTTAGAACATCTGGGTGTGGCTTGGCTATCACCACAAACTCTCCTCATACAAAACAGAGACACAAAGATCCATAAGCCATTCAGAGGTTGTCCTCACCCCATATTTATAAGGACATTCATGTTTAATCAGTGTTGATGAAGATAGTCACACCTCCAGTGGCCCTCTGCAGCAGACAGGTGTTTAAAAGCCTGTCTGTAGACTACCTCTGTGTGTCTGTCTGGTGGGCCCAGGTCAGGTCTTCTAAAGCTCTGACTCCATTAGTAACGACTGAGCTGAGCTGCTCTGAGGGGTGTCAGGATGGGATGTCAGCTGAGCTGCTCTGAGGGGTGTCAGGATGGGATGTCACCTGAGCTGCTCTGACCATCTGAGGCATCTCTCTCTCACACACACACACACGCACGCACGCACGCACGCACGCACGCACGCACGCACGCACGCACACACACACACACACACACACACACACACACACACACACACACACACACACACACACACACACACACACACACTAATTCACTCACTCACTCACTCACTCACTCACTCACTCACTCACTCACTCACTCACTCACCCACCACACACTCACACACACACACCTCCATCCTCCTGTAATGCCTCTCCTCACCCCATCCGGGCCAGTGTTGGGGGCTGCAGAGCAGAAACATCCAGCCTTCTAATGTGTTCCAGTCATTCAGTGGAGCAGATCATCTGCCTTACCCTCTCTGAGACCTACCCTGAATCTGTTGTTCATCTCTCCATCTCTCTATCTCCCCCTGGTGTTGTTGACGTATCACTCTCCTCAGGGTATGTGTGTGTGTTTGTGCTTGTGTGCGCACGTGTGTGTATGTGTGTATCCGTGCATAGATTTGTGTGGAGTGTGTGTTAAGCGGATAAATGCATCAGAATACTTCTCAAGTGAGCCAGTCAGCATACTCAATAGTATTGGGTAACGTTTTAATTCAGAGTATGTTTTCTGTAATTAGGGTAATGTTTTAATTCAGAGTATGTTTTCTCTAATTTGGGTAATGTTTTAAATCAGAGTATGTTTTCTGTAATTAGGGTAATGTTTTAATTCAGAGTATAATTTCTGTAATTAGGGTAATGTTTTAATTCAGAGTACATTTTCTGTAATTAGGGTAATGTTTTAATTCCGAGTATGTTTTCTGTAATTAGGGTAATGTTTTTTATTGAGCTGAGTAATCATATTCAGTGCATTCGGAAAGTATTCAGACCCCTTCCCTTTTTCTACATTTTGTTACGTTACAGCCTTATTCTAAAATTAATTTTAAAAATAAATAATCCTAATCAATCTACACACAATACCCCAAAATGACAAAGCAAAAACAGGTTTTTAGAAAATGTTGCTAATTTATTACAAATAAAATACAGAAATACCTTATTTACATAAGTATTCAGACCCTTTGCTATGAGACTCGAAATTGAGCTCAGGTGCATCCTGTTTCAATTGATCATCCTTGAGATGTTTCTACAACTTGATTGGAGTCCACCTGTGGTAAATTCAATTGATTGGACATGATTTGGAAAGGCACACACCTGTCTACATAAGGTCCCACAGTAGAGAGTGCATGTCAGAGCAAAAACCAAGCCATGAGGTCGAAGGAATTGTCCGTAGAGCTCAGAGACAGGAATGTGTCGAGGCACAGATCTGGGGAAGGGTCCCAAATATTTCTGCAGCATTGAAGGTCCTCAAAAACACAGCAGCCTCCATCATTCTTAAATGGAAGAAGTTTGGAACCACCTAGATTCTTCCTAGAGCTGGCCATCCGGCCAAACTGAGCAATCGGGGGAGAAGGGCCTTGGTCAGGGAGGTGACCAAGAACCCGATGGTCACTCTGACAGAGCTCCAGATTTCCTCTGTGGAGATGGGAGAACCTTCCAGAAGGACAACCAACTCTGCAGCACTCCACCAATCAGGCCTTTATGGTAGAGTGGCCAGACGGATGCCAGTCCTCAGTAAAAGGCACATGACAGCCCGCTTGGAGTTTGCCAAAAGGCACGTAAAGACTCTCAGACTATAAGAAACAAGATTCTCTTGTCTGATGAAACCAAGATTGAACTCTTTGGCCTGAATGCCAAGTGTCACGTCTGGAGGAAACCTGGCACCATCCCTACGGTGAAGCATGGTGGTGGCAGCATCATGCTGTGGGGATGTTTTTCAGCGGCAGGGACTGGGAGACTAGTCAGGATCGAGGGAAAGATGAACAGAAAAAATTACAGAGAGATCCTTGATGAAAACCTGCTCCAGAGTGCTCAGGACCTCAGACTGGGGTGAAGGTTCACCTTCCAACAGGACAACGACCCTAAGCACACAGCCAAGACAATGCAGGAGTGGCTTCGGGACAAGTCTCTGAATGTCCTTGAGTGGCCCAGCCAGAGCCCGTACTTGAACCCGATCGAACATCTCTGGAGAGATCTGAAAATAGCTGTGCAGCGATGCTCCCCATCCAACCTGACAGAGCTTGAGAGGGTCTGCAGAGAAGAATGGGAGAAACTCCCCAAATACAGGTGTGTCAAGCTTGTAGCGTCATACCCAAGAAGACTTGGGGCTGTAATCGTTGCCAAAGGTGCTTCAACAAAGTACTGAGAAAAGGGTCTGAATACTTATGTAAATGTGATGTTATTATTTTGTAAATACATTTGCAAATAATTTTAAAAACCTGTTTTTGCTTCGTCATTATGGGGTATTGTGTGTAGATTGATGAGGTATAAAACAATTTGATCAATTTTAGAATAAGGCTGTAATGTAACAAAATGTGGAAAAGGTCAAGGGGTTTGAATACTTTCCGAATGCACTGTATATATTAAAGTGATTGAGGATCTAAGTATGGCAGTTCCATTTGTAACAATTGTTGAAATCAATGAAATCATGGCTAATACAGTAGGCTCAGTCAGTCAAGCACGCTGTCACAGTCATGTACACTCCAGTATATACACTCCACTGTACAGTACAGTATGTGTTTCCCCCAGTTTCCTCTGCAGTGTCTCAGGCCTACAGCACGTTTGGTGTTTGATTATTATCTCTGGTTGTAGTGGTTAATATGTGTTATTATACAATTTAAATGATTTTTTAAATGTATTTACAAAATCAAATGAAATCAAATGTTATTTGCCACATGCGCCGAATACAACAGGTATAGACTTTACAGTGAAATGCTTACTTACAAGCCCTTAACCAACAATGCAGTTTTAAGAAAAAAAGAGCAAATAATTAAAGAGCAGCAGTAAAATAAAATAGCACTAGGGAGGCTATATACAGGCAGTGAAGCCGCACAACATTTACATTACATTGTAGTTATTTAGCAGCACTCCCATTCAGAGCGACCCACAGGAGCAATCAGGGTCAAGTGCCCCGCTCAAGGGCACATCGACAGATCCCTCACACAGTCGACTCAGGGACCCGAACTAGTGACCTCTCGGCCACTGGTCCAACGCACCCAACCGCCAGGCTCCTGCCCCCCCTAACCATCTGTTGGGCTGTGATGTTTAACATTAAATTTGAATCGATCTAATTGCGAGTACTTTTGCTAAGAGTATTCATATATTAGCGATTGACTGACCAGGTCTTTCCAAATCTCCCAACAATGCTATTTCTAGGGTCAATTTTGATTAATTGAATGCTTATTCAGCCATTCCTGAACCTGAGACCAGAACCATAGTGGATACGACATTTAAATGAGTATTTAACTATGTTAATTATGTAAACATGACCTGTAAGTGTGGTAATTTCTATAATAATATATGCCATTTGATTTACGGTCTTTGTGTTTATTCTTATAGAGGAAGAGGAGACCGCCAGGCTACAAATCACCATCAGGAACATTTATCTGAAACGGGACAGAGAGGACAGGGTTAGACAGTGATCATCATCGCACGTACTGGGGATTACAAGGATTGGTAAAGTAGAGAGAGAGAGAGAGAGAGAAAATAGGACAGAGAGAGAGAGACGAGAAATAGAAGGGGTGCAGAAGGGTGCAGAGAGAACAGAAAGGAAGAGAAAGAGAAAATAGAGCGGGAGAGAGAAAGAGAGAGGACCCAACAGGGGGAGATAAACAGTGATGGAGAATCAAATCTTGTTAAAAATGTCAGATGCCCTTGGCCAGTAGAAGGCTAGCAGCTGCTGACACCAGTGATCATCATTAGGTCAGAGAAACACATAGAGAGAGAGAGAGGCAGCACTGTGGCACTCTGTTTAATAACATTAGCCATGGACCATGGTGGCCAAAGAGCGTAGAGCAGACAGCTTTGTCCCAGGGTGTCAGAGAACAACACACCCTACACTTTTTCTCTGCCGACCACCATCTCATCTTCATAACTATCGGTTATCTTGTTCACCCAGTTTACCGTTGTTTGTAACCTTTCGCCTGTAATATTTTCTTCAGCCTCTGGTGCAGTGTATTATGTACAGGAGACATATTGTTGTGCTGACATTATGACAGTTGAGTTGACTTACTTAACATTTTCACACACAGATCTCACATTGGAATTGAGACTGTGGAGAGCACCTATAGAGAACCCGTATCACAAACTTAGTGGTCGCAACTTTGAAGAGTTTTTCACCACACACGCAAGAAGACATTTATGTGATATACTGTATATGTAAAAATATCAAACGGAAGATGAGCTCATCACAGGCTGAGTGGTTCTGGTTCACGCACGCAAGTTGCCATCTTCACTGTCACAGCGACAGGAAATGACATCATATCAAGCCACAACAACGCACACCGGTTGGCCGGTTCACCTATTACTCAGATAGACTCAGATCGTCTGAGGCCTCATTGGCTTTTATGACTTCGTCAGAGGTCTTTCTCCCCACAATGTTTCACTGTTAGAATTACAAGATCTCTGTCAGACATAAACACAAAGGTACTGCCACGCTGTTAATGACTGTAGCTCTCTGACTCAGTCCTCTGATGTTGACCTCTCCCTCTCTCTCCCTCTCTCCTCCCCCCTCTCTCTTTCTCTCTCTCTCTCTCTCTGTCACTCTTTATTTCTCCCCCGCTTTTTCTTTGTTTCTCCCCCTCTCTCTCTCTCTCTTTGTTTCTCCCCTATCTCTCTCTCTCTCTCTCTCTTCCTCTCTCTTTCTTCCTCTCTCTCTCTCCCCCCCTCTCTCTCTCTCTCTCTCTCTCTCTCTCTCTCTCTCTTGCTTGTTTCTCTCTCTCCTCCTCTCTCTCTCTTCCTCTCTCTCTCTCTTCCTCTCTCTCTCTCTCTCTCTCTCTCTCTCTCTTCCCTCTCCCTCTCCCTCTCCCTCTCTCTCTCTCTCTCTCTCTCTCTCTCTCTCTCTCTCTCTCTCTCTCTCTCTCTCTCTCTCTCTCTCTCTCTCTCTCTCTCTTGCTTGTTTCTTCCACTCTCTCTTCCTCTCTCTCTTCCTCTCTCTCTCTTCCTCTCTCTCTCTATTTTTTTCTCCCTCTCTTGCTTGTTTCTTACTCTCTCTCTCTCCCTCTCAGGGATCAGAGGGAACACACAGAGTTTGTGACCATGGTGCCTTGGAAAAACGTATTAGATGACTGTAGATTTATAGAGTTGTTTTATTCATCGGCCCTCAGAGCAGCAGAGCAAGGCTAGGACCCACGGCTGGAGCTAGGGCAGCTGGATTCCTCCTCATATGTCAGACAATTTATTCTTATTCTTATTATTTATTCCCTGTTTGAGCATCTGCTCAGAATTCACTGACTCTGTGGTCTCTCTTCCTGTGAGTCCTATTGACCATCGGTGCTGACGTTGTAGGCTAATGCCTTGGATAACAGGCATGCCTAATGTATTTGTGTAAATTAGAGCATATTCTATCAGTCCAATAATGTAAATTATATTCTATTATTTTCTATTCTAACTGACTGACAGTCCAATACTGGTCAGTTTATCACCCTTATAACGTGTATGTTCTCTTTCCTCGTCGTCCTGCAATAAGAGATTGTCCCCTAGCCCTGGTTGATAAACATGCAGTGTATCTGACAACTGTTGGTGGTATATGTCTCACCTCTGACCCCCTGCCCTCTCCTCTCTGGAACCTTTTATCCAGGCTAATCTCTAATGCCTCACAGGCTCCACTCTAATTCATTACTTCCCTCTTCTTCTCTCAGTCTGGACACATAAACAAGATGCACCGCTGACCCCCACAACATTGCCCCCCCTCCATCACTACGCCCGCCATGTCCCCCTCATCACCTCCTGCATAGCCTCCCCAATCCAGACCCCATTGTCCTCCTTATTGACCCCCAATGCTACTGTGGCAATGCTGGCCTTATGTTTGAAGCTCCTCAATGCTATTGTATCCCCAGTTTCTACAAAGAAAGGAGCCAGCATGGGTAACATTAGCTGTAGGTTGGAATAGTGTAGCATTATGAGTTATGGTGACTAGGGTTGCAAAAATACGGTAACTTTCCCAAGATTCCCAGGTTTTCCAGAACTCCCTGTTGGAGGATTCTGGATTTCATTCTTATCCCCTCCTGGTTCCTGGATCTTCCAACAGGGATTTCGGGGAAAACCGGGGAATTTGGGGAAAGTTACCAGATTGTTGCAACCCTAATGGTGACGATATTTGTGTTGGTCTTTATTGCAACAGTGGAAATGCTGATGTGATATTTGAAGTACCTCCTCAATGCTATTGTGTCCCAATGTATTTATACTCTGTAGTGTAGAAGCATGGTGAACAATTTCTGTAGGTCAGAGGAGTATAGAGCCCTGGGAGTTATGGTGACATTGAGAGAACCCCAGTCTATTAAGCCACAGCAGGAGATGTGATGGAGGTCTTTGCAAAGTGAACTTGAATAAAGATGACAGACTGCAGTGGTTTGGGAACAGGGAAA
Organism: Coregonus clupeaformis; assembly: GCF_020615455.1. Taxonomy (NCBI): domain Eukaryota; kingdom Metazoa; phylum Chordata; class Actinopteri; order Salmoniformes; family Salmonidae; genus Coregonus; species Coregonus clupeaformis. Next base: position 18,802,082 of record NC_059206.1, read on the forward strand.
TGTGTGTTGCATAATGCAAGGTCTAGGCTCCGGTAATGGCTACAGTAAAAAGTGACCAGAATATGATATAAAGCAGGGATATTTATTCTACCGATGTAAAGTAGGAGGGTTATGTATTTGGGGGTATATTACCTTGTATTACCCTGGGTTGAGTAAAACAGATGGATGATCTTATCTGATGTTAGTGAGGTACCAGGTCATTCACTTATTTGCTCATTTACAGCATTTAAACATGATTTGCTAAATAGTCATCATTACACATACAGAATCGTTAAACACAGGTGTCAAGGAATATGGCCAGGAGCATTATATTGTTTAAACTATTTACAGCAAGCAGACATGAGAAGTCTATGGCTGACGTGACATCAGTACAAATGGGACATGATTAATTATATTGAGGTCCTGTAGGTATCTTTTATCCACCAGTTTTATTCAGCTTGTTTCATCTACGGTAGATCATATCTTTGTTAGTTATATATAATAAATGTTATATTTGGTTCATTTCATATCAGAGGGGGTTAGCTAACGAAGCATAGCAAGTTGATATATTCTGGGCACATATTCCCGGTTGATGGTGTAGCTATTGGCTGTTGCTTACTTGATTCTCTCACACAATTTGTTATGTGGTATTTCATTCACAGTCCTGCCAGCAGCCTTCAGAGAACATTCCATAACTCTTAGGGGAGTGAGATATTTTTAATTAAAATGAAGACAGCTGGCTAAAGCATAACATTATAGACGTCACAAATAGTTAGCGTCCCAAATGGCACCCTATTCCCTATTTAGTGGACTACCTTTTACCAGGCCCCATGGGCTTTGGTGAAAAGTAGTGCACTATACAGGGAATAGGGTGCCATTTGGGATCCATACATAGTTTCCCCCTTAGAATGGAGCCCATTAACGCCTGCAGGACTCAGATTGCAGCCGATTCCTGCTTTTTGAAGAACATCGTTAATCACAGCTAGTCCTTAATTGAATGATCAACACCTATAGATTGATGCCGTCCAGAGGCTGCTGGATGTGGAGAAACCAGGGATTTCAATCGCTTCATTCGTGCTTTTAGGTTGTCATCTGTTCCGTTTCTGTATTATACAGTATATTGATATAACTATGACCCCACACATTTGCCATATTGGATTTTTTTATTGCTCACCTTTGAACTGAACCTGTTCTAAATAATTACCACTGACCTCTCTATGTGAAGAACACAGGAGACTGGTCCTGTGTGTGTGTGTGTGTGTGTGTGTGTGTGTGTGTGTGTGTGTGTGTGTGTGTGTGTGTGTGTGTGTGTGACAGTAGTCTGCTTTTAGTCAAGGCCTGGGAGGTGTACCGTTTGTACCTCGGGTCACTGTTTTTGAGTGTACTGGGAGGCTTGATAAAGTGTGTGTGTGGGGGGAAGTTGCCCCCTGGGCCATTTGGAGGGGTGGGAGTGTCGAGGTCATGTTCATAAATCCCTCCAGGTAGGGCCGGAGCCTAATTGAAAAGGCTGGAGTTGGAGTGGGACCCCTGAACTGTGTCCCCTGGCCCCTCCCGACTGCCCCCTGGATATTCTGTCACAGCTCTGTGAGGAACAGAGTCAGGATTAAAGAACAGTGTCATGATTAAAGAACAGTGTCAGGGTTAAAGAACAGTGTCAGGATTAAAGAACAGTGTCCGGATTAAAGAAGAGTGTCCAGATTAAAGTAGAGTGTCCGGATTAAAGTAGAGTGTCCGGATTAAAGTAGAGTGTCCGGATTAAAGAAGAGTGTCAGGATTAAAGAAGAGTGTCAAGATTAAGCAACAGTGTCAGGATTAAACAACAGTGTCAGAATTAAACGGCAGTGTCAGGATTAAACAGCAGTGTCAGGATGGGATGGGACTGTCTGTCTGTCTGTCTCCTCAATATCTGTCTGTGTTTAGCCTTTTAGGAACGTTTTTAAAGCATCCATCTTGGCGGCAGGTAGTCTAGCACTTAAGAGTGTTGGGCCAGTATCCGAAAGGTCGCTGGTTTGAATTCCCGAGCCGGCAAGGTGAAAAAATCTGCCATTTTGCAAGGCAGTTAACTCCCAACAACAATTGTTTCCCGGGCGTTGATGACGTTGATTAAGGCGACCCCCCCATCCTCTCTGATTCAGAGGGGTTCAATGTGGAAGACATATGTCTGTTGAATGCATTCAGTTGTGCAACTGACTAGGTATCCCCTTTCCTTGTATTACTCTTCTCCTTAACTGTGTTTAAGAGGTTGGCATAACAACTATGTAGTGTTTACATTAAGCAGATCTTCCAGCAGATCTTCCCATCCTGTGTTGTTTTGGACTTTTAACGTCTCATTTTACATTTACATTTTAGTCATTTAGCAGACGCTCTTATCCAGAGCGACTTACAGTTAGTGAGTGTCTCAAAGGAACTAACGCAACAAAGGAATCATAAGCATGAATGCAGCATGCTTACCTCTCACAGTGTAACCATAACCTCCGTACTCTTCACATTGTACTCACAGATGACACATAGCTGGCTTTTGAAAGGTAACAGTAAGCCGAGTGCCCACTCGGCAAGAAAGGACGGAAATCTGTCATTTCACACCCAGAAGGAAATCCACACTGGGTGGCCATTGTGCCAGAGTCAGCCAGACAATAGGTAGGAGGTGGTTAAACATATCATTTTGACATGTACACTGAGCTTATGACAGGGACAGTTTTACTGCTGCTGCCGTAGGTACGGTGATGGGAGAGAGATGTCTGATGTTACAGTACTTTTCCCCTCTGAGGAGCAGATGGGGATATTGTCCTCTCCCTCTCTTTCTCTTTCTGTTTTGTTTTATTGTATTTTACCCCCCTTTTTCTCCCCAATTTTCAATCTTGTCTCATCGTTGCAACTCCCCAACGGGCTCGGGCGAGGCAAAGGTGGAGTCATGCGTCCTCCGAAACATGACCCGCCTAAACGTGCTCCGGAACACCTTCCAGCTTAACCCGGAAGCCAGCCGCACCAATGTGTCGGAGGAAACATCGTTCAACTGCAGGCACCTGGCCCGCCACAAGGAGTCGCTAGAACGCAATGAGCCAAGTAAAGCCCCACCGGCCAAACCCTCCCCTAACCCGGACGACACTGGGCCAATTGTGCGCCGTCCTATGGGACTCCCGGCCACGGCCGGTTGTGGCACAGCCCAGGAATGAACCAGGGTCTGTAGTAACGCCTCTAGCACTGCATGCGGTGCAGTACCTCAGACCGCTGCGCAACTCTCTCTTTTTCATCTCTCAAACTCCATTTTATTCTCTCTCTCTCTCAATTCAATTTAATTTATTTTCAAGGGGCTTTATTGGCATAGGAAACATATGTCTACATTGCCAAAGCTAGTGAAATGGATAAACAAAAGTAAAATAAACAATAAAGAAGAGAGAGGAGAGGAGAGGAGGAAGAGGAGGGGGGAGAGAGGCAGAGAGGAGACGCCAGGAAAGGGGGATGAACATGCGGAGGGAGGGGTGTGGATCGGACATGCCTGTCATCTCTATCCCACACCTCCATGCTCTCTCTCTCTCTCTCTCTGTCTCTCTCACACACAAACAGTCTCTCTCTCTCTCTCCCTCTCTCTCTCTCTCTCTCCCTCTCCCTCTCCCTCTCCCTCTCCCTCTCAATTTCAATTTAAGGGGCTTTATTGGCATGGGAAACATATGTTAACATTGCCAAAGCAAGTGAAGTAGATAATAAACAAAAGTGAAATAAACAACAAAAAGTTCCAAAAGAATAAAGACATTTCAAATGTCATATTATGTCTATGTACAGTGTTGTAGCGATGTGCAAATAATTGAAGTACAAAAGGGAAAATAAATAAATATGAGTTGTATTTACAATGGTGTTTGTTCTTCACTGGTTGCCCTTTTCTTGTGGCAACAGGTCACACATCTTGCTGCTGTGATGGCACACTGTGGATTTGTTTTCGAATTCTTTGTGGGTCTGTGTAATCTGAGGGAAATATGTGTCTCTAATATGGTCATACATTTGGCAAGAGGTTAGGAAGTGCAGCTCAGTTTCCACCTCATCTCTCTCTCTCTCTCTCTCTCTCTCTCTCTCTCTCTCTCTCCCTCTCTCTCTCTCTCTCATCTCTCTCTCTCTCTCTCTCTCTCTCTCTCTCTCTCTCCCTCTCTCTCTCTCTCTCTCTCTCTCTCTCTCTCTCTCTCTCTCTCTCTCTCTCTCTCTCTCTCTCTCTCTCTCTCTCTCTCTCTCTCTCTCTCTTCTCTCTCTCTCTCTCTCTCTCTCTCTCTCTCTGCCCCAGGCATGTCTCTCTGTATCCCCATTTCAGGATGGCAGCTGTCATTCAACCTCCCCTCTTCTCAAGTCTCCTCCCCTCCCCCTGCTAACTCTAAGGCTGACAGAACTGCACTTTTTGCTTTGTCAATATGTCACCCTTCTGCTTCAAGTGAGATGATTCCTCCCTCTTTTCCTCCCACTCCTCCTCTCTTCTCACCATGGCTCTCAGCTGGCTGTTTGAGCATTCAGAGGTGTGAACTCCTGATGTCCACCTGGGGACAGACCTGGAACAGAGCAGAGCAGCAGTTGGATTGGCTTTGGTGGTGGTGGGGACATAGGGCCGGACGGCTATTTGGACTGCTGGTTGGACGACTGGGTGTCTTGGAGGTGTAACAGAAACAATCCCATTAAGTGGTGGATCGCCTTTCACACAGATTACTAAGCATCTGTTAGTCCTACTGGAGGGCCAGGGGCAAGGTCCCCACAGGGCCGTTCATGGCTCCCCCTGTTTCCCTCCACTCCCCAGGGACACATTGAGATAGCGGGTCAGGGACCACTGGAGCGGCTGACAGAAAATGGACAGACTGTAATATTTGATCAGAGACCATGATTAGCAGATTATAATGTTTTGAGACAAGTACAGCTTATTCAATTTTACATTTTGGATGAAACATCAATTATACAGAGATATTTATTCTTCCATTTTTCCTCACCAGTTCTGTAATAAGGACAACAAGGACAGCACAAGACTACTGTGCATGTCAGGGAGTGTAACCTGATCTTTACTGTACTGTCTATCTTCTTTATTAAAACATATAAACAAAAAACCAAGAGGCCCTCCACTACGCAGTCTGTCCAGTATTGGATTGTCTTCTGGGTGACAGGATAATTGGACCATTAGTTTTGAGCATATCTTTGACACATATCAATTTTTTCAGCAGGTGTCATGTCTATCCTTTCACAAAAAATATAAACAGCGTCTCTGAGAGCTTCAGCCATAGACTATAGAGGGGAAGGAATACGACTGACCCCTTCAAGTGTTTACACACTGATCCCATCTGTGTTCAAAGTGTCACACACACACAGGTACAAACCAGTGAGTGACGTAAAGGAACAGCAGAGATGACATGGACACAGTGCCATCAAAAGGTGGTTATCTGAGTAAGTGCACACTCTTAGAAAAAAGGGTTCCAAAAGGGTTCTGCGGCTGTCCCATAGGAGAACCAGTTTTGGTTCCAGGTATAACTCTTTTAGGGTTCCATGTAGAACCTTCTGTGGAAAGGGAGGGTTCTACATGGAACCCCAAATAATTCTACCTGGAACCAAAATGGGTTCTTCAAAGGGTTCTCCTATGGGGACAGCCGAATAACCCTTTTTGGTTCTAGATAGTATATATTGTTTTGAGTGTGTGGTTAGCATTAGCCCGTTGAAACAGCAGGTGTCAATGCCTTGTGTGACATGTGATGTGCATCCGTCATGGCTGAGGTGTGGAGGTGGGAGGACAGACAGTGTCAAAGGGCTGCAGTCTCTAATTAGGTGTGGCGGGACAGTGTGTGTTTCTTGCAGGATTTCCTATTGGCTCAGTGTTATTGTGTTATTGTGTTTTCTTCTCTCTGTGGGGCTGGGGCTTGTGTGTGTCTCTGTCTGTGTGTGATGTCGCCTCTCCTTCGTCCTGGGTGAAAGGTGAGAACTCTGAGAAAGCATTCTGGTCTGCTAGAAAGACCTGACTTGTTCTGCATGCTTGACTTGGGCAGGGAGGGAGAGGAGAGGGGGCGACGGAAGGGGGAAGGAGAGGGGGCGAGAGAGAGAAAGGGAAGCAGGGGGGAGGAGGAGAAACAGAGAGAGTACATGGATGACAGAGAGACTGGACAGTGAGTGGAAGAAGGATGTAGGGAGAAAGAGTGATGGGATAGTGAAAGAAATAAGGATTGAGGAAAGGAAAAAAATGAAACATAGGAACAGGAGAAACACAGATAGACAGAGGGGGGAGCAGGAGAAGCACAGATAGAGGGAGATGGAGAGACAGATAGACAGAGGGAGAGGAAGAGGAAGAGACAGAGGGAGAGACAGATAGACAGAGGGACAGGGAGGAAGAGAGAGGGAGAGACAGAGGGAGAGGGAGAGACAGATAGACAGAGGGAGATGGAGAGAGAGAGAGACAGAGGGAGTGGGACAGACAGATAGACAGAGGGAGAGGGAGAGACAGAGGGAGAGGGAGAGACAGAGGGAGAGGGAGAGGGAGAGACAGATAGAAAGAGGGAGAGGAAGAGACAGATAGACAGAGGGAGATAGAGGAAGAGACAGAGGGAGAGAGAGACAGATAGACAGAGGGAGAGGGACAGACAGATAGACAGAGGGAGAGGGAGAGACAGAGGGAGAGGGAGAGACAGAGGGAGAGGGAGAGACAGAGGGAGAGGGAGAGGCAGATAGACAGAGGGAGAGGGAGAGACAGATAGACAGAGGGAGAGACAGAGGGAGAAGGAGAGACAGATAGACAGAGGGAGAGGGAGAGAGAGAGGGAGAGGGAGAGACAGATATACAGAGGGAGAGGGAGAGACAGAGGGAGAGGGAGAGACAGATAGACAGAGGGAGAGGGAGAGACAGATAGACAGAGGGAGAGGGAGAGACAGAGGGAGAGGGAGAGACAGATAGACAGAGGGAGAGGGAGAGACAGATAGACAGAGGGAGAGGGAGAGACAGATAGACAGAGGGAGAGGGAGAGACAGAGGGAGAGGGAGAGACAGATAGACAGAGGGAGAGGGAGAGACAGAGGGAGAGGGAGAGACAGATAGACAGAGGGAGAGGGAGAGACAGAGGGAGAGGGAGAGACAGATAGACAGAGGGAGAGGGAGAGACAGATAGACAGAGGGAGAGGGAGAGACAGAGGGAGAGGGAGAGACAGATAGACAGAGGGAGAGGGAGAGACAGAGAGACAGAGGAGAGACAGATAGACAGAGGGAGAGGGAGAGACAGATAGACAGAGGGAGAGGGAGAGACAGAGGGAGAGGGAGAGACAGATAGACAGAGGGAGAGGGAGAGACAGAGGGAGAGGGAGAGACAGATAGACAGAGGGAGAGGGAGAGACAGATAGACAGAGGGAGAGGGAGAGACAGATAGACAGAGGGAGAGGGAGAGAGAGAGAGAGGGAGAGGGAGAGACAGATAGGGAGAGGGAGAGACAGATAGACAGAGGGAGAGGGATAGACAGATAGACAGAGGGAGAGGGAGAGACAGAGGGAGAGGGAGAGACAGAGGGAGAGGGAGAGACAGATAGACAGAGGGAGAGGGAGAGACAGATAGACAGAGGGAGAGGGAGAGACAGAGGGAGAGGGAGAGACAGAGGGAGAGGGAGAGGGAGAGACAGATAGACAGAGGGAGAGGAGAGATAGACAGAGGGAGAGGGAGAGACAGAGGAGACAGAGGGAGAGGGAGAGACAGATAGACAGAGGGAGAGGGAGAGACAGATAGACAGAGGGAGAGGGAGGAAGAGAGAGGGAGAGACAGAGGGAGAGGGAGAGACAGATAGACAGAGGGAGAGGGAGAGAGAGACAGAGGGAGAGGGAGAGACAGATAGACAGAGGGAGAGGGAGAGACAGATAGACAGAGGGAGAGGGAGAGACAGAGGGAGAGGGAGAGACAGATAGACAGAGGGAGAGGGAGAGACAGATAGACAGAGGGAGAGGGAGAGACAGATGGAGAGGGAGAGACAGAGAGAGAGAGGGAGAGACAGATAGACAGAGGGAGAGGGAGAGACAGATATGCAGAGGAGAGAGAGGCAGAGGGAGAGGGAGAGACAGATAGACAGAGGGAGAGGGAGAGACAGAGGGAGAGGGAGAGACAGATAGACAGAGGGAGAGGGAGAGACAGAGGGAGAGGGAGAGACAGATAGACAGAGGGAGAGGGAGAGACAGAGGGAGAGGGAGAGACAGATAGACAGAGGGAGAGACAGATAGACAGAGGGAGAGAGAGGGAGAGACAGAGGGAGAGGGAGAGACAGATAGACAGAGAGGGAGAGACAGATAGACAGAGGGAGAGGAGAGACAGAGGGAGAGGAGAGACAGATAGACAGAGGGAGAGGGAGAGACAGAGGGAGAGAGAGGGAGAGACAGAGGGAGAGGGAGAGACAGAGGGAGAGAGAGGGAGAGACAGAGGGAGAGGGAGAGACAGATAGACAGAAGGAGAGACAGATAGACAGAGGGAGAGACAGATAGACAGAGGGAGAGAGAGAGAGGGAGAGACAGATAGACAGAGGGAGAGGGAGAGACAGAGGGAGAGGGAGAGACAGATAGAGAGGGAGAGGGAGAGACAGAGGGAGAGGGAGAGACAGATATACAGAGGGAGAGGGAGAGACAGAGGGAGAGGGAGAGACAGATAGACAGAGGGAGAGGAAGAGACAGATAGACAGAGGGAGAGGGAGAGACAGAGGGAGAGGGAGAGACAGAGACAGAGGGAGAGGGAGAGACAGAGGGAGAGGGAGAGACAGATAGACAGAGGGAGAGGGAGAGAGAGAGGGAGAGGGAGAGACAGAGAGAGAGAGGGAGAGGAAGAGACAGATAGAAAGAGGGAGAGGAAGAGACAGATAGACAGAGGGAGAGGGAGAGACAGAGGGAGAGAGAGAGGGAGAGGGAGAGGAGAGGGAGAGACAGAGGGAGAGGGAGAGGGAGAGGGAGAGGGAGAGACAGATAGACAGAGGGAGAGAGAAGAAGAGAGGGCTGTAGCCAGTGTCTGGTCTGGTCTGGCGTAGTAGTAGTAGTATCTGTTTCAGAGGTGCATCCTCTCATGTCACTGGATACAAGAGGAGTGAGCAGAGAAGAGATGAGAACTAAGATAAGAACATCTCCACCTGTAAACATCTTCAGTCTCCACCCCTTACTTACACCCACCACCCACTCTCCACACAGGTACTGATCTTAGCTTGAGAAGTTAGGAGATATTCATACAACATTATCTACAGGAACAATGTTTAGATGTATGTGTGAAAGTTGCCATCAAATAAGCTGTAGATGTATTGACAGATTGCTTTGTGTGACGTATCTTAAAAATTGGAGAAAGAGAAACAAAAAATGAGGGGAAAATACACACATTCCTTTCTCTCCTTCCTGATATGAACTCCGCTGACACAGTTGTCCTTTTTTCTCTCAGAGCATCCACTCCCGTGATGAGTAGTTGGGAGAGGGAGGGGAAGGAGGACACAAAAAGTGGAGGGCTTCATGAATAGCAAGCCGCTGGAGTGGAGACATGAGAGCAAGAAAAGTTGCTGTACGCTTCATGCCTGCTGTCTTCAAAACAACGCAGATGCGCTTTCATTTATGGCCACTCTCTGGGATGGGAGAAGAAAGCTGAGGATCGATCCGTGGCCCTCTCTTTCACCTGTTAAGAGCTTTCCTCATAATTGGCTGCTACCGCCGTGGCTGGGCCTGCGTCCCAAATGGCACCCTATTCCCTATATAGGATAAATGCCATTTGGGATGCAGACTACGACTGCTGCCAAAACTCCTGCCGGCAGCTGCGTCCTCCGACAACGCATAGTAGTATGTTAAAGTATGTTAAACCATGTCTATTTTTCTTCCCCTCGGGCTATTGATTTTTAAATGAAGCATCAAAGAAAATCTATAGTAATCAACAAATAGAAGGCAACGCGCTGTAGTGTCACATCCAGGGGCTGGGCTTAATCAATTTGGCTGCCTGTCACAACATGTAGGGTGGAGAGAAGGGATCAAATAAGTTGGGAACCTGGATGGAATGGAAAGTGAGTTGTGGGATGGAATGAATCGTTTGTCATTGGAAGAGAGGTAGAGGGAGAGAGAGAGAGAGAGAGAGAGGCAGGATGGAAAGTGGTGTTGGGTGGAAAACATACAACATTATAAAATCCATGTACACAAACAACAAATGTGCGGTAAAAATTGGCAAAAAACACACATTTCTTTCCACATGGCCGGGGGGTGAGACAGGGATGCAGCTTAAGCCCCACCCTCTTAAACATATATATCAACAATTGGCGAGGGCACTAGAACAGTCTGCAGCATCCGGCCTCACCCCTCTAGAATCTGAAGTCAAGTGTCTACTGTTTGCTGATTATCTGGTGCTTCTGTCCCCAACCAAGGAGGGCCTACAGCAGCACCTAGATCATCTGCACAGATTCTGTCAGACCTGGGCCCTGACAGTAAATCTCAGTAAGACAAAAATAATGGTGTTCCAAAAAAGGTCCAGTTGCCAGGACCACAAATACAAATTCCATCTAGACACTGTTGCCCTAGAGCACACAAAAAACGATACATACCTCAGCCTAAACATCAGCGCCACAGGTAACTTCCACAAAGCTGTGAACGATCTGAGAGACAAGGCAAGAAAGGCCTTTTATGCCATCAAAAGGAACATAACATTCGACATACCAATTAGGATCTGGCTAAAAATACTTTCATAAGTTATAGAACCCATTGCCCTTTATGGTTGTGAGGTCTGGGGTCAGCTCACCAACCAAGAATTCACAAAATGGGACAAACACCAAATTGAGACTCTGCATGCAGAATTCTGCAAAAATATCCTGTGTGCAACGTAAAACACCAAATAATGCATGCAGAGCAGAATTAGGCCGATACCCGCTAATTATCCAAATCCAGAAAAGAGCCGTTAAATTCTACAACCACCTAAAAGGAAGTGATTCCCAAACCTTCCACAACAAAGCCATCACCTACAGAGAAATGAACCTGGAGAAGATCCCCCTAAGCAAGCTGGTCCTGGGGCTCTGTTCACAAACACAAACAGACTCCACAGAGCCCCAGGACAGCAACACAATTAGACCCAACCATATCACGAGAAAACAAAAATATAAATACTTGACACATTGAAAATAAGTTTTTAAAAAACAGAGCAAAATAGAATGCTATTTGGCCCTAAACAGAAAGTACACAGTGGCAGAATACCTGACCACTGAGACTGACCCAAAATTAAGGAAATCTTTGACTATGTGCAGACTCAGTGAGTATAGCCTTGCTATTGAGAAAGGCCGCTGAAGGCAGACCTGGCTCTCAAGAGAAGACAGGCACACTGCCCACAAAATGAGGTGGAAACTGAGCTGCACTTCCTAACTTCCTGCCAAATGTATGACCATATTAGAGACACATATTTCCCTCAGATTACACAGACCCACAAAGAATTCGAAAACAAATCCAATTTTGATAAACTCCCATATCTATTGGGTGAAATACCACAGTGTGCAATCACAGCAGCAAGATTTGTGACCTGTTGCCACAAGAAAAGGGCAACCAGTGAAGAACAAACACCATTGTACATATAACCTATATTTATGTTTTCCTATATAAATGTCTTTATTCTTTTGGAACTTTTGTGAGTGTAACAAGTTTACTTGCTTTGTCATTGTAAACATATGTTTCCCATGCCAATAAAGCCCCTTAAATTGAAATTGGAATTGAGAGAGAGAGAGAGAGAGAGAGCATGTAGGTGCGGGATAGAGATGACAGGCATGTCCGATCCACACCCCTCCCTTTGCATGTTCATCCCTCTTTCCTGGCGTCTCCTCTCTGCTTCTCTCCCTCCTCCCTTCTCCTCCTCCTCCTCTCCTCTCTCTTCCCTCCTCTTTCTCTCACCCTGTGACGAAGCTGTCACCTTCGGTTGGGTCTTCTGGTGTAAAAACATTACAGTATCCCCAGGCTGTGTATCATGTTACCCTCAACTGAGGCCCAATCCAAAGAAACCTGTCCAAAATGCTTAATGAATGTCCTAGTGAACTGTGAAACAGGTAGTCTACCTGCCACTACCCGTCAGCACCTAACCATCTGTCTCTGCCACAGCTCTCCTTACACACTGCATACCTGAACGTTGAGCCAACGTTGGGGCCACAACGTCGCCCAGGCAGACATAGATTTAACGAACCGAAACAGAATGAGTCATTTGGAATGAATGTGTTGATGTGATGATGGTCATGTTGTTTCTTACTTACTCTTTGTGTTTTGGTACAGATGAATGAGTCATTTACTGGAGGTGTTATCATACTGTAGGTTCTCTGATCATATCAGTCCTTTGAATTAGATGTTCTGTATTAGTTTGATGACATAATTTGATGTACAGGGCTTTTATACAGACCAATAAATACATAGAGTGGTCTGTTCTACAGTACCTAAGTACCCCAGTTCTCTTCTGTACATAAAGTGGTACCGTAATAACAATAAGACATGTTAATACTGGAGAAAATATCAAGTTTAGAAAAGGGTCTGCAAACTGACCTGACAAAGGCTGTGATTTAAAGATGTGATTAGAGCACCTGAGTGTGCTGGTGTCACATCCCACTTAGCACTTTTCTCACCACTCAGCCACAGACTGCCTGGTCCAAGTGTGTCCTGCTCCTGTTGTGAAGCTTTACACCCCATCACCTTCACTTATTAGGTGTTGTCCCTGTGACTTTGTCCCTGCTTGCAGCAGCACTCTAATGTGTATCAGAAAATGGCCCTCAGGTTGAATAGTCTAATAAAGGGACTGTGTGTGTGTGTGTGTGTGTGTGTGTGTCTGTGTGTGTGTGTGTGTGTGTGTGTGTGTGTGTGTGTGTGTGGTGTGTGTGGTGTGTGTGTGTGTGTGTGTGTGTGTGTGTGTGTGTGTGTGTGTGTGTGTGTGTGTGTGTGTGTGTGTGTGTGTGTGTGTGTGTGTGTGTGTGTGTGTGTGTGTGTGTGTGTGTGTGTGTGTGTGTGTGTGTGTGTGTCCATGTGTGTGCATGTGTGCATGTGTGCGTAAGCGCGTGTGTATATGTGTGTGTCGACCAGCCTGCTGCATTCAGGCCAGGGCCCAGTGGTGAGAGAGTGACAACACGAGGGGCATTCTGTTCCCTGCCACTCACAGACACAACCACCACAACCCCATGCAGGGCTGCTGCTGCTGCTGTTAAAAGGAAAAAGCTTTTAGAGGTTGTAAAAGGCCATGGCGATGGGGGGGAGGTGTGTGTGTGTGGCAGGGGGTTAGGGAGTCCAGGCTGGTGAATACCACTAGGGTGAGATTAGCCATTTTATTGCAGCACATAACCTGTCAAATGCTTTCTCACTGCATGGACAGACCCATGATTACCAGAGAACAGGGAGGTTAAATACTGTGCTGTGTTAGTGTTTCGTTCTAAAAAGTGCCCCTTTTTCTTCAGTCTTGAATCTGCTGTATGGGTTTTTCCTGTAAATGTACTCCCTCCGTTCTACCGCTCCTTTCTTTTAAAAGATCTTGAATTCAATGATTCAGTCATTTTCCACGGCTCTGTCTAATTCCAGATCACTCAATTGAAGACAAACACAGGACGACCTGTTCATACAACATTTTCTGAAATAAATTTGCAGTGTTTCTGGTTCATGAATGCATGTGCTCACTACTCACACAGGCTGCCATTAAACTAGATATATGTGTTCTGTCACTTTCTGGTAAGCAGCATTAAATAACATACAGAAATTCCTCAGCGAGCTCTTTTTATGACACAAGCTGTCTGCATCCATCTTCAGTAGAGTTGAATGGAGAGACAGCTAACTGATGAATTGATTATTAGTTCAGGCTTTGAAGCCTTCGCTGTGTTTTCCCTGCTGCGACTGATTACTCATATTTATAACCCTGGTCCATTTAACTGGGCCTGCTGTTAGGGCCGCTGTAACCGTAATATATGGCCCAGCAATTGGTCCTTGTTTAACCTTGCGATTGTAAAGCTGTCGCGCAGGAATAGTGTAATATTCACCTTGATGAAGGATGCCAAATATGGGTCATACAGGCTCGACTGAAACAGAGTGAATTTGGAAACTTTGGAGTTTGGTTCTGTATCTGCATGAGATTAGTAGAGACTAGAGAGAATATGCTCAGGATATTATGGGCTGGTCCTGGAGCTGTCAGTTGGTGTGTGGCTGACTGCATCTGAACTCCCAATGAGAATACACAGGCAAGAACCTCTCATTTCTTTATTTTCCACGTCCTCTCCATGTTAGTATGACTTCCTTAGGAGTATAAAGTATATGGAGTATATGACAGATTATATACTGTTTGTAATGTGTGATTTACTGTTAGCAGGAACAGCTTTGTTGTACTGTGTGAATTGTAACTGTTCTTTTGTGCAAGGATTCTCCTTCTCCCCCCCCTCTCTCTCTCTCTCTCTCTCTCTCTCTCTCTCTCTCTCTCTCTCTCTCTCTCTCTCTCTCTCTCTCTCTCTCTCTCTCTCTCTCTCTCTCTCTCTCTCTCTCTCTCCCTCCCGCTCTCTCTCTCCCCCTGCTCTCTCTCCCTCCCCCCTCTCTCTCTCTCTCTCCCTCCCCCTCTCTCTCTCCCCCTTTCTCTCTCTCTCCCTCCCCCTCTCTCCCTCCCCCATCTCTCTCCCCCCCTTTCTCTCTCTCTTTCCCTCCCCCTCTCTCTCTCTCCCCCTCTTTCTCACTCTCCCCCCCTCTTGCTCTCTCTCTCCCCCCTCTTCCCCCTCTCTCTCTCGCTCTCTCTCTCCCCCCTCTCCCCCCTCCCTCTCTCTCTTTTCTCTCTCTCCCCCCACTCTCTCTCTCCCTCTCTTTTCCACCCCTCTCCTTCTCCCTCTCTATCCGAATAAATTATTTCATCCCTCCATCTTTTGAATCAGTTTTGCAAGTGGAAAAAATATCTGACCCCTATCCACTTACTGTGGGACAATACATTCAAATTGTTGACTTTGTCATGATGTAATACTGTTTTCTCTGTTTGTGCAAAGCGCATAATTCTCAATCAGTGTAATTTCTGTGTGTGTGTGACAGGGATCATACACTAACGTTGCCATAATCAGAGCTGGAACGAGAGAGGGCCCTGAGTCTTAAAGTTTATTCGATTATAGATGTATCTGCTGAACACACTGGACGCTAATGGCTTTCTCCCATTACTACAACGGCTAGCCTGCCTAGCTACAGCCTTTCCTAGCGTGACTGTCTGTGTACAGCAGCTCACATCAGGTACATGATATGAAAATATATATATATATGTATGCACTCACTAACTGTAAGTCGCTCTGGATAAGAGTGTCTGCTAAATGACTAAAATATCAAATGTACACCTAGAATTTGACTGAAAGCATGTCCCAATTTGGCCTTCCTGTATAGCTAAATACAAATGGATCTGACTGCATCATGGACCACAATAAGTAACTATTTTCCAGGAATATGAATACTTTTCCCTAATAGTGTCCATCTTACATAAAACAAATTCTAAACCGTTTTTGTTTTTCAATGGATTTATGGCACAGGGTCTTCTCCTAATAATTGTTCATGGAGGACTAATAACTACCTTAGTTTCAGGCCATGTCTCCACTCTCCCTGTGTCCAGCTGTGTCCATGCCTATTTGTCCTGCCCTTGGCCCTCTAGCCCTAGCATGGTGTGGTGGGGTGTAGTGTGGTGTGGTGTGATTGACAGGTGAAGGCTCTCACCTGTCATTGGCTGGCGGGGCTGTAGTGGGATCTCTGGCGCCGGTCCAGTCTAAACAGGGCTTCACCATACTGTGACTGTCTCAACAGGTCTGCGGCTACTCCACACTCAGCACATCCCAGCACAGCCACACACACTGAGGAACTAGTCATCCATCACTCACACTGACACACACACAGATACAGACTGATATACACACACACAAACACATGCACAGATATAAACAGATACACATGCGCAGCGGCGGATTGGCCAGATTTGTCCGAAATGCCAGATGGGAAATGCCAGATTTTGTTGCACAAAATGATCATTATCTGGCTAATTATGGGTGCCTCAAGAAAAAAAATGGGCCGGTTTGGGGACCTCGAGTAAAAAAATGGGCCGGTGTGTTCGAAATGTCAGGGCCGATTTCCATTCCCAGTCCGCCCCTGCACATGCGCACGCACATACACACACATGCTCGAACACGCACGCACACACACACACATATACACATACACATGTACACACTCATTATGAGGCTGGGGGTATCAGTTCTCTCTCTCTATATCACATTGTGAGCAATAGTGAGGGAGGGAGGGAGGGGCTGGGCTGTGTGTGAGTAATGCAGGAGTCAGACCATCTGTTTGGCTGGGTCAGAGTGTGCTGATATCCCCTCTGTCTTGGACAGCACGCACAGATACAGACTGATACACACACACAGCACCGCTGCCCTGCTGCAGATATTTTAGTTGCTTTTAGCTCAGTGTTGTTTTGGGTTCCATTCCTCTGTTTAGAGCTGAGGGATTAACATGGTGGTTCACTGAGGGACTTCTGAAGAAGTGTTAGTTTGGACTGATGCTGAGGGTCACTCTTGTAAAGCTGTCTCCCATGTTGTGTGATCTGATCACGTTTACATGCCGTTAATGATGCACTGTTCAAAGAGATTTATAATATGGCTACGGATGAAGTATGAGACTGTGTCCTTATCTGACGTTGTTTTGAACTTGTTTATCTTTTGAAATCTTATTTATATCATTCTTCTGTCATACTGAGTCACATCCCTTTCCTTGTTATGGGATTACAGTACATTTCATGATCTTCAACTGTTTGGGATTGTTTTGCAGTTATCTTCACCTCCAAAGACCTCTAACATTCCACATAATATAAGCCATTTAGCAGACACTTTTATCCAATGTGACTTACTGTCATGCATGCATATTTTTTTTTTGTATGGGTGGTCCTGGGAATTGAACCCACTATCCAGGCGTTGCAAGTGCCATGCGCTCCCAACTGAGCTACAGAGGTCCACATACCTTTCAGGACCTTTTGAACTTGGATTCAATATGTAGTAAACATTTTTGATTTATTTATATAATTATTCTGTCATACTGAGCCACACCCCCTTCGTTGTTCTGTGATTCAATGTTATAACTTTCAAATGTTTGGAATTGTCTTCACCTTCCAGGACCTCTAACATTCCAGATAAATGTTTTTCCTTCCAGGACCACTAACATTCCAGA
The DNA here is from genome assembly GCF_020615455.1 of Coregonus clupeaformis. NCBI lineage: Eukaryota > Metazoa > Chordata > Actinopteri > Salmoniformes > Salmonidae > Coregonus > Coregonus clupeaformis. The sequence goes on from NC_059206.1 coordinate 18,819,207, forward strand.
TCGCATTGTTGTGTTTTTCGTTTGAAACAAGTCTCAACCCTAGCATGGTCCATACAAAGATTGTTAATCTGCGTGTCATGCTACAAGTGTTTGGAAACATGGAAGGATATATGTTGGCTTGGCTCCTTCAGTCATCTCTGTCCATGATTTACTTGGAATTAGCCAAAACTGTTCTCCGTTTTTCACATTTGACTGATTGTCCCTGGTTTCCTTGCGCCTGCTATAGCCATGACTCACTGTGACTGACTGGTGCTAAGGAAACCTATAGGTGCTGTGAGTCTGCTCTCTCTCTTCTCTACCTCTGGACTCTGTTGTCTCCAGTTTATCTCCAGTCAGCTGACAGAGGAAGTCTTGTCTGGTTTGGCTGGATCTGATTCAGCAGTCTTATCTAAGTGTGTCAGGGCTGGGTTGCTGGGTAGTGACAGACAGACAGCTATCAGCCCAGCTCTGGCCTGCCTCAGACCACCCCACACATCTAACCAATGGCAACGACCATAAGAGTTGGCTATGCAGCAGAAACAGATCTGGGACCAGGCTAACCCACATTATTATGGAGAATTTAAAGTTGTCCATTTTATTAACTTAGCCTAAGCCCTGACAGACTTCTAATAATAATACAAAATATAAATATTTGGATGTTTCCTGTTGGTAGGAACCTCCATGTCTGTCATATTTGATATTGTTTTAAAATGTCCCTTTGTCTTTATTTAACTCACTTTCTATTACTAATAAGGAACCCCTGGAACCTCTTGTTCAAATACAAACTCACAAAGTTGTTATTCTTCACTAAGAAGTGTAATACGCCACACTTACTACACATGTTTGGAGTTGGGGCCTAAGTGGATCTGTGAATGGAACGCTATTGACTTACTGGTGGAGAGAGCTGGGCTGCGGCCGCCATTACTGGATGGTCATTTCCAGGTCGGATCACCATTGGAACGCTGGAGAAACCAGGAAACCAGAGACAGGCCAAATAAACAAGCATGTCAGCCATAGCATGGCCCTCTGACCTCTCCTGTCCCATCTGTTTTCATATCTACTCAAGGCCTAATGCTGAGAACAAGTGGCACTTCTTGTTTGTAAGTTGTGGGTCTCCATTACTGTGTTATCATTCCCTCCTCTCTCTCTCTCTCTCTCTCAATCCAGTTCAATTTACGGGCTTTATTGGCATGGGAAACGTATGTTAACATTGCCAAAGCAAGTGAAGTAGATAGTAAACAAAGTGAAATAAACAATCAATATTAAATATTAACAGTAAACATTACACTCAGAAGTTCCAAAAGAATAAAGACATTTAAAATGTCATATTATGTATATATACAGTGTTGTAACAATGTGCAAATAGTTAAAGTACAAAAGGGAAAATAAATAAACATAACTATGGGTTGTATTTACAATGGTGTTTGTTCTTCACTGGTTGCCCTTTTCTTGTGGCAACAGGTCACAAATCTTGCTGCTATAATGGCACACTGTGGTTTTTCACCCAGTAGATAAGGGAGTTTATCAAAATTGGGTTGAGGGAAATATGTGTCTCTAATATGGTCATACATTTGGCAGGAAGTTAGGAAGTGCAGCTCGGTTTCCACCTCATTTTGTGGGCAGTGTGCCTGTCTTCTCTTGAGAGCCAGGTCTGCCTTCAGTGGCCTTTCTCAATAGCAAGGCTATACTCACTAGGTCTGCACATAGTCAAAGATTTCCTTAATTTAGGGTCAGTCACAGTGGTCAGGTATTCTGCCACTGTGTACTTTCTGTTTAGGGCCAAACAGCATTCTAGTTTGCTCAGTTTTTTTGTAAATTATTTTCAGTGTCAAGTATTTATCTTTTTGTTTTCTCATGATTTGGTTGGGTCTAATTGTGTTGCTGTCCTGGGGCTCTGTGGGGTCTGTTTGTGTTTGTGAACAGAGCCCCAGGACCAGCTTGCTTAGGGGGCTCTTCTCCAGGTTCATTTCTCTGTAGGTGATGGCTTTGTTATGGAAGGTTTGGGAATCACCTCTTTTTAGGTGGTTGTAGAATTTAACGGCTCTTTTCTGGATTTTGATAATTAGCGGGTATCGGCCTAATTCTGCTCTGCATGCATTATTTGGTGTTTTATGTTGCACACTGAGGATATTTTTGCAGAATTCTGCATGCAGAGTCTCAATTTGGTGTTTGTCCCTTTTTGTGAATTCTTGGTTGGTGAGCTGACCCCAGACCTCACAACCATAAAGGGCAATGGGTTCTATAACTTATTAAAGTATTTTTAGCCAGATCCTAATTGGTATGTCAAATGTTATGTTCCTTTTGATGGCATAGAAGGCCTTTCTTGCCTTGTCTCTCAGATCTTTCACAGCTTTGTGGAAGTTACCTGTGGCGCTGATGTTTAGGCCAAGGTATGTATCGTTTTATGTGTGCTCTAGGGCAACGGTGTCTAGATGGAATTTGTATTTGTGGTCCTGGCACCTGGACCTTTTTTGGAACACCATTATTTTTGTCTTACTGAGATTTACTGTCAGGGCCCAGGTCTGACAGAATCTGTGCAGAAGATCTAGGTGCTGCTGTAGGCCCTCCTTGGTTGGGGACAGAAGCACCAGATCATCAGCAAACAGTAGACATTTGACTTCAGATTCTAGTGGGGTGAGGCCGGGAGCTGCAGACTGTTCTAGTGCCCTTGCCAATTCGTTGATATATATGTTGAAGAGGGTGGGGTTTAAACTGCACCCCTGTCTCACCCCACGGCCCTGTGGAAATAAATGTGTGTGTTATTTGCCAATTTTAACCGCACACTTGTTGTTTGTGTACATGGATTTTATAATGTTGTATGTTTTTCCCCCAACCCCACTTTCCATCAATTTGTATAGCAGACCCTCATGCCAATTTGAGTCAAAAGCTTTTTTGAAATCAACAAAGCATGAGAAGACTTTAGCTTTGTTTTGGTTTGTTTGTTTGTCAATTAGGGTGTGCAGGGTGAATACGTGGTCTGTCGTACGGTAATTTGGTAAAAAGTCAATTTGACATTTACTCAGTACATTGTTTTCACTGAGGAAATGAACTAGTCTGCTGTTAATGATAATGCAGAGGATTTTCAAAGGTTGCTGCTGATGCATATCCCACGGTAGTTATTGGGGTCAAATTTGTCTCCACCTTTGTGGATTGGGGTGTCACGACTTCCTCCGAAGCTGCCTCCCCTCCTTGTTCGGGCAGCCTTCGGCGTTCGTCGTCACCGGCCTTCTAGCCACTGCCGCTCCATATCTCATTATTCCATTTGTCTTATCTTGTTATTACACACACCTGGTTCATATTCCCCTCATTAGTACGTGTTTAAGTGTTCCCTCTGCCCCCTTGTCCTTGTGGGTGATTGTTCTTTGTGAGGATTAGTAGCTCGGTTGAGCTCAGTATTTTGTATTGCCGGGGTATTTTCCCCGTGTGCATGTTTGTTCCAGTGCACCTGTTTTGCACACTGGACTGGTTACGCTGGATTACAGAATAAACTCTGTATACTGTGATTTAACCTCCTGCACCTGACTCCTTCAAATCACGCATCACATGGGGTGATCAGTCCTTGGTTCCAAATATTGGGGAAGATGCCAGAGCTAAGTGTGATGTTAAAGAGTTTAAGTATAGCCAATTGGAATTTGTGGTCCGTATATTTTATCATTTCATTGAGGATACCATCAACACCACAGGCCTTTTTGGGTTGGAGGGTTTGTATTTTGTCCTGTAGTTCATTCAATGTAATTGGAGAATCCAGTGGGTTCTGGTAGTTTTTAACAGTTGATTCTAAGATTTGCATTTGATCATGTATATTTTTTTGCTGTTTGTTCTTTGTTATAGGGCCAAAAAGATTGGAGAGTGGTTTACCCATACGTCTGCATTTTGGATAGATAGCTCTTCGTGTTGTTGTTTGTTTAGTGTTTTCCAATTTTCCCAGAAGTGGTTAGAGTCTAAGGATTCTTCAATTACATTGAGCTGATTTCTGACATGCTGTTCCTTCTTTTTCCGTAGTGTATTTCTATATTGTTTTAGTGATTCACTATAGTGAAGGCGTAGGCTCAGGCTTTCTGGGTCTCTATGTTTTTGGTTGAATAGGTTTCTCAATTTCTTTCTTAGGTTTTTGCATTCTTCATCAAACCATTTGTCATTGTTGTTACTTTTCTTCCGTTTTCTGTTAGAGATTTTTAGATTTGATAGGGAAGCTGAGAGGTCAAATATACTGTTTAGGTTTTCTACTGCCAAGTTTATACCTTCACTATTACAGTGGAACGTTTTGTCCAGGAAGTTGTCTAAAAGGGATTGAATTTGTTGTTGTTGGTAGGTTTCGACACTACTTTCCTTCCATCTTTAGCATTTCTTAATATTATTCAGTTCCTTTGGCTTTGATGCCTCATGATTGTGTATTGTTCTGTTCAAGTAGACTGTGATTTTGCTGTGGTCTGATAGGGGTGTCAATGGGCTGACTGTGAACTCTCTGAGAGACTCTGGGTTGAGGTCAGTGATAAAGTAGTCTACAGTACTACTGCCAAGAGATGAGCTATAGGTGTACCTACCATAGGAGTCCCCTCAAAGCCTACCATTGACTATGTACATACCCAGCGTGCGACAGAGCTGCAGGAGTTGTGACCCATTTTTGTTGGTTATGTTGTTGTAGTTGTGCCTAGGGGGGCATATGGGGGAGGGAATGCTGTCACCTCCAGGTAGGTGTTTGCCCCACTGTGTGCTGAGGGTGTCAGGTTCTTGTCCAGTTCTGGGTCGCCACAGACTAGTACATGTCCCTGGGTCTGGAAATGATTGATTTCCCCCTCCAGGATGGAGAAGCTGTCTTCATTAAAGTATGAGGATTCTAGTGGGGGGATATAGGTAGCACACAGGAGGACATTTTTCTCTGTTGAGATCATTTCCTTTTGAATTTCTAGCCAAATGTAAAATGTTCCTGTTTTGATTAATTTAATAGAGTGAGTTAGGTCTGCTCTATACCAAATTAGCATACCCCCTGAGTCCCTTAACTGTTTCACACCTGGTAGTTTGGTGGATGGGACTACCAGCTCTCTGTAACCTAGAGGGGAACCAGTGGGTCCGTCTCCTCTATACCATGTTTCTTGTAGGATGACAATATCTGTATTTCCAATTTCTTTGGTGAAGTCCAGGTTCCTGTTCTTTAGGCCAAAGGCAGATGACCTCAGGCCTTGGATATTCCAGGATGAAATAGTGAAGGCTTTGCGTTCCATAAAGTGTCTAATGTTGTTGGTTGTGTGGTTTGGCCTCAGGCCAGTAATTGTGAGCAGAGCCTGCTGAGCATCTGGTACATGCCATTGGCTTGGGCTAGTGTAAGTGGGGGTTGGGCCTGTTTGCCTGCTCACGGCCTGGGTGTATGTGTGACTTTCATGTTGAGGCCCTCTTTGCGGGAGTGGGTAGGAGGGGCATAGGTCTGATCTGAGGGGGCTTAAATGGGGTGTGGGCATGGTTGACTTGGGGGGGTGTTAATTGGTGGGGGTGGGGGTGTGGATGTGGCTGGTGGTGCTGTGGTCTGGATGTAGGTCCTCTCGGATCATTATTCAGCCTAGACAACTAATTGTTTAAACTAAATAAAACACATATCTGTGTCTGGACAGTGGACACCACCTACTGCTCATGTCCATGGTTTTCAGCCCCGTCACCAGTGACATCCCATTACTCCACTACTCCCCTCTCACCCTAATCAATAAGATCCATGTAGATGGATCAGTAGCAGCTGCCATGGTGGTTCTATAGAGGTGAGTCCCTTCTACTGGCCAGGCAGATGTAACTCTGCTGTTAACCTGTGGGCTTGGGAATCACCAGGCACATCACACATGTTGGGGGGCGGGGGGATAGAAAGTTAATGGTGTCAATCATTGATAACTGGGCGGAGCCAGGGGCTGTTAATGGTTTTCCCCAGAGAGGGGAGGGGACAGGGGGAGGAGGAGAGGGACAGAGGGATGAGGGGGAGGGGAGGGATGAGGGGGACAGAGGGAGGGAGGAGGGGGACAGAGGGAGGAGGGGGATGGGTGTGTAACAGGAGAGGTGGTGTTCAGGGAGGAAGCAGTAAGTGTGCAAGCTGTCATGCCGGAGGACATTGTGCTCCAGTGAGCTGCATCTGCTGGCAACCACAGAGGCCATGCCTTGGGGTTCAGGGGTTAGAGGTCACGGGGCTAGGCATCCCTCTGTAGGGCGAAGAGATCAGATATCCATCCTCACTAACTCAATAGAATAGAAGAGACAACTCACAGTGTTACACCACTGACTCCATTCACCATTCACTATACTACTGATTCTATAGAATGAGATGTAGTGATTACACTAGACCTTTAGGGAGTTTTGTGTTTTGTTGTGTTATTTTTACCAAATGAAAGTCAAGTAACTCTGTGGTAATTGCCATGGCTTAGTTTGGGTTCTGCCACACTGCAATCACATCATTGGGCTCACCTTTTCATTCAATAAACGTCCTTATACCAGAGACAAACACAGAGCTTTAGTGAGTGTGTTTCTAAAGGCTTGATCTTCTCATCTCCTTAACTTCTTGAAACCTTGTTTTGGTCTCTGAGCTGCCACCATATTAGCTCCTCATCTTAGTTCAGTGGGATAGGGGAGGTCCAGAGAGGTCCAGAGGGGCGGGGCAGCCCTGTGAACCAGACAAGGGAGCACTTCCTGTTCTAATCCCCAGTCAGATGTAAATAAACTCAGCCTGGTTCAATGCTGGAAGCCCATCTACAGCAGTCTGTCCTGGAGGTCAGGACCACGTCCTCCTCCTCCTTTGACCTAACCACGATCTCTCATGTCATGGAGCCACCCTACCTGACGTTTGTTTTCCCTTGCTGCACTATCTGATCCAGTGTCCACTTTCTGTCTTTCACCCTTTAAAGGCAGGGGGATAAGTCCCTGCAGCGACTCTCTACCTCCACACACACACACACACACACACACACACACACACACACACACACACACACACACACACACACACACACACACACACACACACACACACACACACACACACACACACACACACACCTCAATATCCCCCCAAAAAAGTCTGGCAAAGTCTGGCAACGTCTGTGACCCCTCTGCGCTGCTCCCTCTGTGACCACTAATGGTTTAGTTTGTGTCAGACCACATTTCCATTTTCCCCCTCAAATTTTCAGGACAAATTTCCCTGTTGCGCGACTTTAACCAGTCATGAGCTCACATGTTTATGTTTCGGTGCAGAGAGTTTGCCACTGGCTCTCAAATAAAACGTAGCTGAGATGGACTGTGTTTATGGTACAGCGGGGACTGTCAGAAACACTCGGCCAGCAGATCTGTCCAGTGCCATGGGTATTTGGGGTAAGTGGGGGTAGGTATGGGTGGGTATTTGCAGTCTCATTTGACAGTTGTCAAGGCCTTGCTCTTGGGTCCCTGGTGTGGCTGATTGGTGACTGGCATATGGCATAAAAACAAAAAACGATGTTTTAAGTGAGATGTAGGCATTGGTCTGAAGCCGAAAAAGAAAGGAAATTCACATGACCACCACAATGCCTAATCCACCCATGCTCTACCAAGGTTTTCCAGCACACAGCTTTGACCTACTACAGTAGATATGTTGGTCTATTGTATTGTAGCACATTTACATAAGTATCCAGACCCTTTACTCAGTACTTTGTTGAAACACCTTTGGCAGCGATTACAGCCTCAAGTCTTCTTGGGTATGACGCTACAAGTTTGGCACACCTGTATTTGGGGAGTTTCTCCCATTCTTATCTGCAGATCCTCGCAAGCTCTGTCAGGTTGGATGGGGAGCGTTGCTGCACAGCTATTTTCAGGTCTCTCCAGAGATGTTTGATCAGGTTCAAGTCCGGGCTCTGACTGGGCCACTCAAGCACGTTCAGAGAATTGTCCCAAAGGCACTCCTGCATTGTCTTGGCTGTGTGCTTAGGGTCGTTGTCCTGTTGGAAGGTGAACCTTCGCCCCAGTCTGAGGTCCTCAGCGCTCTGGAGCAGGATTTCATCAAGGATCTTCTGTACTTTGCTCCGTTCATTTTCCCCTCGAACCTGACTAGTCTCCCAGTCCCTGCCACTGAAAAACATCTGCTGCCACCACCATGCTTCACCGTAGGGATGGTGCCAGGTTTCCTCCAGACGTGTCGCTTGGCATTCAGGCCAAAGAGTACAATTTTGGTTTCATCAGTCCAGAGAATCTTGTTTCTCATGGACTGAGAGTCCTTTAGGTGCCTTTTGGCAAACTCCAAGTGTCCTGTCATGTGCCTTTCACTGAGGATTGGCTTCCGTCTGGCCACTACCATAAAGGCCTGATTGGTGGAGTGCTGCAGAGATGGTTGTCCTTCTGGAAGGTTCTCCCATCTCCACAGAGGAACTGTGAAGCTCTGTTAGAGTGACCATCGGGTCCTTAGTTTGGCCAGGCGGCCAGCTCTAGGAAGAGTAATGGTAGTTCCAAACTTCTTCCATTTAAGAATGATGGAGGCCACTGTGTTCTTGGGGACCTTCAATGCTGCAGAAATTTTTTGGTACCCTTCCCCAGATCTGTGCCTCGAAACAATCCTGTCTCGGAGCTCTACGGATAATTCCTTCAACCTCATGGCTTGGTTTTTGCTCTGACATGCACTGTCAACTGTGGGACCTTATATAGACAGGTGTGTGCCTTTCCAAATCATGTCCAATCAATTGAATTTACCACATCTCATGGATGATAAATGGAAACAGGATGCACCTGAGCTCAATTTCGAGTCTCATAGCAAAGGGTCTGAATACTTATGTAAATAAGGTATACATTTGCATACATTTACAATGTATATACAGTGCATTCGGAAAGTATTCAGACCACTTTACTTTTTACACATTTTGTTACGTTACAGCCTTATTCTAAAATTGATTAAATAAAAAAAATTCCTCATCAGTCTACACAAAACACCCCATAATTACAAAGCTGAAAACAGGTTTGTAGAAATGTTAAAACATTTTCTAATGTTAAGGTAAGATTTGAATGGAGAACACTGATCCTAGATCAGCGCTGTCTTTCTTTCGAACCTATCAGTATCGACACATGCTCTAACGACGCACTTATTGAAAGTTCTCCCTACATGGTGTTTTGGGAAGCGCATGTGAGCCAAAAATGTTTGGCCTTTATAGAAACGATGCATTATAAAACACTAGTAAGTTTAATTCCATCGCTACCGCGAAACCAGGCCCTGGCTATTACTTCATAGAAATGCTATTTGCATTTATGCAAAACATATGGATTCTCCCTTTAAACCCCCTAAGGTTGATGTCAACGCCCCCATGGAAATCGAATTAGCATAATACAAAAATCCCCATAAAAATCAGTTAATTTAAGCTAGAGAGATGTTTATTTTTATTTTTTATTGGATGTGCCTCAATCCACCGCATGTGCCTATGTCACACTTTCGCATCTGCAGTGAAAGGTGACAGAGATAGAGGGTTTTTTGAACCCTGGTGTTCTCCGTTTTGCTCTACAACCCCCACAAGCGTCTTGGGACTAGTCTGAAGTCTGTACAGCCGATCTGCCAACTTCTGTCTGTAGCGTCCGAACAGTTTGGGCTACACACTAATGTGACCCCTCTGTAAAACGGTGAGACTCTCAAGAACATGTACATGTCGGCACAAGACTCGTCTGAATGTTCCCCGGTATCAGTAGAAAATATTTATGGAAGTACTGTATATGTGGAGACTGTTTAATGCCAAAAATAAGGCGTTAAATACATATAAAAAAAAATACAAATATTTCCTGATCTTTCTAACTGTATATCTCTCAGATATAGGACAGACACTTCAGAACAAACTTCTTTTAGATTTTTTGGGGGGACTATCTGTTGTTCCATGTAGTGAATCTGTTATTCAATGCATTTGTATGGGCTAATAGCTGTAAGGCCAAAAATAATTTATCAAATAATTTTTGTATATATTTTTTTGATACTTCAAGGGGTCTTAAAATTCCAAATCCAATAGCTAAATGATCCTTGGTATGACCTTCTTAAAACAAATCCATATAGCTTAAAAGTCACCTTTCCGAGAGAGATTTACACGGTTATCAAAACACACGCCAGGGTAAGCCTACACAAAACACAGCCCTTATTTTAAGTGTTTCTAAATCCCCTATGGGAAAAATGAATGGTGGAAAAAACGATTGGTAACATTTCCCTATTTGACCGCTAGGTTTTATGGGTATTATGACTCATACTGTGGTACTCTATTAGGTAGCGAGCTAGTGTGACATGTGCATGTCTTAATTAACCCAGGTGTATATACAGTGGGGAGAACAAGTATTTGATACACTGCCGATTTTGCAGGTTTTCCTACTTACAAAGCATGTAGAGGTCTGTAATTTTTATCATAGGTACACTTCAACTGTGAGAGACGGAAAAACAAAAATCCAGAAAATCACATTGTATGATTTTTAAGTAATTAATTTGCATTTTATTGCATGACATAAGTATTTGATCACCTACCAACCAGTAAGAATTCCGGCTCTCACAGACCTGTTAGTTTTTCTTTAAGAAGCCCTCCTGTTCTCCAATCAATACCTGTATTAACTGCACCTGTTTGAACAAGTTACCTGTATAAAAGACACCTGTCCACACACTCAATCAAACAGACTCCAACCTCTCCACAATGGCCAATACCAGAGAGCTGTGTAAGGACATCAGGGATAAAATTGTAGACCTGCACAAGGCTGGGATGGGCTACAGGACAATAGGCAAGCAGCTTGGTGAGAAGGCAACAACTGTTGGCGCAATTATTAGATAATGGAAGAAGTTCAAGATGACGGTCAATCACCCTCGGTCTGGGGCTCCATGCAAGATCTCACCTCGTGGGGCATCAATGATCATGAGGAAGGTGAGGGATCAGCCCAGAACAGGCTATACAAACGCCTCACACCGCGTGGCTGCTGCCTCTCTAACCTGGTGGTCCCTGCACGCACCAACCACGTGGAGTTCCAGGTCTCTGGCAGTCTCTGGAACTGCCGTTCTGCTGCCAACAAGGCAGAGTTCATCTCAGCCTATGCTACCCTCCAGTCCCTCGACTTCTTGGCGCTGACGGAAACATGGATTAACACTGAAAACACTGCTACTCCTACTGCTCTCTCCTCGTCTGACCATGTGTTCTCGCATACACCGAGAGCATCTGGTCAGTGGGGTGGTGGCACAGGAATCCTCATCTCTCCCAAGTGGACATTCTCTCTTTTTCCCCTGACCCATCTGTCTATCTCCTCATTTGAATTCCATGCTGTCACAGTCACTAGCCCATTCAAGCTTAACATCCTTGTCATTTAACGCCCTCCAGGTTCCCTTGGAGAGTTCATCAATGAGCTTGACGCCTTGATTAGTTCCTTTCCTGAGGATGGCTCACCCCTCACAGTTCTGGGTGACTTCAACCTCCCTACGTCTACCTTTGACTCATTTCTCTCTGCCTCCTTCTTTCCACTCCTCTCCTCTTTTGACCTCACCCTCTCACCGCTCCCCCCCTACTCACAAGGCAGGCAATACGCTTGGGCTCATCTTTACTAGATGCTGTTCTTCTACTAATCTCCCCTCCATGTCTCCGACCACTACTTTGTATCCTTTTCTCTCTCGCTCTCCTCCAACACTACTCACTCTGCCCCTACTCAGATGGTAATGCGCCGTCGCAACCTTCGATCTCTCTCTCCCGCTACTCTCTCCTCTTCCATCCTATCATCTCTTCCCTCTGCTCAATCCTTCTCCCTCCAATCTCCTGATTCTGCCTCCTCAACCCTCTCCTCCCTTTCTGCATCCTTTGACTCTCTATGTCCCCTATCCTCCCGGCCGGCTCGGTCCTCCCCTCCTGCTCCGTGGCTTGATGACTCATTGCGAGCTCACAGAACAGGGCTCCAGGCAGCCGAGCAGAAATGGAGGAAAACTAGACTCCCTGCGGACCTGGCATCTTTTCACTCCCTCCTCTCTACATTTTCTTCATCTGTTTCTGCTGCTAAAGCCACTTTATACCACTCTAAATTCCAAGCATCTGCCTCTAACCCTAGGAAGCTCTTTGCCACCTTCTCCTCCCTGCTGAATCCTCCTTCCCCTCCCCCCTCCTACCTCTCTGTGGATGACTTCGTCAACCATTTTGAAAAGAAGGTTGATGACATCCGATCCTCGTTTGTTAAGTCAAATGACACTGCTGGTCCTGCTCACACTGCCCTACCCTATGCTTTGACTTCTTTCTCCCCTCTCTCTCCAGATCAAATCTTGCGACTTGTGACGGCCGGCCGCCCAACAACCTGCCCGCTTGACCCTATCCCCTCCTCTCTTCTCCAGACCATCTCCACTGACCTTCTCCCTTACCTCACCTCGCTCATCAACTCATCCTTGACCGCTGGCTATGTCCCTTCTGTCTTCAAGAGAGCGAGAGTTGCACCCCTTCTCAAAAAACCAACACTCGATCCCTCTGATGTCAACAACTACAGACCAGTATCCCCTCTTTCTTTTCTCTCCAAAAATCTTGAGCGTGCCGTCTTTAGCCAACTCTCTTGCTATCTCTCTCAGAATGACCTTCTTGATCCAAACCAGTCATGTTTCAAGACTGGTCATTCAACTGAGACTGCTCTTCTCTGTGTCACGGAGGCTCTCCGCACTGCTAAAGCTAACTCTCTCTCCTCTGCTCTTGTCCTTCTAGACCTGTCTGCTGCCTTTGATACTGTGAACCATCAGATCCTCCTCTCCACCCTCTCCGAGCTGGGCATCTCCGGCGCGGCTCACTCTTGGATTGCGTCCTACCTGACCGGTCGCTCCTACCAAGTGCCATGGCGAGAATCTGTCTCCGCACCACGTGCTCTCACCACTGGTGTCCCCCAGGGCTCAGTTCTAGGCCCTCTCCTATTCTCGCTATACACCAAGTCACTTGGCTCTGTCATATCCTCACATGGCCTCTCCTATCATTGCTACGCAGACGACACACAACTAATCTTCTCCTTTCCCCCTTCTGATAACCAGGTGGCGAATCGCATCTCTGCATGTCTGGCAGACATATCAGTGTGGATGACGGATCACCACCTCAAGCTGAACCTCGGCGAGACGGAGCTGCTCTTCCTCCCGGGGAAGGACTGCCCGTTCCATGATCTCGCCATCACGGTTGACAACTCTGTCGTGTCCTCCTCCCAGAGTGCAAAGAGCCTTGGCGTGACCCTGCACAACACCTTGTTGTTCTCCGCTAACATCAAGGCGGTGACCCGATCCTGTAGGTTCATGCTCTACAACATTCGGAGAGTACGAACCTGCCTTACACAGGAAGCGGCACAGGTCCTAATCCAGACACTTGTCATCTCCCGTCTGGATTACTGCAACTCGCTGTTGGCTGGGCTCCCTGCCTGTGCCATTAAACCCCTACAACTCATCCAGAATGCCGCAGCCCGTCTGGTGTTCAACCTTCCCAAGTTCTCTCACGCCACCCCGCTCCTCCGCACACTCCACTGGCTTCCAGTTGAAGCTCGCATCTGCTACAAGACCATGGTGCTTGCCTACGGAGCTGTGAGGGGAACGGCACCTCCGTACCTTCAGGCTCTGATCAGTCCCTACACCCAAATGAGGGCATTGCGTTCATCCACCTCTGGCCTGCTGGCCCCCCTACCTCTGCGGAAGCACAGTTCCCACTCAGCCCAGTCAAAACTGTTCGCTGCTCTGGCACCCCAATGGTGGAACAAGCTCCCTCACGACGCCAGGACAGCGGAGTCACTCACCACCTTCCGGAGACACTTGAAACCCCACCTCTTTAAGGAATACCTGGGATAGGATAAAGTAATCCTTCTACCCCCCCCCCCTTACCCCACCCCCCAAAAATAAAACAATTTATAAAATAAATAAATAAATAAATAAATACATATTGTAAAGTGGTTATCCCACTGGCTATAAGGTGAATGCACCAATTTGTAAGTCGCTCTGGATAAGAGCGTCTGCTAAATGACGTAAATGTAAATGTAAATGTAAACTACACGGCAGGACCTGGTCAATGACCTGAAGAGAGCTGGGACCACAGTCTCAAAGAAAACCATTAGTAACACACTACGCCGTCATGGATTAAAATCCTGCAGCGCACACAAGGTCCCCCTGCTCAAGCCAGCACATGTCCAGGCCTGTCTGAAGTTTGCCAATGACCATCTGGATGATCCAGAGGAGGAATGGGAGAAGGTCATGTGGTCTGATGAGACAAAAATAGAGATTTTTGGTCTAAACTCCACTCGCCGTGTTTGGAGGAAGAAGAAGGATGAGTACAACCCCAAGAACACCATCCCAACTGTGAAGCATGGAGGTGGAAACATCATTCTTTGGGGATGCTTTTCTGCAAAGGGGACAGGATGACTGCACCGTATTGAGGGGAGGATGGATGGGGCCATGTATCGCGAGATGTTGGCCAACAACCTCCTTCCCTCAGTAAGAGCATTGAAGATGGGTGGTGGCTGGGTCTTCCAGCATGACAACGACCCGAAACACACAGCCAGGGCAACTAAGGAGTGGCTCCGTAAGAAGCATCTCAAGGTGTGGCCTAGCCAGTCTCCAGACCTGAACCCAATAGAACATCTTTGGAGGGAGCTGAAAGTCCGTATTGCCCAGCAACAGCCCTGAAACCTGAAGGATCTGGAGAAGGTCTGTATGGAGGAGTGGGCCAAAATCCCTGCTGCAGTGTGTGCAAACCTGGTCAAGACCTACAGGAAATGTATGATCTCTGTAATTGCAAACAAAGGTTTCTGTACCAAATATTAAGTTCTGCTTTTCTGATGTATCAAATACTTATGTCATGCAATAAAATGCAAATGAATTACTTAAAAATCATACAATGTGATTTTCTGGATTTTTGTTTTAGATTCAGTCTCTCACAGTTGAAGTGTACCTTTGATAAAAATTACAGACCTCTACATGCTTTGTAAGTAGGAAAACCTTCAAAATCGGCAGTGTATCAAATACTTGTTCTCCCCACTGTATGTCTCTAGGTGCACTTAATCACAATTAGGGGCGGGGCTTGACTGATAAATACCTGGCTTTTGGGTCAGTCTACAGATCCCCATGATGTGTTAAGTTTGGTGTGCCCTGGGAAGATGGAAGATGAGATGGTGTCTTTTTAGTCAATTCCAGTGTGGCAGACTGGAGTTTGTATGTGCAGGTCTATGGCATGGTGCCCTTATTGCACTGATCTGCTCCACTTTCTTCCTGGGCATGCGTCTCTGAGATTGTTGCTATGGATGGTTTTTTATGTAACTATCATGTACACTACCATTCAAAAGTTTGGGGTCACTTAGAAATTTCCTTGTTTTCGAAAGAAAGCACATTTTATTGTCCATTAAAATAACATCAAATTGATCAGAAATACAGTGTAGACATTGCTAATGTTGTAAATGGCTATTGTAGCTGGAAACGGCTGATTTTTTTAATGGAATATCTACATAGGCGTACAGAGGCACATTATCAGCAACCATCAGTTGTCACGCCCTGACCTTGAGAGCCCTGTTTTCTCTAGTTGGTTTGGTCAGTGTGTGAATTCTAGATTTTCTATTTCTATGTTGGCCGGGTGTGGTTCCCAATCAGAGGCAGCTGTCGATCGTTGTCTCTGATTGGGGATCATACTTAGGCAGCCATTTTGCCTACCTTAGTTGTGGGATCTTGTTTCTGTTTTGGCTTGTGTTTTGTGTAGCATGTTGAACTTCACGTTCGTTTGTATTTTGTTGTTTTGATTCTTTATTCAGTTAACACAGTGAGGGAAAAAAGAATTTGATCCCCTGCTGATTTTGGACAAAGAAATGATCAGTCTATAATTTTAATGGTATGTTTATTTGAACAGTGAGAGACAGAATAACGACAAAAAAATGTCAGAAATGTTATAAATTGATTTGCATTTTAATGAGGGAAATAAGTATTTGACCCCCTCTCAGTCAGAAAGATTTCTGGCTCCCAGGTGTCTTTTATACAGGTAACGAGCTGAGATTAGGAGCACACTCTTAAAGGGAGTGCTCCTAATCTCAGTTTGTTACCTGTATAAAAGACACCTGTCCACAGAAGCAATCAATCAATCAGATTCCAAACTCTCCACCATGGCCAAGACCAAAGAGCTCTCCAAGGATGTCAGGGACAAGATTGTAGACCTACACAAGGCTGGAATGGGCTACAAGACCATCGCCAAGCAGCTTGGTGAGAAGGTGACAACAGTTGGTGCGATTATTCGCAAATGGAAGAAACACAAAAGACCTGTCAATCTCCCTCGGCCTGGGGCTCCATGCAAGATCTCACCTCGTGGAGTTGCAATGATCATGAGAACGGTGAGGAATCAGCCCAGAACTACACGGGAGGATCTTGTCAATGATCTCAAGGCAGCTGGGACCATAGTCACCAAGAAAATAATTGGTAACACACTACACCGTGAAGGACTGAAATCCTGCAGCTCCCGCAAGGTCCCCCTGCTCAAGAAAGCACATATACAGGGCCGTCTGAAGTTTGCCAATGAACATCTGAATGATTCAGAGGAGAACTGGGTGAAAGTGTTGTGGTCAGATGAGACCAAAATGGAGCTCTTTGGCATCAACTCAACTCGCCGTGTTTGGAGGAGGAGGAATGCTGCCTATGACCCCAAGAACACCATCCCCACCGTCAAACATGGAGATGGAAACATTATGCTTTGGGGTGTTTTTCTGCTAAGGGGACAGGACAACTTCACCGCATCAAAGGGACGATGGACGGGGCCATCTACCTTAAAATATTAAGTGAGAACCTCCTTCCCTCAGCCAGGGCATTGAAAATGGGTAGTGGATGGGTATTCCAGCATGACAATGACCCAAAACACACGGCCAAGGCAACAAAGGAGTGGCTCAAGAAGAAGCACATTAAGGTCCTGGAGTGGCCTAGCCAGTCTCCAGACCTTAATCCCATAGAAAATCTGTGGAGGGAGCTGAAGGTTCGAGTTGCCAAACGTCAGCCTCGAAACCTTAAT
The DNA here is from genome assembly GCF_020615455.1 of Coregonus clupeaformis. Classification (NCBI taxonomy): domain Eukaryota; kingdom Metazoa; phylum Chordata; class Actinopteri; order Salmoniformes; family Salmonidae; genus Coregonus; species Coregonus clupeaformis. The sequence continues at coordinate 18,836,141 of NC_059206.1, forward strand.
GACTTGGAGAAGATCTGCAAAGAGGAGTGGAACAAAATCCCTCCTGAGATGTGTGCAAACCTGGTGGCCAACTACAAGAAACGTCTGACCTCTGTGATTGCCAACAAGGGTTTTGCCACCAAGTCCTAAGTCATGTTTTGCAGAGGGTTCAAATACTTATTTCCCTCATTAAAATGCAAATCAATTTATAACATTTTTGACATGCGTTTTTCTGGATTTCTTAGTTGTTATTCTGTCTCTCACTGTTCAAATAAACCTACCATTAAAATTATAGACTGATCATGTCTTTGTCAGTGGGCAAACGTACAAAATCAGCAGGGGATCAAATACTTTTTTCCCTCAATGTAAAGGAATATGTACGCATACCATGCTGTACCTTGGTCTGATCCGTCTATCAACGAGCGTGACATCAGTCCTGTGTTCCAATGGCACGATGTGTTTGATAATCCAAGTTTATCATTTTAAAAGACTAATTGATCATTAGAAAACCATTTTACAATTATGTTAGCACAGCTGAAAACTGTTATGCTGATTAAAGAATAAATAAAACTGGCCTTCTTGAGATCAGTTGAGTATCTGGAGCATCAGCAATTGTGGGTTCGATTACAGGCTCAAAATGGCCAGAAACAAATAACTTTCTTCGGAAACTCGTCAGTCTACTCCGGGATGCTGACCTTCTAGGCAGAGTTGCAAAGAAAAAGCCATATCTAAGACTGCCCATCTTTAATATTTTATTTTTATTGGCCAGTCTGAGATATGGCTTTTTCTTTGCAACTCTGCCTAAAAGATCAGCATCCCGGAGTCGCCTCTTCACTGTTGACGTTGAAACTGGTGTTTTGCGGGTACTATTTAATGAAGCTGCCAGTTGAGGACCTGTGAGGCGTCTGTTTCTCAAACTAGACACTCTTATGTATTTGTCCTCTTGCTCAGTTGTGCACCGGGGCCTCCCTCTCCTCTTTCTATTCTGGTTAGAGCCAGTTTGTGCTGTTCTGTGAAGGGAGTAGTACACAGCGTTGTACGAGATCTTCAGTTACTTGGCAATTTCTCACATGGAATAGCCTTCATTTCTCAGAACAAGAATAGACTGACGAGTTTCAGAAGAAAGTTATTTGTTTCTGGCCATTTTGAGCCTGTAATCGAACCCACAATTGCTGATGCTCCAGATACTCAACTAGTCTCAAGAAGGCCAGTTTTATTGCTTCTTTAATCAACACAACAGTTTTCAGCTGTGCTAACATAATCGCAAAAGGGGTTTCTAATGATCAATTAGACTTTTAAAATGATAAACTTGGATTAGCAAACACAATGTGCCATTGGAACATAGGACTGATGGTTGCTGATAATGGGCCTCTGTACGCCTATGTAGATATTCCATTAAAAATCAGCTGTTTCCAGCTACAGTAGCCATTTACAACATTAACAATGTCTACACTGTATTTCTGATCAATTTGATGTTATTTTAATGGACAAAAAAATTGAAAACAAGGACATTTCTAAGTGACCCCCAAACTTTTGAATGGTAGTGTATCTGCATTGTGCTGAGTGCTTAATGTCAATGGAATGATCTGTGAACCTTGTGAGAATGCAAAACCTTAGCGGAGAAATTAAAATAACCTTTTAATCGCAATCATGTTGTAATTTCCATGCGCCGCCCCTAATGTGAAGAACTTGTGTTCTGTTAATGGTTAGTTAGTTTTATTATCAGAGGACCTTCCCTCTATACATAAAAAAATTAGTGTAGAGGCTACAACCTTCAACCTGTTACGCTAGCATGTATACACTCACTGCAATGCATAGCCAATGCATTGCTTGCATGTGCATTGGCCAGGTTTAGATTCAACATAGCTAACTGTTTCTTCGCCTGCCGACTCGTTTTATCAGCTACAGTTTGTGAGAGGCTGATCTTGTTTCAGGAAATGTAGGCTAGCTAGTAGTGTTTGTGCTGAAACTGACATCTGGCTGCACACGTAGCTATCTAGCCAGTTTGACTGTATCATGCCGGAGGAACTAGATGAGCAATGCCCATTGCATGTATTATGTTAGCAGCGTGGCAGTTAAAGTTTGGTGTTGACTATGTACTTTACTTACTTAGCTAGCTATGCTTTATGGAAGAATGTAGCTAGCTAGGATATATTGTCAACATTGGTACAGTCATTTTGGCTTGTAGCTAATTGGCTATAATAGCAGCCAATTACTTTTGCTAACTTATTTATTTGTGTTTTGATTTAGTTTACACCGACTTCAGCCATACGAAAAACCCTCCACAGCATAATATACCTAATTCAATTTGCTTGTGGATTGATTCTCATCTGACTAGTGCTAGCTAGCTGCTTCTGTTGCACAGCAACCAAATTGTTGGTCCCGGTTTTAGAACTGAGATTCGGCCTTGTTAAAAATGCTTTAAAAAGGTAGCACATTGTTGGCTCTTAATGGACAGAAATGAGCATGTGAGCGATACATTTTATGAACTGTTGCGCCTACAAACTTAGTCAAGCAGACATTTTTTTAATACAGTGGTCACTTTATGGACGCTATAGTCTCGTTTTAATCTGTCTAGTTTCTGAGCTAGGTAGGCACAGAAAATACTATTAAAACACAATTGCTAATGATCCTGTTGAATCTGGTTTGTGGTTCTCGTTAACGGCCAGACGGTTCATGAGGAGAGGTGGAGAGCGTGTGTTGTACCTCCATGTTGATTTGCGCATTTTCATCGATTGATGTCATATTGGCTTAGATATGATGGTAGGGAGATTTAAATTTAACATTGAGCTTCAACCAATGTCTATCAGTAGAGGAAGGAGAGGACCATCCTCAGTGAATTTCATAAAAATAAAAATAGTGAAGCATTACAAGAGTTATCCTTTTTAGATAAAACTATACTAAATGTATTCACTACATTGGTAGTAACCCAAAGTAACACTAGTAATCTTTCAGCATCACCATGGAGCTAACCTAGAATGACAACTTACAGTATAGGTGTCTTTGCCTTTAAAAATACAATGTTTACTGTGACTGTTTAGTCTGATCGATGAAAACAATGTCAGCCTAGTGAACTGTACTGACTTCAATCCGAACCATCTCTCTCCTCAGACATCACCGCACCACCTCTCTCCTCAGACATCCCCGAACCATCACTCTCCTCAGACATCACAGAACCACGTCTCTCCTCAGACATCACCGCACCATCTCTCTCCTCAGACATCACAGAACCACGTCTCTCCTCAGACATCCCCAAACCACCTCTCTCCTCAGACATCCCCAAACCACCTCTCTCCTCAGACATCCCCGAACCATCACTCTCCTCAGACATCACCGCACCACCTCTCTCCTCAGACATCCCCAAACCACCTCTCTCCTCAGACATCCCCAAACCACCTCTCTCCTCAGACATCACTGCACCATCTCTCTCCTCAGACATCCCCAAACCACCTCTCTCCTCAGACATCACCGCACCACCTCTCTCCTCAGACATCCCCAAACCACCTCTCTCCTCAGACATCCCCGAACCATCTCTCTCCTCAGACATCACCGCACCACCTCTCTCCTCAGACATCACCGCACCATCTCTCTCCTCAGACATCCCCGAACCACCTCTCTCCTCAGACATCCCCAAACCACCTCTCTCCTCAGACATCACTGCACCATCTCTCTCCTCAGACATCCCCAAACCACCTCTCTCCTCAGACATCCCCAAACCACCTCTCTCCTCAGACATCACCGCACCATCACTCTCCTCAGACATCCCCAAACCACCTCTCTCCTCAGACATCCCCGCACCATCTCTCTCCTCAGACATCGCCCGCACCACCTCTCTCCTCAGACATCACCGCACCACCTCTCTTCTCAGGCATCCACTAGATGGCTCTGCTAAGGAAGCAGCCAGGGAGCCACTGATCCAGTATCTGAGCTGCTCCTTCCCTCTAGAACAGCTCACTGTGTTTCAATGACACTCTACGCTGTTAAGATTAGAGGTGAAGAGAACAGAGGGAATCAGACATTGTTTAGGCATTCCTCTGCCGTGTGCTGTCAGCGGAATAACTCCCTGCCTCTGTGGAACTGAGAAAGAACTGCTTTTGTTCCTTTGTGTGTGGAAGTGTGGAGAGGGTCCTTGTTTCCCACTGTTGTTTAAAGGAGCTGTCAGAGAGCGAGAGAAGGGGCGTATGACTATGTTATATAGGTCTGTCCGGATGAATCAGATAGAGGGGCTATGTCGTTGTAGATGAGTTGTCCCAGTGTGGGAGATCCTGTTTCCATGCTGGGTGCTCACGGTAAACCCTCCTTCACCCTGTCAATGTTTGGGGGACTAAGAGAGGGGGAGAGGAGGAAACTGAGGAAATATCGGCTGTATTGGACGTCTTGCTTTTTGATTTTTTTGATTGCTAATGCATACAAAGCAGTATGAGTTGTGATTCATAAAATCCATTCAAGACCTGTATTTTTCATTGTATGGAGTTTGCATTCCTATGCACATTGGGGTGCACGCACACACACACAGAGAGCCCCTCCCCCCACTCCCTCAAACCCATTAACCTTTAATCTACATTTGCATATAAATGTGGCTTGTCACCGTAAACTGTAAACATATTTTCTTCATTTGGGAGCTGTGTTTATGTATCATCACCCTGGCTAATTGACAGCAGCATTTATAATTTAAATTATTCTCGATATACCAGAAGGTTTTGCTAGTGCTGTATGAGAAAACACTGCAGGGTGTTTACCATGGCTTCACTAGGCATTTGTTTAGGACTCTTGAAATGCACGCTACAGCATGTCATTTTCCATTTTCCATCATGCTACTGTAAATTAAATCTGAAAAATCATTTATTTGAGGAATTGGCCATTTAAAGATTTTTCATGGTTTTCAAATAGCCCCAATTGCTCCAGAATTTAGAGTGAAGTGATATCTGATTTTGTGTTGCGGGTCAGCTCTGTCAAATCAATTATTTAATCTTTCCAATTTTGTGCAACAAATAAAAGTCTGTGCGTGTGCCTGCGTGTGTGTGCCTGCCTACTGTGTGTTGTAGCAGTAGCAGGCTGTCAGGCCTTAAGGCACAGAGTTCACCGCGGGCCACCCTTGGCCACCCTGCACCACTCCTAGTCCTTCTAATGAACTCCCAGACAGTTGCTCCCCATCTGTTGCCCCAGGTCCCCCCCCCTCCCTCTCTCCCCTCCTCCTCTTTTTCCCTCCTCCTCATCTCTCCCCCCTCTTCTCTCCCCAGCCTGTCAGCTAATTAGAGTACGTGGTGGCAGTGGAGGGGAGGGGTGGGAGGAGTAGAAGGCCGAGGAGGGTGGAGTACAAAGACCCATCTGGCCTGCCCACTACTACACCACTCCTCCCAGTCCTCTGTCCTTTCTGCCCATTAGCCTTCATTTAGCCTTTTGATTAGCGCGTGGAACGCAGGTCACAAAGGACGATAATTGGATACAACTCCCTGGCTGTGCTGTGTCATTCAAGTTTGGGCCAGGGTTGTGCCTTCACTCCTCTCTAACCCTCCCCTCTTATTTGTCTGCAGCCTGGCTATATGGTTGAATGAGTCTGTGTCCCAAATGGCACCCTATTCCCTATGTAGTGCACTACTTTTGACCAGAGACCAATAGGTCCTGGTCAAAAGTAATGCACTATATAGGGAATAGGGTGCCATTTGGGAGGCAGAAAATACTTCCGAGTGGCGCAGTGGTCTAAGGCACTGCATCGCAGTGCTAGCTGTGCCACTAGAGATCCTGGTTCGAATCCAGTCGTGGCCGGCCGCGACCAGGAGACCCATGGGGCGGCGCACAATTGGCCCAGGGTAGGGGAGGGAATGGCCAGCAGGGATGTAGCTCAGTTGGTAGAGCATGGCGTTTGCAACGCCAGGGTTGTGGGTTCGATTCCCACGGGGGGTATGAAAAATAAAAAAATAATGTATGCACTCACTAACTGTAAGTCACTCTGATAAGAGTGTCTGTTAAATGTTTTTAAAAAATGTTAAATAAATGAGCCACTAGTCAGTCAGTCTGACCCTGGAGGGAGAACAAGCCAGGAGGAACAGATAGAATGTTAGAATGTCCACGGTCCTGTATTAGCAGTATATTTGGTCAACTATCCAAAATGTAAAATGGCCTCTATCTGCACTTGTCTCTGAATAGGACTCTGTTAGTTAAACGAGTGTGAGAAAAGTCCTCTCAGCCCATGTTCATGTGAATACTGTGCAGGACCATCCTGTTGTCTCCAACACGATACATTTCTACCTCTATCCTCCCCACCAGAGATTTTCAGTATGGTTTGTTGATGGGTGCTGTTGCAACTTTCTAACAGAAACTATTGATTGAATAGTGAGATGTATTGCAGTCTGGTGTTGGGCTGTTCGTGCCTGGAAGTCGGCAGGTAGATGTGTCTATGTGTATGTCATGGAGGTAGTGTAGCTTTAATCTACCCCACACAGCTGGTAAAACAGAGGACAGAATATAGTCTATTCAATAGACGTTGGCTGTAACCTGATCATTTTTCCTCATGCAAGTCCGGCATAATTCTGGCTACCTCATCACTAGGCAAAAAAGAAGAAACCCGCACACTGCTCTTGCTAGTATCACTGTTCTTTATTAAGCTTTACATATAGGCCTCAAGACCTTTGTCAAGCTCTGGCGAAGGCCTTGAGGCCGATACATAAAGCTTATTAAAGAGCAGTGATCCTATCAAGAGCAGTATGCGGGTTTCTTCTTTTTTCTCATGTTATTCAACTGTTACCATGCACCTGCAACAAAGATAGCTCAGGTGTGCGAGTGCTTTTTGAATTTTGTACCTCATCACTAGGAAAATCCTTCTTGTGGCTCGTCAGTGATTGACAGAGAAGGAGCTTAAATGCGATTGAGGGGAAAGCTTCCTCTGTTCCTAGTTGAAATGTGTTCAGGCTTGCAGGCCTAGAGAACTAAAGCGCCCACACTGGAAGATTGGCATACTGTCTGGTAGAAGTCGGCATGGTTAGTAAGTTGGTGAACATCTGTGAACTTTTAGAACCGTTTGAGACAAACCTTCACCATCATCGTATCATCCCCAAAACCCACATACATAACCACACAGACACAACCACACTGGATTGAATAGTCACTCAACTGTTTTAACATTTGATACAACATAGTGCATCATAGACTCCTGTTGATGGTATTACTCCTGCTGCCTAATTTTCAACCCCATCCCTGTGCCTCTGTAAACGGCTGTCTCTTCAAACCTAACCTAAAGGAATCTGTGGAAGTAGGTCAATATGTCAGAAATGTAAACATATCACTTTCCTGACTGCTGACTACCATAGACAGAGAAAGATAGGCTGTTCATTTAGCTAAAGCTATTACCACTGTCAGTCAGTTAAGATGTTTGGTGTTAATTTTAAGATAAACAAATAAGACTTTCAAGTCCCACTACAAGCACAGTTCTCTTAATTCCAGGTGTGTTTACGGTTGATCTCACTTGTTGCCTGTCAAAACGCCTCAAATGACGTATGTGGGTTTGGAAATGTTTTATCTAAACAACAGCATGAATTAATGTAATACATTAAAACATCTCTGAATTTAAACAATGCATAATTAGGCTGTTTGAGATCAAGATCAATCATTTGCAAATAAAAGGGTAGATCTTATGGATCTTGATCATTTGAAACCTTGAAAGAGAGGAGAATCTCTCCCTCTCTCTCTCTCTCGCTCAGTGAAATTATTTAGTTAATGGAAGGATGATGAATAAATGTGTTTTTAAACACTCTTGCTGAGTGTTTAAAATCTGAAGTTTATTCCTGCCCTTCAAAGGGCGTTCAATGGTCAAAGTGTCTCAACCATGTCAATGGCTAGCTGGCCTTCTTTTGATGGAGATTCTCTCTCTCTCTCTCTCTCTCTCTCTCTCTCTCTCTCTCTCTCTCTCTCTCTCTCTCTCTCTCTCTCTCTCTCTCTCTCTCTCTCTCTCTCTCTCTCTCTCTCTCTCTCTCTCTCTCTCTCTCTCTCTCTCTCTCTCTCTCTCTCTCTCTCTCTCTCCATCCCCTGTATGAGGACAGACCTTCCTGCCTCTGGTAGAATGGAGACGGGGGTGGTTGTGCTAGCTCGCCCTAACTACTGGGAGGTGAGGAGGGGTGGGGTTGCACTTTTGAGATTTAGCAGGAATGTTTTTGGGGATCGCTTTGTTTCGGATTTCACCTCAGCTCTCTTCTGGAGGTGGGAGGGATGAGGGCAGGGCAGGGGGAGGGGGGGGGAAATCTTTCCTCTGTGAAAATAATTTGATACTCTGACTTGGCTGGCTGTTCTTGACTGTGTCTTGTTCTGCCCGTCACAGAACAATGCAGATCGAGTAATATTTCAGGTTGGAGGGGAACACTGATTCTGCAGGCAGGCAGGCAGGTAGCCGCTACCTCTTCTACCCCTCTCCTCCCCTACTCCATCCCTCCCTCCATCCCTCCCTCCCCTCCTCCTCCTCCTCCTCCTTTCTCCTCCTCCCTTCTCCAGTCCCACACATTCCTCATGGCTCCAATAAACCCTCCATTCTTTACACACAGTAAAGCACTGCAACACACTGCTACCCAGTAGAAGCCTGCTTTCTCTGCCCCCAACCTAACCTGTTTTTCACCACTACAGAGAACACAGGGGAAAGGGGAAAGGTGCTCAACATGATTTTGTGTCCTATAGAAGGCCAAAGTTTTGAGCATAGAAATATAGCTACTGTAGTTTGGTCACTCTTTTCCACTGGTAGGCCTACATCAGAGCCAATCTAGACACTTGGTAGCTGGGTTGGCTGTCCAGAATTCTCATCTTCTCAAGAAAGCCTTTGATTCACTGTCTGTGTCTGAATACCCTTACTAGCGTACTACATACTTAAACTGCAGACTATGTACTCATCGTTGCATCCTATTTAGCACGTACCGTTTAGTAAAAAGTATGCATTATGCACGGCCACAACGCAGTAGCGGCTCCTGACTGGCTAAGTAGGTGGGGCGGGGCGGGGCCTAGTGCGGGTGGATTTTTCCAAATTCAACAGATATGCATCGCATTAACCAGCCTGATAATAGCTCATTTCCAATTTGATTAATTTCTCTAAACTCTGAATAGAATAGGAATGGAGTTATAGGCCTACTCAGGCTGGTTATAGGCAGACTATCACATTAAACCTATACCGTAGCCCATATAGCCTGTCTCTCCTATTTAAAAAGTTACTCAATATTGGGAAGGTGTTCCTAATCCTTGGTATACTCAGTGTATATAAATGTAATCAAATAGCCTAGTACACACACCAAAACTTTTCATATGTTCAAATCAAAAAGGCTATTGCACAACAAAATGTGGACAGTTGAGTGCATCACAAATTCTGAACAGCAACATTGTTTTATTTAACCAGGCAAGTCAGTTAAGAACAAATTCATATTTACAATGACGGCCTACCCCAGCCAAACCCGGACGACGCTGGGCCAATTGTGCGCCACCCTATGGGACTCCCAATCACAGCCAGATTGTGATACAGCCTGGAATCGAACCAGGGTCTGTAGTGACTCCTCTAGCACTGAGATGCAGTGCTTTAGGCCGCTGAGCCACTCGGTAGCCCAGCAACATAATAAACTATAGCACTAATCATTGGGAACGAGATCAGAATGACTGCTAAGACTTCATCCATGAATTAAATAATGAAACAGGTAGACTAGCATGCAAAACTAAATCAATCCATATGTTCAAATCAAAAGGCCTGATTAACATTTACATTTACATTTTAAATTTTAGTCATTTAGCAGACGCTCTTATCCAGAGCGACTTACAGTTAGTGAGTGCATACATTATTTTTTTATTTTTCATACATGAACTCAAAAATGCAGCCACATCCCGAGTCCCCGGTGCCGACACATTCAGAAATCAAAAGGTGGTTTAATATTTAGTTTAAAAGCTCTGCTGAAGGCCAAGAGAACAATAAACAATTTTCAATGAGAAAACAGAAATCCACCAAAAAAATATAAAAGAAATCTGTTTTCAAAGATGTAGCCTACGATGCAATACTCGTGATCATTTTAAGGAGAACAAAAACAACTTAGCCTACATTCGAACACCATCGCAGAAGCTTTGCTATTTGGCATCTTCCCAATTAAGTAGCCTAGTTTTGTTGTTTGCCTACTTGAAGAGAACTATCACTCCCAGCCGACCTCTTCCAATGCAAGTGTGCATCTAATTCTACTAGATGAAGAGCCTAAATGAGTATAACATCCTGGCATTTAAACCACATTTGATTTTTTTTAAATGCACATACTATAAACAAAGCTGCAGGAAGTAGGGGTGCTGAGGGTGCTAAATAATTTGTTAATAAATAACAAATATTCATTTTTTCCTCCTCAAAAGTAGTGCACTGGGCTTTTACTAGTCTTGTATTAGCGGATCGATATATAGCCATCTGTAGCGCAGCTACCCCCAAACATCTTCCCGCAGCTATACTATAAAACATTATATTTTCGCATATTGAGAATGTGTCATGCATGATTGAGTTATTTCCCATTATTTGTTGATTTCGGTAGTGCATCCCCATATGTAAATGATCAGCTGTTGTCAAAGCTGAAATTAGTATGACATCCGGGCATTTAAAGTATACTTGATTTTCAAAATGTCTCATACTATTAAACAAAAATAAATTGCATACTCAAATAGTATGGGTATTCGGACACAGCCACTGTCTATATGTAGTACTGTGGCAATTACACGCAGTTATCAAGCACATATTTTTTTGCTTGATAACATTCTATTTTCAAAGAAGAACATGCTTGCATTTAATCCAAATTAATAGTTTTTGTCTGTTGTTTATAAAGAATCAAATATTTCTCCTTCACTTGTTGTTCCCTCTCTCCTGCTCTGATGTACCGACTGTCCATTAGTTCTATTCATCACTAGAGAAGCTTCTTGTTTGTAAGTTGTGGGTCTGTCTCCATGTCTGTGTTATCATTCTCTCTCTCTCTCTCTCTCTCTCTCTCTCTCTCTCTCTCTCTCTCTCTCTCTCTCTCTCTCTCTCTATCTCTCTCTCTCTCTCTCTCTCTCTCTTTTCTCTCTCTCTTTTCTCTCTCTCTCTTTCTCTCTGTAAGTCTGAACTCATACCATTTCCACCACTAAAAGCTTCTAATGGACTGGAATGGCCACTCCAGCCCTCATTATCATTAGCTAAGTTTCCTTTCTGCCCATTAATGTAGAAAAGCTCTGTATATTTATAATGCTTTTACAGGGCTAGAGGGACGATCGATATCATAATCTACCACTGTTGGAGGAATATGAAGTCAAGTTCTGCATTAGGGAGAAAATAACGGTTTGAAACGGCAAAACAAGGAAGTCTGTTAGATCAGGGTGTGGTTTAGCTTATCAAATGTAGATGTGGCTATGTGCTGATACAGGTAGATGGGATAGCGATTTAGTTTTCCTCTTCATGTTCTATAAAGGTCCTGATTGAAGGTATTTCTTTCATCGCATTCACTCCTTCAACCCATTGTTTGACCTTCGCCTTACGTTTTTAGGCAAATGGGTCGTTCCACAAATAGAGATGCCTTTTATGTCCTTGTGACATTATGTGTGTACATTTTGATAAATCACTCAAGTTAAAAGTTGGATCACGTACATCTACGCTGTAACTAAACAAAACCATGTTAAACATTTGAATAGTAATGTTTTTTTATTCCCAAAAAAAATTCTAGGAAGACTTCTAGGAAGATTGTAATCCACTTAACCCCCATATTTCCACCATCATTGTAAAGCCCTAGTTATTCTGTTGCTTTGACAATCATTTCTGAAGATTATTATTTATTTCATATGATTATTGATTATTTAACATTTGTCCCTCAGATTTAAGGTCAATACATGAACTGAACTCTTGTTTTAATATAGTAATACTATTCCTTTAAAAAATGTATATTCTAAAGAAACATTGACCATCTAATAGTCAAATCATAGTGTAAAAACAGGTGAGCTGGTTCTACTCTTTTTGGCCATTTTCTGGTGTTTTGTGCGCCGAGCATAACACGCCAACCCTGTTACCCACAGATAGATGTTTTTTTTAAATAATAAATTGTTGAGCCCCTCCCTGTTGCTTCCACTCCCCCATCACAAGCAGAGTTAGGGTGGATTTAAGATTAAATCATCAACCTGGTTACGGACAAAGCTGTTACAGTCAAACCTGTTACTTTAATTGGCACCTTTTTATAGTATTTTATTTATTACTTCTGGAGATGGGAAAACATGTTTGTTGTTTATGACAGAATGCTATTATTATGTTAATGTTAACATTCGATTAAATAAATAGTTATTTTTGAACAAATTACACTACCCAAAAGGCACTCTATTTGTGGAACGACCCAAATGTTAACTTGATGATTAGTCTTATTGTGATGATTAGCCTGTTTATTAGGGCATGGCTGCAGTGCTCGTGATCACAGATTTATGCTCCATGACAAGACACTTCCTGAACAGGTCATCCATATTGGTACCAGCATAGCAGAGAGAAGGAGAGCAGAGCAGGCTGATAAAGGTGGTCTGGCAGTAGAGACTGACCAGGCTGAGGGGGCTTCCCCAGCACCTCTGCTTCCTGTGGCTGAGTGGCTGAATGGCTGAATGGAGGGGCGGGTTGGTGCTGGGACTGGGTGGAGGGCTGGAGGACTGGGGGTCAGCTGGGGGTCAGCTGGGTATACCAGCCATCCCCTTTCTTATCAGTGGTGTTGAGAAGCCTGAGCTGCAGGAGGGCAGTGAGGGCAGGAAGGGCAGGAAGGACTCCCAGCATCTCAACTGCTGTCCGTATCGGCTCTGAACTGAACCTGTGATAACCCTATCAATGCTGACCTCTAGGGACCCTCCACTCCCTCCCAGGCCAGGGAGCTGTAAACCCAGGGCCCTGATGGTGGTCGATAGAGAGGGATGGCTTTAGGGTAATGGACTGTGTGTAAAGTGCCATAAAGGGCAAAAAACTAAAACCCATCATTGGTGGTGGTGTTGCAAAATAAGACGTGCTTTTATTCATTTGAATGCTCCAGTATTACTCTGGATCATCCTATACCAGTCTGCCAGTCAGTATCACTCCTCTACATCTCTGGATCATCCTATACCAGTCTGCCAGTCAGTATCACTCCTCTACATCTCTGGATCATCCTATACCAGTCTGCCAGTCAGTATCACTCCTCTACATCTCTGGATCATCCTATACCAGTCTGCCAGTCAGTATCACTCCTCTACATCTCTGGATCATCCTATACCAGTCTGCCAGTCAGTATCACTCCTCTACATCTCTGGATCATCCTATACCAGTCTGCCAGTCAGTATCACTCCTCTACATCTCTGGATCATCCTATACCAGTCTGCCAGTCAGTATCACTCGTCTACATCTCTGCATCATCCTATACCAGTCTGCCAGTCAGTATCACTCCTCTACATCTCTGGATCATCCTATACCAGTCTGCCAGTCAGTATCACTCCTCTACATCTCTGGATCATCCTATACCAGTCTGCCAGTCAGTATCACTCCTCTACATCTCTGGATCATCCTATACCAGTCTGCCAGTCAGTATCACTCCTCTACATCTCTGGATCATCCTATACCAGTCTGCCAGTCAGTATCACTCCTCTACATCTCTGGATCATCCTATACCAGTCTGCCAGTCAGTATCACTCCTCTACATCTCTGGATCATCCTATACCAGTCTGCCAGTCAGTATCACTCCTCTACATCTCTGGATCATCCTATACCAGTCTGCCAGTCAGTATCCCTCCTCTACATCTCTGGATCATCCTATACCAGTCTGCCAGTCAGTATCACTCCTCTACATCTCTGGATCATCCTAAACCAGTCTGCCAGTCAGTATCACTCCTCTACATCTCTGGATCATCCTATACCAGTCTGCCAGTCAGTATCACTCCTCTACATCTCTGGATCATCCTATACCAGTCTGCCAGTCAGTATCACTCCTCTACATCTCTGGATCATCCTATACCAGTCTGCCAGTCAGTATCACTCCTCTACATCTCTGGATCATCCTATACCAGTCTGCCAGTCAGTATCACTCCTCTACATCTCTGGATCATCCTATACCAGTCTGCCAGTCAGTATCACTCCTCTACATCTCTGGATCATCCTATACCAGTCTGCCAGTCAGTATCACTCCTCTACATCTCTGGATCATCCTGTACCAGTCTGCCAGTCAGTATCACTCCTCTACATCTCTGGATCATCTTGTACCAGTCTGCCAGTCAGTATCCCTCCTCTACATCTCTGGATCATCCTATACCAGTCTGCCAGTCAGTATCACTCCTCTACATCTCTGGATCATCCTATACCAGTCTGCCAGTCAGTATCACTCCTCTACATCTCTGGATCATCTTGTACCAGTCTGCCAGTCAGTATCACTCCTCTACATCTCTGGATCATCTTGTACCAGTCTGCCAGTCAGTATTACTCCTCTACATCTCTGGATCATCTTGTACCAGTCTGCCAGTCAGTATCCCTCCTCTACATCTCTGGATCATCTTGTACCAGTCTGCCAGTCAGTATCACTCCTCTACATCTCTGGATCATCTTGTACCAGTCTGCCAGTCAGTATCACTCCTCTACATCTCTGGATCATCCTATACCAGTCTGCCAGTCAGTATCACTCCTCTACATCTCTGGATCATCTTGTACCAGTCTGCCAGTCAGTATCACTCCTCTACATCTCTGGATCATCTTGTACCAGTCTGCCAGTCAGTATCACTCCTCTACATCTCTGGATCATCTTGTACCAGTCTGCCAGTCAGTATCACTCCTCTACATCTCTGGATCATCTTGTACCAGTCTGCCAGTCAGTATCCCTCCTCTACATCTCTGGATCATCTTGTACCAGTCTGCCAGTCAGTATCCCTCCTCTACGTCTCTGTATCTGACCAGCTCTGAACTGCAGCCAGAGACATACCGTAACTTCAGCTTAAGTTGACCTCCGTCCAGTTCCGTTATCGACCTCCACCTCTTAAATGAGTCCAGTGATTAACTAATAAGACAACAGAAGGGAAGGCGAGACATCCTCCTTTTTCGAAGCATCCTCCTCCCTGAGGCTTGATTTTCATCTTGTTACCATTCCATTAATGATAATTATTTTCTAACTGAAAACATTTTATTTTAATATGTCTGCGATGCGTGGCTTTGCGACACTCTCCCGAAAGCTTCGGTAGACACAGGGGTTTGGGAGAAAATATAATTGAATAGAATGGAATGGAATAGAATGGAATATTGTCCTCCTTGTCCAATCTTGTTTACAAACCTGTTCATTTTATACCAACAGACAAACAAACAAACAAACCATCACCCAGACACGTATCAATCAATCAAATGTATTTATACAGCTCGTTGTACATTTTCAGTGCTATACCTTCTAGTGTCCCAGTGAAGGTCAAGTGTCTGCTGTTGGAGAAGAAAATGCTTTTGTTTCACATAAATAACCAGCTCCTGAGTGTTCAGGAATATGTACAGCCATTCTCCGAGACACTGACCCCTCAAAGTCCCCAATAACACAACATTAGCAATATGTTATCTCTCTCTCTCTCAGCTTTTTTCTCTCTCTCTCTATCCCTCTCTCCATCCCCTCCTCTCTCTCTCCCTCTCTCTCTCTATCCCTCTCTCCATCTCTCTCCCTCTCTCTCTCTCTCTCTCTCTCTCTCTCTCTCTCTCTCTCTCTCTCTCTCTCTCTCTCTCACTCCCCCCCCATCTCTCCTAGAGGCCGATAATGATTGATTTTTGTTTTGGTAATGTTACTCCCTCTCAGAGTTTCCTTGAACTGAGCGGGCAGCAGATTGGCCACGTTAAGTGTTGCTGTAATTCATGTGATGCAGGGGAGGAGAGATTATGAGAAGCCTGTGATAGATTATGTTTGGGATTACAAAGACGTGATATACGACAGTGTTAGTTAGTTCTACAAATCTAACTCTGCAAGGTTCCAAAACGGTTATTCAGCTGTCCCCATAGGAGAACCCTTTTTGGTTCCAGGTAGAACCCTTTTGGGTTCCATGTAGAACCCTCTGTGGAAATGGTTCTACATGGAACCCAAAAGTGTTCTACCTTGAACCAAAAGAGTTCTACCTGGAACCAAAAAGGGTTCTTCAAAGGGTTCTCTTATAGGGTGTGGTGAGTTTTTTCATCACTGCTAAATGTATGAACATTATTGCAATATTACAGAAATGTCAATAAATTCTAACATTGAAGCAACCTATTTATACAGTACACAATGTCTGGATATTAAATTCAAATAAAAGTCTATCAGTATCTATTTGAGTAATGATACATGACACATGAGTAATGCTGCAGTAGTTAGTTCAGTTGAAGTATCTTCTCTCCACAGTAATCCCCTGGAGACAAACTGCTAATGGGGTAGATTCTCCAGGTTGTCACTTGCTTTCGTTTAAATTATCCGTCCGTGCACGGTGTGCGTGTGAGTGTGTGTCAATCCCTGCGGGTCTGTTTTGTCTCTATGGGGGACTAATGATCCCAGTTTGTCTGCTCTGGGAGTGGCCCTCTGTAGCTGCATTCTCTTACTATTGGCTTAGAGGAGAGAGACATTTTGAGAAATTAGGCTGTGTATCTGGGGGATATAGTGTGTGTGTGTTAGTGCATGCGTGCGCCTGAATAGATGTGCACGTGTGTGTGTATGTGTGTGTGCGTGTGTGCGTGTGTGTGTGTGTGTGTGCGTGTGTGTGTGTGCGTGTGTGTATGTGCAGGTCCATTGTAACTCCAGTAGGTGCTGCTGGAGTGTAGTAGAACATGTAGAAGTGGAGGTGTGTGTGATTCTGGTCCCTAGAATCTGGGCTCAGCACCAGCCTGCTGTCAGCATATACAAGCCCAATACTCACAACCCCTCCAGAGACTCAACAAGACAAAGCTACACACACACACACAGCACACACACACACACACACACACACACACACACACACACACACACACACACACACACACTGCTAGCCCCTTGACTGATTCACACACATCCATACAGTGGGGAAAAAAAGTATTTAGTCAGCCACCAACTGTGCAAGTTCTCCCACTTAAAAAGATGAGAGAGGCCTGTAATTTTCATCATAGGTACACGTCAACTATGACAGACAAATTGAGGAAAGACAATCCAGAAAAAGACATTGTAGGACTTTTAATGAATTTATTTGCAAATTATGGTGGAAAATAAGTATTTGGTCACCTACAAACAAGCAATATTTCTGGCTCTCACAGACCTGTAACTTCTTCTTTAAGAGGCTCCTCTGTCCTCCACTCGTTACCTGTATTAATGGCACCTGTTTGAACTTGTTATCAGTATAAAAGACACCTGTCCACAACCTCAAACAGTCACACTCCAAACTCCACTATGGCCAAGACCAAAGAGCTGTCAAAGGACACCAGAAACAAAATTGTAGACCTGCACCAGGCTGGGAAGACTGAATCTGCAATAGGTAAGCAGCTTGGTTTGAAGAAATCAACTGTGGGAGCAATTATTAGGAAATGGAAGACATACAAGACCACTGATAATCTCCCTCGATCTGGGGCTCCACGCAAGATCTCACCCAGTGGGGTCAAAATGATCACAAGAACGGTGAGCAAAAATCCCAGAACCACACGGGGGGACCTAGTGAATGACCCGCAGAGAGCTGGGACCAAAGTAACAAAGCCTACCATCAGTAACACACTACGCCGCCAGGGACTCAAATCCTGCAGTGTCAGACGTGTCCCCCTGCTTAAGCCAGTACATGTCCAGGCCCGTCTGAAGTTTGCTAGAGTGCATTTGGATGATCCAGAAGAGGATTGGGAGAATGTCATATGGTCAGATGAAACCAAAATAGAACTTTTTGGTAAAAACTCAACTCGTCGTGTTTGGAGGACAAAGAATGCTGAGTTGCATCCAAAGAACACCATACCTACTGTGAAGCATGGGGGTGGAAACATCATGCTTTGGGGCTGTTTTTCTGCAAAGGGACCAGGACGACTGATCCGTGTAAAGGAAAGAATGAATGGGGCTATGTATCGTGATATTTTTAGTGAAAACCTCCTTCCATCAGCAAGGGCATTGAAGATGAAACGTGGCTGGGTCTTTCAGCATGACAATGATCCCAAACACACCACCCGGGCAACGAAGGAGTGACTTCGTAAGAAGCATTTCAAGGTCCTGGAGTGGCCTAGCCAGTCTCCAGATCTCAACCCCATAGAAAATCTTTGGAGGGAGTTGAAAGTCTGTGTTGCCCAGCGACAGCCCCAAAACATCACTGCTCTAGAGGAGATCTGCATGGAGGAATGGGCCAAAATACCAGCAACAGTGTGTGAAAACCTTGTGAAGACTTACAGAAAACGTTTGACCTGTGTCATTGCCAACAAAGGGTATATAACAAAGTATTGAGAAACTTTTGTTATTGACCAAATACTTATTTTCCACCATAATTTGCAAATAAATTCATTAAAACTCCTACAATGTGATCTTCTGGATTTTTTTCCCTCATTTTGTCTGTCATAGTTGACGTGTACCTATGATGAAAATTACAGGCCTCTCTCATCTTTTTAAGTGGGAGAACTTGCACAATTGGTGGCTGACTAAATACTTTTTTCCCCCACTGTACCTCTTGTCTGATCAGTGAACAACAAAGCAACGATGCTCAGAATGAGAGAGAGAACTCATCTTTTATGAGAGAAATTAGAGATCTGATACCTCACACTGTTGTTGGTAGACACTACTACAGTCAGGATCATATTAACAAGTTATTTGAACACCAGTTGTAAATAAACAGGACTAAACAGGCTTAGGGAGTTTTGTAAACAAACACTTCTCCTCACACAATGATTTGTCACAGACCCATCTTTTCCCCCTTAGTTTTGAGTAGAAACGTAATAGAAAATGCTTCATTGTTATACAGTAGCTATTACTTTGTACTCTCTCCCAAACTTAAATGATATAGGGGAAATGACAGGTGAAAGGAAGATATGCTGTCCTAGTGAATAGGGATCAAGACTGCAGAGGGTCATAGTGTGATGATGGCATCAGGGTTCCATTGGCGCAGATTGTAATTTAATTCTCTGAGAGTGTTAGAGGACATGTTGCGTGAAATAACTTGGCAGGTTACTCAGATATTTGCAGTGCTATATGAGTAATTATTTCCTGTTTATTTTTTGGCAGGATTTATACCAAAGGAGCAATCAGCCATAAGATGAGGATCAGTTTGGGGTGGCCGAATTTTCCACAACAAGTTCAAAGAAGTAATTTGTAACTTCCTGTAGCCTACTGTTTTAATCCTCTTCACCCCCCAACCCCCAACCACCCCAAACCCTCTATCCCCCACAAAACCATCTGTCCTGGAATTCAGACTCGACATCACTGAGCCTTGAATAAGTTTATCGAAATAATACTGACACTACTACCACAAACTAGTACCATATCACCCCAAAACCTTTGACAGGCTAATTTACTACAGACCCTATGTGAGAGGTTTCTTTCAGGTCATGCTTAAGAGTCCAACATGAACCCTGGTCTAGCCCCGGGTGGACCCTGTCGTATCTCTGTACTACTGTAAAGTAATATTAACCCTTTATATCCTGGGCCTGCAATCCGCTGGTCCAGCAGCAGCCGCTGACAAGGTTAATCTGTTTAGAGTAGGAAGGAGATTACACAGTTTATTATCTGCATCTCCTCTTCTCCCTGTCCACCAGGCAGCATAAACCAGCTCCCAGCTCCCTCCGAAACCTAATCCCATGTCTACATGATAAGGCTGTATTATGGGAGAGAGAGATTAACAATAT
Organism: Coregonus clupeaformis; assembly: GCF_020615455.1. NCBI lineage: Eukaryota > Metazoa > Chordata > Actinopteri > Salmoniformes > Salmonidae > Coregonus > Coregonus clupeaformis. The sequence goes on from NC_059206.1 coordinate 18,855,885, forward strand.
GCCTGTTGTTTGTTGCCCCGTGCAGCCTGGCAGGCGGGCGAGGCACGGGCAGTGCAGGCGGAGCAGGCACTAAAGCGAGGAGTCGGGTTGTTAGGAGGCCAGAGATGTCGGATATGAACTCTGACAGGGAGAGAGAGGGGGGTAGAGAGAGGTAGGGGGAGAGCGACATAGGGGGATGGAGAGAGAGAGTGTAGGGGAGAGAGAGAGGGGGAGAGAGAGAGAGAGAGAGAGAGAGAGAGAGAGAGAGAGAGAGAGAGAGAGAGAGAGAGAGAGAGAGAGAGAGAGAGAGAGAGAGAGAGAGAGAGAGAGAGAGAGAGAGAGAGAGAGAGAGAGAGAGAGAGAGAGAGGTAGTTATTGAGAGAGAGAGAGAGGTAGTTATTGAGAGAGAGTGTAGGGGAGAGAGAGAGGGGGAGAGAGAGAGAGAGAGAGAGAGAGAGAGAGAGAGAGAGAGAGAGAGAGAGAGAGAGAGAGAGAGAGAGAGAGAGAGAGAGAGAGAGAGAGAGAGGGGGAGGAATGCACAATGCAGCTGGCTGAGATAGTCCCGACTCCCAGATCAAACTCTGCTGCATACTTCCCCAGTAACAGGAGAAGGGGGAAGGCATGTCACCCACCAAACCACTGACATGGCCTGTCAGCATGGAGGGGTGGAGAAGAGGAGGGGGAGAGGGAGGCTGTGGTTTTGGGGAATAGAGACGGCTGGCACACACACACACACACACACACACACACACACACACACACACACACACACACACACACACATACACACACTGGTAGTATTATGTGCAGGTTAATCACTGGCAATTATAGGGAGGAGGAGTAATCAAAAGGCAGTGATGTAGATGAAGCCCCTGGCTGGGTGGAAGACAGGGCTGTGTCATCATAAACCACTTGTGCCTCAACCCGTTTGTTCCTCAAACATTGAACAGTGAATGTTATAATCCCTGGGGACTGGGAGGGGCTGATGTATGTGTAGTTAGTGACTGGTACACTGTTGTGGTACTATGAGCTGGTGTTGATGGGGACAATAAACAGATGGACCTTTTAACAGTAGCTTTTTAAAAGGGCTGTCTGTGTGGTCCAGACTAATAAGGTACTAATAAGGTATATTAGTAATAATAATTCAATGATTGTTAATCACAAAACATACCAAATGAGATTATCCTCCTCCATATCTTTATTAACTCTGATTAAGCAGATAAGCCTATTCAAATGTAGTATGTCTTATTTTAATAACCAGTTTAAAGCACATATCTGTTGGTGATAATAAAATAAATCCAACCAAAATAAATTCAAACAACAAACTAACTTGTGTGTTGTATTCCTAAACAGCAGAGCAAATAGTTTTGAATCCAGGTTCATTGAGCAGTGGCCCAGGCCCTCTATAACATCCTATAGTTTTTGAGATGCCCTCTGGGGGTTTTATGTGCCTACATGTTCTGTGTAATATTCCAATTTGCAGCTGATGAATATGTATGACGTTAGGCAGCGCGTGCAGTCCCAGTGTCACTGTGCATCTAGCCAACACGGTTAGCGGTTATGTTCTGTCCCTGTCCCAGACCATTTGTATTAGGTTGCTGACAGTCGACAGCTGTTTTGCCTTTAATAAGATTAGAGTAAAGAAATTAGTAGTGGTCTCTTTAATCTGCCATTTAACAGTGAAGGCCACCTGGGGCTCTCTGCCTGCCTTATCCTATACCTCTGAATGGCTAATGAGAGAGAGGGGAGGAGAGATGCTTGGCTTTAACCCTGGAGAGAGAGGGAGAGGGCCCAGCACACAGCCATAGCACTTCTCTCTCCACTGCACATTCCCCCTTAACCTCACTACTCCACAGCCACACACTGGTAGGTTACATACATGCAGAAAGCTTGAGATACTGACAAAGCTTATACTATAAATGTTTATGCTCAAATTGATTTAAAATGATTCTCTGAGATGATGATGAATTTGATGGATTTGGTTGTAAATTATCAGCGTATTGTCTATGTTCATGTGCACACAATGACTTCTCCTTGTGTATTGTACTACTGTGCCTTTACTGGCAACACCTAACGCCTTGCCACCAATAACACAGCATCAGAGAAATACTAACCTCAAACAGCCTGATACGGTCTGAGGTAAAAAAAAAAAAAAAAAGAACATAAACAAACATTAGACAATATTTCACCTTGTAAATACAGCCTGATTCCTTCTCAGCGGGAGTCTGTAAACGCTGGTTAGCGAGGTCTGGTCTCCTGTCCCGGTGGGAGCAGCAGTGGGTTAGGGGAGAGGCAGAGCTTGCAGAGCCACACAAACGGGCCTTTTTTCTGGGCATATAATTCAGGCAGCCTGGGGGCTGGAGGTGGGGCTATTGCTGGACCCCTGCCCAGAAAGCACAGTTTGGAGGGTGTCTCAGCTTACCTCTCTCTATACTGACTGACTGACTGACTGGCTGGCTGACTGACTGACTGAAAGGAGCCTGTATTATAACTTCTGATTCCTCCACTCCAGAACTCTCCTCCTTCTCTCCTCTCCTTTTCAATTCTATTCTTCCCTCTCTCTCTCTCTCCTCTTCTCTTCTCCCCTCTCTTCCCCTCTCCTCCACTTCTCTTCCTCACCTCTTCTCTCCTCCTTCACTCTCACTCCACTCCACTCCACTCCCCAGCTCAACAGATTGTCCCCTCTGATCTGAGGATTATGTCATATTGTCTTCCTCTATTGGCCGTATGCCTCTCGGAGATCCCAGCGATCAGTTATGACATTTCCACTGTAGAGACATTTACCTTCCTGAAAGCTGAGGCAGATATATTTTCACAATATTCAAATCTCCTCGATCTCGATCTGTAGCTACCAGGAGTGCTGTGTATACAGTGCCTCACCAGACTAACGTTATAAACTGCATGCGGTTTTATGATGTTTATGCCCGATGAGGATTTGGTTGAAAAGAAGGAGCAGATGGGGAAAGTTAGTGTCGATATGGAAATGTTTATGTCAAGAAATAAACATGGTTTTACGTTGAAAAATCCATTATATCAGTCAGATCGGTTTGTTTCGTTCCTCAAGAAATATACTCTGAAAATATCCGCCAATGTTGGATTCTAGATGGGAGTACATAGCTAGGATGAACAGGGCCAGACATTTTCCTGACAACGTGATCTGACCAGGAAAAACTAGGGCAGGAGTTCTTCCTGCTCAAGTCACTTGGTCATGGAAAACTAGAGATGAACCATGGTTACATACACTGTTGTACAGATCTTTGCTGAAACAGGTACTACAGTGGGATGTTTACTGAGGTCATTGATTATCATGTTTCCCTGCAAAAGATCACTTCATCTCTGCGAATGTGCCCTGGGGTGTAATGGACTGTGCTGCCCTTACTGCTCTGTGCTGCAGGACCTGTACAGGACAGGTCATTGAGTGGATGATCGATGGTTTTCTGATGGGAACCCAAAATTGCCTGCTTGTCTCTCTTATCTCTCTTCTCTGAGTATTGGTCAGTAGGTCACAGATTAGATTGGTGAATGACAAGGTGGAATATGACAAGACAAGTGAGTGGGACAGGTTCCTTCCTATACACACACATACACGTGCAAATACACATACACGCAGGCACATACAGACACGCGCACGCACACACACACACACACACACACACACACACACACATAACACACACACACACACACACACACACACACACACACACACATACACACACACACACACATTCACACACACACACTCATCCCGCCACTCTGTTTCTCTCTTTGTCCATAGGAATGCGTCAAACCACTCTGGTAATACCATAAAGCTGAGTGAAAGGGAAAACATTCCGGCAACGTCAGACCAACTGTTGATTATAACCACGTCTTGAGAAACCCATTATTGTATATTTTAACAAAGTGTAAATGTTTCCTCAAACCTCTGTGTGTGTCAGCTGTTAGCCTTCAGCTGTAGGAACGAGGAAGGCTCTATGACAGGTCCAGCTGTACAGTCACACACGACTGTTACGCAGCAGGATCACATTTGATGTTTTACCTTTATTTAACTAGGCAAGTCAGTTAAGAACAAATTCTTATTTACAATGACTGCCTACACCGGCCAAACCCGGACGACACTTGGCCAATTGTGCACCGCCCTATGGGACTCCCAATCATGGCCGGTTGTGATACAGCCTGGAATCAAACCAGGGGGTCTGTAGTGACGCTTCAAGATGCAGTGCCTTAGACCGCTGCGCCACTCGGGAGCCCATTTAGATCAATGCTGATTCTACTCACTGTGTATTATTTGTTATGACTACTGGGACAGTGTCAAATGGAGAATGGCCATTAAGTTTTAAAGGTGATTCCTTGTGGAAAAAAATATAACAATTTGTTCCACCTTTTGTTTATTAATATAAGTAACGACAAACCAACATCTCATCATGATTTCACCGTTTTGAGGAAGGCGCTTGACAGATTTCCAAAAATCTTTAGCTAATTGAAACAATATCCAAAATGACATTCATTGGCCAAGAGAATAAGACAAACTTTGGCTGTTGGTGTAATTCAGGAGACCGATTATGGAATTACAAATGTATTAATGTGCATTTTGTCCTCTTTAGCATTTACTACATTTTTTCATTTGAATGTACTGTATGTCAGTTTCATTTTGAATGTATATCAATGAGTATTACTGTAAGACTGTAGAGTAGAATTCCCCTCCTCTCCATAGCTGTGTGACCTGCCTGAGTGGGAACATGTTTAGTCTACAGCGGAGTCTCCTGAGCCTGGCAATTCTTTAATTGAAAAGATATGTTCTCTTGGCATTAATAATTAAATACAGAGCTACTGGAATTAGAACAGCATGGAGGTGACAATTCATCCGCTGGTATGTACTATCTATTCCAGGGGTATTCAACTCTTACCCTACGAGGTCCGGAGCCTGCTGGGTTTCTGTTCTACCTGATCATTAATTGCACCCACCTGGTGTCCCAGGTCTAAATCAGTCCCTGATTAGAGGGGAACAATGAAAAAACGCAGTGGAACTGGCTTGGAGATCCAGAGTTGAGTTTCAGGGTACTATACTGTACAGAGCTTCCTAGTTTGTTACTGTACCGAAGAGAATACAGAGCTTCACAATATGACAATTACAAGATGAAAGTTTTTGGATAGTATTGTTTATAATACATGCCTATTAACTAAAGGTGTGTGTTGTTGTTGTTTAAATGTGCTGGAATAACTGTCAATTTGCAAAGATGTTATTATGATATTCTCAGACTGTTTTTTTTTGCATTTACATTTGCCACAATGCTTTGTCCTTATCTGTTCATCTAAAGAAAAGACAATGAAGCTGAATGTGTCAATGTATTGTGTAAACTGAACCATACAGACTAAACTAAATAACTCAGTCTAGTATACTGCCATTCATTCGAACATACAACATATGGAAAATATTATATGCAGAGTTGACATTGTTTCACTGCTAGTCAGTTCAAATTTTGAGTGGCACATGCAGTAATATTATACAGCAAAGCCAGGTGTCATAACCAACTCAATTGCTGTTATGAAATGTTATTAAATCCAGATTATGGACAGATACACACACTCTCACACACACACACACACACACACACAGTCTCTCGCTCTCTTTCTCTCTCTCTTTCTGTGGCAAAGTTATTGTTGTCCTGCTGTGGGTCTAAATGGTTCACAGCCAGATGATGACAGTTGAAGGTCCTTGGTAGTTAGCCTCTCAGCGGTTATCTGGACAGGCTAACACACACACACACACACACACACACACACACACAATACACACACTAACAGGGGGGTGCAGGGTTCCCTTACACCCTGAGAAACACTTCTGAGGCTTCTCACCCTCCCTGTTCTGGCAGAGCACCAGAACTAATCTGTCACGGTGAGTTTTAACCACTAACTTTAGCCCTGAGCTAATGAATAATAAAACAACATGTGCTATTATTCATGTTACAATGTTACAAGACGATTCTCACCTACACCAATCATCTCCAGGAGTGAGAAAAATACTGCTAGAATTAGCTACTCCTCTCTGATTTTGCCTTGCAGATTATTTGGACTGTTTAATTATGTTGACAGCTTTTTGCTTTTCTTTTACTGTTAGCAGTCATAAGAATATATATACAAACTGTTCCTATTATTGAGCTGAGACGAATAAATTGAAAAGTACAAAATACTTCACTGTGGAATGCAAAAGTATTTCTATGCCGAAGTAATGTAACAACATTCTGGAGTTTTCCCTGCAAATGCTCTTACTGACTTATTCTCCTTTATCATAGACACATCTCAAAATTCTCTCTCCATAGTGACAAACGTAACAGCACTGTCCAACAGACCTGGGTTCAAATACTATTTGAAATGATTTTGCTTGCCTGTCTTAATGGTCCAATAGAATAGTCCCAAAACGGCAAACTCCAACCATCTGGTACTCCAGGCAGACTAGAGTATTTAAAAGAGTTCAAATAATATTTGAACCCAGGTCTGCTGTCCAGGCAGGTTTCTCCCCCTAGCCTGGTGATGAAACTGATCTCCTCCATGTTAATGTGAGCCAAACATTTGTATTTCAGACAGCCTCTGTGTGTTAGCAAGCAGTGAAGTGCTATACTGGCCCTGTGCCTACTGGGGAATAGCCTACCATGGCCAGGGTTCTGGAATTACAGCTGACTAGGGTTCCAGCCAGGGTTCCATGGCTGAGCAGTATTTAGGACATTTATGTGTGTCCCAAATGGCACCCTATTCCCTACATAGTGCACTACTTTTTAACAAGGCCCTGGTCAAAAGTAGTGCACTATATAGGGAATAGGGTGCCATCTGGGACATATACTGAGATGTTGTTGATACTCTGGGGTTTCAAGCAGATACATCATTCATATGAATAGGTTGTTGATAGATAATGTTTAATATTTATGAAGTGCTTTTAATTGAGTCCACTTTTCGCTCCTGTGTTGCTGGCAGGGAGAGAGGCAGGCAGGGCTAGAAGGGGAAGGGTCTACAGTTGTAGCCGGTGTTGGTGTAAGTGATCAGGGTTGGCCTGGCTCCCTGGGTGTTCTGCCATTATTGCATATCACTGTGTGTGGATAAATAGTGGCTCGACTGGGAGGATTGACTTGTAAGATACAGCAGAAACATACATACACACACACACACACACACACACACACACAGCCAGAGTGCTAATTGTTGTCTACCACTAATCACTACTCTGGCTACCTCCCAGCCAATTTGCTGTATTTCAGCCGTTGCATTTCTCAGTTCTAAAAATATCATAGTTTAAATTGTAGGGGGAGGTTTTTCTTCATTTTGTACTGGGTATATTTCACTTGATGAGTTCATGAGCTATACACCCTAAACATTTCTGTTGCCATGTACAAGCTATAAATATGACAACAGAATCACTCTGAATATGAAGCTCTTAGAAAGATGCCCCGAAGAAAATATCCTTAGACGTTAACTTGGGAGCAATTTGGCCTTTTGGCCTCTCATCTCGGTCTGATCCATACAGTATGTTATTGGGCAATGCTCCATTCAATGTTACTATGTACACTGCTGGTGAATGCAATATTACAAGTCATTGAGTGGCCAGTGCAGTGGGTCACGTAAACTAGCTGTCAGATTGATATCAAGGAAACTCATCTTTTATAGGCTTAGGGTTAGGGTTAGGGTTAGGCCATGTAGTCAGTAGTAGGAGGAGGAGAGTCTAGCTGGACAGAGATGTGAGGAAAGACAGCTGATGACCCTAATGTTAAGGACCATACTATAGTTTATTCTCATTGTCCCAGGCCAGTAAACACACACAGGCCCTGTCAGTGAGAACCCCTAGCAGAAAATAACCAGATTAAAATATTTGTGGGCTGTAAGGTCTTTGCGCTTTTTGACAACACTTTTTGACCTCATTTGGTGTTCCTCATATGAAAATGTTATCAAAATGAGACACTTTTACACTGTGGCACTGGCCACTCTCCCTTATAACGTTGAGCCTCCTCAGTCAGCCAGACAAATTACACTCAAAAAGTATATTTTGAGTTGCAGTGAAACCATAGAGGAGGATGATGTCTAAACAGCAGCTTTAGTTCAAGTGACAAGTGACCTTTTGAGTGCTGCTTGGGAGAAGACAAGGAGAAGAGATAGAAATGTTCAGAATTAGCAGAATGTGAAAGTGGCCTGTCTTGACTGACAATCGTAAGAAAGAGAGGGAGCGTGAGAGAGGAGGGGGTCGAGGGGGAGAGGGGGCATGCGGGGGGAGGTTTAGAGTTATAAACAATACTCTCAGAACAGTTAGAATACTGGTGTGTTCTAAAGAATCTAAAATAAACGTTGGGATTGTGACACACTGGGAGGTCCTGTCTGAGAGGTGATTGACAGCTGAACTGTAGCTGGGCAGGGCAGGGCTGTGTCCATCCTCAGGGCAGACAGACATACCTGAGACTAGACAGACAAGGTGAGACAGATCCCTGATCCCCCTGATCCTTCTGACCCCTCCCCCCAGGGCTCCTCCCTTCGGGCTGTGCGGTCACCACGACGACGCAGGCAGAGTCGAAATGGCGACAGACAGAGTAATAGCCCAATTACCAGTGATTTGTTACGGAGTGGGCGGAGAGAGAATACTCCCTGGACCTGTCATTGGCAGACAAATTAGCAATATCACAATAATACATCGCTGGGCGGCCATGGTGGGCTACTGGGTTTCAGCCCTTAAAGGTGGAGGTATCAAGTGTCGCTGAGACTATTGTGGCTACAACTACGGGGAATTCTATTGTGACTTTTGTGTAGAGAGGAGGAGGGATTAATTTGAGTTTTTCACTCCAGTCAGCGCATTCTTTCCTCATCCCTTCACCCAATTTCAAATGTATTGTGTTTAGTTCAAAGTTTCAAATATACTGAACAAAAATGTAAACGCAACATGCAACAATTTCAACGATTTTACTGAATTACAGTTCATATAAGGAAATAAGGAAATTGAAATAAATGTATTAGGCCCTAATCTATGGATTTCACATGACTGGGCAGGGGCGCAGCCATGGGTGGGCCTGGGAGGGCATAGGCCCACCCACTTTGGAGCCAGGCCCAGCCAATCAGAATACGCTTTTCCCCACAAAAGGTCTTTATTACAGACAGAAATACTCCTCAGTTTCATCAGCTGTCCGGGTGGCTTGTCTCAGACGATCCTGCAGGCGAAGAAGCCGAATGTGGAGGTCCTGGGCTGGTTTGGTTACACGTGGTCTGCGGTTGTGAGGCCGGTTGGATGTTCTGCCAAATTCTCTAAAATGACGTTGGTAGAGAAATGAACATTCAATTCTCTGGCAACAGCTCTGGTGGATATTTCTGCAGTCGGCATGCCAGTTGCACACTCCCTCAACTTGAGACATCTGTGGCATTGTGTTGTGTGACAAAACTGCACGTTTTAGATTGGCCTTTTATTGTCCCCAGCACAAGGTGCACCTGTGTAAAGATCATGCTGTTTAATCATCTTCTTGATATGCCACACCTGGATGGATTATCTTGGCAAAGGAGAAGTGCTCACTAACAGGGATGTAAACACATTTCTACACAAAATTTGAGAGAAATAAGCTTTTTGTGTGTATGGAACATTTCTGGGATCTTTTATTTCAACTCATGAAACATGGCACCAACACATTACATGTTGCATTTATATTTTTGTTCAGTATACATTAAAAACAGCAGTAGTTTGTTTTAAGAATAGTAGTTTGATTAAAATGTTTACAAAATATATTTATATTTAGGTGGTTGAAGCCCTAACGCACCATATTCTAACACAGTTGGCAGCTCTCCTTCCACATGTTAAGTAGTGCTGTTTAACATGCTCTGGCACTGTGCCTCAGTACACTAACTGTCTAGAGTTAGGGGTTGATTGCCCACCACTTCCCCAGAGCTAGGCTATATCATGTTCTGCTCCATCATTCTTCCCAGGCTCTCTCCTCTCAGAGTGGGTCTGTCTGTCGTCTAGCAAATTGTTTTTTATTGGGCCAATGAAAGGTGCGAGCTGCTGGTTTTCCAATCCTGGACAGACGCGGTGCTGGACGGAAAGGATGGAAGGCTTCCATTTCAGTAATGCAGTCGCTTCCTCTCGTCTGTAGACAAGGGCTGGTCGCTGGATGACTGCTGCTGTCCAAGCCATCAGTCCTTTCTGGGGTGGTGAATGTTAGTGCATCCCAAATGGCACGCTATTCCCTATGTAGTGCACTACTTATGACCAGGGTCCATAGGGCTCTCGTCAAAAGTAGTGCCCTATATAGGGAATAGGGTGCAATTTGTGAAACATCCTGTGATGTTGATCTATAAGGAACACAGACAACAGGAAGACATTGACCTGCATTCTCAATTACTCACCATAAAGTCTCACTTTCATTACCGACCGGGCATCTGTGTTTCAGTGTCTTTGAGAGAGACAGACAGAATTGGACTCCATGTTATAGGGATGTATGGATGCTTTGAAGTAATAGTTGTAGTAGCTGTGAATGTGGTCAATCTGATGGAGTCCTTGCACAGTATCCACAGTATCTTAAGGAGCCAGACCACAGCTACTCAGATATATCAAACCAATTATTAACAGTGGCAGTAGAATCAGTAGCATCAAAACAACAATTTTGCATGTTTTCTCTTCTTACTAACCATGTAATTTCATTTCACTTGTCCATGCAATATTATGTGAAAGTTATCAAATAACAACATCTATGCATTGTGCCAAAAACCTTGTTCAAGTGTGTTTTCAGACATTTTTGTCCTCTGAGTGTGGAAGATTCTTGCCTGTGTCTTCTGAATGCTCTGTGCGTACTTCTTACCTCAGCGCCCACTCCAGCTGACGTGTGTTGTAATGACATCACAATGTGTTCTAAATGGTACCCTATTCCCTTTATAGTGCACTACCTTTGAGCAGGGCTCATGCCGTTTGAGACCCACTCACTGAGTCATTACACAGGCCCACCACAACTCCTCCACTCAACCACGCAGTAGCCAGAGAATGGTAACTGTTTATGGTGAGGAATACATGATACCCAGTTTATGTTGAGTTTCTTTAGCTGTGTTCAATAGTGAGGGATGTTGGTTGGGATTCTGTTGGCATACTGCTGGCTGGTAGACTTTTGTGATGATTCTGTTTGAGTTCTTGTGAAATGTCTTTGTGCTAAAAACCTTTTGAGTTTTGGTTTCTTTTCTAATTGAAATTATAACTTACACGGCAGCAGCCTTTAATGCATTTATATTTCACATAACGTCCTCCTATTCTTTCACTTTATTATACAGGCCAGGCGTTTTTGACAGGTATAAGTCCCCTGTAGCTCAGTTGGTAGAGCATGGCGCTTGCAACGCCAGGGTTGTGGGTTCGTTTCCCACGGGGGGCCAGTATGAAAATGTATGCATTCACTAAGTGTAAGTCGCTCTGGTTGAGAGCGTCTGCTAAATGACTAAAATGTAAAATAAGCCTACTTGGATTTCCCCCCAATGCAACAAAGACACACTTGTTTTTAGCGCTGTCTCTGATGAGGACACCAAGTGCTGACCTCTAACCTTTTAGAGCCCTAATGGCGTCCATTTAGTGTCATCTGACAACCCTGACCCGGCAGTGTCCAGGAGACGCATTGATTTCAGTAGGAAGCTGTGGAAACTTAGTGTCCGTCTGGCTCAGATTCAAAAGACGGCAGAGGGATGGAGGATGGAGGGGAATTGGCTGCAGTTACAATGGTAGTAGCCATGCACAGATATCTCAGTACAGCATTAAGCCTTGACCAGGCAACCTCTCACACAATCAGGCCCTTACATTGTGGAGGTATTGGCATACACCTTCCCATCCTGTGCTTAGCATGCCCCAGAGTTAGCGATACCCACGCGTGGCATTTATGACAGGAAGTTTAGACTCTAGTCCAATTTCAAAATGAAAATGTTTGCTGACTCATTATAACATGACAAAATTGTTTGGGATTTAACTTGGTACACACATATACACGCAGAAGCACAAACTTGCTTCAGCTCTTGAAGATCAGACAGATTGATGTTTGTTTGTTTGTGTACCTGCCTGCCTGCCTCAGCCAGACAACACTGACATTTATTGTGTCTAACTGACTGTGGACCAACCAAGACTAATTACATAATGAGATTATTAGAGGTAATTATGTTGATTAAAAAATGCACTATTACGTCGCGTCCCCCTTTCATCCAGTAAGGAACAAGGAGGTCTTTTCAGGATATGGCTCTGCTCTCCAGCTCACCAGACGTCTGGAGTGTGTATTTGCTCCATTTTAAAACTCTTTTCGCTCTGGAGCCAAAGGCTGCATGTCTTTTTTTATCACATTGGGAGTCATTTGGGAGTTATCAGGAAGACCAGCTCTTTCACACATTGATAGATGCAGTAATAGTGGATTCCATTAAGGCTGTGAAGGTTCTCTGCTGACTCCTGGCTCTAACTCTTGTCCATAGACTCCCGTTCCTTAGACTCCGCACTCTGCTGTAAGAAGGATGCAATCAGTTAGTTAAACAGTCAGAAAAAACAAGCTTAAACCCTCATCCGAAGGAAGATCCCTTTAGCTCATCAGCTTTGTAAAACCTCCACCATGTTGTGTGTGTGTGTGTGTGTGAATGTGTGTGTGCATGTGTGCGTGTGTCTGTGTGTGGGAGACGTTGCCTGTCCTCCTAGCATGTCAGATATCACTTAACTTCTCCATCATAATGCAGGTTTAAATGGTTGAACTGTATAATGACGTGCAGGAATGTACAGAGCCTTGTCCAGACCCCAGCTTAGCCCTAACGTGGTACCCATGCCATTAGAACTGCTTCCCAAATGGAACCCTGGTCCCTATCTAGTGCACTACTTTTGACCAGAGCATTATGGAACCTCGTCAAAAGTAGTGCACTATATACGGAATAGGGTGCCATTTGGGATGTAGGGGGTCTGAGTATTCAATCAGGTGAACACATTGTTTTTTGCTGCACACTAAGATGTTTTAAATGAATGAATGAATGGATGAATGAATGAATTGACTAATTGGTTACAGCAAGCCCTGGTCTTCCCTACCCTGACTTCATCATACAGCCGAATCGAGACAAGCCCACATCCTATCTTTGCTTTCAGTCAATGAATCAGAGTGTTACCCGGTGAGTTCCTGAACCTGACAGGCATGCTATAGAAGCCGTACCAACCCACAGCAGTATTGAAATGGGAAGAGACAGGCTTGGTTAGTGGGTATAGCTAACGCCCACAGACAGCAGACTTCCTGGTAAACCACTTGACAACGACATGGCTCTGGTTTCTAACTCCAACAGCCTGGCTCAGATAATATTTCTCCAATTTATAAAAATCAACAGGTTGTCATAGAGGTTGTCAGCTAATTCCCCTCAGTTTAGACCCTTTTTCTTCCCTCCCAGTAAATTTAATTAGAAATATTAGGCCTTGGTTACACATGATGTAATCATGATGCAAACATGATGTAATCTGTGTTTGTTCTGATTGACATTATTTTATAGGTTTTATGACAATCTCAAAGCCACACTCTTAAAGCATATAGGATGTATCCTACAAGCACTAGAAATAACTATAAAATGTCCTACTATCATGCATCCCCATTCCCAATACTCAAGCAGCAGACAACAGCACCATCGCCTTGCAGCCCAAACTTGATGTTCTGGTGGTATTCTCATTGTTGCTCCTGCAAGGCTGCCATTAGGAAAAGACGTTTCCTCCCCGAGCATGACCTCTGACCTGGGCTAATCTGTCATGGACAGACAGGTCAGGGACGTCTCAAGGCTCAGTGCAAACCTGGACAGACACGTAGCTGCTGGACTGGACAGACACCCACAATGGCCACTGGAGCCATAGTCTCTCACAAATCATCTCTGCTGCAAACCTGGGTTCAAATACTATTTTTAATCTTTCAAATACTTCTAGCATTAGCTGTAGCCTGGCTGGAGTGCCAGATGGGTGGGGTATGCACTTTTGCGAATATTCCATTGGTTCCATTTTGCCAGGTAAGCTCAATCAAGCACAGATAAAGTACTTTAAATGATTTCAACTAGTATTTGAACACAGGTCGTCTCCTCTCATCTGGGACATTGGAGGATGGGGGGACAACATGGCGGCACTAAATCGGGAACAAACAAACAGCGAGAGGGAAGGAAGCTAAAGCCAAGCCAGGGCATTATTTATACCTTGATGTATACTGTAATTACAGCTGAACTGACCTCCTGTGGTTACACACCACACACACACACACACACAGACACGAACGCACGCACACACCATGCTAACCCTAACCCTATTCGAACCAGCTGGGGGTTAAATACGGTTTTATTTACATTTTAAATAATGTACCTCCTTCATGTCAGTGGTATAATCACCTTGTGGTTCATATTTTCTACCATCCAATACTGTAGCAAGCAGCAAATAAGCACCACAGGCTGCAGAGGATGAGCCCACTCTCCTTTTCTCTGACAATCTGATGAAAACCTCCCGTGGCTCTGCCATGGCCCAGATCATGTACTCTAGAAAACAAGGAAAGGATTAGAGTGAGTTTAAGCAGGGAAACCTTCAGGTGGTTTAGGACTGTTCCTCAGGTGGGCTCAGCCTGTGTGTTCCAGCCCAGTAAGTCCCCACCTAAGTGGGGTTCTTAACATGCACTGAAGGGAGATATTATCAGTCACATGCTGTTCTGGTTTGGACTTTATTGGCTTTACTGTGTGCACTGTTTTGATCTGTAACAAGCCTCTGATACAGGCAGAGTTGGATCAAAAACCATGGAAACAAAATTACACCATTCAGGTTTATTTATGCCTATGAAAACACGTTTTGAAAGCTCTTCTTTGTCAAGTTGGGGGGTAGCAGATAGGTCAGGGTTGTTTTACTGCCGTTGCTGTGTGTGATAATGTGTCAGTTTGTAGATGCCCCAACACACTCACAGTCGCACATTCGCACACACACACACACACACACACACACGCTTGATTTGATCTGTGTTGCTCCTGACCCTCTGCTGCTCTGTCACACTGACATGTTTAACAAATAGTGTCTGGGCTGGGGGCAATAGATACTATTATGTCAGGGTGGGGGGCAGCAAGTTGTTGTCTATCTCAAGAAGCTATGATATAGTAAATCATGTTCAGGAAGTGATAACCTAAATCATATTATGTTAGTGTCTTCAGAATTCACATACAGACTTTTCAAATTACTTTTATTCTCTAGCCAGTTCACATCTATGTTCATATTTAATGATTATGTGATGGAAATACATAGAGATTAGAATGAATTGTACATGTAAATGAGACTATCATCTTTAAATCTTCCTTTTCCCCACTCGATCTCCAGTACATTGCATACAGGCAGACATCAGGCCTACTGCAGGATGTTCAGAGGAGGAGGTGAATGAAGGATGAGCTCTTTCTCCTCATTCACCAACCAAAGCAACAAAAGGTGCCTGTGTAAATATTTCAGCTGGTTTGGCACCTTGGTCGTGTCCCACAGCAGGCAGTCTGTTGCCTCTCAGAGAGACCCATTGTGTTCAGTGAGGGTGGTGAGGAGAGGTCTTTATTGTGCCTTGTGCTGCCCTGATAACTCACTGTGTGTGTGTGTGTGTGTGTGTGTGTGTGTGTGTGTGTGTCTGTGTGTGCATGTAGCAGTGCTTGCATGCATAACGTACAGCAGCAGACTGACTGGGTTTGCATCCCAAATGGCACCTGCTCTCTGGTCAAAAATAGTGCACTATATAGGGAATAGGCTTTCATTTGTGACAGACTGGAGGATTAAATCCCTGGTTGGTTCCCTGTCCTGTGTCTAACTGGCTGCAATGCATGCTCCAACGCCTTGGCACAGGGGACACAGTGTGCCACAGTTGGCCTGTTCACTCTCTCCATTCCCCAGGCTACTTAAGTCAGCCATGTCCCTTGATACCCTCACACCACCATCAGTGGTGTGGGTCTTCAGGGAGAAGTTTCCAATAAGAGTAATGTCCTCCCTCGCGTCCGTCGCGCCGCCCGCGACCATTCAACAATTTACGGGGAGATTACAGATTCTAATAAAAATGTTGTAGTCTTAATTAAAGGATCTGCTCCTGATTTCATGACAGCCCCCCCCTTCTGTCGCTACCTCTCCAATCTAATTATACTGATATACCTCATTAGCATGAGCTGGCCATTGTTCAGCTCATTTGCATATTATATTGGATAATTGAATGAGGAGGCTGGTGATTAAATTAGAGGGAATGACAGATGATTCAGCTCCCGGTCCGTAAGGAAAAGTTAACAGAATGACCAAGCTGGGAATTAGAGCTAGTTGATTTTCATGCATATTCATTTTGTTCCCCGGCTGGTTGCACTCTTGCTAATTTGAAATAGGCTATGAGCTGCTGTGAAGTTGTGAGTCTGCTCTTTACTCGCTACTGCAGATCACAAGCTGCTGTGTTGTGTTCCTTCCTGCTTGGCATGCTCTTCAGACGCTGTCACAGATATATGTGTGTCTGAAATGGCACCCTATTCCCAATATAGTGCACTACTTTTGACCAGGACCTATAGGGCTCTGGTCAAAATTAGTGCACTATAAAGGAAAGAGGGTGCCATTTTGGACACACTGAGGGAGAGCTGTGAAGGCTATGTCAGGTGAAAGAAAACACTTGGTGAATTTAAACATGTTTTGAAAGCGTAGCTTCATCACTGAGGCAACACATTTACAGACAGAATGATAAGACAGATTGGAGCAGTGTGGGGAAATTCATTTCTGAGCACTTCCAGTGTAAACACAGACTACTCCTAACTGGAGCCTGTTACATCTAGAACTGTTGCTGCTGCCATGGCTTTATTGATGCCTGCCTGGTCTAGAAAACAAATGCTGTATTAACCACAAATCAAAATATTTTTTATCAAAGATGTTATTAAAGATTTTAAAGTAAAACATGGTTTTAGTTGTCTATTTTCATGACAATTACATTTCCACATTCCAATTATGCAAATGTTCTAATTTAGCAGATTCGCTTATTTTATTGTTAAGAGCCATGTTGAGAAAAATCTTTGATTTTTCCACAACATTTGTAAGTGTCCCTCTTGTGTTATTCATCCTAAAGACATGTCCTCCTGGACAATGTAGAACAAGGCTCCCTGGAATGCTTCCACGCTGGATCCGGGTTCCAAGGCGTCCATACAGGCAGGATAAATGTTTAGAGGGGATATTTGGAGCAGCTTTAGCCTTTCACATGGTAATGTAAGCACTGGCGGCAGAAGAAAGCTGTCCTGACCCGGGGGGCACGCCGTGACACAGCCCCCTGATTCACCGCCCCCAGCCCGGAGCTTTGTTTATGTGTGTGCACAAGAAATAATGCAGAGCATAAAACAGGAGAACTTTGAAGGGGACCCACTACCCTGGATGATAAATGTTGCCTGCTCTGAGGATATAAATAATCCATCCAATAGCACAAAAGTCATTTAAGGAGTGACTTATACATCGTCATTTGTACAATAACATTGGGGCATGTTTCCGCTCTCTCTATTGGGAGCCTATCAGACTAGGGGTTGAATCATCCCCTGGGAGTTCTAGAGTTCTAAAGAGGACAGTTTGTAGTGAAGATATACCTTTTTCTATTTGGAAGTTTTTTTGCCATATTTAAAATAAATGCTTCATTTGCTACCATTTTTATGAACTCCATTAAGCTATTGTAATTCAGTTAATGCTAGTTGATTGTTTTATTATCATTATAGGTCAACTGAGTTAGCGTTTATGTCTTTATGTTTCTGTTGGACAAACTGATAGTTGTTATTTTTTAAGATGGTTGTAATGTAATGCAATGATGCCATTTGTAAGTTATCTCTCCAGCAGTATGAAAGTGGTGGAGAATTCAAAAAGCATACGCTTGCTATAGCCTAGATGTAGATGTTTCAAATGAACACTTTGAGATGTGTAAGGTGGTGATAAAATATATTTATCTTTAGTTTAAAAAATTCAAAACATTTTATGTGAGTTTGTGCTGACAAACACAGTTAACAATATATGGATATTTAAATCTGTTTATAAGATCTTGTTGTTCTTGGTTTCCCTATTCATTGCCTTGTGAAATCTGTTCTCTTCCTACCCCAGTATACATCAATGCACAGACTGTCGTCTCATTGTCTGAACAGAGACAGTTTTAGGAGGCAGCGGAATTTACACAGCCTTAGTTTGCTCTCATCTCACTATCTGTCAGTAGGTGGTAGGAGCTGTTAAGTAAAGTCCTTACATCAGTCACTTCCTCTTCACGAGGGCTCTCTCTCTCTCAATAACTACCTCTCTATAGTTGGTTCTCTCTCTCTCCTCTCTCTCTCTCTCTCTCTCTCTCTCTCTCTCTCTCTCTCTCTCTCTCTCTCTCTCTCTCTCTCTCTCTCTCTCTCTCTCTCTCTCTCTCTCTCTCTCTCTCTCTCTCTCTCTCTCTCTCTCTCTCTCTCTCTCTCTCTCTCTCTCTCTCTCTCTCTCTCCCCCTCTCTCTCCCCCTCTCTCTCTCTCTTGCTCTTTCTTGCTTGGTCTCTCTCTCTCTCTCTTGGTCTCTCTCTTTCTCTCTCTCACTCTCTTTCTTGGTCTCTCTCTTGGTCTCTCTCTTTTACTCTCTCTCTCGCTCTCTTTCTCTCTCTCTCTCTCTCTCTCTCTCTCTCTCTCTCTCTCTCTCTCTCTCTCTCTCTCTCTCTCTCTCTCTCTCTCTCTCTCTCTCTCTCTCTCTCTCTCTCTCTCTCTCTCTCTCTCTCCCTCTCTCTCTCTCTCTCTCTCTCTCTCTCTCTCTCTCTCTCTCTCTCTCTCTCTCTCTCTCTCTCTCTCTCTCTCTCTCTCTCTCTTTCTCTCGGTCTCTCTCTCTTTCTCTCTCTTGGTCTCGCTCTCTTCTTTCTTCCTCTCTCTGATCTCTCAGATACGGCCTTGGCTCTTATCAGTAACTTGACCGTGCCCACTTCCAGACTTCCAGCTAACGCAAATGTTTACAGAGGAGATTGAGATCTGTTCTGTTGTTGTGTGTTTTGGGGGGATTGAGATGAGACTCCTGGCGACCTACTGAGATTTGTAGAGCGGTAACACACACAGACGCACACACACACACACACACTCAAGTCTCAACGTAAAGGATGGCCAAGTTGTATAGACTAGCAAGGTAACAGGAACTGTAGCAATGTGTGTGTGTGCTGATATCTCTATCCCTCTTTCTCTCTCCCTCACTGAGTGCTTATGTAAGGAGCGAGTACAGTGTATACCCAGCTGAGTCATCTGTGTTGTGTTCTCCATTAGGTACCCTGACCAGTGTACCAAGAACATGTAGGTAGTTGTGTGTTACCTGAGTTTATGTTTAGGTAGGCCAATAACACTTTTTAGCTTGTCATCCATTTTTTCCTTCTTTAATTGTTACATTTATTAGATAGACAGATATACTGTGTAATTGTTTATATTGACATATGCTACTGCTCCTCCGTACCGTTAATTCTTTTTCACTTTCTTTGCTTTTCCATTCACGGGTAAAGCTAATCCAAATGTACATCTTCAGTGTGACGTCCTTAACCTCACGGTTCACAGTCATTGTAACGTTACAGATTGGCTTTAAAACCAACTGCCCCAACTAAAGGCCCACTGTTGACCCTCTTGAACTTCCTAGTCTGGGGCTGTGTTTGTGTTTCACAAAGTTAAGTTTACGTACCCTTTGTTTTCCCAGAATAACGTCTTTAAGACTTATGTAATGGGACGCCGTAAAAGCGCAGCAGCCCTGTTTGAGAGAAACACCCGCTAGTTGTACTAAAGAAAGGGCAGATCTGTCAGGGCTGGGTCGCTTTTTACGCTCTCCCTGTAATTGAGGGATGATGCATCGGTTAAAACGCTTGTCATTACTTTTATTACCTTGAGGGTCTGGGTCTGGGTTGCTAGATACCTCTGTGAATGAGGTAGGATGCAGTTCAGTGCTAAAGGCCTGTGGGTGAGGAGGAACAATGAGAGCAAAGTAAATTTCTCCCCTGGCTGTATAGTTACTGGACTGGAGGGAAGCAGCTTTGAAAGGGCCGCAGTTTTTGACACAACCCACTGGCCCTGGCACTGGCTGGCGGGTCTTGTTTTATGTCTTCTCTGCAGGGCACACACACATACACTTACATACACAAACACACACACACACTTGAAGAAGGACAATTTGTTTGGCTGTTTGATGCTCCTCTAGGCACAGGCTGGTAGAGGATTATATGTGATGGCTCAGTGATTAGTGGTAGTGGTGGTACGGCTACAGTAGTGTGCATTTGGGTCCAGGCTCTTGCTTTAACACAGACATCAGTTGTCCTAAAGTCCCCTCTAACTTCTGAATGCTTACATTATGAGGCTATCTGCCTGCATGTGGTCCCATGGTCCCTCAGGGAAGATGGTTATTCTGTATTGCTTTTTGGATTATTACGTTACAGGTATATGTCCTGTTGAAAGATTCATTTTCCCAGGATTTCATTTTAGATTTATGAAACGCCTCTGTTGCCAGGTTCTCTTTAAGCATCTTGGCAGAGAAGATAATCATTGATTCACTGTGAAGCTTTGCGGTGCTCTCTCAACAACAACCAAACGCTGCTGTGAGGATAGCCAGATCACACATGCTGAGAGAGAGAGAGAGAGAGAGAGAGAGAGAGAGAGAGAGAGAGAGAGAGAGAGAGAGAGAGAGAGAGAGAGAGAGAGAGAGAGAGAGAGAGAGAGAGAGAGAGAGAGAGAGAGAGAGAGAGAGAGAGAGAGAGAGAGAGAGAGAGAGAGAGAGAGAGAGAGAGAGAGAATGTATAGAATGTAGAGTTGACATTCCCAGAGATCCATTCATAATTTTTAGAAGCAGATCTTTCTTTTCTGTTTAGTTAGTGTTATCAGAACTTGGAATTTCCTTATGACAGAAAAAATTATAACTTGATCAAAATAATTATCAAAATAATTATGAATGGATAAGATACAGTGGGGAGAACAAGTATTTGATACACTGCTGATTTTGTAGGTTTTCCTACTTACAAAGTGTCACACCCTGGCTCTGGGACTCTATATGTTGAGCCAGGGTGTGTATATTCTATGTGTTGTGTTTTTATGTCGGGATTCTAGTTTTGTATTTCTGTGTTGGCCAGAGTGGTTCCCAATCAGAGGCAACGAGTGTCAGCTGTTGCTGGTTGTCTCTGATTGGGAGCCATATTTATACAGGCTGTTTTCCCACAATAGTTGTGGGATCTTGTTCCAGTTGGTTTGTTCCTTTTGGTCTGTACCGTAGGACTGCACGTATCGTTTGTTGTTTTGTTCGAGGGTTTACTCTCTTTAAATAAATATGTTTGCCTGCAACGCTGCGCCTTGGTCCACTCTCTCTAACGATCGTGACAGAAGATCCCACCATACCAGGACCAAGCAGCGTGTCCAGGAGCAGGCGGCCTGGACATGGGAGGAAGCGCCGGGAAAGGAGCTGGAGAGGTTGGCGATGGCCCAGGTGGGCAAATCGTGGTCCTGGGAGGACATGCTCGGGGGCAAAGGGCCATGGGCTAAGATTAAGGCTCTGGCGAGAGAGGAGCAACGGCGTCAACAGTGTCGTCGTCGGACGGACGAGAGGCAACCCCAGAAATTTTTTAGGGGGGGGCACACGCATGGGCGACTGGGCAGCAGGAGGCTGCCACAGGGCGAAATGGGAGACGAGGAGAGAAGGCCACCGGGTTACGGGAGCCATTGGTGAGAGGAGGGAAGGAAGTTGTAGAGGCACGGCGAGAGGTACTGAGGTGTATTGCCAGTCCGGTCCGGCCCGTTCCTGATCCCCGTTTAAGGCCAGTGGTGTGTGTTCCCAGTACGGTCCGGCCTGTTCCTGTTCCTCGCACCAAGCCTACGGTTCGCGTCGCCAGCCCGGCCCGGCCTGTTCCTGCTCCTCGCACCAAGCCTACGGTGCGCGTCGCCAGCCCGGCCCGGCCTGTTCCTGCTCCTCGCACCAAGCCTACGGTGCGAGTCGTCAGCCCGGTAAGGCCCGTTCCTGCCACTCGCACCAAGCCTACGGTGCGTGTCGCCAGCCCGGCCCGGCCTGTTCCTGCCCCTCGCACCAAGCCTACAGTGCGCGTCGCCGGCCCGGCCTATTCCTGCTCCTCGCACCAAGCCTACGGTGCGCATCGCCAGCCCAGGCCCGGCCTATTCCTGCTCCTCGCACCAAGCCTACGGTGCGTGTCGCCAGCCCGGCCCGGCCTGTTCCTGCCCCTCGCACCAAGCCTACGGTGCGCGTCGCCAGCCCGGCCCGGCCTATTCCTGCTCCTCGCACCAAGCCTACGGTGCGAGTCGTCAGCCCGGTAAGGCCCGTTCTGCCACTCGCACCAAGCCTATGGTGCGCGTCGCCAGCCCGGCCCGGCCTGTTCCTGCCCCTCGCACCAAGCCTACGGTGCGCGTCGCCGGCCCGGCCTATTCCTGCTCCTCGCACCAAGCCTACGGTGCGCATCGCCAGCCCGGCCCGGCCTGTTCCTGCCCCTCGCACCAAGCCTACGGTGCGCGTCGCCAGCCCGGCCCGGCCTATTCCTGCTCCTCGCACCAAGCCTACGGTGCGCGTCGCCAGCCCGGCCCGGCCTGTTCCTGCCCCTCGCACCAAGCCTACGGTGCGCGTCGCCAGCCCGGCCCGGCCTGTTCCTGCCCTTCGCACCAAGCCTACGGTGTGCGTCGCCAGCCCGGCCCGGCCTGTTCCTGCCCCTCGCACCAAGCCTACGGTGCGCGTCGCCAGCCCGGCCCGGCCTGTTCCTGCCCTTCGCACCAAGCCTACGGTGTGCGTCGCCAGCCCGGCCCGGCCTGTTCCTGCCACTCGCACCAAGCCTACGGTGTGCGTCGCCAGCCCGGCCCGGCCTGTTCCTGCCACTCGCACCAAGCCTACGGTGTGCGTCGCCAGCCCGGTCCGGCCCGTTCCTGCTCCACGCACCAAGCCAGGGGTGCGAGTCGTCAGCCCGGTCCGGCCCGTTCCTGCTCCACGCACCAAGCCAGGGGTGCGCATCGTCAGCCCGGTCCGGCCCGTTCCTGCTCCACGCACCAAGCCAGGGGTGCGAGTCGTCAGCCCGGTCCGGCCCGTTCCTGCTCCACGCACCAAGCCAGGGGTGCGTATCGTCAGCCCGGTCCGGCCCGTTCCTGCTCCACGCACCAAGCCAGGGGTGCGCATCGTCAGCCCGGTCCGGTCCGTTCCTGCTCCACGCACCAAGCCAGGGGTGCGCATTGTCAGCCCGGTCCGGCCCGTTCCTGCTCCACGCACCAAGCCAGGGGTGCGCATCGTCAGCCCGGTCCGGCCCGTTCCTGCTCCACGCACCAAGCCAGGGGTGCGCGTCGTCAGTCCGGCACAACCCGTGCCTGGGTCACCGGTGCCTGGTCAGGTACCGGTCAGCTGCTCCACACCGGAGCTTAAGCAATCCGCTCCTACGATGTCCAGTCCAGCTCCAGCCAGCGGGGCCAGACCGGACCAGGGGCGCTACGGGGGGATTATTGGTGGGTGGTGGGCGAGCCCGGAGCCGGAACCGCCTCCGAGGAGGAATGCCCACCCAGCCCTCCCCTGTTTGGTCTATGTTGAGGCGCGGTCGCAGTCCGCGCCTTTAGGGGGGGGTACTGTCACACCCTGGCTCTGGGACTCTATATGTTGAGCCAGGGTGTGTATATTCTATGTGTTGTGTTTCTATGTCGGGATTCTAGTTTTGTATTTCTGTGTTGGCCAGAGTGGTTCCCAATCAGAGGCAACGAGTGTCAGCTGTTGCTGGTTGTCTCTGATTGGGAGCCATATTTATACAGGCTGTTTTCCCACAATAGTTGTGGGATCTTGTTCCAGTTGGTTTGTTCCTTTTGGTCTGTACCGTAGGACTGCACGTATCGTTGGTTGTTTTGTTCGAGGGTTTACTCTCTTTAAATAAATATGTTTGCCTGCAACGCTGCGCCTTGGTCCACTCTCTCTAACGATCGTGACAGAAGATCCCACCATACCAGGACCAAGCAGCGTGTCCAGGAGCAGGCGGCCTGGACATGGGAGGAAGCGCCGGGAAAGGAGCTGGAGAGGTTGGCGATGGCCCAGGTGGGCAAATCGTGGTCCTGGGAGGACATGCTCGGGGGCAAAGGGCCATGGGCTAAGATTAAGGCTCTGCGAGAGAGGAGCAACGGCGTCAACAGTGTCGTCGTCGGACGGACGAGAGGCAACCCCAGAAATTTTTTAGGGGGGGGCACACGCATGGGCGACTGGGCAGCAGGAGGCTGCCACAGGGCGAAATGGGAGACGAGGAGAGAAGGCCACCGGGTTACGGGAGCCATTGGTGAGAGGAGGGAAGGAAGTTGTAGAGGCACGGCGAGAGGTACTGAGGTGTATTGCCAGTCCGGTCCGGCCCGTTCCTGATCCCCGTTTAAGGCCAGTGGTGTGTGTTCCCAGTACGGTCCGGCCTGTTCCTGTTCCTCGCACCAAGCCTACGGTTCGCGTCGCCAGCCCGGCCCGGCCTGTTCCTGCTCCTCGCACCAAGCCTACGGTGCGCTGCCGCCAGCCCGGCCCGGCCTGTTCCTGCTCCTCGCACCAAGCCTACGGTGCGAGTCGTCAGCTCGGTAAGGCCCGTTCCTGCCACTCGCACCAAGCCTACGGTGCGTGTCGCCAGCCCGGCCCGGCCTGTTCCTGCCCCTCGCACCAAGCCTACAGTGCGCGTCGCCGGCCCGGCCTATTCCTGCTCCTCGCACCAAGCCTACGGTGCGCATCGCCAGCCCAGGCCCGGCCTATTCCTGCTCCTCGCACCAAGCCTACGGTGCGTGTCGCCAGCCCGGCCCGGCCTGTTCCTGCCCCCTCGCACCAAGCCTACGGTGCGCGTCGCCAGCCCGGCCCGGCCTATTCCTGCTCCTCGCACCAAGCCTACGGTGCGAGTCGTCAGCCCGGTAAGGCCCGTTCCTGCCACTCGCACCAAGCCTATGGTGCGCGTCGCCAGCCCGGCCCGGCCTGTTCCTGCCCCTCGCACCAAGCCTACGGTGCGCGTCGCCGGCCCGGCCTATTCCTGCTCCTCGCACCAAGCCTACGGTGCGCATCGCCAGCCCGGCCCGGCCTGTTCCTGCCCCTCGCACCAAGCCTACGGTGCGCGTCGCCAGCCCGGCCCGGCCTATTCCTGCTCCTCGCACCAAGCCTACGGTGCGCGTCGCCAGCCCGGCCCGGCCTGTTCCTGCCCCTCGCACCAAGCCTACGGTGCGCGTCGCCAGCCCGGCCCGGCCTGTTCCTGCCCTTCGCACCAAGCCTACGGTGTGCGTCGCCAGCCCGGCCCGGCCCGTTCCTGCCCCTCGCACCAAGCCTATGGTGCGCGTCGCCAGCCCGGCCCGGCCTGTTCCTGCCCCTTCGCACCAAGCCTACGGTGTGCGTCGCCAGCCCGGCCCGGCCCGTTCCTGCCACTGCACCAAGCCTATGGTGCGCGTCGCCAGCCCCGGCCCGGCCTGTTCCTGCCCTCGCACCAAGCCTACGGTGCGCGTCGCCGGCCCGGCCTATTCCTGCTCCTCGCACCAAGCCTACGGTGCGCATCGCCAGCCCGGCCCGGCCTGTTCCTGCCCCTCGCACCAAGCCTACGGTGCGCGTCGCCAGCCCGGCCCGGCCTATTCCTGCTCCTCGCACCAAGCCTACGGTGCGCGTCGCCAGCCCGGCCCGGCCTGTTCCTGCCCCTCGCACCAAGCCTACGGTGCGCGTCGCCAGCCCGGCCCGGCCTGTTCCTGCCCTTCGCACCAAGCCTACGGTGTGCGTCGCCAGCCCGGCCCGGCCTGTTCCTGCCCCTCGCACCAAGCCTACGGTGCGCGTCGCCAGCCCGGCCCGGCCTGTTCCTGCCCTTCGCACCAAGCCTACGGTGTGCGTCGCCAGCCCGGCCCGGCCTGTTCCTGCCACTCGCACCAAGCCTACGGTGTGCGTCGCCAGCCCGGCCCGGCCTGTTCCTGCCACTCGCACCAAGCCTACGGTGTGCGTCGCCAGCCCGGTCCGGCCCGTTCCTGCTCCACGCACCAAGCCAGGGGTGCGAGTCGTCAGCCCGTCCGGCCCGTTCCTGCTCCACGCACCAAGCCAGGGGTGCGCATCGTCAGCCCGGTCCGCCCGTTCCTGCTCCACGCACCAAGCCAGGGGTGCGAGTCGTCAGCCCGTCCGGCCCGTTCCTGCCCACGCACCAAGCCAGGGGTGCGTATCGTCAGCCCGGTCCGGCCCGTTCCTGCTCCACGCACCAAGCCAGGGGTGCGCGATCGTCAGCCCGGTCCGGTCCGTTCCTGCTCCACGCACCAAGCCAGGGGTGCGCATTGTCAGCCCGGTCCGGCCCGTTCCTGCTCCACGCACCAAGCCAGGGGTGCGCGATCGTCAGCCCGGTCCGGCCCGTTTCCTGCTCCACGCACCAAGCCAGGGGTGCGCGTCGTCAGTCCGGCACAACCGTGCCTGGGTCACCGGTGCCTGGTCAGGTACCGGTCAGCTGCTCCACACCGGAGCTTAAGCAATCCGCTCCTACGATGTCCAGTCCAGCTCCAGCCAGCGGGGCCAGACCGGACCAGGGGCGCTACGGGGGATTATTGGTGGGTGGTGGGCGAGCCCGAGCCGGAACCGCCTCCGAGGAGGAATGCCCACCCAGCCCTCCCTGTTTGGTCTATGTTGAGGCGCGGTCGCAGTCCGCGCCTTTAGAGGGTACTGTCACACCCTGGCTCTGGGACTCTTATGTTGAGCCAGGGTGTGTATATTCTATGTGTTGTGTTTCTATGTCGGGATTCTAGTTTTGTATTTCTGTGTTGGCCAGAGTGGTTCCCAATCAGAGGCAACGAGTGTCAGCTGTTGCTGGTTGTCTCTGATTGGGAGCCATATTTATACAGGCTGTTTTCCCACAATAGTTGTGGGATCTTGTTCCAGTTGGTTTGTTCCTTTTGGTCTGTACCGTAGGACTGCACGTATCGTTGGTTGTTTTGTTCGAGGGTTTACTCTCTTTAAATAAATATGTTTGCCTGCAACGCTGCGCATTGGTCTACTCTCTCTAACGATCGTGACACAAAGCATGTAGAGGTCTGTAATTTTTATCATATGTACACTTCAACTGTGAGAGACGGAATCTAAAACACAAATCCAGAAAATCACATTGTATGATTTTTAAGTAATTAATTTGCATTTTATTGCATGACATAAGTATTTGATACATCAGAAAAGCGGAACTTAATATTTGGTACAGAAACCTTTGTTTGCAATTACAGAGATCATACGTTTCCTGTAGGTCTTGACCAGGTTTGCACACACTGCAGCAGGGATTTTGGCCCACTCCTCCATACAGACCTTCTCCAGATCCTTCAGGTTTCGGGGCTGTCGCTGGGCAATACAGACTTTCAGCTCCCTCCAAAGATGTTCTATTGGGTTCAGTTCTGGAGACTGGCTAGGCCACTCCAGGACCTTGAGATGCTTCTTACGGAGCCACTCCTTAGTTGCCCTGGCTGTGTGTTTCGGGTCGTTGTCATGCTGGAAGACCCAGCCACGACCCATCTTCAATGCTCTTACTGAGGGAAGGAGGTTGTTGGCCAAGATCTCGCAATACATGGCCCCATCCATCCTCCCCTCAATACGGTGCAGTCGTCCTGTCCCCTTTGCAGAAAAGCATCCCCAAAGAATGATGTTTCCACCTCCATGCTTCACGGTTGGGATGGTGTTCTTGGGGTTGTACTCATCCTTCTTCTTCCTCCAAACACGGCGAGTGGAGTTTAGACCAAAAAGCTATATTTTTGTCTCATCAGACCACATGACCTTCTCCCATTCCTCCTCTGGATCATCCAGATGGTCATTGGCAAACTTCAGACGGGCCTGGACATGCGCTGGCTTGAGCAGGGGGACCTTGCGTGCGCTGCAGGATTTTAATCCATGACGGCTTAGTGTGTTACTAATGGTTTTCTTTGAGACTGTGGTCCCAGCTTTCTTCAGGTCATTGACCAGGTCCTGCCGTGTAGTTCTGGGCTGATCCCTCACCTTCCTCATGATCATTGATGCCCCATGAGGTGAGATCTTGCATGGAGCCCCAGACCGAGGGTGATTGACCGTCATCTTGAACTTCTTCCATTTTCTAATAATTGCGCCAACAGTTGTTGCCTTCTCACCAAGCTGCTTGCATATTGTCCTGTAGCCCATCCCAGCCTTGTGCAGGTCTACAATTTTATCCCTGATGTCCTTACACAGCTCTCTGGTCTTGGCCATTGTGGAGAGGTTGGAGTCTGTTTGATTGAGTGTGTGGACAGGTGTCTTTTATACAGGTAACGAGTTCAAACAGGTGCAGTTAATACAGGTAATGAGTGGAGAACAGGAGGGCTTCTTAAAGAAAAACGAACAGGTCTGTGAGAGCCGGAATTCTTACTGGTTGGTAGGTGATCAAATACTTATGTCATGCAATAAAATGCTAATTAATTACTTAAAAATCATACAATGTGATTTTCTGGATTTTTGTTTTAGATTCCGTCTCTCACAGTTGAAGTGTACCTATGATAAAAATTACAGACCTCTACATGCTTTGTAAGTAGGAAAACCTGCAAAATCGGCAGTGTATCAAATACTTGTTCTCCCCACTGTATATACCATGTGAAAATACATACATTATGTGAAACTGTGGTACAAAACATGCCTTCATAGCTCTCTGACTTCAAGTGACATGACGTGAACTTTCCATTTATTTATTCTAGCTTTGTTTTCAACATTTGTCTCAATTCCACCATCGCGTGCATTCATCCTTACGAGAGAGAGACAGAGATCAGTGGTGTTGTTTTAAACCTCTTCCAAAGCATCTTAAGATAGCTCCTTATTTGATACTGCACTGTTTGTAGAGAGCCTTTGAACGCTGCTGTAGAACCTAGTCCAGAAGGGCTTCACCTTTCAGATTATAAAACAGTGAATTATTGGTTTGTTTATCACGCTCTTAAACCCTAAAGTGCATTATTAAACAGAGAACGCATTAAAATGGGTATTGTTAAAAGTGTTTTAAAAATCTTGTAAATCCCTGTAATTTATGTCATCATGGTCAAGAAGCTTCACCCTGGCCTTCTGGTTCCAATTTAGGCCCTGCTGTCTGGGTCTGGGTTTGTCTGTACCTGGGACTAGGATGCTGCAGTCACTACACTGTGGAAGCTAGAGAAATACACCGGAGGTCATGTCAGTAAATTGTAGCTGGGAAAAAGTAATAGTGAGTGCCTTTTTCCCAGCCACAATTTACTGATCTGACCTCCACAGAGTTTCTCTATCTATCTTCCTTCTATACTGACCACAGCCTGCCCCCGGCCCTAGCCTCTAGGGAGAGACAATAACGGTTCAGACCTGCAGACCCTCTGTGTCCCAAATGGCACCCTATTGCCTATTTAGTGCACTAAGTTTGGCCCAGGCCCATAGGGCTCTATTCAAAAGTAGTGCACTATATAGGGAGTAGGGTGCCATGGGGACGCAAACCCAGAAAAGTCACCAGACCCCCTGGCTTCTTCTGCCTTGTGTGTTCTTCCTCTCCTCCTCTCTTCTCCTCCTCTCCTTAATCAAACTATCTGGGGAGTGATTGGATTTTAATATTGCTGGACCCAGCCATAATGGTGTGATGGACGGATGGAGGGGATGGTCGGCAGGGCCCTGGTGGATTGGAGCAACATGTCAGCTGCTCAGCCCCGCCCAGGGTTGGTTCCATTAATGGTATTGCTTCATTTCTTAAAGTGGCGGTAATGCTGTGGGAGAAGGGGACCACCGTGGTTGGTAGAGCCAGACCCTGCAGACCCTGCTCTGCTCTCCCCAGCTGTCTTGTCCTGGACTGGGCTATTACTGTACAATGGAGGCAGGCCATCCCATGAATACAAGGTGATGAATTCAGCCATACTATTTCAGTCAGTGGTTTTGAGATATGAATCAGAGTTCGATTCATTTGATACCATATAAAAAACCTCTCCTGAACTGACATGAAATTGACCCCAACCCTGACATGAATAGGCGTTTCAGAGCGTCTAACCTATCATTTTCTTTGATGCAGTTGTTTTTTCCCTTCACTAAGTGACTCTTCCTCAATGCCTCATTGTCTCACAGCAATGACAGGTAAATATATGATGTATTTCACAACTAACTGCCTAATAACAGTTTGGTTCAGTGGAAAGGGATGTAGTATAGCTAACCCTTCACTGTGTTTTATAGGGAATAATTGTTGAGTGGGTGGCTTTGACCTTTATTTCTCCTCTTAATGGGCGTTTGTGTGTTTTGTTTTTGTGCTAGATTTATGGTGGGTGGGGCTGGGTGATTTACGACACTCTGACACTGTCGGCAGTGGGACCAGAGTGACTGACTGTGCTCTGTGTGTGTTCCAGGTGATCCCATGCAGTCTGGCCACCAGCCCAGTGAGCTGTACACACACATATCTACGGATGCACATACACATCGACGGGGCTGTAGTGGAGTAGGTTGAGAGCTTCAAGTTCCTTGGTGTCCACATCACCAACAAACTATCATGGTCCAAGCACACCAAGACAGTCATGAAGAGGGCACAGCAAAGCCTATTCTCCCTCAGGAGACTGAAAAGATTTGGCATGGGTCCTCAGATCCTCAAAAGGTTCTACAGCTGCACCATCGAGAGCATCCTGACTGGTTGCATTACCGCCTGGTATGGCAACTGCTCGGCCTCCGACCGCAAGGCACTACATAGGGTAGTGCGTACAGCCCAGTACATCACTGGGGCCAAGCTTCCTGCCATCCAGGACCTCTATACCAGGCGGTGTCAGAGGAAGGCCCTAAAAATTGCCAAAGACTCCAGCCACCCTAGTCACAGACTGTTCTCTCTGCTACCGCACGGCAAGCAGTACCGGAGCGCCAAGTCTAGGTCCAAAAGGCTTCTTAACAGCTTCTACCCCCAAGACATAAGACTCCTGAACAGCTAATCAAATGGCTACCTGGACTATTTGCATTGTCGTGTTACCATTCCTGGAGCTATACATACTGTCTATTAAATATAGAGTTCAGAATATAGAAATATTTCTAATGATATAGCTTATATAACTGCTGGGTGAGAAGAGAATGTGTTGGCCAGTAGTGTAATTGCAGTATTTGTTTATTTGTGTGTGTTTTTATGTTATTCTCATACCACAATAAATATTAAAACAAGAGCTATGGAATACTTACTGTATTATTATACCATTGACCATTATCCCTGCATGGCCCAGGCCTCCTCCTCCTTCTCCTCCTCCTCCTCCTCCTCCTCCTCCACCTCCTCTTCCTCCTCCTCCTCCTCCTCCTCCTCCTCCTCCTCCACCTCCACCTCCTCCCCCTCCTCCACCTCCACCTCCTCCACCTCCACCTCCTCTTCCTCCTCCTCCTCCTCCACCTCCACCTCCACCTCCACCTCCTCCTCCACCTCCACCTCCTCCCCCTCCTCCACCTCCACCTCCACCTCCACCTCCACCTGCTCCTCTACCTCCTCCTCCTCCTCCTCCTCCTCCATGCTTTTAAGGTTGACAATATCTGGATATTTACTTCATGGTGTCACTTTCCCATAAAAGCAGCATCTAGTCCCCCAGATCGATAGAACACAAGTACCCAGTATTACATTGAGATGTTGACACACACACACACAGCGCTCTTTCATTATCTGTGTAACCTAAGATGATTAAATACTTGTCACTGGAAGTTAAATTGTCCATTACCCATCTAAGATGAATTGGTCTTTAAATGTCCTATTTAAGAGACCTGATAAGAAGTGCATGGGGGGGTGCAAATACTCACTGTTGTTCATAATTTATTTGTTGACAGAAAATAACATTTAGCTGTGGACATGTGTACTGGAAAATATTTCAAGCCTACAGTATTTTGACGAATCCATTGTAAGCAGGAAAATTTTTATTATCTACTGTATGTGATGTAGCTAGTGATAGTGAAAATTCCTCTGTAAAGGGGACACATCATTTGCATAAACTTCCCCCAGCCTTTTCATAGTTGATTAAGGGTCAACAATGAGGCGTTCTCATTTCTCTGCATGGATCACATCAGTGGTAACTGCCATAGCTCATAATTTAACCTGAAGTTAACACTTAGTTCTCATTGTTATTCCTCAATATGCAATGTTACATGCTAGTCTCTCCTCCCAGCCCTCTTATTTGTCTCTTTTAAAATGCCCCATAGTCTTTATATTAAATCAAGCTGTCAGAGTGATTCCCTTGAGATGTTGGAATTGCAGCTTTTCCTCCCAGGTCAGTGTGGTGGCCTCTTTTCCACACTCTAGCCTTGGCATTCATCTTTTAGCTGCAAATGTGTATAGGCTACTATTCAATGATACCTTAAACCTTAAATGTATCTGTCATTCTTTTTTATACAACAAGTTATTGTGGTTTTATGACAGCCCAAAATATGCATTATTCATTTGTTTTTGGCTCTTTTATCATGATAAAGCTAAACCAATATATTTGGAGCTAATTTGGTATTACCCTAATTAGCAGAAGAATGATGCCAACCACACACCCATTTTCTGTGTGGAACATTGGTAAGTCAGGTCTGGGCCACTGTGACCAGCCTCGCTATACAGTACTGCTCCATTCACTGCGCACGACCACGGATGGGACTGGGACAACACGGTGGAATTTATCCAAACAGGACCTGCTATTCGATTTCACAACGTCCGACCAATTAGAGTGTTGCATCACACCTTGACTTATGTAAATTACTTGGTCTTATTCAATCATTCATAATGTGGTACAATGCCCTTCAGAAGAGTCCAGATTTAACTGAGTGACCAGGTAGCAACTAAATGCCCTCTGTTATTTTTAGACTGAGACAGTTGGCAGGCAAGCAGTCCTTATTTTCTCAAACACATTAATGATAGGAATTAATAAAATGTTAATTCCATCTATTCTGCAAGTGTCAGCTGAACTAAAGACGCAATCACAGCTGCAAATGAAAAGGTAGGCTATATGACTGAATAAATGGATTGAAATCATTCAAGTAATGATTTACTCCTCTAAAACGTAACTATTCATCTTTCTGAATGGGATCAATTCATTGGTTGACAGGACTAGCTCAGAAAACGCGTTGTCATTCGGTTAGACCGTGTATTATTGTAGTGGTGAAATTCTGAATTGTCTCTCTGGTTAGCATTACTACATACTAATTTATTTCCGGCGCTATCTCAGGTGTGTGTGTGTGTGTGTGTGTGTGTGTGTGTGCTCAGAACGCTCCCGTGAGTGGGGGTCACTAGTGTTTGTTTTGGTTCTGGTTTAACACAATGGATAGACACACCCATTGAAAAGCTGATAAAAGATCAACAACAGATAATACATATATGTTGTTGAGTTTTAAGTTTTTCGAACGTTGCAAACTTTTGGCATGAACTTTACATGCATGACTTTTCTTGAATGTTCTGTTTTCACTGGCCAGTCGTTTTCATGGAATTTCATAAGTCATGATTTTAAATTTTATTTTGCAATTAGTGTTGCAAATAGTGATTAAATCATACAGGCCTTAACTGGCGCGGTTATCAACAAGCTCAAGTGAAAACGTAATAAAATATGCAATGGTGTTCTCTAGGCTGCCCTGTGCAAAGCATCAATGAAAGCGAATTCAGGTTGATGTTATGTGATGGCTTTCGAATGGCATTTTTTAAAAAGTCTAATCAAAAATGATTACACATTATGAAGTATTTTTATATTTTTATGTGGTAAGATATCAATAGATATGAGAAGTATTGGTTAAAATCCATCTGAAATTCAACCAATCCGACAGGATATAATGCACTATTTTTGCTACAGCCTACTCTGAAATTCCTGCAATGAAATAGGTCAGATTGACTAAATTCACATGTTAATTTGACCTGTGAGCTCGCTTTGATTTTTTGATTATGTTTGAAATAGCCTACCATTTCCAACAAAATCACCATAGGCCTATCCGTTTCCAACACTATTTTGCCTACTCTTAATTCAGAATCGAAATAAAATATTCCAGGCATTTTGAATTTATAGGGTTGAAATGTGTTTTACCTTGAAGTGAAGAATAAAGAAAAACTTAGTAAATGTTATGAATCTACAGTATAATAACTTAGTAAATGTTATGAATCTACAGTATAATAACTTAGTAAATGTTATGAATCTACAGTATAATAACTTAGTAAATGTTATGAATCTACAGTATAATAACTTAGTAAATGTTATGAATCTACAGTATAATAACTTAGTAAATGTTACGAATCTACAGTATAATAACTTAGTAAATGTTATGAATCTACAGTATAATAACTTAGTAAATGTTATGAATCTACAGTATAATAACTTAGTAAATGTTATGAATCTACAGTATAATAACTTAGTAAATGTTACGAATCTACAGTATAATAACTTAGTAAATGTTATGAATCTACAGTATAATAACTTAGTAAATGTTATGAATCTACAGTATAATAACTTAGTAAATGTTAAAATGTCTCCCGAGTGGCGCAGTGGTCTAAGGCACTGCATCGCAGTGCTAGCTGTGCCACTAGATATCCTGGTTCGAATCCAGGCTCTGTCGTAGCCGGCCGCGACCGGGAGACCCATGGGGCGGCGCACAATTGGCCCAGCGTCGTCCAGGGTAGGGGAGGGAATGGCCGGCAGGGATGTAGCTCAGTGTGGGTTCGATTCCCTCGGGGGGCCAGTATAAAAAAATGTAATGTATTCACTAACTGTAAGTCGCTCTGGATAAGAGCGTCTGCTAAATGACTAAAATGTAATGTAAATTTATGTTATGAATCTACAGTATAATAACTTAGTAAATGTTATGAATCTACAGTATAATAACTTTGTATCTAGGGCATTTGTCTCTTGAAACCATCCTCTCCAGGCTAGATGCGCCAATATTGTTATTCCTCTGACAGTTATCTTCTGGTTATCTCCGGTTATCTCTAACAGGCAGCATTGTTTTCTGCAACGTCTCTAAAACAGCTCAATTACACATCTATTATCTACCCATTGTCATTCAAACTTCCGATTTAGATATAGGTTTTTGTTTTGTGTTTTCAATTGTTTTCATTTCAGTAGGAATGCAAATGTATATTTATGTATGTACGTATATATGTCTGTACGTGTGTCCATGTATAAGTATGATCATTTTATTACAGTGTCTTATTAGCCCATGTGGGCTGGGCATCATGAAGATGCATGACACTATAATGAAATCAATCAATCAATAAATCATAGGCCTAGCCAATCGTTGAGTCGAACTATGATAATTATGTTTAATAAAAATGTAATTAAATCTATAAGATATAAAGTTCCATTTATGAGTCTATTTAGATCCTGTGAAATTATGGTCAGACATTAAAACAATAAGTTAGACCCACTTTTAACCGGAATTCATAGCCAACTATTAGGCAACAAATGGGAAAATTATCAATAGGCTATACATTTCGTCTTAGTCTACTGTTTATTTTTATTTTTTTATTTTTTTTGTCTATTAGCTCAAATGATTTGATGAGTGCTGGCTAATTGTGTCCAGGTAGCCTACTCTTTACATAGCCCGGTTAAAA
The DNA here is from genome assembly GCF_020615455.1 of Coregonus clupeaformis. Taxonomy (NCBI): domain Eukaryota; kingdom Metazoa; phylum Chordata; class Actinopteri; order Salmoniformes; family Salmonidae; genus Coregonus; species Coregonus clupeaformis. The sequence goes on from NC_059206.1 coordinate 18,891,297, forward strand.
ACACACATAGGTACTTGGTCTGTACTAAGACGTCTGACCCGTGTGTAATAACGCAATTGACTGAGTGAAATGAAAATAAACTGCGGCCAGATTAGGGTGGGTTTACGAGCTGGTCTCTCCCCTAAACTAGCTCTTTCCAAAGAGAGAAGTGGGTTTGTTGTGGCTTCATTCAATGTATCGTTTGCAGGTGATGCCAGGCGCAGATAAGAGGCCGCCGATCCTTGTTGGCTGTCTAGACTTGTGACTTAACTAGTGAAACTGAATTGATCACAAAAATTCGCCCCAAGAAAGTAAATGACCAGTAAATGACCACCTTACTTCCGATCTCCCAGCCTTAGAAAAACGATTATGTTAAGTATTATGTAGGCTGCGCTGACCCTCAAATTGAGGGTGTCTTCTTTACTTTATTTTATTTTTTATTGTACATTCTACATGCAAGTTTTAAGCTAAAATGTTTTTTTTTTAGTTAAAATGGTTAAATAGCCTGCGTAATAAAAACAACATAATAACATGATAATAAGCATTTTCCCCAAATCAACTGTCCTTTCAGATTAACCTGATAATAGTCATAACATTCAACATTCATATGCAAATGTCTTCATCAATGGACCCTCAGTATTCGATCATTGACGTTATAATCCATCATTTTGTATCACAATTTTAATAGGCCTACTTTTCGCCGTGGTTTAAAACCTAATGCAGGGATAAATAGGGAACTGAAACGGATTGTAAACTTATTCACCTTATTAGCACAATTATTATTTTTATAAATTCAGAAATATATACTGTAGGTATTTAATTTGTTGCAAATAGGCCTACACCTCTGTGGTTTAGAAGCTCGGGGAACTGGGGGCCTATAAGATTTGCATGAAGCATACTCGTTTTTGGAGTACTTTTGGTGGAAGGTTTTGATGTCTATAGCTCAAATAACCACTGGTCAATTTGATTAACTGCATGTCACAGGCTGAGTGAGGGAACGGTGGGCGTAAGCCTATCTTGGGAAATTCTACAAGAGTTTATGCAAAGACTGTACCTTAGACATTATAAAGATTTAACAGTTTTATTTTTGATCAGTTATTAATTCCTTTATGGATCGTTGTCCTGACAATAAATAACAATAACTTACTTTTGTTCGAGAGGATCAAACAACCTGCCCTCTTCCTATTAAGATAAAATATTTAACAACAAGAATCTGTTTTATATAATCTTCGGAAATCATGCTCCTTTTTAAGACAAACACACGAGTCTATGGACTTGATAACGAAATACATGTATCAAAAATCACATAAAGAAACCAAGAAACGATATGTTCACAATGAATTGCAGAATGTCCATCTGGTTCGACATCAAATGGCTCCAACGCAATATGGAGGGAGGCTGTTTTGTAAATCCATCACGAGAATCTTCTATCTTCTTTCGGTTCATGCAACGAAGTTCTGTTTTTGTTTGGTCACTGATATCCTCAAAAATGCTGAACTGAGTCTTGAAAAGAAGGGCTTTCGTTCGCGTTGCTTTATAGTGCCGTTAGGTAATTGTTCAAAATTGAGAATATGTAACTTTCTCCTCCATGTCCGAAACTCCTCCTCCGTCTTTAGGACGCTGTGATGAGCTGGTCACATGCAGGGGACCAGGGACCGGGCGGGAACATGCTAGGCCTGGGACCGAGGCTGGTGGCCCGGTCTCACGTCTCCACGGGACTGGGTACCATGCTGTTCGGGGTGTCGGGTAAGTGCGATGACAGAGAAGTCACGTCGCTGCCCGAGGAGTTTCCCAATGAACCCGATTCCGAAAAAGACACCTGTAACGTGCAAAGACAGTGATGTCAAAATAAATCTGAGTTCTTGCTTTCAGTTTAGGCTACAAATGTTGCCACTTCTGACGTTGAAAATTACCATTGAATGTAATTACGTATACAATTTCAATTGATTACATTAAAATGATGGCAAAAAAAACTCAGAAATTGTCGTCATCTAAATTAATGTGTGCGTGTGTCCGCGTGCGTTCGTGTGTGTATGAGAGAGAGGGAGAGCGTTTGAATGTGTGTTCGTGCGTAATTACGCGTACCCACATGTGCACCCACATTAGCATGTAAGTATAGACTACCCCAGTGTGTCTCCTCTATCTTACCAGTTGTTGAAAGGCCGGCTGGTCCAGATCACTCTGCAGGGCGAACTCGCTGAGGGCCTTCCAGGGCGGCTGGTATGTCTGCACCTCCACCGAGTTACCCTGCACCGTGTTGTCGTGCCTGATAGGGCTTCTGGCAACCAGAGGCGTACCTGTGAGCCCCTGTAGACTCTAATACGAGATTAGAATAGGAAATCCAAATTAAATCTACGCTTTGGTAGAGGAAGAAAACCATCACATTCACAGATCAGAATGTCAGGATTTTGTTCTGTAGTCTTTGCTTTCCAATACAGGTCATGCACAATTGAATTCTTGATTCATTATTTATTGGCAGGTTGAATACAGAAAAACAATAATGAAAGAACAGCTAGTGGAAATGACCGGCCTCGGACCAAGGGTTATTCAAGTGTGGCACTGGTCAAATCATTCCAGAGAAACTAATTCTAGAGACGGCATGATCATGCTTTGCCTTTAAGAGGAAACCATTTGGTTTCTTTGCTGACCAACCTGGACTCAGGGGTAGACGTAACATAGTAAACGAAAATCCGGGAGACTCATATTTGTATGATATGTACGTTTGGTATGGTATTAATTTGTGGATGTCCATCATCCATTTCGAATGAAATGTTACTAATTACAATTCGTATGATATGTTACTAATTACAATTAGTGTATAACCCGGATTTTCGTTAATTATGTTATGTCTAGTCTATGAGACCGACCAGCCTGTGCTGACATACCTCAACTATCGCAAAAATATAAGGATTCAACGATGAACCAAACATAAAGAAAAAGTAGTAGGCTAGTAGAAGTATAAAAAATGTTTCCGAGATTAACTTACGAAGATGCTTACAGTCTTATCACTGTGTTGCTGCTGCTGAAGTTGCTTCATGAGAATAGATCTCTTTTTGTCTTTGCATCTTTTATTCTGGAACCAAACTCGAATAACCCTTGGGCTGAGGCCGGTCATTTCCACCAGTTGTTCCTTCATTAGCGCATCTGGCCGCGGATTGGCGTTGTAGCAGGTCCGTAACGTGTGGAGCTGCTTCTCGTTCAAAACCGTTCGCACTCGTGTTGTCTTCTCTGACTGCTTGTGGACGTGGTTTCGGTGCGGTGCCCGTACTGTCACCGGCTCTGCTGAAGAGAGGCGGAATTATATTTAATAAAAAAGGAATTTAACGAAAGTTTGACTTTAATATTGTTATTGTTATTGTTATTGTTATTGTATTATTATTATTATTATTATTATTATTATTATTATTATTATTATTATTATTATTATTATTCTAGGCTATGTACATGCGTTTTTTCCTGGAGCATGTTCATGCCATAGGCTATATAGACAGTTAATAACTCTTATTCATCTAAAATATAACCTATTCAACTCTTGCCATTCGGTATAATATATATATATTTAAAAACGATAACAATCTCTCCACACATACTCCATTTGATCTTGGTATTCCCCCCTAAAAATACTTCGCCCATATTGAGCAACAATTATGGCTAGGCCCCAATGACAATGTAATTCTAAAAGCATGTAAGCTTTATTGCATTATAGTTCAACAGGCTACAGATTCCCATCCACGCACTATGACACACTCCTTGTTTATGTCATGCTTTAGTTAAATTAAAAAGACAGTCAATTAGGCAACAACAACTGTGTGTAGGCCACTTGTTAACATTTCTATCTACTACAATTCTTTAATTGGCCCATTAAGAGATTATCTGTAAAATCGTATTTATTGTTATCCAGATGGTCCGGATAGGCCTAACGTCAAGGAGTAGGGATTAACCTTTGAAGTTATTATAGCCTACTGTATTTGTATTATTGTGTCAACACTATTAAATAGTCATGTAAATTAAGCTATAAAAATCCTTTAAAATATCCAAACTCACTTATATTCAAAATCTATCCATTTTAAATGCTTGGAATAAAAAGAAAATCATATCTCGGTGATTTTTCATGGAAAAGTTTGAAGGTCAGTCTAATATTGGTCGCCAATTGCCTAATATAGCCTAGTTATTAACATCTTAATGACTCGACATTTGCATCTGATTTTTTTTCTGGAGATCGTTATGATCATAAAATTAGGCCTATTGATAATTCTAGGAAATATATTTAGGGATTATTATTATCAGGCTATTATTATGAACATTAATATAACAATGAATATGATCATTCTGATTAAGATGATTGCCTCCATATTAGTATTATTGTTGTTGTTGATGTTGTTGTTGTTGTTGTTGTTGTTGTTATTATTATTATTATTATTATTATTATTACAGAAGTCAGTGGTGGTGTTGTTTTGGATGTGCAACTGACCTGCTAAGTGTAGTGATCTGTTGGAGTGGATATGTCCGGGGCTGATGGGGCTTCCGGCGGAGCTCCGCTCCATTAGTAAGCTGTGGTCCGCCCGGCACAGCAGCTCCTCGTCCCGGAGAGAGAACTCATCCCCCGGCAGGAGCTGCCTGCTGCACACCGAACATCTGAAACACTCGATGTGGTACACGTTGTCCCGGGCTCGCATCACCAAATCACTGCTGCTGAATCCCAGGTTGCATTTTGCACATTTTATTCCGAATAACCTGCAAGGAATAAATTAAACAAACAATATATGGAATTAAACAACAACTTCTAACAGAGCCATTTGATTTGTTGTTACTGCAGTTTTTGTTCCAAGTTTTACATTACTAGGTATACTTCGAACGTCAGAAACAAGGCTAAGATACATATGCTATTACTGTGCACTGTTCAAAGTATAAAAGTTAATTTGAACGAATTATTTTAATTGTAGAAAAGCTGCTTACTTTGAGGTCAAATTGCCTTTTATGCGTTGAACTACAACTACATTTTGCATGGAATTATGCAGACTGAGCAAACATTAAATAAACGTTCCAAAACAAGGACATTTGTATTTTCAGGACAATGTTACTCAGATAGGCCCTTCAAAATACATATGTTCCTTCATAATATCATAAACTGTGTAGGCCTAATAAGCCTCTGTGATTTAGGTACAAGTCTTGCATGTATATGGATTTACTATATATTCGTTTTTTAGGCTACCTCCTCATTCACACCAACGTTAAAATACGTTCAATCACTGAGAAAATATTTCCAAAGAATTTCAATCCCTACCTTACATAATCTCTTTTGCAATAGGTTTTTCCATCCCGGACGAAGCAAGTGCATGTCTCATCCAGGTACTGGCTGCACTCTGCACACTTCAGGCAGGCTGCATGCCACTCCAGGTCCGGGGAAACTCTCAGTATGTACTGGTCATGTATCTGACTTCCACAGCCTACACACATGGCGAATCCGGACTTCTCTGCAGAGAGCACAGCCATTGTAACCATTCTTTCCCATGTCCACAGTTCTTGACACTTAAATCACACTTTTTTGAGAGCCACTGGCCTACATGTCATTTCTTCGTCTTAATTTGTGCAAACCTGTCAGCGAATGCGCTTCAGAATTCACTCTTGCAGGGTGGACAACTTTTAGTCTTATACAGAGCGAAATACTGCCAGTTTCTCACTGTAATACATTCCAATGACTAAGACCTGTTCTGAAATTATGCACAATCGTTTTGAAAGAAATCTAACATAAAATGAACTATAAACAAGAAAAAGTCAGCATTATGCATAACCAAACAACGCCAATTCGAATATATTATATTAGCTTTATGCACATAAATATATGAAATACGATGGTATTTGAATGCGATAACAGAATATGAGGCTACGATTTGTAGGCTAATCTACAATACTGTGAAAGGCGGATGAAAATACGAGCAAAAAAAATGCCACTTACTTTTGGAATGATCCCCCATATCACCCAAGAAAGAAGAGTTGAAAATAATATCCACCATACAGGAAGGATGACGGGATTGCGATAAGATGCAGAAAATAAGTAAGAAGGAGAAGAAGAGGAGGAAGGAGGGAGGGAGGTGAGTGGCCTGTGCCTGGCTGTCTGATAATTTCAGTTCGGACTGTGGGACAGCCCAGGGAAGAGGCGCTGCAGTGTCCCACACGCTCTCTGACGTCACGCGTAAAACTGGACATCCATTCTTCCCACATAACCTATTCCCACTGTCATATCAAGTCTCTCTAGAGATTTTAAAGAATTTAGGAATTAAAAATCTATATTTATTTTGAAACATTAGTTGGTTATTTGTTAGAATGCAATAGTTATATTTCTAAGGTAATTTTTGGGCTTGTTTATTGTGAACTTTTTTGGTTGATGCATTATTTCCTGAAAATTAATGCTAGTTATTTTAAATCTGTACACTTTTGTTTGGCCTACATTGGAATTGCAATTAGCAGGAGTAAGCAGTAAATTGCATGTTTTTCATGAGACAGAGGAGAATGCACACAGAAAACCCGTCATGACACCAGACACCATGTGAATCAGTCCATCCATCTATACGAGAACAACAAGGACACCTACTGGAGGAACATTAGAAGTACAATTGTACTGCTTCATGCCAGGACAGGAGACCAGCGCAGTGGGCCACTCTAGACTGGAACCTGCTTTTTAGTTATAAATAAAATCAAATTAATCCACAAAGTGTCTGTATTGAATTTGTTCTATTTCATATATCAAATTAATAAAATGTAGGTAGGTTCCTTTCATTGTCTCGCAATTTTGGATTATAGGGCTCCTATTAAATAATTTCGGATAATTCAAAGGTTTATTTATGACCATATTTATTGCCATATTTTACATCAGCCTGTATTTTTCCAATTAAATATAAATGTTTATGTCATGGAATAAATATATGTCTATGGATGGAATGGAACGCATACGTCATGTATTTTATAGCCTACATGCATTCTCAAATTCCTGGTATTTTTCACTTTTAAAGGGCCTTTGAATTAATAATAAAATTATCAGATGAGCCTATTCCCTGAGTTCACTGTTTAAAGTGAAAGAGACGTGGAGAGATCGAGTACATTGTTCTCGCGAGATACGAGAGTGGAGCATTAACTGATGCTTCTCAGCTGTCACTTTGTTTAGATCAAGGCAAATAGCTAGCTAAAAATGAGCTGATTAGCTAGCCAGCTATGTATACAGCAATAAACAGAAGAAGTTTGGGACAATTGGTAAGTAAAACGCCAGTGTTGACAAATGCAGCAATTTCTTCTACCGTTTCAGATTGCCACCAACGTCTAGTTGGCGAGTCTGACTGAGGTCAGTTGAGGACATGTAATGTCGACAACATGCTTTCACTCTAATTTGCAACTGCACTGTTAGCTAGATACATTCTATCTAATTACGGTTAACATGTTTCAGAGTAGAGCATGAAACTAATCCAAATTCTGGCAACATAACTAACTACAGTACAGTGTGTCACCTGACTTGGGTTAAACTAAACTAGCAAGTGATTTTGTTATCTTGGAGGACAAAAAACACAGTTGCCCTGATATGGTTATTGCCTTCCTTTTGGTGTTAGACAACTGTATTAAACATATTTGAAATTGCCTTTATTCCCTGTCTTGCACAGTGTGTTTTATATTGACCTTTGTACACACTACTGTTTACACCGTTAACTTGATAGAGCCAGTCTGATAATGTGCCTTAAGGCTATGCCAGCTGTCTAGTTTATCATTCAAGGCCAAAATAGCAAAATAGTAGTTATTGTCAATCAGAAATGTCTATTCAATGGCCTTAACTAAGTCTTCTTTATAAACCTGAAAAGCAGTTTTAAAATGGAGATTGGTTGTGTTCTCTCCTGCAGCCCTGTCTGGTCCAGAGGTTTCAGAGTACTCTGGTAATAGCAGAGGACAACAACAACCAGCTCACACCCATCACACTGAACGCCATTACTGCTGCCAGCAGGGTGGGAGGAGAGGTCACCTGCCTGGTGGCTGGAACCAACTGTGCCAAGGTAGGACTGTCACTGCGATGCCCCACAGAGGTGGCAAACCCTCCTATCTGGAGAGCTACCAGTGGGTATGCAACTTTTTTAATTTAACCTTTATTTGACCAGGTTGGTCTCATTGAGATTAAACATCTCTTTTGCAAGAGAGACCTGGCCAAATTTTGCTCCAACCCTACCTAATTCAGCTAGGCTAATCATGATTCTGGTGAGTAGAATGGGGTGTTTCAGTAAGGCTGGGGCAAAAGCCTGCACACACCCAGTTCTGCTGGAGGAGGGCTGGCTACTCCTGCCCTAACAGCTGTTCACGGTCACACACATCCATGAAAGTTATGTTTTTAATGTGAAATTTCAAACGTACAGTTGAAGTCGGAAGTTTACATACACTTTGGTTGGAGTCATTAAAACTCGTTTTTCAACCACTCCACAAATTTCTTGTTAACAAACTATAGTTTTGGCAAGTCGGTTAGGACATCTACTTTGTACATGACACAAGTAATTTTTCCAACAATTGTTTACAAACAGATTATTTCACTTATAATTCACTGTATTACAATTCCAGTGGGTCAGACGTTTACATACTCTAAGTTGACTGTGCCTTTAAACAGCTTGGAAAATTCAAGATGAATGATGGCTTTAGAAGTTTCTGATAGGCTAATTTACATAATTTGAGTCAATTGGAGGTGTACCTGTGGATGTATTTCAAGGCCTACCTTCAAACCTTCAAACAAAGTGTAGACCTCCACAAGTCTGGTTCATCCTTGGGAGTAATTTCCAAACGCCTGAAGGTACCACGTTCATCTGTACAAACAATAGTGCGCAAGTATAAACACCATGGGACCACGCAGCCGTCAAACCACTCAGGAAGGAGACGCATTCTGTCTCCTAGAGATGAACGTACTTTACATTTGACATTTTAGTCATTTAGCAGACGCTCTTATCCAGAGCGACTTACAGTTAGTGAGTGCATACATTTTTTCATACTGGCCCCCCGTGGGAAACGAACCCACAACCCTGGCGTTGCAAGCGCCATGCTCTACCAACTGAGCTACAGATGAATGTACTTTGGTGTGAAAAGTGCAAATCAATCCCAGACCACCATGAAAGGACCTTGTGAAGATGTTGGAGGAAACAGGAACAAAAGTATCTATATCCACAGTAAAACGAGTCCTATATCGACATAACCTGAATGGCCGCTCAGCAAGGAAGAAGCCACTGCTCCAAAACCACCATAAAAAAGCCAGACTACGGTTTGCAACTGCACATGGGGTCAAAGATCGTACTTTCTGGAGAAATGTCCTCTGGTCTGATGAAACAAAAATAGAACTGTTTGGCCATAATGACCATCGTTATGTTTGGATGATAAAGGGGGAGCTTGCCAGCCGAAGAACACCATCCCAACCGTGAAGCACGGGGGTGGCAGCATCATGCTGTGGGGGTGCTTTGCTGCAGGAGGGACTGGTGCACTTCACAAAATAGATGGCATCATGAGAAAGGAAAATTATGTGGATATATTGAAGCAACATCAAGACATCAGTCAGGAAGTTAAAGCTTGGTCGCAAATGGGTCTTCCAAATGGACAATGACCCCAAGCATACTTCCAAAGTTGTGGCAAAATGGCTTAAGGACAACAAAGTCAAGGTATTGGAGTGGCCATCACAAAGCCCTGACCTCAATCCTATAGAAAATGTGTGGGCAGAAATGAAAAAGCGTGTGCGAGCAAGGAGGCCTACAAACCTGACTCAGTTACACCAGCTCTGTCAGGAGGAATGGGCCAAAATTCACCCAACTTATTGTGGGAAGCTTGTGGAAGGCTACCCGAAAAGTTTGACCAAAGTAAATTTTTTTAAAGGCAATGCTACCAAATACTAATTGAGTGTATGTAAACTTCTGACCCACTTGGAATGTGATGAAATAAATAAAAGCTGAAATAAATAATTCTCTCTACTATTATTCTGACATTTCACATTCTTAAAATAAAGTGGTGATCCTATCTGGCCTTAGACAGGGAATTCTTACTAGGATTAAATGTCAGGAATTGTGAAAAACTGAGTTTAAATGTATTTGGCTAAGGTGTATGTAAACTTCTGACTTCAACTGTACGTATGTCACCCTTGTGCAGTACAATGTAGCTTTTTCATGATATACAGCTGGCTGATATGATTAACTGTTTATTTCTGTTGGATTCCTTCTTTAACAGGTTGCAGACCAGATCAGTAAAGTCCAGGGGGTCAAGAAGATTCTAGTGGCTCAGCATGACTGCTACAAAGGACTGTTACCAGGTGATTTTGGAAGGATGAAAGTCCCTTCATTCTGGGATGGGATATTTTTGTGGATATGCTTAGTCCAAATATAGATGCCTGAGATGTATATTTACAGTTTAGATGATGTACTGTTGGAATGATGGAATGGAATGGTACTTCCCTTTGGTGTAAAAATGTACTCTAAACCCGGGACTCTTTTCTCTATACAGAGGAATTGACTCCTTTTGATTCTTGCTACCCAGAAACAGTTCAACTTCACACACATCTGTGCAGGAGCTTCTGCTTTTGGGAAGGTGAGTTACTGACTGTCACGTCTGCATTTGCAGCGCATAGCCTTTCCCCCCCATATTATTAATAGCCATATAATGATAAAGTCCTTCCTTAAGTTTATTTTGTTACGTATCCAGACATGCATGAATTATAGCTCATTTTATCGTCATAGCCACGTCTAGTTTATCTGGTTTAGCATTTTTAAACATTATGCTTTAATGCTTCTGAAAGTTTTTTTCCTTCCAATTTCACCCAGTAAGTGTAGTACTACCCCTCAATTACTACCCCAGTAATCTGTCATTCTGCAATAGAACTGTCAACTTGCTGATCTAATGGTATTTCTATTGAATTAGGATGCATTAAACAATATCTTATGTATTGTAATCCAACTCATATTGACTGAGGCTGGGTTGTCTGGTCTCGATTTCCCTGAGTAGATGAATGTGTTTCAGATGATGCATCCTAATACTGTCTGGTGTTTTGATTTAATTTATTTTACTAAAAACATAATCAGCGATCATTTGTCAAAGATGACTTTGAATTCCATTGTCCATCCTTGGGCTAAACTTCACACATTTTGTATTTGAGTCTCAGTAGCCCAAGCTAGTTTTATCCAACTCACAGAGGGCAGTTTGTATTGTCATGGTACCATAGCAACATTGACGTCATCTACTATAAACTGTTTCAGTAGGGACAAATTATTTGTAATAGTTTCAAATTCGTCTTTATTGTACCAAACTTTGCCAAGTCCTTAAAACGTTGACAAACATTTCCATTTTAAAACACTCCCCATCACTTCTCTGTGTCCTGAGAGATCCACAGGGTGATATGGTTGAATTAAAGAATATCATCTGAATGCTGTGTTATGCTCTACAGAATCTCCTTCCCAGAGTGTCAGCCAAGCTGGATGTTGCAACTCTGTCTGACATCACAGAGGTCAAATCTCAAGACACTTTCGTAAGAACAATATATGCTGGTGAGATTCCTGTTGTAATATATTTTATAATTAACAACTATTCCATTGAGGTATTTTGTAAGCACACTGTAATTATTATGCATTACAACATAGTCGCTTATCACTGCAGGCCTGGTCATAGCACTACCCATAATGCATACGTAAGCAGCAGAATAAATGATTGGATAGGTTTCAGTATTGGTGTACTGCTCTGCTAATGGGCTGGGGTCAGGGGGTAAATGGAGATGATTGTTCTATATTCATTAGTAAAGTGATGAGGCTATAGTAGTTCATGTTGTTGTTGTTTCTGACCTCTTAATGACTACAGAGATCCACCATAGTCATCCCAGCTGTCAGTCTGAAAGCCTAAAAACCTCCCTGAAGAAGAAGATGCTCAGATCATATTTTGATTGGGCCCATTATAATCATAAAATATAAATAGGTCTGATTAAAATTATCCACTTAAACTTTGGCAAGAGCCTGACTGTTCCTGGTTGGAAATTCAGTGGGGGGGAGGGGAGGTTTAACATCTTTGCTGCTGCATTTTTGACATAGACAAAGGTCTCACACTTGGATGTTTTGGAGTTCTTATTTGGCCCATTGCCTCTGTTGTCAGACAGTCCAATTAGTAATTTACAATGCATATGCCAGGAACCGCCCTAGCTCCATACAATGCAAGTTCTTACAATGGAAATAATTACAATGCAAGTCTGTTCTTTCATGTTTTTAATTATTACTGTGAACATTTGTCATTGTATTTTATAGAATTGCCTGAATTGCATCACATGTAAAACAGACAATGGCATTTGTCAGAGAATAACCAACAATGTAAAAGCTTTATTAAATCACCAAATTCTTCTAAATACTTTTTCATACTGAGTCTTTTTTGCTTTAAGGATGTATCTCAATATAAGCCAAGCAAACACATTGTGTGTGGTGTTACTGCATGTGTTGTCTTTGCTACAGATAATGCCCTGGCCACAGTGAAGTGCAGTGAGAAAGTCAAGGTGTTCACAGTGAGGGGGACTTCCTTTGAACCTGCTGCTGTGGAGGGAGGCAGTGCTGTTACTGAACAGGGTACAGGACTTTCCCATTACACTGTTGACAGCAGCACCACTCAGTAACCTTTCTCTGTCTCTCATTAAAACCGATATTCATATTTTCAATTCTTGATTATGGCTCGCGAGCAGCATATTCAGACGCTAGTGTAAATAATATTTTGCACATTTAATTTGTCTGCGTTTGAGATATATTCTTAGTTATGTCTGTCCGTTCTGTAGCAGTTGCCTCACCCTCTCCTGCAGGGATGTCAGAATGGCTTGAGCAGAGCCTGACCAAGAGCAATCGACCAGAGCTCACTAGTGCCAAAGTGGTGGTGTCCGGAGGTAAGGGCTTAGCTTTACACTGTATGACTGCTTCAGCCAATGTGTCATTCACATTCCCTGGCCTCTCATTCTGTTAGGTCATTGTGACCAAGCACTTGATTTCTTTGTCCCATTAGGACGAGGGCTGAAGAGCGGTGAGAACTTCAAACTGCTGTACGACCTCGCTGACAAAATGGGTGCTGCAGGTAAAAATAACGATGTGTGTCTACATCAGAGTGAAGGAGAGGGAGAGAGAGAATGTTTTTGAAAGTGAGTGGGTGAAAATATGTTTGAGAGTGTCTGTGTGAAGGACAGTGGAAAGAGTGTGTGAGTGTGCACTTCATGTGGTCAGTTGCCTGTGTGTAACTGCGTGGTATGATCATGTGTATTCATAACCTGCTGTATGTTGTGAATGCAGTGGGGGCTTCCAGAGCTGCTGTGGATGCTGGCTACGTCCCCAATGACATGCAGGTCGGCCAGACTGGCAAGATTGTAGCGCCTGTAAGTTATAAACCACCCCCATTTCTTGTCTCTGTTATTTCACTGTGTCACAGCAGAAACCAACGTACAATATTTCTTAGTAAGCAACCTGACAAGAAAATAATATAATCAAATGTTTAAAATAAATACAAATAACTTTAAGAAATTGTAGATTACATTTAAGTTTTTCTCATGAAATGTTCTGTAAAATTACATTTTAATTTAGGTATTTTGGATAAAAAATGTAATTCTGTTCGGTCTTTTTGAATGACTTAAATGTAACTGTATGTGCACTTTTGCTGACCTTCATTAGTCTACAGTGACATATTCTCTCGATCTTGATGTTCCAAAGATGGCCTATCTGTCTCTTAAATTCAATTGTGTGTACAGTGTGTTAGTTAGGAGATGTGTGTGGATTAGTGCATGTGTGTCTGTGTTCCAAGACATTGCGGCAGTTGTGTATATTTTGGCAAAGCCAACAAGCCACAAGACAGACCCCTCACAGCAAAGGGAATTCGCCTTATTGGAGTTGCCAACAACCGGATGTTCCGGTTTTCAGGGATACAGCTATTTTCAACCAAGCTTCCTTTTCCGCTGAAAACCGGATGTGGGAACTGCACTCAGGCGTTTCTCTTATGCCTGCTACGTTAGGTTAAAGGGAATTAACATCCTAACACAGGCAAACACACACACACTCTTGTGTTATCCAACACAATACAAACAAAATCACAGAATGTGTGACAATGCTCTGTATTGAACATTATTTAATTATTTGAAATTGAAAAAGCTTAAAAAGGCTAAATAGGTCATTTGGCTTGCGACAGGGATATCCCAGCTGTCATCAGCCAAACATTACAGCCGCTTCAGACTGCCCTAATGTAGTTAATGGCTGATTTTTAAGGTCCTAAATGATTTACCAGACCCATTAGGGAGGAGACTTAAGTGCTGTGAGTCCACCCTGCCCCCCAAAATGGACAACTCTGCCAATATTGTTGTACACAATGTAAACAGGGAACAATCACAGAAGGCTATGATATGCAACATCCTAAACCAGCAACCATTCATTGCTTGTGTATTGCAATGAATAGACATTCAAAACAAATCAGGTGAAATGAAATATAATTTATGTAACCAAATGTAATAATATACTATTTACAGTAATATTATATGTATATACTTACAGTTATAGGTATATTTCCTAAACAGTAAGCAGTGTATGGTACATCTACTAAGTCTACCTCCTAAGTCTATCTCCATAATTCCATGACAGGCCTTCAGAAACGCTCCGACCCCCCCACAAAAATCACATCTTTCCTCATGGTAGTCTGAGAGGGGAACCATGTTGTGGATTTATAATTCATAATTCTTCAGAGTCAATGCAGTATTCACATGATAATTAGGATACATTTTTTATTGCTGCCTGCGGGCATTTCTGCATTGTTGGCTTCAGGAACCTGGGCCATTATGACCTTATTAGTGTAACTGTCAGTCGCCTGTTTTAGTTTACAAATGCATTGTCGTGTATTTTATTATGAACTGCACTCATCAAGATAAAACTTATTAGTGGCTTTTACAAGACGCCGTGTCACTTAAATGAGGAGAGCAACACCTCCGCTTGACTCAATGTGCCTGTCAAAACAACGCTGGCAAAATTAGTAACGTTTTCAATTACTGTATTCTTGTTAATTACTTATAAAGACTAAGTATTTTACTTGAAATGGGATACAATAACAATTTGATTAAAATGATGAAATACAATTGTTTCAGGTTTTGTTATAAGGAACAAATCATTAAAGATGTATAATATAGGTTATTGTTAAGTTGAGAGCACTGTGTAGGCATTGGTGGTTTCAGAATGATACAGCTTGATATAGTATTTTACTCATGTTTTTAGAGGACTAAAATAATGAATACTTACTGTTCTTTTTGATTTCAAGTGACAACTTTAATCATTTTCTCATTAACTTCACAGGCTTTGTCAGATGTAGGCCTACGGTACAAATATAACAAAATAAAGACTTTATAATGAGACCACTTTTACCCTATTTTCATATGCTTTTCAGAGCATTGAATATCATAGATTCTTCTGTCAAACCAGTTACATGACTCAGTCCTGACCACCAAGCCAATCTACAGTATTTAGTATCGTTAGCCAACCTGTTGTCTTTTATTGTCTGTTTGCACACACCAGCATCCTGTGATCACCTGGTTGATTAACTCAACTGTGTCACAATCTGGCTGCGTGTACAGGAGCTTGTGTTCTCACACCTGAGGGGAGCTGTGCTGTGTGAACCACTGGGTTTCAGCATCACTTTGGGGTATTTTATTAACAGGCCAGCGGGTGCACCGAGTCCCTACCCTGCTGCCGCGGCTCACAGCAGCTGTGGGGAGACCAAACACCAGGCAGGCAGGCAGGCAGGCGGACAGACAGGCAGGCGGACAGACAGGCAGACAGGAAGAAGAGGAGGGAAAAACTGGCCAAGCTTGGCAAATCAACTGGCCAAGCTTGGCAAATCGTCTGGCCATTCGCCTCTCTCCCTCCTCTCCCTACATATACTTTAAAAACATCCAGAGCTAAATGACCCCCCAAGTATAGCAGTTTGTAGTGGAAAACTTTCAAAAAGCTGTTTATACCCAGCTGGGGACCTACTGGAGGCTAACGGGGAGAAGCTTTTCTATTTTGATTTTCTCTCTCTTCCATTCTGGAGTGGAAAAAGGCCTCTGGTTTGACACTGCCTTTCATACTGTATTATCCGGCCTGGCTTTTAACTCTGGGAGAACTGTGTTCACAAATTGATGCTCTGTTCCTCTGGGGCTGCAGCTGAAACATTAAATCGTACTGAAATATTAATATGTGAGTGCATTTAGCTGAAAGCAATTGATGTGCTGCTCCCTGGAGAATGGATGGTAATGTTTCAGCCAGGGGCCCAGGCCCCCACACTCTGGCTGGCAGACACCCTAAAGGACCACACTCTGGTCAGGACAATTGAGATGTATGGTCAGGACCATTGAGATGTATGGTCAGGAATTGGCTGCCTACCGGGTCAGAGTATGGTGGAAAGTGTTCCGGGGGATTGGGGCTCAGTTTGTGGTTCTGGTGGTGGTCACTAATGGTCACAGCAACTTGGTTCACCAGACTACTGGTTAGGAAAGCCTATCTCGTAAGGCTGTGGTCATAGGGATTCTCTAATGGCCATGCTGTGTATGTATGTTTGCAAACACGCATCATCTTCTCATTTTAAGTTGTTGAAAAGTAATGGTTAAATCAATAATCTTACATATCATGTTGTGGCCAAACCTTTTAATTCATTTGGTTGAGACTGCTTTTTTATTTTTCAGAATGAATTTTTTGGTTCTCCCTACAATAAACACTGTATCAGTTTATTGAAACTTGAAAGTTGATTTTATTTTATTTAAAAAAATATTAATACGTATTTGGTTTGTCTATGCAGTATTATTGCAATAATATATATATTTTTTATATTACATTATCATATACTGACTGGCCACTTAATGTTGTTTTTTTATTTCCAGGAACTCTACATCGCAGTGGGCATCTCTGGAGCTATTCAGCACCTGGCTGGGATGAAGGACAGCAAGGTACAGCACACCACATCACAGACATCAAACAAAGCAGTCTAAATAAGCTAGTGGTATTATTGTGGTATAGGTGTGTTATTACTTGTGGTAATACTTCTCATTTAAACAAATGTAAATAGATTTGTTCTACCGATTTCAAAAAAATGATTTGAGGATGCAAGATATTCTGAATATATATATATATATATATATATAATTTTCTTCAGATTTCTAGGACTCCAAACCAAATATAGGATATGTTTTATACAGGAAGATGTTTTTGAAAATGTAACAATGTTTCTCTGAAGAGTCTGTTTGTTGTGCTTTTTACAACATTTTTTTTAGCTGATTCTTGCTGTCACAAGTCATGCATAAGTACATATAGTTATGGGGCTTGTGCGTCTGATTGCTAAATCAACTTTGGTGTAAATTATTTTATTCAATTCTTCTGAGCTCTCTGTGATGTAGCGCCTTGTCACCAGGAGAATGATATGTCTCACCCTCGTTTATGACGATTTACTGTAGCTAAGCTTATTCCGCCGCCTTTTATGGAATATGCATTAGTGATGGATTAACAAGTAAATATATACATACAGTAAAACAATGGGGATACTGATTAAATTTGATATTGATTTAAAAGAAAGTTTGTATTAATGTAAAAACATATTAATTCATTTGAAATTATTTACAACTCTTTGAAACTGAATAAAGTCTTTTTTTCTTCTTCTTCAAAGTAGTCAATCATTTGATATCTTCAAGTTATCTGAAAGTATAAAGATCACACATTCCAATAATGGGTCCAGTTAACACTGTTACTGTGTAGGCTGATTTGAAAAAGCAAAAATGGGTGTCATACAACTGCACCAATTTACCTAAATAATACTATTACAACAATTTGCTCTTTGAGAATCTGTCTATCTATGAGGAGGATTTGAATGAACTTGGTCAAAGTGCTTTTTCTTCTTTGTATTCCTGTTTTTTCGCTGTAGTTGACCCACTTTTACAACAAGTGGAGGGCAGAGTACCTCTGTCCCTGGAAGATAACTGTTTATGTAAATGCAAAATGTTAAAAAAAATATTCCGTGGCCATGACAACAGTCTCCTGAGTGGATTTCTTCCACCAATGCGAGCTATCTGCTCCGGGATCCCATGCACTTAAGAAGTATGTTTTAAAAGGGAACCTGAAGAAGCTTTTTAAAGAATGATGTATAATTTATTTGTGTTTTCTCTCTCTTGCTTCAGAGCTTCTTAAGAGGAGTGTGTCTTGTGTGGGATGTGTTCTGAATATGTCAGACCACACTATTATGTACTATTATGCAGCCATAGTCCCATATCTATTTGTTTTGTATCAGATTTACTCTGCTTCTAAGTATATCCAGCCGCTTGATGTCACTGAGCTGTTTTCAAAATCAGTTTCATCCACTTTAAAAAACACACATTCATAAGTGACATCACTTAAGTGCAGCTAATTTGGGTTTCTATGCTTTCTGCTTTAACAAGCTATGCAATATGTCATGAAAGCATCCTGTGTGTGTATATAACATGAGAGAGTAGTAAGTGATGGTAATACAACTTTATTGTATTTTATTCTTCTTTTTTTAAACTTCATTTCGATTCTCATCATAGTGACTGATATTGTCCTAATGCCGGATGCTGACTCACTGCTTTAGGATGTGGATCAACGGTTTACAAATCATTTATGATTTAAGTGTTTGTGGTTTAGCCTCCATTAAAATTATGAGGCAATCCATGTATCCATATCACTTTGCATTTTCATTCAGAGGACAGGTTAGTACATGTACTGAGACTAACTCTGTGACACATGTTTTTGTGTTGTATTTCTAGATAATCGTTGCCATCAACAAAGATCCAGAGGCACCTATTTTCCAGGTAGCTGACTACAGTTTGGTGGAGGATCTCTTCAAGGTAAGTTTGTCAATGATGACACAATTAGATATTGAAATCGTAATATTAAATGTATGAAATTAATCCCTATATGGAGGTAGATATTTAGTCATGCCATCATTACAGATCCCTGTCACACCCTGTCCATCTCTCCTTTAAGAGTCATTCTTCTAGTACCCTCAGGAGGATTTATAATAGGTTTATTAATACTATGTGTATTTATGTTATATCATATTAATAATATGGATCTTATTCTGCCAAAAGTGGCTACCTGGTTTCCTGATAAAAGCAAACATAGGTTTTGACTGAATGAGGTCCTTAATTAGCTATAAATTAGTATACCATAGCGAAACACATTTGAAAAGCGCAAGAAAGAGGTCATATCTCAGATTTCCTCATCAGTTAATGATGCTCTAATAAGACAAATCAACGACTGATCGTGTAATGTTAATGCATTTAAACTAAGTGACTCCCTCTGAGCCGTTATTCAAAGATTTCAATTATTAAGGGAAGTGTCTAATGGTCACTGTTAATTCACCCTTCTTCTTCTCTGATTGTGACATTGAGGCACTTCCTGGTTCACTAGAGACCTCCCGCAAGCCATTTCCTGTCTGATCAGAGGCCCAGGCTGTCAGAGTTAGACGCTCATTAAAAGTATTCTTGTGTAATAATGTCGTTGTAAAAGCATTTTGTGACAACTGCTTATGTACAAGGGGCTCTATAAATTAGTTTGATTGATAACATGAATTGAATAGTTAGGTTTATCATTATAAATCATTAAAGGGCACCTTTCATTTGCCGTTCAGTCTTAAACAAGGGGGATTCATTCGTTTGGTGGTGCAGGCATCTATTTGACCTGTTTTAAAGGCAATGACATTGTCTGGTTTTCCCTCTCATACATTTGAATATTATTCAGTCGTTTCATCTCAGAAAACAAAACTTCTACAGAGACCATGTGCTTTACTCAGTTGTGCCTTATTCAGTTACAATCCATTAACTAGGTTTCTGGGATAAGCCTAAAATAACACTCTGAGTGAAAAATGTAGTTGAGTTCTTTCTCTCTCCGACTGTAAACATTTCTCTGAGTGCCTGAATCCAGACATGGTAAATCAGTTATTGGGATTGATAGAATAGGAACCATTTTGAACTGTATATTATTCCACCTAATGAAAAAGATGTATTGAATTATTAAACTCCTGAATTTATCAGTGGATAGTTCATGAGGGGACCTCCTATTAAGAGTAACTTCCACTCCTCAACCTTAACAGGAACTAATAACACCTGATAGTTAAACTAAGGGGACTGCCTGGTGTTGGCTTTCACATTGATTCTGTGTTGCTCTTCACCTATTCACTCCTAATTGACATGCTCAGGTAACTTTGTCAGGGCTCAACACCACAGGGTTCCAGGCAGCACTTCTCCCCTCTAGTTTAGGCATAAAGACAGCGGTGGCTGATCCAGATACAGTGCCCAAGCTTTGGCACACACTTCAAGAGGGACCCTTTGTGAGAAGTGAAAGCCTAGTGGCTTTTTCCATTTTGTTTGGCTGTAGCTCATCATTTATTAACCGGTGCCGTGGCGTGTGATCGGCCGGTGTAGGTGACTAGGTGTTTTAGTTAGTAATATTCTGCTGAAGTGATGTGTAGGAAGAAATAATAAAACAGGCTGGTCCAGAACTGTGACCCTGTGACAATGGTTATCATCTTACCTGTGTTTACGTACGCTCTTTATTTCAGATAACAGTCAAAGATAATGGATGTGTCTTTTGTCGTTGTTGCCAATTAAACTGTCAGGGGTATGCGTTTTCAAGGTGAGACCTGTTTGTAAAACCAAAACTGAAACACTATTTGTGTGTACTTGTAGGCTGTTCCTGAGATGACTGCAGCGTTGAAGAAGTGATCCAACCAAGATCCTATAATACTCAGAAATCTGAAGATGAAACGATAACCTCCTTATAAGCTGCCAGTTTTAACTACCCAAATGAAAATCCTGCCTTAAACTGCATTTCATGCTTCTGGTGCATTTTGAAATAGGTGCTTAACATTTCAAGATGTAATACATCTTTGATTGTGATATATTTTTAATTAATAATAAAGTTAGTAAATATGCTACAATGTCTCACAACTTGTTCCTTTAAATTAGTTGTTTTGATTTGAAATATGATCAATTGGATGTTTGGGCTTTCCTTTTTGGAAAGCTACAGTATCAGGATAATACAGTGTTACATATCACGGTGGATAATGGCACAGTTCTGAAGGAAAAATAAAATCAAAGTGTGTTTCAAAATGTTGTATAGTTTCTGAATGAACACTGAAGTGCTCAATTACACTATATCAAAGGATATCTCATTAAGAATGCAAATACATTTGTTAAGACACATGCACACATCAAACGTTTCTTCCGCTAACCCTAAGTAGAGGAAAAGCATTGTTGCCAAAGGAGCGTGGTGTAATCGTTCAGCTGAACCCAGAATTACTTTTCTTCACATGATCCAGGTCCTCAAATAACATTAGCACTAATCACCACTTTACTATCACCATGTCTTAATGAAATACTTCTGAAACACTTAGGCTTGCTTGATTGAAGCCTTGATTGTTATTAATTAACAATTAAACATGTAATTTACTTGTAAACACTTGACAAGCAACAAAATGGGTAGTTTATCTCCTAAATTAATTATTTGATCGGAAGTTAATTAGGGGGTTTAATCCTCATTACCAGACATTTATAATGACAAACCTCATTAACCAATTATGTTTTTGTTGTGACAGGTCTCTCCAATGTTGATAGATATAGATAGATATTAATAATTTATTTCGTTTCAGAGCAATATGCAAATAAGTTGATAGTTGCTAATGCAAAAGTGTTGTAGGGTGATGTCGTAGTCTGGAGCCAATGGGAAGGCTCGGTCATATCTGATAAAGAGCCCACATGTAATACAAACTCATTCATATTAATGTATAGGATTCTATCCCGAATTATGCAAATTAGAATACATCGCAGTACTTTTTGGTTTGGAATGTATTCTACTGTGTAATTCCATGTATTGCTTTGTAAAGGGCATCCACATATGTATTTTCCCTTGGTAAATGCAACTAACAATGAATATGAGAGTGAGTATGAAAAATCTCTGCTACCAATGTACAAAATATTATAATTTAAAGTGGCATGGCTCATGTACAACTGAAAGCAATAAAAAGGGACCACAATATTGTTAATGTTACAAAGGTTTATTTGAATGACACCACCTGCAATTTGGCAATGAGTTCCCCTCATATTAAGTTTACAAAACATCTGTAAACATTAAAGTGAACAGGATTGGCTTTCCATGTTCAGGCTGCAGATCTTTTAAAGAAAGGTTCATGCTACAAGCACTCCAATCTAAAACATCAATCCTCCATCGCTGCTCATAATCAGATTCCCATACTTCTCCCATACCTCTTGGGATCATTTTGGGCCATTCAGTACCGATTCCTCATACTTTAATTCCTCAATTTCTTCCCTTACCCTTGCCTGTTCTTGTGTCTGGCTAAAAAATGTCAGGCTTCATATGGTTGATGTTCCTCTATTTCAATACAAACATCTTTATCTCTGTTATAGAAAGACAAAAGTATAGTAATAAGGGGTCTGTTTGTTTGGCACAGACAGTTTGTCCAGTGAAAGCACCCTGTGGGTTGGTTGTTAGAGCAGAGAGAACTGCACGGTTACAGTAGCTAATACAAATAAAAAGAAAGCAAAAACACCACCCACTCCCACCCAACTTAGAGAAATCACATGTAAAATCTGTATTGTAGTTAACATAGGAACACTTGAATAGGCTTGTTCTGTAAAGGCTTGAATATGGCCCATTGCTGGTTTTATTTCAAACTGTTTTGTTTCACATTTAGGGCCACATTTAAAGTGGGATTTCCTGATGATGGTTCTTTCCAGGCCCACACTTGTCTCCTCTGTCCTCACTGGGTAATTGTTGTGCAAATGTGGCATTATTCAAAGTCACCCCAAGATTGAGGATGAGGAGGGCTGTGTCTGTCTGTCTCTGTCTGTCTGTCTGGAGCCCCACAGAGAAGGGAAGACAAACATGAGAGCGGTAGCCTGGTCCCAGATCTGTTTGTGCTGTCTTGCTAACTTCAGATGGTCTTTGTAACGCCAGGTTTGATCTTGGACCAGGCTCTGACTTTGTTTGAAGCATGAGGATTTGGAGAAGCCCGGTCAGTCAGTTCTGTCTTGAGCTGTATGCTCTGTCCTCTGGGATGAACTATTGCCCTTTTCACACTGTTGTGCCCACCCGAAACAAACAGTGCTGGCTCTGACATATTCTTTTCACATGTCCTTTCCAGCACGGTTCAAACAACTATGGTGGATGCATAACCAGGCCAGCACAATGCAGCTCGGTTCGGCTTGGCTCAGCTCAGTAGTGTGAATCAACCCTATGTATCAGGCAGACGGCCCAGTGGACCATCAGCAGGACCCAGTAGCCTATACTTCTCCTCCAAAGAGGACTCAGGCGCGCCGCCCTGCAGGTGGACGAGAGGTTTAGTCTGTAGGAGCACAGTGGCTGCGGCTTGGCCCTGGCTCTGGTACTGGCTATCCTCCTGATTCCTCCGGTTGTAGATGTTGATCCTGTGCTCCAGCTCTGGGCTGGCCTTGGCTGAGCCGGCAGGGCTGGGAAGCTTCAGGTTAACTGGGTCCACCAGGCCTTTCTGGGCCAGACAGGAGTCCTCAGACAGGGAGGAGAGCAGCTCCTGGACTACCACGCTGGGGTCCCGTGGGAGGGGAGGCTGGGCTGAGGTCAGACCCAGGCCCATAGGGCTGCAGTATGGCGGGGGGAAGCAGCGCTGGCCCTGGGTGTTGTAGTGCTCGGTGTTAAAGTCCCTGTCCGGTGTCTGCTTCTGGGACTTATAGTCCAGATAGGGCCCACGGGCCTTGGTATGGGAATTGTAGTTCCTAGCCTGGGTGTGGTAGTCCCTGGCCATGGTGCTGCTGCTGCAGTCCGTAGTAGACGAGCCCAGGGTGTGGCTGCTCAGGCTATGGGGGCGGGCCGTCAGACTGCCGCTGGACCGTGATATGCTGGTGGAGGTGTCACTCACATTCACGGAGCTGCCCATTCGCTCCACGCCCAGCAGAGGGTTGTTGTGAGCGGGGTAATGGGTCTTAGGGAGGTGGACGTCGATGGCTGCTGTGGTGATGACACGAGGACCCCCCATGTCTGAAATGACACATCATCCAGTACATCAGACTGGGGAAGATAGGTATACAGCAGAGGTGCCTCATATACATTACCAGCTACACTTTACCCAAGATCCACTAAGTCACTCACCACTACTTGGTTCACTGTAGTACTGGCTGATATAGTTGTTCATGTCGTCATGATGGACAACAGGATCTGGATAACAGATAAAGAAACATGATGAGGTTAAAGACCCAATCTGTATGATTTCTTTGTACATAAAATATACAGTATGTTCAATGCACTGTAAACACAATGCAAAGCAATCCCTAGATTTGGGAACAGTACATTTCACTTTTAGGTGGGACATCTGACATCTTATCTATCTATCCAAGTCTACAGGTGCTTTACCGACGTAACCATGGTTTCCAAATCACACCAAGATGGTGTTGTGAGGTTCAAGTGCAGTAGTGAATGTGAGATCAACCAGACTTTGATATAGAGTTCTCTTTGTGTCCTCAGCCAGCCAGCTAGGGCCTCAGTGGTGAATGGTTCTGCCCTGATCTGCTCTTCTGTGTTCGCTTGATTGGGCCTGAGCTCTGTGTTTGTCCGCTGAGTGGTGCCCAAAGTACCCTGAGTGCCTGGGCCGCTCCCCCAGGACCACAGCAGACTCTGACGGGTAATTTCATTTATTTTTCAGCCTAAAATATTAATCCGAGGGAGGGAGGGCCACCCCTGGAGAGGAAGCATTGCACTCACTAAAACATGACCAAGACAATCACTCTGTGATTAATAACACATGAGGATGAGGTCTCAGGGAGAAAGAAAGAAAGAAAGAAAGAAAGAAAGAAAGAGAAAGAAAGAAAGAAAGAAAGAAAGAAAGAAAGAAAGAAAGAAAGAAAGAAAGGATGGACAACATGAAGGCCCCCACTCACTCTCTTTCACTCTCTGTCTCTCCCCCTCCCTCTCTCTCTCTCTCTCTTTCCCTCTCTCTCTGTCTTTCCCTCTCTCTCCGTGTTTCTTTCTCTCTCTCTCTCTCTCTCTCTCTCTCTCTCTCTCTCTCTCTCTCTCTCTCTCTCTCTCTCTCTCTCTCTCTCTAATAGTAAGGCTACCATCCATCTATGAATAATAATAATATGCCATTTAGCAGACGCTTTTATCCAAAGCGACTTACAGTCATGCGTGCATACATTTTTTGTGTATGGGTGGTCCCGGGGATCGAACCCACTACCTTGGCGTTACAAGTGCCATGCTCTACCAGCTGAGCTACAGAGGACCACAAGTAGTGGGGCTGACATAATTTAGGTCATTTAGTTTTGTTTAAATCAATAAGCATGTGCAATACTTTATGTGATGATCTGTAGATAGCAGAGCCATAGTCACACAGCTCTGCTACCTTTAAAGAATACGTTTTATTTTTTACAACCAAATCTATTTTTGTTGTACAGTAAATGGCATGTTATAGAAGGGTCCAAACACCTTTATTTAATTTCACGTTTTTGAGAAACTTACCCCAGACAGCCAATCACGTCCTCATCCTCGTTGTGTAGTATAGGGGCCCCGAAAAACCTTGAACAAAGGCTCCAAAAACAAATACGTCCTTTTTGCTCTCAGTATAGTGATGCAGGTCTTTAGATGTTGTACACATGAAATTGTTGTATCACGAACTTTATCCGCAACGTTACTTTCCCTTTTGCGCGACTCAAGCTGTTTCCCCTAACCAGCTGTTCTATTCTCTGTGTAGCCTGCTGCTACAGGTAACTGCCAAAATAAAGGAAATGCCAACATAGTGTCTTAATAGGGCGCTGGGCCACTACGAGCCGCCAGAGAAGCTTCAATGCACCTTGGCATAGATTCTACAAGTGTCTGGAACTTCCTGTGTGGAAGCACCCCATGCTTTCAGTATACTTTGTATCCCTCATTTACTCAAGTATTTCTTTTATTTTGGCAGTTACCTGTAGAATGGACAGAGAGGTATCGCTCGAGTCACAACAAAATGGAATATAACGTTGCAGATAAAGTTCAGAATGACACAATTTAATGTGTACAACATCTAAAGACCTGCATCACTACTCTGAGAGCTTTGCCGTTTTTAAAAGGACATATTTGTTTTTGGAGCCTTTGTTCATACTTTTTGGGGTCCCCATACTACACAACGAGGATGAGGAAGTGATTTGCTGTCTGGGGTAAGTTTCTCATAAACACGTGAAATCACAAAAAAGGTGTTTGAACCCTTCTATAACATTCCATTTACATCAAAAATAGAGATTTGGTTGTAAAAAATAAAACGTATCCTTTAAGTGAGGTATTCACATTGGATTTTGGTCCTGCCATTGAAATATAACTCGATTTTAAGAAATGTATTTTTCTTTGCCCTCTTCCCCCAGCAGTACAACAAATATGTGAACTTCCAAGAAGTTGATCTGAAAGAAATTCAAGTACTGTGCTATTCACCCACAACTCTTTGTGGTCAATTTTGTATGTTCCTCAAAATCTACAGCTGCTCTCTTGAGAAGTGACAAAACCACAAATCCCTCGTGACCAATAGACAAAATGATGCTAACCTTTTCTACCTCCTTTTGAAACTAGCTTAGTTTTCAACAAGGAAATAGACTTAGCAGTAGAGTGCCTCAATAAGAATGAATGACACTTTGATGGCATCCCTCGGGCGAGAGAAGGAGAGAGAGAGAGGGGGGAGAGAGAGAGAGAGGTGAGGAGTCCTAACCCAGTCCACGGTCTGCCCTTGCAGGCCTGCCTGAAGCCTAAGTGCTCCTCCTGTCCCAATGGCTCGTCCATGTTCTGGAGAAAAAAAACACGCTTGTTCCTAAGAGCCAGATTTCCCACAATCCCCTGGGGGGGGGGTGTGGCATCTCCTGGTGCCCTATTGTGGTTTCCAGGTGAAGAGGAACAGATGTTCACAGTGGCCCACTCTCTCCTCAGACCTCAGAACAAGGCCCAATGCACAGAGCACTCTGTACCTGAAACAGCCTGGCTGAGGTGGTGTGTGTGTGTGCGTGCATGTGTGTGTGTGTGTGTGCATGCATGTATGTTTGTGTGAGTGCATGTGCATGCCTGCATGTGTGTGTGCGCCTGCGTGCATGCTTGCTTGCTTGTGAGTGTGTGCGTGTGTGTGTGTGTCTGTGTGTGACGTGCCGTTAGGAGAACATGCTTGTTGTCCCCAGGTTTCAGCACATCCTAAAAGCTTTTCTGCCCTTTTATTGATACTGCACTGCCTTCGGTCAGAGGTGTGGTGTGTGTGTTGTGTGTTGTGTGTGTGTGTGCGTGCCTTGCCTGCGGTCAGAGGGGTGTTGTGAGCTAACGTCAGTGTTTTAAGAGGCTAGGGCCTGGAGACTAGCTCAGGGCTACTGCTGCTAGATTAGCTTGACATTGCTCCGGCACCCCATTCACCTGATGTTACATCGGTTGGGACTTTTTGTTCCACATAATTATGTACATACTTTATGTACAAACCTCTCTCCTGGTTGTGTCAGGATGCCTTTTCAACCAAACAGACCAATGTAGAACTTAGTCAAGTTCATTCTGTTTTTGGTCTGTGGTGAAGTAATTCATAATTAGGATTTACAGATTTTGTCCGTTCCTTTTCTAGTCTGCCTCTTGGAACAGCAGTATTCATCAGACTCATTATCATTATTGGTCCAGAATATAGCAATACCCAAGAAGAATATCAAAAATAGCTATTTTAGCTCATGGTCTGAGGATTATGGTATGGAGTATTACATATACCTTTATAGTTAGGGACAGAATTTGGGACAAACTCTGGGCCCTAGTTTCCCTGGATGTGACATACACTACATGACCAAAAGTATGTGGACACCTGCTCGTCGAACATCTCATTCCAAAATCATGGGCATTAATATGGAGTTGGTCCCCCTTTTGCTGCTAAAACAGCCTCCACTCTTCTGGGAAGGCTTTCCACTGCGGGGACTTGCTTCCATTCAGCCACAAGAGTGTTAGTGAGGTCGGGCACTGATTTTGGGCGATTAGGGCTGGCTCGCAGTCGGCGTTCCAATTCATCCCAAAGGTGTTCGATGGGGTTGAGGTCAGGGCTCTGTGCAGGCCAGTCAAGTTCTTCTACACCAATCTCGACAAACCATTTCTGTATGGAACTCGCTTTATACACGGGGGCATTGTCATGCTGAAATAGGAAAGGGCCTTCCCCAAACTGTTGCCATAAAGTTGGAAGCAGAGAATTGTCTAGAATGTCATTGTATTCTATAGCGTTAAGATTTCCCTTCACTGGAACTAAGGGGCCTAGCCCGAACCATGAAAAACAGCCCCAGACCATTACTCCTCCTCCACCAAACTTTACAGTTGGCTCTATGCTTTCGGACAGGAGCGTTCTCCTGGCATCCGCCAAACCCAGATTCTTCCGTTGGACTGCCAGATGGTGAAGCATGATTCATCACTCCAGAGAATGTGTTTCCACTGCTCCAGAGTCCAATGGTGGCGAGCTTTACACTATTCCAGCCAACGCTTGGCATTGCGTATGGTGCGGCTGCTCGGCCATGGAAACCCATTTCATGAAGCTCCCGAGTGAGTGTTGCAACCAAGGACAGACGTTTTTACGCGCTGCGCGCCTCAGCACTCAGCGGTCCCACTCTGTGAGCTTGTGTGGCCTACCACTTCGCAGCTGAGCCGTTGTTGCTCCTAGACGTTTCCACTTCACAATAACATCACTTACAGTTGAACGGGGCAGCTCTAGCAAAGCAGAAATTTGACGATCTGACTTGTTGGAAAGGTGGCATCCTATCACGTTACCACGTTGAAAGTCACTGAGCTCTTCAGTAAGGCCATTCTACTGCCAGTGTTTGTCTATGGAGATTGCATGGTAGTGTGCTCGTTTTTATACACCTGTCAGCAACTGGTGTGGCTGAAATAGCCGAATCCACTAATTTGAAGGGGTGTCCACATACTGCTGTATATATAGTGTTGATTATAGGTACAGTATAGGTGACTGTACCTCCTGGGGTCTCCCTGAGGTC
This sequence comes from Coregonus clupeaformis, assembly GCF_020615455.1. Lineage (NCBI taxonomy): Eukaryota > Metazoa > Chordata > Actinopteri > Salmoniformes > Salmonidae > Coregonus > Coregonus clupeaformis. Next base: position 18,920,287 of record NC_059206.1, read on the forward strand.
TCCATGTCCCTCGTCGTCAGACTCCCCGGGGCCCCGGCCCTCCACCACCTGGTAGCTGCTCCTCTGTTTGCCCCACACATGGTGGATCTGCATAGCAGCCTCCTGCTCTGCAGCCAGGTCCAAGTCCTGCTGGGCCAGGTGGGCCCGGAGCTGTCTGATCTCAAACTGAGAGGGCAGGGGAGAAGGGGGAGGGAGGGAGGGAGGGGGGGGAGAAGGGGGAGGGAGGGAGGGGGGAGAGAGAGGGGGAGAAAGGGGGGGAGAGAGAGACAGAGAGAGAGAGTTGGTCTGGAGAAAGGCACACACACATGTATTCTTCTAGCTGAAATCTTGGTTTATTGATGTAACAATATTACAGTGTTGACTAACCTAACCTTTTAGTCCCAGATAGGCCCTTTCAGCATGATCCCAGGCATTCTGCAGGCTAAGTGGTTATATTACTAGCTATAGGATCAATGCTTTCACTGGGGTTTCCTCTGGCCTGATGGCTCATATTGACAAACAGCCAGTCAGATTACACATGAACTGTTTGTTTCCAGCATTACACTGAGTATCCCATCATTTCTGGACTGTTTTGTACAACAACATGTTTCCATTGATGTACAGTTATGGCTTCTCCCTGTATTGATCTTGGGGCCTTGAGCCTTTGAATGAAATGTAGTCCTTTAGTTCAACTGACTAGAGGAGTGCAGTCATTAATCAATAAATCAAATGTATTTATAAATCCCTTTTTAAATCAGCAGTAGAAGCACAGTAGCTAGGAAAAACTCCCTAGAAAGGCAGGAACCTAGGAAGAAACCTAGAGAGGAACCAGGCTCTGAGGGGTGGCCAGTCCTCTTCTGGCTGTGCCGGGTGGAGATTATAAGAGTACATGGCCATTAAGGCCAGATTGTTCTTCAAGATGTTCAAACGTTCATAGGTGACCAGTGACAGTGATAAAAAATAATAACATGGAAAATGTTTGTTGTTTTCATCTATATGGGAAACATCTTTCCAAATGTATTTTACTGTATTATGTTGCGTGCTTATGAGTATTGTGGGTTCATAATATCAGAAAATCAACTTCTTGAGCCTGTTTTTTACTGATTTGCAAATCATTGAATATTGTAACAACAATTTGAAGGAAACACTACATCATCTCTGATGTCTGTTGAAAATGCATAGGCAACACATTGAACTCTTCTGTGAAGTGTTACTGCCCCCCGCTGGTAGCAATTGTAATTGCAGCCTCTGGAAATCTGAAATAGCCTCAACCACATCCCTTTTTATTTTTTTAAATGTCACCTTTATTTAACCAGGTAAGCCAGTTGAGAACAGGTTCTCATTTACAACTGCGACCTGGCCAAGATAAAGCAAAGCAGTGCAATAAAAACAACACAGAGTTACATATGGGGTAAAAAAACATAAAGTCAAAAATACAACAGAAAATATATATACAGTGTGTGCAAATGTAGCAAGTTATAGAGGTAAGGCAATAAATAGGCTATAGTGCAAAAATAATTACAATAGTATTAACACTGGAATGCTAGATGTGCAAGAGATTATGTGCAAATAGAGATACTGGGGTGCAAAAGAGCAAAATAAATAACAATATAGGGATGAGGTAGTTGGGTGGGCTAATTTCAGATGGGCTGTGTACAGGTGCAGTGATCAGTAAGGTGCTCTGACAACTGATGCTTAAAGTTAGTGAGGGAGATAAGTGTCTCCAGCTTCAGAGATTTTTGCAATTCGTTCCAGTCATTGACAGCAGAGAACTGGAAGGAATGGCGGCCAAAGGAGGTGTTGGCTTTGGGAATGACCAGTGAGATATACCTGCTGGAGCGCAGACTACGGGTGGGTACTGCTATGGTGACCAATGAGCTAAGATAAGGCGGGGATTTGCCTAGCAGTGATTTATAGATGGCCTGGAGCCAGTGGGTTTGACGACGAACATGTAGTGAGGACCAGCCAACAAGAGCGTACAGGTCACAGTGGTGGGTAGTGTATGGGGCTTTGGAGACAAAACGGATGGCACTGTGATAGACTACATCCAATTTGCTGAGTAGAGTGTTGGAGGCTATTTTGTAAATGACATCGCCGAAGTCAAGGATCGGTAGGATAGTCAGTTTTACGAGGGCATGTTTGGCAGCATGAGTGAAGGAGGCTTTGTTGCGAAATAGGAAGCCGATTCTAGATTTAACTTTGGATTGGAGATTCTTTATGTGAGTCTGGAAGGAGAGTTTACAGTCTAACCAGACACCTAGGTATTTGTAGTTGTCCACATACTCTAGGTCAGACCCGTCGAGAGTGGTGATTCTAGTCGGGTGGGCGGGTGCCAACAGCGTTCGATTGAAAAGCATGCATTTAGTTTTACTAGTGTTTAAGAGCAGTTGGAGGCTACTGAAGGAGTGTTGTATGGCATTGAAGCTCGTTTGGAGGTTTGTTAACACAGTGTCCAATGAAGGGCCAGATGTATACAAAATGGTGTCGTCTGCGTAGAGGTGGATCTGAGAGTCACCAGCAGCAAGAGCGACATCATTGATATACACGGAGAAAAGTGTCGGCCCAAGAATTGAACCCTGTGGCACCCCCATAGAGACTGCCATAGGTCCAGACAACAGGCCCTCCGATTTGACACACTGAACTCTATCTGAGAAGTAGTTGGTGAACCAGGCGAGGCAGTCATTTGAGAAACCAAGGCTATTTAGTCTGCCAATAAGAATGCGGTGGTTGACAGAGTCGAAAGCCTTGGCCAGGTCGATGAAGACTGCTGCACAGTACTGTCTATTATCAATCGCGGTTATAATATCGTTTAGGACCTTGAGCGTGGCTGAAGTGCACCCATGACCAGCTCGGAAACCGGATTGCATAGCGGAGAAGGTACGGTGGTATTCGAAATGGTCGGTGATCTGTTTGTTAACTTGGCTTTCAAATACTTTCGAAAGGCAGGGCAGGATGGATATAGGTCTGTAGCAGTTTGGATCTAGAGTGTCACCCCCTTTGAAGAGGGGGATGACCGCGGCAGCTTTCCAATCTCTGTGGATCTCAGACGTTATGAAAGAGAGGTTGAACAGACTAGTAATAGGGGTTGCGACAATTTCGGCGGCTAGTTTTAGAAAGAAAGGGTCCAGATTGTCTAGCCCAGCTGATTTGTAGGGGTCCAGATTTTGCAGCGCTTTCAAAACATCAGCTGTCTGAATTTGTGTGAAGGAGAAGCGGGGGGGGCATGGGCAAGTTGCAGCGGAGGGTGCAGAGTTGGTGGCCGGGGTAGTGGTAGCCAGATGGAAAGCATGGCCAGCTGTAGCAAAATGCTTGTTGAAATTCTCAATTATTGTAGATTTATCGGTGGTGATAGTGTTTCCTAGCCTCAGTGCAGTGGGCAACTGGGAGGAAGTGCTCTTATTCTCCATGGACTTTACAGTGTCCCAAAACTTTTTGGAGTTAGTGCTACAGGACGCAAATTTCTGTTTGAAAAAGTTAGCCTTTGCTTTCCTGACTGCTTGTGTATATTGGTTCCTAACTTCCCTGAAAAGTTGCATATCGCGGGGGCTATTTGATGCTAATGCAGTACGCCACAGGATGTTTTTGTGCTGGTCAAGGGCAGTCAAGTCTGAGGAGAACCAGGGGCTATATCGGTTCTTAGTTCTGTATTTTTTGAATGGGGCATGTTTATTTAAGATTGAGAGGAAATTACTTTTAAGGAACAACCAGGCATCCTCTACTGACGGAATGAGATCTATATCCATCCAGGATACCTAACCCTAACCCTAGCTTCAGGTCCACATCCTGGTTCAACTTTAAACCTAACCCTCAACCACAACCCTAACCCTAGCTTCATGTTTGCCTCCCGGTTCAACCTTAACCCTCAACCCTAACCCTAGCATCATGTCCACATCCTGGTTCAACCCTAACCCTAGGGTCAACCACAACCCTAACGCTAATACTACCTTCATGTCCACATCCCAGTTCAACCCTAACCCTAGGGTCAACCACAACCCTAACCCTAATCCTACCTTCATGTCCACATCCCGGTTCAACCCTAACCCTAGCCGTAACCACAGCCCAAACCCTAATCCTACCTTCATGTCCACATCCCGGTTCAACCCTAACCCTAGCCGTAACCACAGCCCAAACCCTAATCCTACCTTCATGTCCACATCCCGGTTCAACCCTAACCCTAAGCTCCACCACAGCCCTAACACTAATCCTACCTTAATGTCCACATCCCGGTTCAACCCTAACCCTGGCCGTAACCACAGCCCTAACCCTAATCCTACCTTCATTTCCACATCCCGGTTCAACCCTAACCCTATCCTTAACCACAGCCCTAACCCTAATCCTACCTTAATGTTCAAATCCTGGTTCAACCTTAGCCCTAGCCTCAACCGCAACCCTAACCCTAGCCCTAGCTTCAACCCTAGCCTCAACGCTATCTGTGAGGTGATGGTGGTGGGACTTACAGCCTGTTCCTGGCAGATCTGTGTGAGTCGTTCCAGCTGCTCCTCCCTGACAGCCTTGGTCTTCTCACACTGCAGGATCTCCAGCTCCATCTCTACCTTCACCTGTAACACATAGGCTGAGAGAGGGAGGATACAGATAGAGAGGGGAAGAGACAGATAGAGAGAGGGAAGAGACAGATAGAGAGAGAGAAGAGACAGATAGAGAGAGAGAAGAGACAGATAGAGAGAGAGAAGAGACAGATAGAGAGAGAGAAGAGACAGATAGAGAGAGAGAAGAGACAGATAGAGAGAGAGAAGAGACAGATAGAGAGAGAGGGAAGAGACAGATAGAGAGAGAGGGAAGAGACAGATAGAGAGAGAGGGAAGAGACAGATAGAGAGAGAAGAGACAGATAGAGAGAGAAAAGACAGATGGAGAGAGAAGAGACAGATAGAGAGAGGGAAGAGACAGATAGAGAGAAGAGACAGATAGAGAGAGAGGGAAGAGACAGATAGAGAGAGAGAAGAGACAGATAGAGAGAGAGGGGAGAGACAGATAGAGAGAGAGGGAAGAGACAGATAGAGAGAGAGGGAAGAGACAGATAGAGAGAGAAAAGACAGATAGAGAGAGAAAAGACAGATAGAGAGAGGGAAGAGACAGAGAGAGAAGAGACAGATAGAGGGAGAAGAGACAAATAGAGAGAGGGAAGAGACAGATAGAGAGAGAAGAGACAAATAGAGAGAGGGAAGAGATAAATAGAGAGAGAGAAGAGACAGATAGAGGGAAGAGAGAGAAGAGACAGATAGAGAGAGAGGGAAGAGACAGATAGAGAGAGAAGAGACAGATAGAGAGAAGATACAGATAGAGAGAGAAGAGACAGATAGAGAGGGAAGAGAGATAGAGAGAGAGAAGAGACATATAGAGAGAGAGGAGACAGATAGAGACAGATAGAGAGATAGAGAGAGGGAAGAGACAGATAGAGAGAGGGAAGAGACAGATAGAGACAGATAGAGAGAGAGAAGAGACAGATAGAGAGAGAGAAGAGACAGATAGAGAGAGAGAGAGAAGAGACATAGAGAGAGAGAGAGAAGAGACAGATAGAGAGAGAAAAGACAGATAGAGAGAAGAGACAGATAGAGAGAGGGAAGAGACAGATAGAGAGAAGAGACAGATAGAGAGAGAATAGACAGATAGAGAGAGGGAAGAGACAGATAGAGAGAGAGAAGAGACAGAAAGAGAGAGACGAGATAGGGGAGGGAGAGAGAAAGGGATTAGACCATATCTTCACTCAAAACCAAACACATGCACACACAGCCTGGCCTCAGAGCCATACGAAACATACTATACGTATTTCTGAGGACCTCCAATACGTATGATATATACGCACACAAGACACAGAAGTCCACATGCTCTGGTATTGACTTCAGCTGAGTCATATTCCCTCTTCTGTTCTACACAGTGACCTTAGTGCACATCTCCTCTTCTGCTACGGCTGATTTTCCTGTTTAGGGCCAGATTACTAGGCCATACAGACTGGGACTTTTTTTGTGTAGCAGCAGAGTGAATAACCAAGGCCTCTACAGACCTACTAGTGAACTACTGACAGCAGGCAGTGCCTGCAGCCATCTCTCTCCAGCAGCTCTGCTCTGCTCTCCCATAGCCTATTAATAGAGCTGTTGATGTGAACATGCAGGGACAGGGAGGGAGACACCAGAGGGGGCAGGCCGGAACAGCACAGCAGAACGCATGGGGAGGGAGAGCAGAGGGGGGAGGAAGAAACAGCGGAACTCAGGGCTGGGGAGGGAGGGGGAGAGCAGAGGGGGGAGACAGGCACAGCAGAACTCATACTCAACAAGGGGAGCAGAGCAGAGGGGGCAGGCAGGCACAGCCAAATTCACATTCACCAAGGGGAAGCTGAAGTGGGGGATTATTAGCTGCCCAATTTGTGCATGGCTATAATAAGCATGTCAAAGACGGCTGGTGTACTGTGTGTGTGCGTGTGTGACTGCTGACAGCTGCTGGCATGGCAGGACATGCCGAGCAGCAGTGTAATTCGCACCATGGTTGATTCCACAGCACCTCCGTCACAAGAGCCTGTTCCACTCTCACCTCTCCTCTCAGCTCAGGCCAAGTGCAAAGCCCCTGGCCTCCACACCTCTCTCTCTCTCTCTCTCTCTCTCCATCTCTTTCTCTCCCCCTCCCTCTATTTCTGTCTCTCTCTCTCGCTCTCTCTCGCTCTCTCTCTCTCAATTCAATTTCAATTCAATTTAAGGGCTTTATTGGCATGGGAAACGTGTGTTCTCTCTCTCTCTCTCTCTCTCTCTCTCCATCCATCTATCTGATACTTTTTTAGTGAGAGACGAAAGGAAAGAATGTATTCTATCTTATTACTTTTCTTGGTGTGTAATCGATGTTGCTCTCGACTCTCCAGCACTTACTGTATTGGTGCGAGTTTGATTTTCTTGCTAAGCGTGGCTGGCTGCCTAACTACCCAACTCAATCACTCAAACACATCTAAACAAACAGGTTGAAGAAAATCAGGGGCTCATGCCCTGGAGACAGATACTCTGAATGAATGTGAAGTACTAAGTTGTTCTCTAAAGTGATTGCATTGTTTTGTTGATGATTGTATTGCTGCAGAATTAATCAATGCTGTTGGGCGTTTCGTCTGTTGACGTCTAAAAACGACTTAACATGCTTTAGATGTACCGCATTATGATTACTGCACCATTTTCTGATATGACTAGTGTTGGATTTTAACTTACTTTCTCAAAATGCTAATATCGGATTTAGCATCAAAGCAGAGCTGATAAATTAGTTAATTTCACCTGGATTGGCAATAATACTAGTACAAACTATATGTACAGTATTTCAGATTCTATGTAGCTCTTAAACTGAGTGTACGAAAACATTAAGGACACCTTCAAAATAGCATCAATTCATCGGGGCATGGACTGTACAAGGTGTGGAAAGCGTTCCACAGGGATACTGGCCCATGTTGACGCCAATGTTTCCCACAGTTGTGTCAAGTTGGCTGGTGGACCATTCTTGATACACACGGTAAACTGTTGAGCGTGAAAAACCCAGCAGTATTGCAGTTCTTGATGCAAACATTTTACATTGACATTTTAGTCATTTAGCAGACGCTCTTATCCAGAGCGACTTACATGAGCAATTAGGGTTAAGTGCCTTGCTCAAGGGCACATCGACAGATATTTCACCTAGTCAACTCGGGGATTAGTACCAGCGACCTTTCAGTTACTGGCACAATGCTCCTTATCACTAAGCTACCTGCCGCCCCGGTGCGCCTGGCACCTACTACCATACCCCATTCAAAGGCACTTAAATATTTTGTCTTGCCCATTCACTCTCTGAATTGCACACACACAATCCATGTCTCAATTGTCTCAAGACTTAAAAATCCTTCTTTAACCTGTCTCCTCCCCTTGATCTACACTGATTAAAGTGGATTTAACAAGTGACACCAATAAGGGATCATAGCTTTCACCTGGATTTACCTGTTCCATCTTATGTCATGGAAATTGTAGGTGTCCTTAATGTTTTGTACACTCAGGGTATGTAGGCCTATGTAGCTCTTATGTAGACTACAGAGGTCATGTACTGTATGTACACTGTTTCTGGTCTGGAGATTGGTCGATCATACATGCAGAGCTGATGGTAAAGTCATGAAAGTATACTGTCTATAGCTAGAGAGACTGAGGTCTGTAGGTTGATCATACATGCACAGCTCTCACTGAGACTGAGGGTGACCTCCTGTTAGAAATCGATCTGCATTACATTAGCATAATGTAGAACAGCCGGTATAGTCATTATCATGGCTTCTCTGAATCTGTTTAAACAGGGCTTTGGATCAATACCAGTTTAAGTAGGAGAATGGGTGGCAATTTACTCCGAGGGATGATCAATAACTATATTGTTCTGAATAGTAAATAATGTGTATAATCATGGGGAGAATGGGGTCGTGTTGTCATTGCAGGATTGATTCACCAATCGTGTATTGAATAAGCAATAGACTTTATCATCCTTAGGTGAAGTATGATATTTTCGAATTTAGCGCTAAAATAAAAAACATTTTTGTCATTATTGTCATTTAGCAGACGCTCTGATCCAGAGCGACTTACAAAGTGCATTCATCTTAAGATAGCTAGGTGAGACAACCAAGTATCACAGTCATAGTCCCTCTTGTAGAAGATCAGTCAGGTGTAATAATTAAGGACTGATAGTTGAAGTTCAAACTCATCAATTGGTACAACGTAAGGTTGTTTCATTTTGCAATAATATCTCACTAGAGCCAGTCCTAACTAACTAACCGTCCATCTAAGAGTAATACCAAGAACACTAAGGAAAGCTGTTGACTGAGAAGGACGATGACTACACCTAGGTCATGAATACTCTAGTAAGACATCCTCCAGCAGGGCTTTGACAGACAGATAGACAGACAGACAGACAGACAGGGGAGGCAGGGACACAAGGGAGCGTCTGGTCTGCTCCGTCCTCGGTCTCACCGTCGATGATTCTCTTGACCCTCCAGATGCGCAGGGTGATGATGAGGCTGATGGCGTCCCAGGGGCTGCTGGGGCCGTTGGCTACCGTGGAGGCTACCATAGGGGCCAGGGACAGCACAATGACCGCCCCATCAAACACCTGTAGGCATGAGTACACACACACAAACACAAACACACACACATCACATGCTACACTGTCACAGACTAGTCATCTTTGTCCATTCTACACAGTCATTAGAAGAGATTACATTGTCTGATGTTTATTATATGAGGACATTTGCAATGCACACAGACTTTTTGGCAGCATTTAACATTTAACAACTGTCGTGAATTGATTTATGGAAATAGTTTTTTTGTTCAATGATAAAACTCATGATTTCTCGAGGGAAAGTTACTATATTTTCATTACTTGCTATGAAGCTTGCTAAATTAATCTTACCTCTACTTTGTTCTCAATGTAGTCCCAAATCCCAAGGACGACAATCCTGAAGACAGTCTGTGAAAAGAGGGAGAGAGAGAATGGATGGAAGGGGAGGAAAAAAGCTCAATACAACCTCTCCCATGACATGCAAAACATTGTCACTCTCCTCAGGTTTCAACACATCTATAACACATTCTGAAGAGTCATTTGGATATGGACAAAAAAAGTTACAGTCTCCATTTATATACTGCTGCTGTGAATGTGGGCTTTCTTCAGCTCAAGCCTTCCTTTTCTACATGGTCACAGAAAGTAACATATCAAATCTTTGAAGGATACTTTTTATAAGTCTTTCGATCGATCAGAATGTCAGGGGAGGGTGGGAAAAGGATATTGATCCTGGACACTGTACAATGGCCCTCCTAGTTGTCTGATCTTACCTGATCCATTATGTACAGTAACACACACTAGTGTTGGGTTGGGATGGTCCTTTATTTGGAAAAGGTGGATGATAGAGTAACAATCTAATCATGCTGAAAGGGTGACAATGGAAAAGTGGCCTGTCTCATTCATCATGCAGTAGCACATTATGAAAACAACGGCTCCACTGTCAGAGAGAAGCAGAGAGGGACATTCCCTTTTTAGGGTCCTGCTCTCTGATTGGTGGATTGGAAGCAGATGGTGACCATTTAATGAGTCAATGTTCCTATAGTTACAGTAACTATAGTTTAGTTTTTAATATATAGACCTTGAATAACATTCCAATCTGACACCTTTCATCTATAGTGTCAGGGAGCAAAGGTGTTATAAGGTGTTGGGTGGATCATATGACTGTAACCCAAGCCCTAAACCTTGTTAACCTCCTCTTTAATTATTATTTAACCGGTGTGTGTGTGTGTGTGTGTGTGTGTGTGTGTGTGTGTGTGTGTGTCATTCTTACCTCAGTGAAGAAGAGTGAAAGGATGGCAAGGCTGATCCAATGGATGATGCTGGCAAATTGAACAGCATTGGCAACTGGAATAAATAACAAGAGAAGAGAAAAATGTGTATCTTAAAGGATGGTGACTCCTTTACTGCTTGGTCTTAATGGAATCGATCAAAATCTGGCAGATAAATGGTGCATAGATATGAAATGATCATGCCTTTTACCACTATTCCTCATTTCCATCTAACAGTGTTGTAAACGCTCCCTCCCCCCTCTCTTCTTCTCCTTCCCCCTCCATCGGTCCATCAGCCCATTTATCCCTCTCTGTATCTCCCTCCATTAATCCATGTGCCAACCTGTACCTCTCCATCTCCTCCAACACTAATTCCCTCCTTCCCACTCCCTCCATTTGTCTTTCCAGAGCTGGCAACAGGACAGCCAGGACAGTCAGAATCTGTGGTAATGCATCTGAAGTGACTGGTGTCCTGTAGTCCCCAGAGCAGAGCAGAGTGGAGTGGAGCGAGAATCAGCTATCAATACTGACCTGTCTCTTGGGCTGCGTCTCAAATGGCACCTTATTCCCTATATAGTGCACTACTTTTTATCAGGGCCCAAAGGGCTCTGGTCAAAAGTAGTGCAGTATGTAGGGGATAGGGTACCATTTGGGACACAACCTTGGCTTACAGCCCATAATGTAATCAATGATGACACCTGCCCAGACAGTCAGTGCTGTTGAGTAGAGACTAGTTCATAGAGTCATTTACTATCCCGGCTGGCAATGCTGTTTCTCTCTAATATGGGCCTTTCAGTCTCCTTACTTTCCTCTCTTTGGTAAGAAATGTAATCATGTTTATAAAACAGTTGTATATAAGGTTGGAACGCATGTTAATGCAGTATCATGATAATTGTCTCTATGAGCTGTATTCCCAAAACATGGGTCACAGGATCAAGGGAGCACAGGACTACCCAAGCCTAACTTTCTAGAGTCACTAGCACACAGTGTATAAGGATATTCCTTTACTGTCAATGCTAAGGATAGTTACATTGTAGATGCTTGGTGTCTATGAGGAGTTCCACGGTTAAGAAGACCACCACCAGGATGACCAGTGCCACCAGGAAACAGTTGAAGCCTGCACTGAGCAGACACACCTGCCACAAGGCTACCCTCCGACCACAGCACGGCTTCAACCAGTTAGACCTGGAGGGAGGGAGGGAAAGAGGAGAGGAGGAGATAGGGAGAGAGGAGAAAGGAGGAGGAGAGAGGGACAAGAGAGTCAGTGTTAGTACACCAAAGACAGGGAGAAAGTACTTGTATATGGAGTACTTGTATACAAGTACTTGTATATGGACACAGGTTTGTATTCACCATTTGCTTCTTCAACGATCCTACTCCAAAAACAAAAAAAAAAAAACATTGTAAAGTGGTTATCCCACTGGCTATAAGGTGAATGCACCTATTTGTAAGTCGCTCTGGATAAGAGCGTCTGCTAAATGACGTAAATGTAATGTTCCTTCTAATTGCCAGCAAGGGGTGCTATTTAACACATAACCGCATCAATGCAATGTAGTGAACCAATTTCTAAACCCAGCCTGGGTTTGGTGGGCCGGGGCAGTGGAGGGGGAAGAGAGTGAACAGAACAGAGGCTGCATTAAGACAGAAAGACACTGAGGCTCTTTGAGTTGGTGACTCGTCTCTCAGGCATATCAGTGAGAGGATTAGTAAAGCAACTATATTCAGAGGGCAATGAAGGGGTGACTGTAGATTAGAAGACTCCATATAACAGTAATGAATTTCAAGTTATTGAAAGAAAACACATGGATAAAATGTTATACATAGCTCTTTCCCAGACCCACTGTTCCCTCCCTCTATTAGCAGTGGGAGACAGACAGGAGAAACGATGCCAGAGCTCCAGCCAGAATGGAAACTTGGCAAGTCCTCTTCTACTCCTTTCACTGCTCCCCATGTACTGGGCCTGGCATAATCACACCACTTCTGTGATCATGTCTTCATTCCCTAGCATGGTGCTAATTAGAGCTAAAACAATCAGTGGCAGTGGGCAGAATCAGTGGCAGTGGAATGGAATAAAGCTCTATTTTTATCAGGGTTAGGGTCAATTCCATTTCAATCCAGTCAGGATGTAAACTGTAATTCTAATTCATTTTACTTCCTGAATTTACTGAAATTCATTGACATGAAATTGACCCCAAATCTGATTTTCATACAGTCAGGTAGGAGTTGTGTAGATTGGCCATTGGACTATTACTGATAGGACCAAGGCACGGGGCATGGGAGCAGAGCAGAGAAGAGCAGTGCTCAGGGCACTCCCCTTCACACACGCATATATTCCCAGGGTAGAGATGCTTATGTATCACGTCCTCATTTGAGGGCAACTGCTGCTGTTGTTAAGTTATTAGTAGGGAATGAGGCTTGGCTGGAATGCCTTTAGATGTTTAAATGGGGCCATTTAGTGTAAATGTTAAGCGACGTGTGGATATGAATATGCAAGTGATACTGTATGTATGAGCCTCATAATATTATGTAGGAATTGTTACATGAACTGTGTCTTACTTACTCATGCAAACGAGAACGATACACCATTTGGGTGTGTGTGTGTGCTTACAGGATGTGCCCAATTATACCACAGTGAATGATAAACAGGCATCCTCTCTGAAGTATTAATATTATTCTCCTCTATTCATTCCGACTTCATCCTGAGTAGGTTAACACGAGGCAATGAGCAAAGGACTCTTATAGCAGCTGCTGAACTGTTCCCTTCACCCCCTTCTTCTCCTCTCAGTCTCTCTCTCTCTCTGAGGGTAGTGGTAGGTACACTTGGCACAGGCAAACCCACAAGCCTGTAAACAATGCTAGGCTAATCTAATAGAGCCATAATCATGCTGTTAGCAATCATCTTTCTGGCGCTCGGTGAGGCTCGGTGGGGCTGGAGTGTGTATGGTGGGCCAGATGGTGTTGACTCTGCTCTCTCTCTCTACCGTCGGTGGCCGTGGTGCCTCAGCCAGACTCACAGGATGCAGTTACCACCATGCCAGCCTGGGCCTGGATACCTCATCTCCACGTCCCCTTATTTCCTTATCTCATCTCTGCAACGTATAGGGGACAGACAGCAGGGTGGAGTCATATGCTAGAGCTCATGTTAGAAAAGTGCCATAGATTTGACAGATCTGCTCAGATTTTTACATGTATTTCATTTATTTTTGTTGTCATTTGGCAGACGCTCTTATCCAGAGCAACTTACAGGAGCAATTAGGGTTACGTGCCTTTGTCACACTCTGGCTCCAGGACTGTGTGTTGGAGCCAGGGTGTATTTCATTTGGTGGTGTTGGGGTTGGGTGAGTTTCATTTTGTTTGTGTTTAGTGGTGATTGGTCAATGACTCCCAATCGGAGGTAACGAGTGTCAGCTGTCGGCTCGTTATCTCTGATTGGGAGCCATATTTAAATGTCTGTGTTCACCTTGTGGTTGTGGGTTTTTGTTCCATGTTTCGGTCAGTGTTACAGAGGACTTCACTATCGTCATTGGTTGTTTTTTCGTGGTTGCTTTATTTAATAAAGTCATTATGTTCACTCGCAACGCTGCGTATTGGTCCGCTTCCTCAGACGATCGTGACAGAAAAACCCACCATAAAAGGACCAAGCAGCGTGTCAAGCGGCAACAGGATCCACCTACACAGGATTTATATCCACCCATAAAGGATTCATGGACATGGGAGGAGATACTGGATGGTAAGGGTCCTTGGGCACAACCGGGAGAATATCGCCTCCCTCGTGAAGAGCTGGAGGCAGCTAAAGCCGAGAGGAGGCGATATGAGGAGGCAGCACGGAGGCAAGGCTGGAAGCCCGGGAGTACTACCCAAAAAATTTTTTGGGGGGGGCACATGGCTTGGGCGCCTGGGCAGCAGGAGGCTGCCACAGGGAGATGTGGAGAGAAGGCTATCGGATTACGGGAGCCATTGGCGAGTAGAGGGAGGGAAGTTGTTGTCGCACGGCATGAGAGACTGAAGTGTGTTACCAGTCCGGTCCGGCCCGTTCCTGATCCCCAGTTAAGGCCAGTGGTGTGTGTTCCCGGTACGGACCGGCCTGTTCCTGCTCCAAGCACGTATCCTACGGGGTGCGTCACCAGCCCAGCCCGGCCTGTTCCTTCAGAGCCGTCCGCCAGACCCGGAGCCGCTAGAGCCTTCCGCCAGACAGAATCATACACCTGCTATGGAATCAGCAGGAGCCGACGCAGCCTATGCTGGACTGGAGGCTCGGGTTCGTGACCGGCAGGAGCGGCTCATGCGGATGGGAGCCGCCCTGCTGGAGGTGATGACTGCAATCCGAGGCTGGGGTCCGCCTCCACCGCTAGCCGCCCAGCCAGCACCATCAGCCAGCCATGAGCAGCCAGACCCGTCAGCCAGCCATGAGCAGCCAGATCCGTCAGCCAGCCATGAGCAGCCAGATCCGTCAGCCAGCCATGAGCAGCCAGATCCGTCAACCAGCCATGAGCAGCCAGATCCGTCAGCCAGCCACGAGCAGCCAGATCCGTCAGCCAGCCATGAGCAGCCAGATCCGTCAGCCAGCCATGAGCAGCCAGATCCGTCAGCCAGCCATGAGCAGCCATATCCGTCAGCCAGCCATGAGCAGCCAGACCCGTCAGCCAGCCATGAGCAGCCAGATCCGTCAGCCAGCCACGAGCAGCCAGATCCGTCAGCTAGCCATGAGCAGCCAGATCCGTCAGCCAGCCATGAGCAGCCAGATCCGTCAGCCAGCCACGAGCAGCCAGACCCGTCAGCCAGCCATGAGCAGCCAGATCCGTCAGCCAGCCATGAGCAGCCAGATCCGTTCAGCTAGCCATGAGCAGCCAGATCCGTCAGCCAGCCATGAGCAGCCAGATCCGTCAGCCAGCCATGAGCAGCCAGATCCGTCAGCCAGCCGCGAGCAGCCAGATCCGTTAGCCAGCCATGAGCCGTCCAGCCAGGATCCGCCAGAGCCGTCCAGCCAGGATCCGCCAGAGCCGTCCAGCCAGGATCCGCCAGAGCCGTCCAGCCAGGATCCGCCAGAGCCGTCCAGCCAGGATCTGCCAGAGCCGTCCAGCCAGGATCCGTCAGCCAGCCATGAGCCGTCCAGCCAGGATCCGCCAGAGCCGTCCAGCCGGGATCCGCCAGAGCCGTCCAGCCGGGATCCGCCAGAGCCGTCCAGCCGGGATCCGCCAGAGCCGTCCAGCCGGGATCCGCCAGAGCCGTCCAGCCGGGATCCGCCAGAGCCGCCCAGCCGGGATCCGCCAGAGCCGTCCAGCCGGGATCCGCCAGAGCCGTCCAGCCGGGATCCGCCAGAGCCGTCCAGCCGGGATCCGCCAGAGCCGTCCAGCCGGGATCCGCCAGAGCCGTCCAGCCGGGACCCGCCAGAGCCGTCCAGCCGGGACCCGCCAGAGCCGTCCAGCCGGGATCCGCCAGAGCCGTCCAGCCGGGATCCGCCAGAGCCGTCCAGCCGGGATCCGCCAGAGCCGGCCAGCCGGGATCCGCCAGAGCCGGCCAGCCGGGATCCGCCAGAGCCGGCCAGCCGGGATCCGCCAGAGCCGTCCAGCCGGGATCCGCCAGAGCCGTCCAGCCGGGATCCGCCAGAGCCGTCCAGCCGGGATCCGCCAGAGCCGTCCAGCCGGGACCCGCCAGAGCCGTCCAGCCGGGACCCGCCAGAGCCGTCCAGCCGGGACCCGCCAGAGCCGTCCAGCCGGGACCCGCCAGAGCCGTCCAGCCGGGATCCGCCAGAGCCGTCCAGCCGGGATCCGCCAGAGCCGTCCAGCCGGGATCCGCCAGAGCCGACCAGCCGGGAGCCACCAGAGCCGTCCAGCCAGTATCCGCCATTCAGCCTGGTACTGCCCCTTAGTCCGGTACTGCCCCTTAGTCCGGTACTGCCCCTTAGTCCGGTGCTGCCCCTTAGTCCGGTGCCGCCCCTTAACCCAGTGGGGTTTAGTTGGGGGGGTGGTCATGTGGAGGAGGCTAGGGAAGCGGGTGGTGACTAAGGTGGGATGGGGACCACGACCAGGGGCAGAACCGCCACCGTGGACAGACGCCCACCCAGACCCTCCCCTAGACTGTATGCTGGTGCGCCCGGAGTTCGCACCTTTAGGGGGGGGTACTGTCACACTCTGGCTCCAGGACTGTGTGTTGGAGCCAGGGTGTATTTCATTTGGTGGTGTTGGGGTTGGGTGAGTTTCATTTTGTTTGTGTTTAGTGGTGATTGGTCAATGACTCCCAATCGGAGGTAACGAGTGTCAGCTGTCGGCTCGTTATCTCTGATTGGGAGCCATATTTAAATGTCTGTGTTCACCTTGTGGTTGTGGGTTTTTGTTCCATGTTTCGGTCAGTGTTACAGAGGACTTCACTATCGTCATTGGTTGTTTTTTCGTGGTTGCTTTATTTAATAAAGTCATTATGTTCACTCGCAACGCTGCGTATTGGTCCGCTTCCTCAGACGATCGTGACAGCCTTGCTCAAGGGCACAGACAGATTTTTCACCTAGATGGCTCGGGGATTCAAACAAGCGACCTTTCGGTTACTGGCCCAGCGCTCTTAACCGACAGGCTACCTGCCGCAGATCAGCTGCTAGGAGAATGGTAATACTTTGGAAATTAAAGAATAAAGTATACACTAATTATTCTGTTCTCTTCACACTGCGTGTGATACATAATGATACATCTCAACCAATCAACTATTTCCTCCAGGTCTCTCTAACCACCCCACCTGACAGCATACAGTATGTTACCATACTAGAGGGGATGTCATTGAACAAACTCAAGCTGCTAGGCCTAAATCCCTGTTTTACCCTCCAAACATGGCCATGCCAAAAACCATGAGACCCTAAGCATTATGCTGCTTTTAGACTGTAACACCAGTGTTACACTAGTGTATACACCCTTATGGTATACTAGGGAAATTGTGTTTTCCCTAGTATAACAGTTGCTTTGTGAGAAGGTGTTAAAGTTCACAGTGAGCCATTGTTATGTAAATGACAGCTGAAATGTACCATTAGCCTGGCTTTGGCCCCAAGTGATAGCAGGTCCGCCGGAGCCATGGCCCAGTAAGACACGGGTGCCGACCCGCGTCGATGGAAACAGAAAAGTTTGAGCCTTTTGGGTAAAATAATGGGGTAAATCCTGTATGGCCATTAAGACATTGGTTCCCAACTCCAGTCCTCGAGTACCCCCAACAGCAGACATTTTTATTTCAAGCAAACCTGCCTTAAGAGACAGAGCAATTTATCTAATTAGGTAGATCCTATCATCCTTTCTACTGTTCTAGCCGTCACAGGTATATAAAATAAAGGCAATGTTATTAATCATCTAAGTGAAATATATGGGAACAAAAGAACAGTAAGGAATGGAGATAATTTTTCCCATCAAAAAGGCTCCAGTTAAGGTTATCTATGACAGCTGTGAAAGTGATGTATTGTGGGTAGTTCATGGATATAGACCTACACATCATTGTGTAACACCTGACTTTTGGTGGTGACCTTACTTGACAGTTGAAGGAGTTGCTTTGATTTGCTTTGGGGCAATTCTCTGCAGTTATATTCTACATTCAAATGCATCTCAGGAACGCATCGTTTCGTAGTTCATTTATACTGTCCTCCGCAGAGAGGGTAAAATATGATAATTTCTCCAGAACAATAAAAAGCCTTGAGTAGGAGTAGTAAAACAAAGTATTAAAGATAAATTACTCTGTTCACAAGCTGAATGTGCTGAAAAACACTTCAGGGCCTCATTACTAAAGGAGAAATGGTACTTTAAAAGAGTGAAACTGCAAAAACTGCATGAGAGAAACTACATGTAACTGCCTAAATAAAGTGTCTTAATAGGGTGTTAGGCCATCATGAGCCACAACAGCTTCAATGCACCTTGGCATAGATTCTACAAGTGACTGGAACACTATTGGAAGGATGAGACACCATTCTTCCACAAGAAATTCCATAAATTTGTGTTTTTTTTTATGGTTGTGGAAAACGCTGTCTCAGGCGCCGCTCCAGAATCTCCCATACAGTAAACAATGGCCTGCCTAGCATTTTTATACATGACCCTGAGCATGATGGGATGTTAATTGCTTAATTAACTCAGGAACCACACCTGTGTGGAAGCACCTGCTTTCAATATACTTTGTATCCCTCATTTACTCAAGTGTTTCCATTATCTAGGCAGTTACCTGTACATTACAATTACTATCCCTTACAAGACAATATGGGCTGAATTCCTGGCCAAGAACTGGACTAAACAGCACTGAATAAAGATTCTACATTGAACATGCTTTTCAGTCCAGGAGTAGGCTAATGTTTTAGGAAACCAACCCTGCATGTTTTCACAAACAGTAGGCCAAAAGACAAGACATCGGGCTCGATTCAATCCGTATAGAGGAAGTTTAACGCTATAGCCCGATTCAATTTTAAAGGTAATTTCCGATTGAGCCGAACTATGCAGCGTTTACTGTGAATGCCTTTAAATTTCAATCGCACTATAGCACTGAACTTCCGCGATACGGATTGAATCGAGCCCTCTGGTCTCATCCACTCAAGGAAAGAACAACACCACACTATGTCACAGACAAGGGCCTGCAGAAAGGGGTGCATCATGGACATGACATCACATAGGCTAAACTCTGAGGAGTCAACAAAACAATGACATACCAGACATCCTAAATATGTACAGCACACTTATATCCTTAACTCATGTCTGGACATGGATGTCCCAAAGGAACACACTCTGACACTCTCTCACCCTCTCTCTTTCATGCATTATTCCTGTCTGTCTCTTTCTCTCTTTTGTGTCTCTCTCTCTAATTCTTCCTGTCTATGATGCTCTCTTCCTGTCTCTCTCTGTCTCTATCACTCTCTCCATCTCTCTCCCTCTTCACACGTCCGTGTAGGATAGATTGATAAAGGCATCAGTGGAGCCCTGGTGCGGAGGAGATTGAACCGGGCTGGACAGGGAAACAGAGGAGGTAGATTAAATCATGCTATCAATATGACCGAGCTGAGTGGCGCGAGCAAGGAGTGTGCGGCTAAACACAGCAATCAGCCAACATCCCTCCCTCAGAGTGCAGATGGTCCATGATAAAGACAAGGACTCCAACTCCTACACACACTGACTGACTGCAGTAGATGATACACCACCTCTCTCTCTCTCTCTCTCTGATCTCTTATTTGCCTTCATCAGGGCTCGGATTAGAATTTATTAGCCAATCACAGATGATTTGTATTACACAGTCTATTTGCTCAAGCATCACAGCAGAATCAGGGGGAACAGGAGGATTGAGCTGCCTTCATCTCCCTTCCTTCTCTTCCTTCCCTTCAAACACATTATCAGGACGTGACCTTTTAGATCATTGCAGGAAATATAGACCTACTCACTGGCTCCCCAGTCTCGAGAGAGAGAGAGAGAGAGAGAGGTAGAGAGAGGTAGATAGAGAGAGAGAGAGAGAGAGAGAGAGAGAGCAATTGAGGACCAAACTGAATGAATCAGAAGGAATTCCTCTGAACTGAACTTATTGTGGTATTGTATTGACTGGAAGTATTTCTCTGAACTAAACTTCTTGTGGTATCGTATTGACTGGAAGTCTTTCTCTGAACTGAACTTCTTGTGGTATTGTATTGAATGGAAGTCTTTCTCTGAACTGAACTTCTTGTGGTATTGTATTGACTGGAAGTCTTTCTCTGAACTTAACTTCTTGTGGTATTGTATTGACTAGAAGTCTTTCTCTGAACTATATTATGGCATTCGAATTCATAAACAATCCTTCAGCTAGCACAAATCTCATTGCTGCTGTGGCGCGGAGCAGGCCCCCTTGATCATTTATAGTGACCCAGTTGTATTGATCTTTCTATTACTTCTTTACTGCGCACAGAGTCCAACTTCTGACAAACTGAAGCTTAAGCTCATCCCTAAACTAAGGACCCTAGGATTAAACACCTCCCTCTGCAACTGGATCCTGGACTTCCTGACAGGCCGCCCCCAGGTGGTGAGGGTAGGCAACAACACATCCACGCTGACCCTCAACACAGGGGGCCCTCAGGGGTGCGTGCTTAGTCCCCTCCTGTACTCTCTGTTCACCCACGACTGCGTGGCCGCGCACGACTCCAACACCATCATTAAGGAGGCTAAAAAGATTTGGCATGGGCCCTCAGATCCTCAAAAGGTTATACAGCTGCACCACTGAGAGCATCTTGACTGGCTGCATCACCTCTTGGTATGGCAACTGTTTGGCATCCGACCGCAAGGTGCTACAGAGGGTAGTGCGTATGGCCCAGTACATCACTGGGGCAGAGCTCCCTGCCATCCAGGACCTCTATACCAGGCAGTGTCAAAGGAAGGCCCTACAAATTGTCAAAGACTCCAGCCACCCAAGTCATAGAACGTCCTCTTTGCTTCCGCACGGCAAGTGGTAACGATGCACCAAGTCTGGAATCAACAGGACCCTGAACAGCTTCTACCCCCAAGCAATAAGACTGCTAAATAGTTAGTTACAGTAAATAGTTAACAAATAGCTACCTGGACTATCTGCATTGCACTAACTCTTTTGACTCATCACATAGGCTGCTGCTACTGTGTGCTATCTATCCTGTTGCCTAGTCACTTTATCCCTACCTATATTTTTACATTTACATTTATGTCATCCAGAGCGACTTACAAATTGGTGCATTCACCTTATGATAGCCAGTGGGACAACCACTTTACAATGTATTTATTTTTGTATATTTTTCAAATTTTTATTTTTAGAGTATATTTGTAATTTTCATTTGTTTTATATATATATGTATATATATATATATTTTTGTGGGGGTAGGGGGTGGGGGTAGAAGGATAACTTTTATACTATCCCAGGTATTCCTTAAAGAGGTAGGGTTTCAAGTGTCTCCGGAAGGTGGTCAGTGACTCCGCTGTCCTGGCGTCGTGAGGGAGCTTGTTCCACTATAGGGGTGCCAGAGCAGCGAACAGTTTTGACTGGGCTGAGCGGGAACTGTGCTTCCGCAGAGGTAGGGGGACCAGCAGGCCAGAGGTGGAAGAACGCAATGCCCTCGTTTGGGTGTAGGGACTGATCAGAGCCTGAAGGTAAGGAGGTGCCGTTCCCCTCACAGCTCCGTAGGCAAGCACCATGGTCTTGTAGCAGACTGGAAGCCAGTGGAGTGTGCGGAGGAGCGGGATGACGTGAGAGAACTTGGGAAGGTTGAACAACAGACGGGCTGCAGCGTTCTAAATGAGTTGTAGGGGTTTAATGGCACAAGCAGGTAGCCCAGTAATCCAGACGGGAGATGACAAGTGCCTGGATTAGGACCTGTGCCACTTCCTGTGTAAGGTAGGGTCGTACTCTGCGAATGTTGTAGAGCATGAACCTACAGAATCGGGTCACCGCTTTGATGTTAGCGGAGAACGACAGGGTGTTGTCCAGGGTCACGCCAAGGTTCTTTGCACTCTGGGAGGAGGACACAACGGAGTTGTCAACCGTGATGGTGAGATCATGGAGCGGGCAGTCCTTCCCCGGGAGGAAGAGCAGCTCCATCTTGCCGAGGTTCAGCTTAAGGTGGTGATCCGACATCCACACTGATATGTCTGCCAGACATGCAGAGATGCGATTCGCCACCTGTTTATCAGAAGGGGGAAAGGAGAAGATTAATAGTGTGTCGTCTGCGTAGCAATGATAGGAGAGGCCATGTGAGGACATGACAGAGCCAAGTGATTTGGTGTATAGAGAGAATAGGAGAGGGCCTAGAACTGAGCCCTGGGGGACACCAGTGGTGAGAGCACGTGGTGCGGAGACAGATTCTCGCCACGCCACCTGGTAGGAGCGACCTGTCAGGTAGGACGCAATCCAAATGTACATATCTACCTCAATTACCTCGTACCCCTGCACATCGACTCGTTACTCATTGTGTATTTATTCCTTGTGTTATTATTTATATTTTTTCTGTTTGCATTTCAATGTTAGTCTACACCTGTGGTTTACGGAGCATGTGACAAATAACATTTGATTTGATTGATTTGATTTTATCAATACTCTGTCCGATGCCTGGCAACACTCACTGCAGCATTACTGCACAAATACATCCGAGAATACGTTTCTGAGAGGGCCTAATGAGTTGGCCCTACACACACTTTATACTTTCTCTTTCTCTTGTTTCTGTTGCCTTGAGTTCCAACTTCCAACACAAACCTGGAGAGAGAGAGAGAGAGAGAGAGAGAGAGAGAGAGAGAGAGAGAGAGAGAGAGAGAGAGAGAGAGAGAGAGAGAGAGAGAGAGAGAGAGAGAGAGAGAGAGAGAGAGAGAGAGAGAGAGAGAGAGAGAGAGAGAGAGAGAGAGAGAGAGAGAGAGATGGAGACAGAGACAGATACAAGAGCCATGTAGCATTGAGGAAAGAACAGGGGCCTCCTCCCTCACAGGGCAGTGAACTAAACCTTCCTCCCTCACAGGGCAGTGAATTAAAACCTCCTCCCTCACAGGCAGTGAACTAAACCTTCTTCCCTCACAGGGCAGTGAACTAAACCTTCCTCCCTCACAGGCAGCGAACTAAACCTTCCTCCCTCGCAGGTCAGTGAATGAAAACCTCCTCCCCCACAGGCAGTGAACTAAACCTTCCTCCCCCACAAGCAGTGAACTAAACCTTCTTCCCTCACAGGTCAGTGAATTAAAACCTCCTCCCTCACAGGCAGTGAACTAAACCTTCCTCCCTCACAGGCAGTGAACTAAACCTTCCTCCCTCGCAGGCAGTGAACTAAAACTTCCTGTCCTAATGACGACTTACTCCCCCCTCGGCTGATTCCAAATTCAATATCACCTGACAAATATGAACAGTCAGACACCATGGCAGTGTGGGGTGCCTCTCAAACTGCTGCCCCAAAAACAAATGTTCCCGCCAGGGCCCGGGCCCACACACAAAGGTTTCTACTAAAGCAAGCATGGAGAGGTGAATACCAACTAAGCACAAAATATATGCTGATTATCAATTATGTGGTGAGATCGCAGGTAATTACTTTTACATTTGAAAGGTTCCCCATTACTTATATTTAGGCACCACTGATCACGACAACCTCAGCCTGAAACTTGTCACGCCCTGGCTCTGGGGACACTGTTATGTTGAGCCAGGGTGTGTAGATCAATGTGTTTTGTTCTATGGGTGCTATTTCTATGTTGGCCAGAGTGGCTCCCAATCAGAGGCAACGAGTGTCAGTTGTTGCTGGCTGTCTCTGATTGGGAGCCATATTTATACAGTCTGTTTTTCATTCGTGTTTGTGGGATTTTGTTTCCAGTCGGTTTGTGTTAGACCGTGAACTGTCACGTATCGTTTGTTGTTTTTGATCGTGTCTCTAATTAAAGAGTATGTTTGCCTGCAACGCTGCGCCTTGGTCCTCATCTCTGTTTGACGATCCTGACAGAAAATCCCACCACAACTGGACCAAGCAGCGAGTCGAGGAGCCATCGCCAGGGAAATCCATAGCAGATCTCCGTGAGAGCTTCGACTGGGTCAAGCCAATTGAGGAGCTGAATAGCGGGAGTTGGAGGCAGAAGAGCGAGAGTTGGGTGAGAACTATAGAGGCTTTTTAGGGGGGGGCTCACGACGTCGGGGCAGCAGGAGGCCGCGATAGAGCGGTCCAGCGGGTTGGCAGAGGAGGCCGCCAGGTTACGGGGGCCACTGGTAGAAGAGGGGATGGAAGGTGTAGAGGCACGGCGAGAGGTACTGGGGTGTGTTACCAGTCCGGTCCGGCCCGTTCCAGATCCCGGTGTAGGGCCAGTGGTGTGTGTCCCCAGTACGGTCCGGTCTGTTCCTGCTCCCCGCACCAAGTCAGTGGTGCGCTCGTCAGCCCGGCTCGGCCCGTTCCTGCTCCCCGCACCAAGTCAGTGGTGCGTCACCCTCTCCTGCCCCACCAAGTCAGTGGGTCAGCCCGGCTCGGCCCGTTCCTGCTCCCCGCACCAAGTCAGTGGTGCGTTTACGTCAGCCCGGTTCGGCTCACTCCTGCTCCTCACACCAAGCCAGTGGTGTGCATTGTCAGTCCAGCACGGCCCGTGCCTGTTCCACTGGTGCCTGGTTCGGCACTGGTCAGATGTTTTACGCCGGAGCTAGAGCAATCCGCTCCATCAGTGTGCAGTCCAGCTCCGGCCAGCGGGGCCAGACCGGACCAGGGGTACTTTGGGGGGTTGGAGAGGGAGCGGGGATCAGGCCCGAGCCGGATCCGCCGCCTAGGCGGAGTGCCCACCCGGTCCCTCCCCTGTGGTATTTGGTTTACGCGGTCGGAGTCCGCGCCTTTAGGGGGGGGTACTGTCACGCCCTGGCTCTGGGGACACTGTTATGTTGAGCCAGGGTGTGTAGATCAATGTGTTTTGTTCTATGGGTGCTATTTCTATGTTGGCCAGAGTGGCTCCCAATCAGAGGCAACGAGTGTCAGGTGTTGCTGGCTGTCTCTGATTGGGAGCCATATTTATACAGTCTGTTTTTCATTCGTGTTTGTGGGATTTTGTTTCCAGTCGGTTTGTGTTAGACCGTGAACTGTCACGTATCGTTTGTTGTTTTTGATCGTGTCTCTAATTAAAGAGTATGTTTGCCTGCAACGCTGCGCCTTGGTCCTCATCTCTGTTCGACGATCCTGACAAAACTGACAAACTGAAACAGTACATAAGTCTAGCCAAGTTTTCAGGACTATCAAACTTAAGGAAATATGACATTGTAAAAAGGCTATTTATAAGGTTATTTATAAACTATTGACCAGACACATTATTACCTGACTAATACTGATTAATTCATATTAATATCAAATAGGCCAATTTATGTATTCTAGCAATGAAATTGGACAGTTACCATTAGAACTATGTCAATCCTACTGTATAATCAATAATAATTATTGTTTCTCATGCCTGGGTTGGATGCAACCTTGCCCCTCTGTAATCCAGTTACTGTTATAGTAACTACAGTGGTATCTCTCTTATAGTAACTACAGTGGATTAGTGTCCCAAGCAGCCCACAGGGGGCACTATTCTATTTGTTTAGCAGAGCAACACACAATAATGATTCCTGCTCCTGAGACTTGTTAAGGTGAAGATGATCTGGGTGAAGGATGACCAAGTTTTATTGTCACATGCACAAGTGCAGTGAATGCTTAACTTGCGAGCCCTACCCAACAGTGCACTATTCAATATCAAAAAAGTATAACTAGTAATAAATCATCTGTAGTGTCGACACTAGTAAAACAGCCCTAACTAGCCTCAACCTGTGTGGCACTTGGTGGGAGGAGAAGAAGGTCATTCTGGACGCATCAATAGGTAAACGTGTAAAAGAAGGGTATATTTTTTACTCTGTGAGTACATTTGGATGGATTGAGGGAGATAAAAGAGGGCGAGATAACAAGAATGGATGTAGGGGAAAAGAGAGAGAGAGAGAGGGAGAGAGAGAGGGTCATTGAGGATTCAGCATACAGAACACAATAGCATTTAGATTAGAATTAAGCCATAAGGCCAGAGGGGGTGTGGTATATGACCAATATACCACAACTAAGGGCTGTTCTTTTGCACGACGCATTGCGGAGTGTCTGGATACAGCCCTTAGCCGTGGTATATTGGCCATGTACCACAAACCCCAGATGTCCTTATTGTTTAATTCTAATATAAATGCTATTGTGTATGCCACGGCTGTCAGCCAATCAGCATTCAGGAATCAAACCACCCAGTTGTAGTGTCACTTGATATCAAGCTTCAAAAACACATATGATTTTGACGTACGTACATCCCTCACCTCTATCAAACTTCACCCAGTCCTAATCTCTCGTGGACAGACGCACGTAACATAAATGGTATCGTAGCTTCTGTCAACAGACTGTGGGATGTGATGACTAATGAAGAACATTGTTCCGGTGCTCAGATTTGTCCTCAGTGATCATTTGAACAAATCAAGATTTTGCAGGTGCTTGCAGCTTTCGAATTTCGGAAGGGGAGGGGACATTTGGCCCATAGACTTGCCCAAAACTTGCAGAGGAGAGGGATGGAGCTACCACCCTGCTTCCGCTCCTCATTCTAGTATATTTTCTAACATACTGTATCTCCCCCCAGAATGAATTGAGCATCTGACGCAATTCTGCAAGATTTTTGTTCTGGGTTTCTGAGATGACCAAGTTCTGATCACTCTGTCAATCCTCAACACACACCGTGTTCATGATCCAGCCAGGGGAGTTTCACTTCACCTACTGCAGAAAAATATGTTTTAAAATTCAAGATGTTCTTTGCCAGAGAAATAGCCTTTTAATACAGGTTAAAGTGAGATAGATCTACCTGCTTCTGCAGTGAAGCTGACAAGCTGCTCTGAGCTAATAGGTTTTTCCCAGGACAGTTGATCTCTTTCCCTCTTACCCAGAAAAGCAATCTCACACTTTGCATGTCTGTGAATATCAACCACCACCGCTGCCATGGCCTCTTCCCTCCTGTCAAGGTGATTCCATCTGGGCCCATTTGGGGGGGCAGGGTGTGGACATAGGGCGGGGAGGCTGGGTCTATTTGGAGAGCCCGGTGTGGGCTCTGCACTGATTAGCCTATACTCCATGTGTTGGATAAGGTGTTGAAACCGTACAATCTCAGAAACTCTTACTTATATCCTAGGAGACTTCCTATAGCATTTGTCTACATACACAGAGGTAGGACAGTTAGGAGACTCAGGAGAACGCAACTCCAGTAAAGTTTGATCTCAACATTCAAATCAAATCACATTTTGGTCCTCTGTAGCTCAGCTGGTAGAGCACGGCGATTGTAACGCCAAGGTAGTGGGTTCGATCCCCGGGACCACCCATACACAAAAATGTATGCACGCATGACTGTAAGTCGCTTTGGATAAAAGCGTCTGCTAAATGGCATATTATTATTATTATTATTACACCCAGTGTCATGACACGTTATGATACAGTCATAAACATGTCATAATATGTCATAACAGCTGACATAACTTGTCATAACCTGTCATAATGTGGTCATAACACTGTCATGACCCATATAGTTACACCTATTGAGATATATTGCGTTATTTTATGGCTGGTTATGACACCTACATAAGGGTGTCAAACCCACATTTATTCAAATTAGTTTATTCCCTGCCAAGAAGTTTCCTTTCGCCTGAAAATGTGTTTCGTAAATCCTTTGTTGTTGTTGTAATGAATTATTTACAGTCATGTTTTTTTAATCATATTTTAAATAACTTGTAGAAAATACATTTTCTGACACTGTCATGAAGCATTATGACCATCCTGTGTCACTTTACTTGAACTAAGAAAATACACTTTATGACACTGTCAAGAAGCATTATGACCATCATAATCATATAAGCCAGATAGGCCTATCACGTACACGCCCTTATGTCAGTCATCAGTCAAAAAGAGGGTGTCTTGTCCTGCTCCTGAAATCTGCTCCTGCATTCATCCCAGTCATCAGCAACAGAGCATTGGGGTAGGCGCATGTCTGACATCAATGTCTGCGTAATGTATAACATAAACATACTTTTGACACGTAGGCTATGGGGAAATGTAATGTTTTGCCTTGTGTGGTAGCTTTTGTGTGTTTTGACACAGCCATAAAATAGCTACCGTGGTAGGTTTTGTGGGTTTTTATACTCTTATGTAGGTGTCATAACCAGCCATAAAATAACGCAATATATGTCACAACAGGTCTAAATATGTGTCATGACAGTGTTATGACCATATTATAACAGGTTGTGACACGTTATGTCAACTGTTATGACATGGTTATGACCATGTAGCGAAATGCTTGTGTTCCTAGCTCCAACAGTGCAGTAATATCTAACAATACACAACAATACACATAAATCTAAAAGCAAAATAATACAATTAAGAAATATAGAAATATTAGGACGAGCAATATCGGAGTATATGTATATATATTTATACTCTGGACTCCGATATTGCTCGTCCTAATATTTCTATATTTCTTAATTCCATTGTTTTGCTTTTAGATTTGTGTGTATTGTTGTGTATTGTTAGATATTACTGCACTGTTGGAGCTAGGCCACGCAGTCCTTGATGATTTTCATGGCCTTCCTGTGACACCGAGTGCTGTAGATGTCCTGGAGGGCAGGCAGTGTGCCCCCGGTTATGTGTTGGGCAGACCACACCACCCTCTGGAGAGCCCTACGGTTGCAGCGGTGCAGTTGCTGTACCAGGCGGTGATACAGCACGACAGGATGCTCTCAATGGTGCATCTGTAAAAGTTAGTGAGGGTCTTATGGGCCAAGATAAGTTCTTCAGCATCCTGAGGTTGAAGAGGCGCTGTTGCGGCTTCTTCACCACACTGTCTGTGTGGGTGGACCATTTCAGATTGTCAGTGATGTGAACGCCGAGGAACTTGAAGCTTTTTCACCTTCTCCACTGCGGCCCCGTCGATGTGGATGGGGGCGTGCTCCCTCTGCTGTCTCCTGAAGTCCACGATCAGCTCCTTCGTTTTGTTGATGTTGAGGGAGAGGATATTTTACTGGCACCACTGCACCAGGGCCCTCACCTCTCATCATTGTTGGTAATCAGGCCTACCACTGTTGTGTCATCTGCAAACTTGATGATTGAGTTGGATGGGTAAACAGGAAGTACAGGAGTACATTGTGATATACTGTATATGTACAGAGGAGAGAGAGAGAGAGAGAGAGAGAGAGAGAGAGAGAGAGAGAGAGGACGAGAGAGAGAGAGAGAGAGAGAGAGAGAGGACGAGAGAGAGAGAGAGGACAGAGAGAGAGAGAGAGAGAGAGACCGAGTAGCTGTTTGACAAATACACCCTCAACTCTCCACCTCTGTAGTCATCCCTCGGGCAGACAGACAGACATATTTTTTTTCACCTTTATTTAACCAGGTAAGCCAGTTGAGAACAAGTTCTCATTTACAACTGCGACCTGGCCAAGATAAAGCAAAGCAGTGCGAGTTACATATGGGGTAAACAAAACATAAAGTCAAAAATACTCCAGGAGATAACAAGGTGTCTGGCGGGTGATTCCCAGGTGGCTCAAGACAACTTCCTCTGCTCTTTAATTTCATCAGTCCAAATTGGCCAGCCCAGTTAAGCATCCAGAGAATGCTCAATGCCACAAAGTAGTGCTTTAACATTCTGCACTCCTAGCCAGTCACTGTGACTGAGTTGTATTAGAGTTATCTATCTGAGAGGAAAATGAAGTCATCAATGCCATAATGGCTTTAAGTAATCACTCAGGATAGAATGCACTTTGTTGTGGGACTAGAAGGGACTACCAGGATCATCTCAAATATCAACATGTGGAAATGGGCCAACCAAATCATTATTTCCTAAATGTAATATTTGGACCCTTGGACCTGGACTGTTGTGGTGGCCATGAAGAGAGGGATGTTATTATGGGATGTTGTGTTTCTTCCTCTTCCTCCCGTCCCACCAGGACACTGCCTTTAGATGGGCCATCTGGCCCATCAGTCTCAGTCCCTCTCTGAGCTCAGATCTCATATTCACAGCGGTGAGATCAGCGACATATGCTTCTGCTCCCGATACCGCCTATGTCTGGCATCCAACCGCACGCTGGTCAGTGATCTGGGAGATTACATCATTCCGGTTATGTTGTGTGTGTATTTTGCACCCATTCTGCTTGACTCCATAGTAGCCCAATGGTCCTCTACCCCCCAAGTTAAAGCTGAAATGCAAAAACACCCACATAAAAGACACCCAAGGAAGAAAAAGCAACAACAAACAAAAACAGCTTGACTGCTGAAAGAGATGAAAGTGCTGAACACAGGTCCGTCCCACACCACCTTAGTCCTCCTAGCGGGAAGCACTTCCTGGTTAGACAGGAAGATAGATGACCTCAACTCTATTAATAACTGAGCTCCACGGCCTGTGTGTGTGTGTGTGCGTGTGCCAAAACTGCTAACACTGTAACTTCCCCCTAAAGCTAGCTAAAAACAACCACCTCCCCCAATGTCGCCCACGCCTCCTGCCTACTGATAGATATGCTACATTATAACAGCGCAGCAAAAGTGTGCTTACAGTAAAACCAACCTCCTGCATGCATGTGTGGGCCTTTCTATCCTTCCTCACAGAAACATGGACTCGTGCAAACCAAACCAAAGGTTCCTGCATGGTTCCTCTGTTGTTTTTTGTCCATTGAGATATGTTTTTGTCTGAATGAGTGTGTTTGACAAGAGTGGAATAAGGTTTAGGGATAAATTCAAGGCATTTTATTGACATTTAATCCTCTGATATTCAGAGAGAGAGAGAGAGAGAGAGAGAGAGAGAGAGAGAGAGAGAGAGAGAGAGAGAGAGAGAGAGAGAGAGAGAGAGAGAGAGAGAGAGAGAGAGAGAGAGAGAGAGAGAGAGAGAGAGAGAGAGAGAGAGAGAGAGAGAGAGAGAGAGAGAGAGAGAGAGAGAGAGAGAGAGAGAGAGAGAGAGAGAGAGAGAGAGAGAGAGAGAGAGAGAGAGAGAGAAAAGACAAAGCGAGAGCCTATCTCTATCTGGATGTTGGAAGGCACCACTGAAGGAGCTGTGCTAGTCCTAATGAAATGTGACAGGCAGACATAAACTTGAATATGAAGTGAACCATGATTACAGACAATTAGATAACAATCACTACGCACTGCAGCCAGAGAGCTTGTGTGCCTGCCCTCGCTTTCTCTATGTCTGTGGTGTGTGTGTGTGAATTGCCTATAGTCTGAATCCCCATGTGGAGTGGAGTAGGGGCTGTGGAGTAGGGGGGCTGTGGAGTAGGGTGGGGGGCGGGGCAGTGGAGTAGTGGGGGCTGTGGAGTAGGGGCTGTGGAGTGGGGGGGGCTGTGGAGTGTGTGTGTGTGTGTGGGGGGGGTAGTGGAGTAGGGGGGCTGTGGAGTACATTTACATTTACATTTTAGTCATTTAGCAGACGCTCTTATCCAGAGCGACTTACAGTTAGTGAGCGCATACATTATTTTTTATTTTTTTCATACCCCCTGTGGGAATCGAACCCACAACCCTGGCGTTGCAAACTGAGCTACATTCCTGCCGGCCATTCCCTCCCCTACCCTGGACGACGCTGGGCCAATTGTGCGCCGCCCCATGGGTCTCCCGGTCGCAGTGCCTTAGACCACTGCGCCACTCGGCAGTGGATTAGGGGGGACAGTGGAGTAGGGGGGGTGGGGATGGCTGTGGAGTAGTGGGGGGGGCTGTGGAGTAGGGGGAGGGGTAGTGGAGTAGGGGGAGCAGTGGAGTAGGGGCTGTGGAGTAGGGGGGCAATGGAGTAGGTGGAGGGGTAGTGGAGTAGGGGGCAGTGGAGTAGGGGCAGTGGAATAGGGGGGCTGTGGAGTAGGGGGAGGGGTAGTGGAGTAGGGGGGGCTGTGGAGTAGGGGGGACTGGAGTGGGGGGGCGTGGAGTAGGGGAGACTGTGGAGTGGAGTGGGGGGAGGCAGTGGAGTAGGGGGGACTGTGGAGTGGGGGGGTGGCAGTGGAGTAGGGGGCAGTGGAGTGGGGGAAGTGGAGTAGGGGGAGGGGTAGTGGAGTAGGGGGGGCTGTGGAGTAGGGGGGACTGTGGAGTAGGGGGGGCAGTGAAGTAGGGGGGACTGTGGAGTAGGGGGGGCAGTGGAGTAGGGGGGGCTGTGGAGTAGGGGGGGCAGTGGAGTAGGGGCTGTATTCAGTATTACAGTGCTCTCTCTCTCTCTCTCTCTCTCTCTCTCTCTCTCTCTCTCTCTCTCTCTCTCTCTCTCTCTCTCTCTCTCTCTCTCTCTCTCTCTCTCTCTCTCTCTACATCCCTCCATCCCTCTCTCTCTGAGAGCAGATGAGCCACCTAATGCAGACAGGGAAGGCAATCCACTTTTCTGTAGCGAGTCAGTGGACCACAGGACACATTCCTCTCTGAGATACATTATCAATTTGGTGGCCCCTCCCTGTCCTGCTGCTACTGATGCTGCCAGCATATCTATTCCTCCCAGCTTCACCTCATCATTCAGCAGCTACGGCAATAAAGCCGGTGCATTTCCCTCCCATTTCCTTTCTATAGGTGGCTTTCTCTCTCTTTATAATGTTGTATTGTTCCCACAGCAGTCAATCCTGAACATGTGGAGCTCTTCCTAAACTCAAACTGAAAGGTCAAAAGTGAAAACAGTAGTTTGACCTTTATATTGTGTGTGACACTCAAAGGCTAGAGAGTGACCACCATGGACCACAATATCCCATTGTAAACATGATACAATACTACGTCCATCTTGCTACAGTAGTGAGTGTCTCCATTAAATAATGTTACTAAAGGTCACTAAGAGGAATGAGGTTTGCTGCTGTTGTCCAAGGAGGGCTGATCGATACGGTAATGAGAAAACAGAAGCACGTGCATAGGCATTCAGGAGCTAGCACTGCTGAAACCCACAGAATAATATTGGGTGAATCTCAATTGCAGGTTCATCACCTCGAACCGTCTCCTCCAATGAGTTTGGCAAAGGAGGCGAGAGGACACAAGCAATCAAGGTAATACAACTGAAATTGACCCATGGGGCCCCCAGGCCTAGAGGACACTGGTCTGACTGACACCGTCCCATCACCTGGCTAGCAGCCTTCTTTAACAGGGATTCCTCCTTGAGTCCTTTACTATGGAGCCAGTGCCACCTCTGATGCTGAATCCTAATGGAGATACCCAGGGGAGGAGAGACCAAACGCAGGCCCGATAGAACAAGATATGCACTACATTCCCAAGTTCATGCCTCGTGGATTTAAATGGGATTTCATTAAATGAAAAGTAGAGAATGATAACTTTTACTACTCCCACTGACAGGATTTTTACAAGCAGCCATTTTGCACTAATGACTTGGATATGAAATAGTGACCCTGACAGTAATGTAGTTTAAGTAGTACTGCTGTGGTAACACACAGGTCAAATCACCTTCAAATCAATGATGGATAATTCCTCTGTTTGGGCCCATACACAGCCAGTAGATTTCACAACAAGCAAAACCACAAAAACAGTGTGACATGGGCATGGCATTCTGTGCTATGGAGCAGGGACAGGGAGTAGCTAGCTACTGTGTGTTGCACTTTTGACATGAAAATGGGACAAATGAGGGATGTAGCCTGTGAGCGCACAGCATCATGATGAGACAACAACAGTAATGTGTTAGTGTCAGCATTACACTGCCCACTGTTGACTGTGTGTCTGTAGGATCCATCTGTTTAAGGGGCATGGCTGATGGCTGGCGAACACTGAGCCTAGTGGAGTGAGACCTGATCTGGTGTCAAAAGGAGTGCTTGAAAGGGAAGGTGTGTGTGTGTGTGTTTTGGATGCTGGCTCGTAAAGCTAAAGCGTATGGTGTTGTTTATCTGGACTCACAGTAAGAACCAGGTCTGAGTCACTATTACTGGACCGGATGCCATTGCAATACGGCAATACATGGACTGTGTTTCTACTGTATAATGAAAGAGACAATATGTTAAGACCGTACAGTAACAGACCTACGGGGCAGCTAAAATAGCCTGGGACCTCATATATCCATCACACATCAACCTAGCACTTTACAATTCTGGTTAAGGGTATAAAATGGAACTGGCAGTGTCACAAGTAAGGTTAACTATGGCTGTTGCAATATAGGTCTTGGAAGAAAGAGCACAGTATACTTTCAGGGGGTGCATTTAGGCCTCCATAGGAAATATATGTAGACAAAATGGCAAATATGAAACCGTTTATCAGTGACGGACAACCCCTGTGTTGCAGCTACATTACTGGATATGAGTTAAACAGGATCAATGAATCATGTGAGATTGAACATCATCCATACTTCTCCCTCTGTGTTGGGCAATGTATCATTAGCATAACTGCCACTGTACATGGCGGCGTGTTCCTCAGCTCCGCCCAGCAGAAGGAGAACACACCCAGCCTTCCCCTCCCTTCCCAGCCGCCACACTGTTAAATGCCCGATGTACTGCATAATTATACAGTGGGGAAAAAAAGTATTTAGTCAGCCACCAATTGTGCAAGTTCTCCCACTTAAAAATATGAGAGAGGCCTGTAATTTTCATCATAGGTACACGTCAATTATGACAGACAAAATGAGAAAAAAAATTCCAGAAAATCACATTGTAGGATTTTTTATGAATTTATTTGCAAATTATGGTGGAAAATAAGTATTTGGTCAATAACAAAAGTTTCTCAATACTTTGTTATATACCCTTTGTTGGCAATGACACAGGTCAAACGTTTTCTGTAAGTCTTCACAAGGTTTTCACACACTGTTGCTGGTATTTTGGCCCATTCCTCCATGCAGATCTCCTCTAGAGCAGTGATGTTTTGGGGCTGTCGCTGGGCAACACGGACTTTCAACTCCCTCCAAAGATTTTCTATGGGGTTGAGATCTGGAGACTGGCTAGGCCACTCCAGGACCTTGAAATGCTTCTTACGAAGCCACTCCTTCGTTGCCCGGGCGGTGTGTTTGGGATCATTGTCATGCTGAAAGACCCAGCCACGTTTCATCTTCAATGCCCTTGCTGATGGAAAGAGGTTTTCACTCAAAATCTCATGATACATGGCCCCATTCATTCTTTCCTTTACACGGATCAGTCGTCCTGGTCCCTTTGCAGAAAAACAGCCCCAAAGCATGATGTTTCCACCCCCATGCTTCACAGTAGGTATGGTGTTCTTTGGATGCAACTCAGCATTCTTTGTCCTCCAAACATGACGAGTTGAGTTTTTACCAAAAAGTTCTATTTTGGTTTCATCTGACCATATGACATTCTCCCAATCCTCTTCTGGATCATCCAAATGCACTCTAGCAAACTTCAGACGGGCCTGGACATGTACTGGCTTAAGAAGGGGGACACGTCTTGCTCTGCAGGATTTGAGTCCCTGGCGGCGTAGTGTGTTACTGATGGTAGGCTTTGTTACTTTGGTCCCAGCTCTCTGCAGGTCATTCACTAGGTCCCCCCGTGTGGTTCTGGGATTTTTGCTCACCGTTCTTGTGATCATTTTGACCCCACGGGGTGAGATCTTGCGTGGAGCCCCAGATCGAGGGAGATTATCAGTGGTCTTGTATGTCTTCCATTTCCTAATAATTGCTCCCACAGTTGATTTCTTCAAACCAAGCTGCTTACCTATTGCAGATTCAGTCTTCCCAGCCTGGTGCAGGTCTACAATTTTGTTTCTGGTGTCCTTTGACAGCTCTTTGGTCTTGGCCATAGTGAAGTTTGGAGTGTGACTGTTTGAGGTTGTGGACAGGTGTCTTTTATGCTGATAACAAGTTCAAACACGTGCCATTAATACAGGTATCGAGTGGAGGACAGAGGAGCCTCTTAAAGTAAAAGTTACAGGTCTGTGAGAGCCAGAAATCTTGCTTGCTTGTAGGTGACCAAATACTTATTTTCCACCATAATTTGCAAATAAATTCATTAAAAATACTACAATGTGATTTTCAGGATTTTTTTTCCGCAATTTGTCTGTCATAGTTGACGTGTACCTATGATGAAAATTACCGGCCTCTCTCATCTTTTTAAGTGGGAGAACTTGCACAATTGGTGGCTGACTAAATACTTTTTTTCCCCACTGTACATGACACGATATTCAATCACATCATTTCATCTCACACTCTCAAACCAGAAGCAGGTCGTTTCGGAGGATAATTAGGAATTTGTCATTTTCAAGGTGTGGAAAGTCATTAATAGAAACGTCTGCCAGGTCCCAAGATCATTGCAAACCCCGTATGAATCGTTGTAGCCGCGTGCAATGTTTGGACCTATTTGTGTAATGGCTGAAGTCAGTAAATAAAGCCACAGCATCTTACCCTTCCCTATTGAGGTTTGGACCTATTGGTGTAATCAATGGCTACCTACTGTACGGTCAGAAAGCATCAGTGCCTTTCAAGGGATGAATACAGTTGTATTGCCTCACCCTTCTCTGTTGTCGTCCTCGTCCAGGTTAGAGAGGAGCTGTGACCCGGCCAGGGAGAGGTCCAGGTGGGCCAGAGGAAGGTCCCTGTAGCCGAAGCTGACCAGCTGGACAGGAGCCATGCAGGACGGGTTCGTCTGCTGCACACCATGCTCCTCCACTGGGTCTGGCTGGGAGATGATCTCCAGGTCTGATAGGCCTCCAGCCTGCTGCTCCACCACGTCACTTAACACACGGGAAGAGAAGAAGACTGTGTTAGCCCACTGAGCTCATGCCTCTTTACCTTTTACCTCCACTGGGTCTGGCTTCACCCTCTACCGCCAGGACCGACAACCCAACCGCCTGCTCCAACATATACCTAAAAACAATGTTGTGGGTCGCTGGAGATCCAGATCCTATATCAAAGTCTGAAAATCAAAACTATGAGATGATGGTGTTCATGTGTTACTTTAAAACAAACAAAACAGGGAAATAAAGCCCATTGAAGTGCTGTAGAGAAACACCAACTTGAATGAGATTGGGGATAAACAACACACCTTGCATCAATGAGGTCTGATTCAAACACAGCACAGTGATCAGAGTAGTGGTAGAGCCAGAGCCCCATGACAAAGGGAACAAACTGAGCATATCCAATTATTTGACATGGATTACTGTCTGATATGCATGACTACCTCTGTTGGGGTGGAACAAAAGTTGAAATGATACAAACACAGAATGTTATTGAAAAAGCTCTGCTCTGTCGCTCAATAGAACAAATATCAACATTATTCTGTCTCACTCCTGCCAAGTGTTATCATTTCATTTTTCTGGCACATATATTTTTATCAAACAGGCAGACTGAACTTAAAGACGTTAAATCGGTAATTACACTCTTAGAAAAAAAGGTGCTATCTAGAACCTAAAAGGGTTCTTTGGCTGTCCCCATAGGAGAACCCTTTGAAGAACCCTTTTTGGTTCCAGGTAGAACCCTTTTGAGTTCCATGTAGAACCCTTTCCACAGAGGGTTCTACATGGAACCCAAAAGAGTTCTACCTGGAAACAAAAGGGGTTCTCCTATGGGGACAGCCAAATAACTCTTTTGGAACCCTTTTTTCTAAGAGTTTACGTCAACTGATTTTGCAAACACACACTGAGGGAGCACAAAGCACAAAACCTGATCCTGTCATTTCATTCTCCTCTGTAGTACAGTTACACACCTCTATACAGCCTTGTCAGCACCTCCAGAGTATGTATACATACTGTAATATATCAGAAGTGTCTATTGTGGGCCAGGCCTCTAGCAGCATCACACAGCCCATCCACAAGCCTCAGTTGTGCCCTGTGGTGCATATTTTTAGACCAGAGCAGATGCGGATGTATCATGTCTGCTGTGACGTCACTCCTCTCCTCTACGCTCACAAGCCTTCCATTGTCAGATGAGTGGATCGGAACTCTTACAAACATGAAGTTAGGAACGAGAGAAGATGAGGAGGAGTAGGAAGAGAAGAGGGAGAAGATGAGGAGGAGAAGGGAGAAGAGGAGGAGAAGAGGAGGAGGAGAAGGGAGAGAAGTGGGAGAAGAGGAGGAGAAGGGAGGGAGGTGGGAGAAGAGGAGGAGGAGAAGGGCGAGAAGTGGGAGAAGAGGAGGAGGAGAAGGGAGAGAAGAGGGAGAAGATGAGGAGGAGAAGGGAGAGAAGTGGGAGAAGAGGAGGAGGAGAAGGGAGAGAAGAGGGAGAAGAGGAGGAGGAGAAGGGAGAGAAGTGGGAGAAAATGAGGATGAGAAGGGAGAGAATAGGGAGAAGAGGAGGAGGAGAAGGGAGAGAAGTGGGAGAAGAGGAGGAGGAGTAGGAAGAGAAGTGGGAGAAGATGAGGATGAGAAGGAAGAGAAGTGGGAGAAGAGGAGGAGGAGAAGGGAGAGAAGAGGGAGAAGAGGAGGAGGAGAAGGGAGAGAAGAGGGAGGTTGTAAACAGTCTCCCACTGATTCACAGTCAGTGATTGTCCTCTCTCTCTCTCTCTCTCTCTCTCTCTCTCTCTCTCTCTCTCTCTCTCTCTCTCTCTCTCTCTCTCTCTCTCTCTCTCTCTCTCTCTCTCTCTCTCTTTCTCTCTCTGCATGTCAGAGATTTGCTCTCCACTGTGCAGTGCTGTCATGTGCTGTGCTGTAGCTGTGCTACACTGTGCTGTACTGTGCTCTGCTGCTCTGTGCTGTGCCTTTAGGTTGTGTAATTATGAGACTTCACAGGGCTGTGGGGTCTAGGTTTAGAAGGTCAGACAGTGCTCCAGTTGTACTCTAGCTCAGTCATCCTTCTCCACCTCTTCCTCCCCCTCCTCCTCCTCCTCCTCCTCATCTCATCCTCCCTCTCTACCTGCTCCTCCACCTCATCTTCCTCCACATCCTCCCCCACCTCCTCCTCCTCCTCCTCCACCTCATCTTCCACCACATCCTCCCCAACCTCCTCCTCCTCCTCCTCCACCACTTCCTCCTCCTCCACCTCCTCCCCCACCTTCTTCTCTTCCTCCTCCTCCTCCTCCTCCTCCTCCTCCTCCTCCACCTCCACTTCCAACTCCTCAAGGCTAAGTAAAACAATATAGACCTCCTACACAATGAAAGGAAACCATCTTGTAGTTCCATTATAAGTGTTAAGAGATAAGTCAACAGTAATGGCCTGTTGATAGGATCAGGGTTGACCTGTGCAGTTGGAGGGCAGTGCCCCATCACCATCACTAGGACCAGGTTGTGCAGTAAAGTGGTTGTGTTGTGGGGAGTCAGTGGCCTCGGAGGCACCCAGGGCCTATCTGATCTCTACAGTGACTCACTAACCTTCACAAGGACGACGGACTGGGAGCAGACCACACCCGGAGTGGGTCCTACTGTATGTGCACGAATAAACAAACAAACACAAACAGACTGAATACACACACATGCGCACACACACTCGCACACTGAACACACACACACTAACACACACACATACACAAATTGAACCCACATAGGCTGCACCCATGCATACTGTGCATGGTAGCATATCCAGGTGTTGTTCTTCTCTCACACATTCACATAAGAAATTGTTAAAGCGGTTAACAAGGATTTCTAAGGAAATGCTCACGATAAGCCTAACGGATAACAGTGTCTGTCTTGTGAAACAGAGAGGTTACATGGTACACACTTAATCAGTGGAGAAAGCTCTCTCTCTCTCTCTCTCTCTCTCTCTCTCTCTCTCTCTCTCTCTCTCTCTCTCTCTCTCTCTCTCTCTCTCTCTCTCTCTCTCTCTCTCTCTCTCTCTCTCTCTCTCTCTCTCTCTCTCTCTCTCTCTCTCTCTCTCACGAGCCTCGCACTCACCATCCTTAGCTGAACCCCCATCTGAAATGTTAATGTGGTCTGTTTGAAGGCAAGCATTATGACTAATCCCTACTTAATATGCTCCCCTCCAACATTGTTTTTCTTTTTTACACAAGTACACAGAGACCTCCGGGAAGAAATACTAGTCAGGTAGTGACTCTTTTACCTCAGAGTAAGGAGTTGGTGAAATGGTGCTGCCAGCAGTAGAGAAAATATACAGACAGAATATAGACAGATATATAGCATCTCGTCTTGGATCAAAACACTACTTGAACCCAGTAGGCTTAAATGATAGTGACCCTGAGAGTTTCCCGATGTGGGTTTCTGTACATGATACAATGACCTTATCAAAAGGGGGAGAAAAAAATACAATAAATACTACTGAAGCAAAGTACTTTTAGCATATGTTTTCGTTTCAGTCTCCTCCATCTTCTCTAACCAAAGCTAATTGTATGGATTTATTTTCTATTGATAATGTAAAATTAACAGCCGTACAGAAAGACTCAAGTGAAGGCGAAATTACAGAGGGATTATCAAGGTATTAGAAATCCAGGGCTTAAAAACAAAGGTGTCATTGTACACTGATGATTCATGTTTTCTCTTAAATCCACAATTTGGATCCCTCCACAGCCTCATTGAGGATCTAGATACATTTTCTAACCTCTCTGGATTACAACCAAATTATGATGTGTACAATATTGCGTATTGGATCACTAAAAAATACAACTTTTACATTACCGTGTAGTTTACCAATAAAATGGTCTGATGGTGATGTGTATATACTCGGTATACATATCCCGAAATAAATAAATGATCTCATTCCAATTTTTTTTTATAGAAAGTTAGCAAGAATTTAGTAATATCCCAGTTTACCTATTTGCTTTTGGTCTTGCCTACATTTACATTTTACATTTTAGTCATTTAGCAGACGCTCTTATCCAGAGCGACTTACAGTTAGTGAATGCATACATGTATTTATTTATTTTATTTTTTATTTTTTTATACTGGCCCCCGTGGGAAACGAACCCACATCCCTACCGGCCAAACCATCCCTACCTTGGACGACGCTGGACCAATTGTGCGCCTACACCTAGTGAACAGTTTTTTAAATTATATGAGAAAAAAATATTCAATTTTATTTGGAACGGCAAGCCAGACAAAATTAAACAGTTGCAATTTCAATTTAATCCACCAGAAATTACAGAACAAATAATGCAACAAATATTGTGGTTAAACTCAAATATACTAACTGATAAAAAAAAACATCATTTTTTGAAAACTTTTTTTAAAAAGGTATAATCTTTGTAAATTATATCATAGGTAGGACTGGTGGAGTTACAGTGGGGAAAAAAGTATTTAGTCAGCCACCAATTGTGCAAGTTCTCCCACTTGATGAGAGAGGCCTGTAATTTTCATCATAGGTACACGTCAACTATGACAGACAAATTGAGAAAAAATAATCCAGAAAATCACATTGTAGGATTTTTTATGAATTAATTTGCAAATTATGGTGGAAAATAAGTATTTGGTCACTTACAAACAAGCAAGATTTCTGGTTCTCACAGACCTGTAACTTCTTCTTTAAGAGGCTCCTCTGTCCTCCACTCGTTACCTGTATTAATGGCACCTGTTTGAACTTGTTATCAGTATAAAAGACACCTGTCCACAATCTCAAACAGTCACACTCCAAACTCCACTATGGCCAAGACCAAAGAGCTGTCAAAGGACACCAGAAACAAAATTGTAGACCTGCACCAGGCTGGAAAGACTGAATCTGCAATAGGTAAGCAGCTTGGTTTGAAGAAA
This sequence comes from Coregonus clupeaformis, assembly GCF_020615455.1. Lineage (NCBI taxonomy): Eukaryota > Metazoa > Chordata > Actinopteri > Salmoniformes > Salmonidae > Coregonus > Coregonus clupeaformis. The sequence goes on from NC_059206.1 coordinate 18,961,545, forward strand.
TCAACTGTGGGAGCAATTATTAGGAAATGGAAGACATACAAGACCACTGATAATCTCCCTCGATCTGGGGCTCCACGCAAGATCTCACCCCATGGGGTCAAAATGATCACAAGAACGGTGAACAAAAATCCCAGAACCACACGGGGGGACCTAGTGAATGACCTGCAGAGAGCTGGGACCAAAGTAACAAAGCCTACCATCAGTAACACACTATGCCGCCAGGGACTCAAATCCTGCAGTGCAAGACGTGTCCCCCTGCTTAAGCCAGTACATGTCCAGGCCCGTCTGAAGTTTGCTAGAGTGCATTTAGATGATCCAGAAGAGGATTGGGAGAATGTCATATGGTCAGATGAAACCATATGACCAGTAAGAATTCCGGCTCTCACAGAACTGTTAGTTTTTCTTTAAGAAGCCCTCCTGTTCTCCACTCATTACCTGTATTAACTGCACCTGTTTGAACTCATTACCTGTATAAAAGACACCTGTCCACACACTCAATCAAACAGACTCCAACCTCTCCACAATGGCCAAGACCAGAGAGCTATGTAAGGACATCAGGGATAAAAGTGTAGACCTGCACAAGGCTGGGAGAGGTTGGAGTCTGTTTGATTGAGTGTGTGGACAGGTGTCTTTTATACATGTAACGAGTTCAAACAGGTGCAGTTAAAACAGGTAATGAGTGGAGAACAGGAGGGCTTCTTAAAGAAAAACTAACAGTTCTGTGAGAGCCGGAATTCTTACTGGTTGGTAGGTGATCAAATACTTATGTCATGCAATAAAATGCAAATTAATTACTTAAAAATCATACAATGTGATTTTCTGGATTTTTGTTTTAGATTCCGTCTCTCACAGTTGAAGTGTACCTATGATAAAAATTACAGACCTCTACATGCTTTGTAAGTAGGAAAACCTGCAAAATCGGCAGTGTATCAAATACTTGTTCTCCCCACTGTATATATATATACAGTACCAGTCAAAGGTTTGGACACACCTACTCATTCAAGTGTTTTTCTTTATTTTTACTATTTTCTACATTGTAAAATAATAGTGAAGACATCAAAACTATGAAATAACACATATGGCATCATATAGTAACCAAAAAAGTGTTAAACAAAATATATATATATATATTTGAGATTCTTCATAGTAGCCACCCTTTGCCTTGATGACAGCTTTGCACACTCTTGGCATTCTCTCAACCAGCTTCATGAATTAGTCACCTGGAATGCATTTCAATTAACAGGTGTGCCTTGTTAAAAGTTAATTTGTGGAATTTCTTTCCTTCTTAATGCGTTTGAGACAACCAGTTGAGTTGTGACAAGGTAGGGGTGGTATACAGAAGATAGCCCTATTTGGTAAAAGACCAAGTCCATATTATGGCAAGAACAGCTCAAATAAGCAAATAGAAACGACAGTCCATCATTACCTTAAGACATGAAGGTCAGTCAATACCGAAAATGTGCAGTTGCAAAAACCATCAAGCGCTGTGATGAAACTGGCTCTCATGAGGACTGCCACAGGAAAGGAAGACCAAGAGTTACCTTTGCTGCAGAGGATAAGTTCATTAGAGTTAACTGCACCTCAGATTGCAGCCCAAATAAATGCTTCACAGAGTTCAAGTAACAGACACATCTCAACATCAACTGTTCAGAGGAGACTGCATGAATCAGGCCTTCATGGTTGAATTGCTGCAGAGAAACCACTACTAAAGGACACCAATAAGAAGAAGAGACTTGCTTGGGCCAAGAAACACAAGCAATGGACATTAAACCAGTGGAAATTTGTCCTTTGGGTCTGATGAGTCCAAATTTTAGATTTTTGGTTCCAACCGCCATGTCTTTGTGAGATGCAGAGTAGGTGAATGGATGATCTCTGCATGTGTGGTTTCCACCATGAAGAATGGAGGAGGAGGTGTGGGTGCTTTGCTGGTGACACTGTCTGTGATTTATTTAGAATTCAAGGCACACTTAACCAGCATGGCTACCACAGCATTCTGCAGCGATATGCCATCCCATCTGGTTTGCGCTTGGTGGGACTATCATTTGTTTTTCAACAGGACAATGACCCAACACACCTCCAGGCTTTGTAAGGGCTATTTGACCAAGAAGGAGAGTGATGGAGTGCTGCATCAGATGACCTGGCCTTCACAATCACCCAACCTCAACCCAATTTAGGTGTTTTGGGATGAGTTGGACCGCAGAGTGAAGGAAAAGCAGCCAACAAGTGCTCAGCATATGTGAGAACTCCTTCAAGACTGTTGGAAAAGCATTCCAGGTGAAGCAAAACAATATATGGGGGATTGGAAGTGATGCAGACAATTACATTGATGGAAGCTCCAATCTATCTGCAATATAAAAATATAAAAATAAAAATATACTACTATTCCACTATAAGTGAGACCAAGTAAGCTCAAGGAACTATAAATGCCACAGTCAAGTTGAGGCCTAAAGACATAAGCCTCCTCTTCAGCCTCCTTGTTCCTCTCACCCAACACTACACGTCTCCATTAGACCAGACCTGTCCTGGCCTCTCACCATCCCTCCTGATCAACACAGCCATCTAATCAGTCATGGCAGACACAAGCTGTTCAGAGCCCCCACACCGCATCATCTCATCCCAGCACAACTGCATGCAAAGCAGGGACCCAGTGTTGTGGCTAGCTGCCAATGGAAGTATATGGACAGTAGTGGCCCAAGACTCCTGTTGTCCTGTGTGGCTCAGTTGTTAAGAGATTGTGAGTTAAATTCCCGCAGGGATCACATTTGTGTACTACAAAGTCACACAGCAGAAAAGCTCAGAAGAATACTTTATATACATGCATGCAGTATATAGGACTCACTCTAATACAATGGAAAAAGCCATGGCACTCTGCAGAGGTTATGTGTGCTATTCAGTGGGAAAGACAAGTAGAGTCTCCCTTGGGGCATTGGGACATGCACACAGCCTGCCCCTTCAGCCAAATGATGGAATTAGAAGTGTTATGGGCAAGGTAGAAAAGGCCATTATTCATGTTGCATAATTGGCAGTACACTGACCATACAGAAGGTCATGCAACTCAGAGCAACTACAAGGAAGATCATCGCACCACTTGCTATGTACCGTTGTTTGTGTAAGTTGGACAGACACATCAGTGTTTCATACAGTGGAGGCTGCTGAGGGGAGGACGGCTCATAATAATGACTGGAACGGAGCAAATGGAATGGCATCAAACATATGGAAACCATGTGTTTGATGTATTTGATACCATTCCACTAATTCCGCTCCAACCCTTACCACGAGCCCGTCCTCCCCAATTAAGGTGCCACCAACCTCCTGTGGTTTCATAATCCAGAAAAGCAACACCAATCCATATTCTACCGTACTTGGTTTGGTTGGACTAGGCTATGTCCTTAAAGTACCCAGGCTGTGGAAGCTCTGCAGAGCTAAACACACCCAACCTGGCCAAGTACAAAAAAATGAAGAAGCAGCAGTCTGATTCTAACCACCAGCTGCTGCGGAGAACATTGGAGAAGCTAGCCATCAACATGAGTTAGTGTTAAAGGCTCCACCATATCTAACAGTGTGTTCCAGCTGTACAGCATCTCTAGATACTTGATGTACATCTCACTCCATCCATCCCATGTACATGCACACTCCACTCCATTCAACCCACCCACAAATACACACAAATCTGCTTCCTAAACCTTCCTTCACCTCTTCCTCTTAGGCTTTGTCTTGATGCCTTTCCTAATATTACAGTATTTGCTAGCCTATGGGTACACTCCATCAGCCTTGACTTTTTCCAGGAAATCTCCATAATGATAAATGAGTCTGGGTTTCAGGAAGCTGTAGGCATGGCATATTTCAGACAGGCACCGTGTGACCAGTCTCATCTGACCTTTACAGATACCAGGACTGGGAGACACACTGATGATGAGAGACCCTCCGAGAGCTGCTGTGCTGTACTGTCAGCAGAGGAAAGGTCTCGGCTCTTTACAGTCGGACTAAACTGTGGTGTGTTTGAGGTTAACTGAGGCAGTAAACTAAAGAGTGCATAGAAAAAGGATTAGTGAAATGGGAATGGGCTGTATTATGATATAGAAAATACACACATACAGTACGTGTCTCTTGATTTGTAATATGTTAAACGATATAACTTCCAGAAAGGATTTTCTAGGTATAAAATCATCAGGAATGAAAGAAAGTACAGTTTCAGTCCAGACATTTGCAAAAATGCCAACCACCTATGAAATAGCACCCTCTTCACAACAACAACAAAAACGAATTGTTCGGGCTACTAAACCTAGATGCATGTAATGGAGATTTCTAACAGATTCCTTGTTATCTTCTGTAATAGATGTAGTCTAATAGATCAACTGACCCAAGCATCCATCCATCCCTGTGTTACTGTTCTGCTTTGAAAATACCCAACTACAGGAATATGACCCTGCTCAGACAGACACCATGTGCTTGTCAACCTCAGCATGCTGAACAACAGAGGCAGAGCCCTCCAACCTCCCCACCCTCCTGTTGGCATTGAATAAACAACAGGGTAAACAGCGACATGGAGAGAAAGATGAATGGTGCTGTCCTGCAACGAGAACCCGGAATCTTAAACAACTGAGCCCAAAGATAGGCTACAGCCCTACTCCACTAACTGAGCAAGACAGAGTGACAGAATAGAATTGGACCGACAGGGCACAGAATAAATCCATTCCCCTGGCTGGCTGTCACACTGACGGACAGAGAACAGTGAAGGAGAACTTTTCATGTACCATTAATTTTTTACGCATTTGGATAATGAGCATGGCTAGTTACATACAGCCTGCTGAAGACTAATAATTAAGTCACTGCATCAGCAATTGTTAATTAGTCTGGTATGTTTCTGCAAGGAAATGTTGAACTATCTTGTTTCTATCTCTTTATCACTCTCTCTCTCACACACACACATAGAGTGGGGAAAAATAGTATTTAGTCAGCCACCAATTGTGCAAGTTCTCCCCCTTAAAAAGATGAGAGAGGCCTGTAATTTTCATCATAGGTACACGTCAACTATGACAGACAAATTGAGAATATTTTTTCCAGAAAATCACATTGTAGGATTTTTTATGAATTTATTTGCATATTATGGTGGAAAATAAGTATTTGGTCACCTACAAACAAGCAAGATTTCTGGCTCTCACAGACCTGTAACTTCTTCTTTAAGAGGCTCCTCTGTCCTCCACTCGTTACCTGTATTAATGGCACCTGTTTGAACTTGTTATCAGTATAAAAGACACCTGTCCACAACCTCAAACAGTCACACTCCAAACTCCGCTATGGCCAATATCAAAGAGCTGTCAAAGGACACCAGAAACAAAATTGTAGACCTGCACCAGGCTGGGAAGACTGAATCTGCAATAGGTAAGCAGCTTGGTTTGAAGAAATCAACTGTGGGAGCAATTATTAGGAAATGGAAGACATACAAGACCACTGATAATCTCCCTCGATCTGGGGCTCCACGCAAGATCTCACCCCGTGGGGTCAAAAGGATCACAAGAACGAACGGTGAGCAAAAATCCCAGAACCACACGGGGGGACCTAGTGAATGACCTGCAGAGAGCTGGGACCAAAGTAACAAAGCCTACCATCAGTAACACACTACGCCGCCAGGGACTCAAATCCTGCAGTGCCAGACGTGTCCCCCTGCTTAAGCCAGTACATGTCCAGGCCCGTCTGAAGTTTGCTAGAGTGCATTTGGATGATCCAGAAGAGGATTGGGAGAATGTCATATGGTCAGATGAAACCAAAATAGAACTTTTTGGTAAAAACTCAACTCGTCGTGTTTGGAGGACAAAGAATGCTGAGTTGCATCCAAAGAACACCATACCTACTGTGAAGCATGGGGGGTGGAAACATCATGCTTTGGGGCTGTTTTTTCTGCAAAGGGACCAGGACGACTGATCCGTGTAAAGGAAAGAATGAATGGGGCCATGTATCGTGAGATTTTGAGTGAAAACCTCCTTCCATCAGCAAGGGCATTGAAGATGAAATGTGGCTGGGTCTTTCAGCATGACAATGATCCCAAACACACCGCCCGGGCAACGAAGGAGTGGCTTCGTAAGAAGCATTTCAAGGTCCTGGAGTGGCCTAGCCAGTCTCCAGATCTCAACCCCATAGAAAATCTTTGGAGGGAGTTGAAAGTCCGTGTTGCCCAGCGACAGCCCCAAAACATCACTGCTCTAGAGGAGATCTGCATGGAGGAATGGGCCAAAATACCAGCAACAGTGTGTGAAAACCTTGTGAAGACTTACAGAAAACGTTTGACATGTGTCATTGCCAACAAAGGGTATATAACAAAGTATTGAGAAACTTTTGTTATTGACCAAATACTTATTTTCCACCATAATTTGCAAATAAATTCATAAAAAATCCTACAATGTGATTTTCTGGAAAAAATATTCTCAATTTGTCTGTCATAGTTGACGTGTACCTATGATGAAAATTACAGGCCTCTCTCATCTTTTTAAGTGGGTGAACTTGCACAATTGGTGGCTGACTAAATACTTTTTTCCCCACTGTTGGAATCATTAAAACTCGTTTTTCAACCACTCCACAAATTTCTTGTTAACAAACTATAGTTTTGGCAAGTCGGTTAGGACATCTACTTTGTGCATGACACAAGTCATTTTTCCAACAATTGTTTACAGACAGATTATTTCACTTATAATTCACTGTTTCACAATTCCAGTGGGTCAGAAGTTTATATACACTAAGTTGACTGTGCCTTTAAACAGATTGGAAAATTCCAGAAAATGATGTAATGGCTTTAGAAGCTTCTGATAGGCTAATTGACATAATTTTTGTCATTTGGAAGTGTACCTGTGGATGTATTTCAAGGCCTACCTTCAAACTCAGTGCGTCTTTGCTTAACATCATGGGAAAATCAAAATAAATCAGCCAAGACCTCAGAAAAAAATGTGTAGACCTCCACAAGTCTGGTTCATCATTGGGAGCAATTTCCAAACACCTGAAGGTACCACGTTCATCTGTACAAACAATAGTACGCAAGTATAAACACCATGGGACCACGCAGCCGCCATACCACTCAGGAAGGAGACGCATTCTGCTCCTAGAGATGAACGTACTTTGGTGTGAAAAGTGCAAATCAATCCCAGAACAACAGCAAAGGACCTTGTGAAGATGCTGGAGAAAACAGGAACAAAAGTATCTATATCCACAGTAAAACGAGTCCTATATCAACATAACCTGAAAGGCCGCTCAGCAAGGAAGAAGTCACTGCTCCAAAACCGCCATAAAAAAGCCAGTCTACGGTTTGCAACTGCACATGGGGACAAAGATCGTACTTTTTGGAGAACTGTCCTCTGGTCTGATGAAACAAAAATAGAACTGTTTGGCCATAATTACCATCGTTATGTTTGGAGGAAAAAGGGGAAAGCTTGCAAGACGAAGAACACCATCCCAACCGTGAAGCACGGGGGTGGCAGCATCATGCTGTGGGGGTGCTTTGCTGCAGGAGGGACTTGTGCACTTCACAAAATAGATCATGGCATCATGAGGAAGGGAAATTATGTGGATATATTGAAGCATCATCTCAAGACATCAGTCAGGAAGTTAAAGCTTGGTCGCAAATGGGTCTTCCAAATGGACAATGACCCCAAGCATACTTCCAAAGTTGTGGCAAAATGGCTTAAGGACAACAAAGTCAAGGTATTGGAGTGGCCATCACAAAGCCCCGACCTCAATTCTATAGAAAATGTGTGGGCAGAACTGAAAAAGCGTTTGCGAGCAAGGAGGCCTACAAACCTGACTCAGTTACACCAGCTCTGTCAGGAGGAATGGGCCAAAATTCACCCAACTTATTGTAGGAAGCTTGTGGAAGGCTACCCGAAACGTTTGACCCAAGTTAAACAATTTAAAGGCAATGCTACCAAATACTAATTGAGTGTATGTCAACTTCTGACCCACTGGGAATGTGATGAAATAAATAAAAGCTGAAATAAATCATTCTCTATACTATTATTCTGACATTTCACATTCCTAAAATAAAGTGGTGATCCTAACTGACCTAATACAGGGACTTTTTACTAGGATTAAATGTCAGGAATTGTGAAAAACTGAGTTTAAATGTATTTGGCTAAGGTGTATGTAAACTTCCGATTTCAACTGTACGCACACACTGGCACACACACACACATTCTCTCTCACACACTCTCATCAATAAATCAACCAATCAAAAGACTTGAGGATAGCAAGAAAAAATGGCAAGGTAAGAGGAATTTGTGAAAGAGTGGCGAGACTGTGCAATTCCAAATGAGCTGACCGATGAGGTGTCCCTCTGCAATATCATTGAGCTCTGCCTCTGTCTGTAACATGGCCGCTGTCGTTTTCTCTCTCTCTCTCTTTCTCTCTCTCTCTCTCTATCTCCCTCTCTTACTCTCCCTCTCTCTCTCACTCTCTCTCCCTCTATCTCCCTCTCTCTCTCTCTCTCTTTCTTTCTTTCTCTCTCTCTCTCTCTCTCGCTCTCTTTCTTTATTTCTCTCTCTCTTTCTTTCTCTCTCTCTCTCTCTCACTTTCTTTCTGTGTGTGTGTCTGTCTCTGTGTGTGTGTGTGTGTGTGTGTGTGCGTGTGTGTGTCAGTGTGTTTGCGTGCGTGTGTGTACAATACCATATTTGTTATTCAGGAAGAGAGGTGACAGGAGGTCAGAGAAGTCTGTGGGAGACGTCTTACTGAGCACAGATCATGTTCTTGGGGAGAGAGAGATCTTACTGAGCATAGGTCATGTTCTAGGGGGAGGGAGATCTTACTGAGCACAGGTCATGTTCTGGGGGGGAGATCTTACTGAGCACATGTCATGTTCTGGGGGGGAGATCTTACTGAGCACAGGTCATGTTCTGGGGGGGGAGAGGAGATACACACACACACTGGGTGGTGTAATGTACTATACTTACTGCGGGTTTGCCATGTTGGTGGATGGTTAAGGAGAGAGGAAGAGGAGGAGGTTATGATCTTCACTGAGTTCTCAGTCAGGCTATGCCTCTCTTAGCTCCTGAGTTCACCACACCAGATAGACTCTGCTGGACTCATGTTGAACCTGGGGATTGCATTAAATATCAATTACACCTGACATGTATTACAACCATATTACATCCTTATTACACTAAGATGTTTATGAGTTCAGTAAAACATTGTATAATGGCACCAGTATAATGGCACCAGAAACAGTATGGGGATACTGACACAATGAATAACTATAATTGTAGCTTGAAGAGTAACCTACAGCGGCAATTCTTCAAAGTAAAAGATGATTTATTCTATGTCTATGGTAAGAGCACATCACCTGCACGTCTGGTGGATAATACTCATGAAGAGCTGCTCTCACCATAGAATGAGTCCATTGTTGAGTTATTTCTGTGAAAATCCATTACGCTCGACACAGGACATGCATGAGTGAAAACCTACCCAGGTGCTCGGTCTTTATTTAGATATGATTGTTGACAGACAGTGACACATTATTATGGCAACCCCCTGAGAGTATGGTAGGCTATGTATGAGTCATTCAATAACACTTTAAATGCAAGACATACACTACAGCACCAATACTTTTAAATGGAGAAGATGTGAGAGACATTACAGGTCAAATCTTTCTGTGTTGCCCCTCATTACATTTCAGATGGTGCTGGTGAGAAGGTATATTGAGAGACTTCTTCTAAAGACTACAACAACTGAAGGTTGTCAGCACATCCCAACTTACTGTATTAAGGGTTATGTTGAGCAAATTCTCTTGAATACCCTTTTTCGACCACTGCGTTTGAATGTTGAGAGTTCATAGACTGTGCTTTGCCTGATCAGCACAAAATATCAAGTAGAGATCTGTCCACTGGTCTCTGCATGACCTTAATAAGCTACAGTAGCCTATCAGTTCAGATCCATCTCTCCTCTGATCTTCTGTGGGAATGCTTCTCACATAGCACCCTACTTACTATATAGTGCACTACGTTTAAGTGACCCTATGTACGCCATTTGGAACATGCCCTGGGTCTCACACAGTTCATTGAATTGTAAAGTAGGCTAACGGCCCCCTTACTTCATAATTTAGCTTCATTTTACAAGGCTTTTCTGTTACATCAAATTCAAAGCACAACTCAGCCCCATATCCACGTCAAAACCAAACTGACAGGTCGCCTGACATGCAAATCTTTCCCTCCCTCTTCGGGAACTAATAATAATGTAATCCTACTGGAAATAGTAATTGAAACGGACTAAGCCAAGCATTAATCCACGTTAGGACTATACTTAGTCGCTGTAGTACCTGAATATAGAAGCAGACTGGAGAGACTATAGTAGCCTAGTGCGTAAAGCAGGGTTGTCCCCGTTGTAGTCTACACACCGGGGAGAGCGCCGGCAATGTACAACTAATCTATTATTCAGTTGAACCAAAGAATAACCTTCCTACCTGTCTTGATTTACATTGTTGACAGTCTAATCGAGCCTCCCGTTGGCCGCGTGCTCGTTATAATGTCTCCCTCGGTGATGATCAGCGTGAGTGAGGCTCGTGCTCCAAGCTCGTGGCGATGTGTAGGCTGCTGCCTTCCTGAGCACTTTTACATTGGACAAGCACCCCTGCCGCCGCTGCTGCTTAGAATCCTGAGCAAAACGAAAAGACTGGAGCCGAAATGCAAGCACTATCGTCATTCAGCAAAATCATATTAAGTGTCCCTGACTGACCATAAAATAACCAGCTAACAGCATCATTAGAGAGAGGAGGAAGAAAGGTCAGAACGTTGTGTGTGTTGTGTTGGCTACACCGCTCCAGATTTACTAGTGAGGGTTGAGGGCTTCCCCCGCGATCGCAGAAGGGACTCCTTGCTGCGGAAGGAGCTGTCCAGGTGCTGAAAACGTGATTAACCTCCGGCTTCTCTAGTGCCGCGCTGGGATACCTGGCTCTCTCTCCCTCGCAAAACCGAGAATAGTAGCCTAATCCTCGCGAAACGACGTCAAAAACATTGCCGTTTGTTTTCATGCCGAATAGTGGCAGTATCTTAGGCTATAACAGTGTCATTGCTTGCTTCGGTCACGACTCACATGTTTGCTCTCCGTGGATTCTGAAAGGGGGGTTCTAGTTCCAAATCCTGATGATAACCGAATGAAAACTGAGGTTCAGTCACCTCTCTTGAATTGTAGGCCTATAGCTTTATGCCTGGGTTGCCTTTCTCAATCTACATAGGCTTTAGGTTTTTTATCGTTTTCTACATTCAAGATACTATGGGAATATAAATGATCTTTCTACCAATTGGCTTAACAGTTTGTCATTCACCAGGAATGGCCAGTCGATGGTTAGAGCGCACATCAATCAATCTTATAGAGCCTTCGCAGCCTTTTATCAAACACGCCTGCTTGTCAAGGAGCTTAGGCTTTCGGAAATGAAGGAAATGGTCGATATGAAATAATTGTAGTCTATGATAGAGCAATTCTGAACAATTGGGCCTGTTATATAAGAAGACTATATATACATGGGAGGCTTACTATTCTATTAATCTTTCATTTAAATGTTAATATCAGTACATGGATACCTAAACCTGAAGAGTCCACGTATGTGACTCTTGTGCTGGGGTTAGAGAGAGAGAAAGCAAGAGAGCAAGGAGACATTTCAATGGCAGTCATTTATTGAATTTGAAATAAATCAAACATATATAATTTGGCACACATACAGTTGAAAAGTGCTTGTAACCTTAAACATTTTGCTCATCATATTAAAGCCAGAGAAAACTATTTAAATAACCATTTTAAAAGAATCCCATTAGCTCTACACAGAATGGTTGTGTGGTAACATTAGGTGATATACAGTGCCTTGCAAAAGTATTCATCCCCCTTGGCGTTTTTCCTATATTGTTGCATTACAACCTGTAATTTAAATGGATTTTTATTTGGATTTCATGTAATGGACATACACAAAATAGTCCAAATTGGTGTAGTGAAATGAAAAAAATTACTTGTGCGTGCATATGTATTCACCCCCTTTGCTATGAAGCCCCTAAATAAGATATGGTGCAACCAATTACCTTCAGAAGTCACATAATTACTTAAATAGAGTCCACCTGTGTGCAATCTAAGTGTCACATGATCCATCACATGATCTCAGTCTATATACACCTGTTCTGAAAGGCCCCAGAGTGCAACACCACTAAGCAAGGGGCACCACCAAGCAAGCGGCACCATGAAGACCAGGGAGCTCTCCAAACAGGTCAGGGCCAAAGTTGTGGAGAAGTACAGATCAGGGTTGGGTTATAAAAAAGATCTGAAACTTTGAACATCCCACGGAGCACCATTAAATCCATTATTAAAAAATGGAAAGAATATGGCACCACAACAAACCTGCCAAGATCGGGCCACCCACCAAAACTCACGGACCAGACAAGGAGGGCATTAATCAGAGGCAACAAAGAGACCAAAGATAACCCTGAAGGAGCTGCAAAGCTCCACAGCGGAGATTGGAGTATCTGTCCATAGGACCACTTTAAGCCGTACACTCCACAGAGCTGGGCTTTATGGAAGAGTGGCTAGAAAAAAGCCATTGCTTAAAGAAAAAAAGAAGCAAACACGTTTGGTGTTCGCCAAAAGCCATGTGGGAGACTCCCCAAACATATGGAAGAAGGTACTCTGGTCAGATGAGACTAAAATTGAGCTTTTTGGCCATCAAGGAAAAAGCTATGTCTGGCGCAAACCCAACACCTCTCATCACCCCGAGAACACCATCCCCACAGTGAAGCATGGTGGTGGCAGCATCATGCTGTGGGGATGTTTTTCATCGGCAAGGACTGGGAAACTGGTTAGAATTGAAGGAATGATGGATGGCACTAAATACAGGGACATTCTTGAGGGAAACCTGTTTCAGTCTTCCAGAGATTTGAGACTGGGACGGAGGTTCACCTTCCAGCGGGACAATGACCCTAAGCATACTGCTAAATCAACACTTGAGTGGTTTAAGGGGAAACATTTAAATGTCTTGGAATGGCCTAGTCAAAGCCCAGACCTCAATCCAATTGAGAATCTGTGGTATGACTTAAAGATCGCTGTACACCAGCAGAACCCATCCAACTTGAAGGAGCTGGAGCAGTTTTGCCTTGAAGAATGGGCAAAAATCCCAGTGGCTAGATGTGCCAAGCTTATAGAGACATACCCCAAGAGACTTGCAGCTGTAATTGCTGCAAAAGGTGACTCTACAAAGTATTGCCTTTGGGGGGAGTGAATAGTTATGCACGCTCAAGTTTTGTTTTTTTGTCTTGTTTCTTGTTTGTTTCACAAGAAAATATATTTTGCATCTTCAAAGTGGTAGGCATGTTGTGTAAATCAAATGATCCAAACCCCCCAAATTGCAGGTTGTAAGGCAACAAAATAGGAAAAATGCCAAGGGGGGTGAATACTTTCGCAAGCCACTGTATACTGAACTGTGTTGTCTAATGAACATAATGAAAGTGTATAAGGTGACAATGTTCCTAAAATATCTGCTATAAAGCAAAGTTAGTTATCCAGATGAAAACCTTAGCAGAGTGTATAGTATTATTTGGGAAAAGTTAGGTCACAGAAAACTATGAACAGTGATCTTCCATTTCCCCCATTAAAGAGTATCAGGAGAATAGCCTGTATGCTATGCTGCAAAGTTCTACCTTACCATAGCTTATTCTAAACAAAAAAAAGAAGTAAGCAATCAAACCCATTTAGCCAAACACATAGGTTGGTAAAATTGCACATTCATCTCCAAAGAACTGTTTTGAACTTCCACATCTTTTTTCATATGTTCATACCTTCAGAAAACAAAACAAATACTGTCATAAGGAATGTCTTCAGAATTATAATATGTTCGTAAATTCAATGAATGAAGCAGAATATTGTACAGAATCCCGACTACAAAACTATGTTTGTACACACAAATCATATAATAGCGGGAATACCCTGTTGGAGAGTGGAACACGTAAAATAATAACATGAATTTTAAAACCATCAGTTCCAATGAAGCAAGAAATATGACCTTACAAGGTAGTATGAAGAACGACACAGCAGAGAGAAAGATTCTGTCTAAACCACGGAATCCATTTGAGTAAATAGAACTAGTGAGGCAATTCCACGCTAACAGAATGACAGCACCAACAGCACAAAGCCTCTTTCTGTTACCAAACTTTGCATCTGCACTGTTCTTCAAGTATATGTTTCTGTAAAATTTTCTGTGGAATTTGTCAAAAGTCATCCTTGTGCATAGAGTTGTATGGTTTGTTAAACTTTGCAATCATTGGTTTTTGTTTGACATACATTTTCAAGTGAAACATCTGAGTCTCAGCATCACTCTATTACCATGGAATTGCCCAGTGTGTGAAATAGTCTTCTAAAAGGTAGTAGGAACAGGCCTTGATTTAATTGCATTTCAAAAAGGTTTTCTCCATATCTAACACTAAAAGAGGGGCATACAGGAGAAAACATTGAAATCAAGACAAACTAAATTTTTCTCAAAGGTTCAAAACATGTTCCTTTCCTTATCTTCCTAAATAAAAAGTGCCTGATCGGTATTCTCAACAATTATTTATAATAATTAATAACAATTATATTTGTTAATTGGGTAACAAAAGTGTTGGTAACTTTTCACCACAAGGTATAAGAAACCATCTGGTCAAGATTATTAGTTAGTTTCAGTTATATGTTTTGAATATGTGCATAACATTTGGGGAGTAATCGGGATAATATATACATGTTTTACATGGGGAAGTCCACTGTATTATTTTGTAACAGAGGACTGAGATGAATGGACAGTATTTTCTTCTCTGATTCCCATCAGCACCTTGTTAAACTCACTAACATATCAGCAATATTTCCTATTCAAGTTTCAAACTGATCAATGCATGATCAAGTAAGTATTTGCTTCTATCGCAGCAGATAAAACATTGCATTTCCCCCCCAAAATTGACAAACTTAAAACTTTACATTGGGAAAAGTTGAACACAACTGAAAGAAAGACATCTACATGCTGTAATCCACTTCAAACACCATCACATACCACCATCGCTGAGAGATAACAAGAATGTTGTTGATCCTGATCGCTAGTCTGACCTAGACACCAGGGTTGTATTCATTAGGGCGCACAGTTTCAAAACATTTTGTGACGTAAAACGGGTGTTTCTTATTGGGCCAGTTAAGATAGTACCTCTCCGCTTCGTACGGTTTTCTTCTGTGTCGTACCTAATCAATAGGAACCTGAAGTGAACAAAACAAACTGCAGTTTGAATGTAAATACGACCATCGACTCCTCAGCCAAGGTGAACTAGGGTCATAACAGTGGTGTATCCATGCTGCAGACTGTCCGTATCCGTGTCACACAGAGTATAGTCCTCCTTCACGATACGATCACACCCGATCTCCCCGTTACCAAAGAAGCCAAACAGTGGGATGTTGGGGAACACCTTGCGGAAGGTGTCAGCCTCCACGTTACGCTGGTTGTTGTAATAGTTGTGTCCGCGGCCCACGCAGGCGAACATGAAGCCCAGGGTGTTCCTCTCTGGGAGGTTGGCGGCTTTCAGCCTCCGGATGGTGGCCTCGGCTTCCTTGGGGCTGCTCACATCCTGCTCCAGGAGAACACTGGCCCCCTGGACCCTGGGACCGCTCAGAGCCAGACCCACCACGCCGTACGACCCCTGGCCACAGCTACAGAGAAAGACAGACCACAGTCACATAGCTGTATAGTAATACACTGAGCTAAACCCTAACCCTGGGACCGCTCAGGGCCAGACCTACCCCGTCACACGTTCCCCAGCAACAGTTACAGAGAAAGACGGAGGGACAGACAAAAACAAAGTCACAGCTGCATAGTAAGAGTAGGGATTCCCAAACGTTTCATGTCGAGGCCCTCTGAATATGATGAGCATCCGGCTGAGGACCCCCACCACCTTAAAAAATATGTTTTGCCGCTGGGTAGATTACTAGGAGGTCGCAATAAAATGACCCCCTGTTTGGGAACTCCTGACCTTTCTCAGCATTGAAAAGAACAGTTGCAGATCACTCAGGTACTCACCACTCTCTTTCAGGGGAGAAGACATTCTCCACATGGCCCCCAGCGATGAGAGCCTTGCTGCGTGCCAAAGGCTCCAGGACCTGGTTGAGGAAGCGGGCCGCTCCAGGTTTGTAGGCCTCATAGCCAAACAGCAGCACCACACGCAGATCAGGGTTATTCACCAGCCCTGAGGGGACAGGATGACAACAAAGAGAGTTCAGAGAGATAATCATATTATGGTGGACGGTTGGCTAGAGCCAAGGATGTGTTTAGCATACTGTAGACATGTTTGTTGCCATCTCTTTTCTGTAAATATTGGTATTTATCACTCACACTCATACACTAATCCTAGTATCAACTTTACACTGCAGGGTTTGTATTGGGATAGAACAAGACCTGCACTGACACTTGAAAATACAAGACAGTACTGACCAGCTTAATGGTTGACTGTGGTACCCTTATGTGGGAGAGCGGAGCAAGGTATATTTCTGAACTGGTCATCATAACTTCAACTCCCAGTCGGTCACACCAACCTGCTTCCTCCAGGTGTGACTCTGAGATGGTGCGCTTGCAGAAGTGAAAGGGGCGGATGTCCACTCCCTCCATCCTAGGGAACATGATAGCGTAGCCAGCCTCTCCTTCTTGGAACTCCTTCGGTGGACCCGAGTGGGAGCCACTGGGGGTTACTGTGGGGGAAGATGAAAAGACACTCAGCAACTCTTGGGAGGAATAAAAAATATCTATGTTTTATGGTTAAAACCAACACGTTTTGGTAAATGCCTTCTTCAGGGTTACTGTGGGAAAAAGTAAACGGACAAATCATACTGTCAACCAATGTCCTATTTCCTTATATTGGTAATTTATCACTTGTATGATGTACATTTAAAGTAGTTAGCTAGCTAACCTTAATGCATTTTAACATATTGCATTGCTTTCCACCTCTCTGGTTCTCTGAGCACTCAATCTATGTGACTAAACACCATTTAACAAATAACAAATCAATATTACCAAGCTAGATTTTTAGTTCACGAGCAGAGATACTATCTGCATACTTGGTTGATGAAGTGTCACTTCTCTCTAGGTTAGTGAATATATAGAGGAATACAGAGCACAGATCCTGTTGTCAGTCCTGGAAGACTAGGCTATCGATCGACATAAGAGTCCCCATGCTTCCCTTCCTAGCTCCAAAGCAGAGCAGAGCACCTTATGCTAATAAGGCAGGGGGAGATTAATGTGGACCATCCCCTGTTGACAGGTGACGCATTCATCTGTGATATTATTAATCTGTGAATTATGGCTAGCTATCGGAGGTTAGTGTTGAAGGAAAATGACGTGTTATAACATATTATAATACATGAACTAGTTACCACACAGTGTTCTGGTTATTAGGGATTAGGAAGGGAAATATGAAAATACTGTGGTTCTTACAGACGACGCCAGGAGTAGCGATGCCCATGATGTCACATCCATTGGGGAACAGCCTGTTCAGTTCCTCCACTGAGTCTGGACTGTGGTGGGTCTTGCGTGCTGCAAGAGGGGATACAGGTTAAAACATGCCTTACATTTAGATTGTTACTGACCGAGTCTCTAGTATAAGCAGCAGGTTTCACAACTTGGCCTACAACTTTTAACAACTTACAGGTGTTTAGTAACATAAACTAAATGGAAGTTAGCTAGTAGATAAGAGGCCACTGTACTTTTTACTTCTCGGACCTGGATTAATACAGTGTGCTTTATTACAGAGTAGTAAATGTAACGTCTTACCCTTTTTCTGCTTGTAACAAGAGTCTTGTCCACTGACGGTCTCGCTGTCCACCATAACCAAGACTGTTTTGGGCAGCAGGTATACATTCTGCAAACATTAAGAGAGAAGTGTTTCTACAGTGTTCAATAATGTCTGACTCCACATCCTGTACACAGACTGTCTTCCACTGTTACACTGTAGGTGCCAGGCTATAACTTTACTGTGTTCTACTAGCCAACAGCATACAGAAAGATATGCATTATGTAGAACAAACATGCCTCTGGCTAATCTCGGTTAACCCAGAACTAAAGTCTTGCATAATTGGTCAGATGCTCGATTAAGTTCTGGGTCTGTACATGTTAAGAGAAGAGATGCTAGAACGAGGAGTGGAACCGGATTGAGGAGATCCACCCTCTCTCTTTGCAAGTTACGTGCAAATATATGGGCCAAATGTCCCCTCCCCTTCCAAAATTAGAAGAATGCTAACACCTGCGAAATCTTGATTTGTCCAAATATAAAACCAGTGAGGAAAAACCCAAGCACCGGAACTATTGCTGCTCGTTATCAATCAGTGCTCATAGTATAATGACAGATCTACGGTACCATTTACAGTTGAAGTCTAAGTTTACATACACCTTGGCCAAGTACATTTAAACTCTGTTTTTCACAATTCCAATGACAGATCTACATACCATTTATGTTTATGTAGTCTGTACACGAGAGATTACTCTCTGGCATGCAATCATGTCTGTTCTATTCATGACACTTCTATCAATAAACTTATGAATGTCCTCCTGAAAGAGACCCTGTTGTAATGTCTTGTGTATTTTCAGTAGTCAAACTGACCTCCACTTCTTCAGCCAGGCTGTGGCAGAGAGCATGGCCGTCATAGTTGGACGGTCCAGAGGCAGACACCCACGTCAACTTCTGCTGGACCCTCAGTACTCTCCGTGCACAGTTCATCCACAGTCTGCAAACACTGCACAATAAGGAAGACAGTCGTCGTTAGCTCTCACTCATCCTGGCATGACAAGGAAGTTGGCTAAAGAACATGATACCTACGACCAGTCTAGGGATAACTAGCTAACGTTAGCTAGATTCCAAGCTTTCTTAGGTTAGCTAATTTAGGTAATTTATCAGTCAGACACTAATCTGTAATACAATAATTATTACTAACATAAACTGTTGGTGCTACATGTTAGCTAACTAGCGTTTGCTAGTCTCACATGGCTGCACGCCTATTTTGCAAGCAAAGCGTATACAGTTGACATACACATTTAGTGTAGATTGCTAGTTAGCTACATATCTTCAGCTCCAGTCCTGTTTAGAACTTGAAACGTGCATTGTTGATAAAACACTGTGCTGGCTAACGTTAGCTAGCTAGCTGACTGTGGCTAATCGGTCAGTGTTAATAGGAATCCTTGGGACGTCCCTACCCTAAACCCTAAAAGGGGGGATATGGACGTCCCAAGGATTCCAGATAGCACACACCGTGGCTAATCTAGCTAGCTAACTATCTAACGTTAGCTAGCTAGCTAGTCACTTACCACGCAATTTGGAGCAGCGATTTGGTTGGTACAAACGTCAAAATTCTCTCCACTACTTCTGCCACATTACTGAGTATATATTCTGCCGTGCTTTCATCTGAAACGCCAGAAATATCTGTATTTCCATCCATATTTCCTTCTCAAGATCTTGGCAGCTAGCTACGGACTTGTCTTTTGACCTTTCGCTAATGTAAATTGCATAGCTAAATATCGAAAGCAGTTTTCGGGAGAAAATACACTATTACTGCCACCTAATGGTGAGTACACTTTATCTGCCTAGAATATACACAGTATATATCTATATTTTGTGCCATATATTCATGGCTTAAATTGTCAGTACATTGGCATTTGAGCAATAATTGTCCTCATAATAACCAACACTTTATTTCTCCAAATAAGGTTTTTGCAGTTTCTTTATCACAGCAAAATAACACAAAAATAGTAGGCTAAGCATGGCCCTGGAAATATCCGGGGGGGGTGGGGGGGGGGGGTTTCTTCTTAAATTAATTGATTGAAGGAGGTACCGCATTGGTTGATTATAATGATTATATGCATTGAAAGTAGTATTAGCCTGTGTTTACACACGCAGCCCATTTCTGATTTTTTGGGCAAAAGAGCTGATCTAATTGGCCAAAAGACCAATTAGTGGAAAAAGGTCAGAAATGGGTTGCCTGTGTAAAGGCAGCCTAAGAGAGCGAGATAATGATCATGGTGCAGCAGCATCACACCAACACTAGAGTGTAGTCTTCACACTCTACACCTGCTTCCAGATCTTTCTAAAGGGCATTTAGAAGTCACATACATTTCAACAAAATCACAGTTGACTTAGTGGAGAGTGTACTGTGATTCTGACTGTACCCCTTATCTACAAGTGTAATCACTGTAAAATAATAGCACAGATTACAGATGTCAGCATGTTTGTGGGTTTTTATTTATGTATTACTTTTGCATGGTATATTACATTCACATAATAAAATGAACAAGAGACACCATCAAATCAAACATGTATGCTATTTGACAAAAAAACATTCCCGCAGCGATGACATTGGACATGAAATGATCTAGGTTGATCTATTTGAGATTAAATGAACACACTGTACCTTCCTCCTCGCTAAACATTATGTCAGTGTACATATTGCACATGCTTACTTTCTTTTAAATATAAGTACTGTATATCACTGAGGCACCAGAACATACATATGAAGAATGTACATAAAGAAACATGGACAATAAATAACTCAAGAACAAGTTACAAAAGCAGAATAAAAAAGTACCCGTTTTAAACCTTGGCTTCGGTTATGGCTTAATTAGTCAACAGTGATCCTGTCCATTATTATAGCTTTAATAAATCAAGTGCACATTTTGTCAACTAAATCTCACTTTAACATGCAAAAATAAATGGTATTTGAGTCAAGTGACAGCTCAGCCATATTATGTCTGCTTTGTTTTCTAGCTAACATCCAGTTCAAGTCCATTGTGTTTGTTTTCTCAGCCCTTCTGAGAGCTGAGAAAACAGTCAAGCCCCAGAGATTTCCACAAAGAGGGCAGGGAGGGGCCCTCCATGGCAACGGCAGGTAAGTGTTGGTGTGATCATGGTGTGATGCTGGACCAGGTCAGAGCAGGTGAGTAGTGCAGGTTTGTGTGATGATGGACCATGTTGTTACATTATATTGAGGTCCATGAGTGTCTGATCCAACATTTGACTCATGCCAAAGTTCTCATCATTAGCCTGATAGAGTTTGTCTGTCAATATACAGTACCATGAAACATGTTAAATTCATCACTATGTGTGTAACATAAAAAGGAAGCCTGCAGACCATTTATAACATTTGACCACAATGAAATGACTTAATTAACCAAGAGTTTCACAGACCCAATAATATTGAATGAAGATTGTTATAGCTAAAAAGGTAAAAGGTGGTCCCTGTGTATATCCTTAGTCAACCACAATCAGTAGATATTGTAATAATGCACACTCATATCAAGCCTTATCATACATTGTGGGTCAGTTTCACAGACCCAGATTATGCCCAGAATTACTCCTGTACAATGGACAATCTTTCAGTCATAGACTTACAGTGGGGAAAATAAGTATTTAGTCAGCCACCAATTGTGCAAGTTCTCCCACTTAAAAAGATGAGAGAGGCCTGTAATTTTCATCATAGGTACACGTCAACTATGACAGACAAAACGAGAAAAAAAAATCCTGAAAATCCCATTGTAGGATTTTTAATGAATTTATTTGCAAATGATGGTGGAAAATAAGTATTTGGTCAATAACAAAAGTTTCTCAACACTTTGTTATATACCCTGTGTTGGCAATGACACAGGTCAAACGTTTTCTGTAAGTCTTCACAAGGTTTTCACACACTGTTGCTGGTATTTTGGCCCATTCCTCCATGCAGATCTCCTCTAGAGCAGTGATGTTTTGGGGCTGTCGCTGGGCAACACAGACTTTCAACTCCCTCCAAATATTTTCTATGGGGTTGAGATCTGGAGACTGGCTAGGCCACTCCAGGACCTTGAAATGCTACTTACGAAGCCACTCCTTCGTTGCCCGGGCGGTGTGTTTGGGATCATTGTCATGCTGAAAGACCCAGCCACGTTTCATCTTCAATGCCCTTGCTGATGGAAGGAGGTTTTCACTCAAAATCTCACGATACATGGCCCCATTCATTCTTTCCTTTACACGGATCAGTCGTCCTGGTCCCTTTGCAGAAAAACAGCCCCAAACCATGATGTTTCCACCCCCATGCGTCACAGTAGGTATGGTGTTCTTTGGATGTAACTCAGCATTCTTTGTCCTCCAAACACGACCGAGTTGAGTTTTTACCAAAAAGTTATATTTTGGTTTCATCTGACCATATGACATTCTCCCAATCCTCTTCTGGATCATCCAAATGCACTCTAGCAAACTTCAGACGGGCCTGGACATGTACTGGCTTAAGCAGGGGGACACATCTGGCACTGCAGGATTTGAGTCCCTGGCGGCGTAGTGTGTTACTGATGGTAGGCTTTGTTACTTTGGTCCCAGCTCTCTGCAGGTCATTCACTAGGTCCCCCCGTGTGGTTCTGGGATTTTTGCTCACCGTTCTTGTGATCATTTTGACCCCACGGGGTGAGATCTTGCGTGGAGCCCCAGATCGAGGGAGATTATCAGTGGTCTTGTATGTCTTCCATTTCCTAATAATTGCTCCCACAGTTGATTTCTTCAAACCAAGCTGCTTACCTATTGCAGATTCAGTCTTCCCAGCCTGGTGCAGGTCTACAATGTTGTTTCTGGTGTCCTTTGACAGCTCTTTGGTCTTGGCCATAGTGGAGTTTGGAGTGTGACTGTTTGAGGTTGTGGACAGGTGTCTTTTATACTGATAACAAGTTCAAACAGGTGCCATTAATACAGGTAACGAGTGGAGGACAGAGGAGCCTCTTAAAGAAGAAGTTACAGGTCTGTGAGAGCCAGAAATCTTGCTTGTTTGTAGGTGACCAAATACTTATTTTCCACCATAATTTGCAAATAAATTCATTAAAAATCCTACAATGGATTTTTTTTCTCAATTTGTCTGTCATAGTTGACGTGTACCTATGATGAAAATTACAGGCCTCTCTCATCTTTTTAAGTGGGAGAACTTGCACAATTGGTGGCTGACTAAATAATTTTTTCCCCCACTGTATAGACAGTGATCCAGTTTATGTTATCTAAATCGAATTGCTGTTTATTAAATAACAACTCCAGATGTTGGTTAACTAAACTAAAATAGGCCTACTCTTAAATCCATCTGTAAGTCTGTGAAACCTGCCCTCTTTACCTGCAATGTGAGCATGCATTTCATTATGTGAACATGCATTTAATTTCTCTGATGCTCCGCATTAACTACAGTCCAATTATTTCTTCCTGATAAATATTATCCAGTATTTATTTATTTTGGTCTTTGCCTAACTCTTAGGTTTGTGTCAGAGACACACATTAGCCTATATTTCCATCACAGCATCAGACAAATGTCTATGGCCAATGACATGCCAAGACAATAAAAGCATTTAAATTTTGCACCACAAAGGAAGAGCGCCTTGTTTTTTTAATTTATTGAGCACAGTGCTAAATTCACAACACATCCAGTAATAGTTTAATCCTGATTTAACACCACTCTCAGTTCATTGGAAAGAAGGCGGTTTTTCTCAAGCTGCCGGTACAGAGGGTCTTTGCAGTCAGAAAGCAGGTTAAGAGAAAATAGAAAAGAATAGAGAGAAGAAAGTGTGTTAGGACAGAAAGATAGAGACTTGTGTCATTCTACAGTGAGGGAAAAAAGTATTTGATCCTTTGCTGATTTTGTAGGTTTGCCCACTGACAAAGAAATGATCAGTCTATAATTTTAATGGTAGGTTTATTTAAACAGTGAGAGACAGAATAACAACAAAAAAATCCAGAAAAACGCATGTCAAAAATGTTATAAATTGATTTGCATTTTAATGAGGGAAATAAGTACAGGGATTTTCTATTGGGTTCAGGTTTGGAGACTGGCTAGGCCACTCCAGGACCTTGAGATGCTTCTTACGGAGCCACTCCTTAGTTGCCCTGGCTGTGTGTTTCGGGTCGTTGTCATGCTGGAAGACCCAGCCACGACCCATCTTCAATGCTCTTACTGAGGGAAGGAGGTTGTTGGCCAAGATCTCGCGATACATGGCCCCATCCATCCTCCCCTCAATACGGTGCAGTCGTCCTGTCCCCTTTGCAGAAAAGCATCCCCAAAGAATGATGTTTCCACCTCCATGCTTCACGGTTGCGATGGTGTTCTTTGGGTTGTACTCATCCTTCTTCTTCCTCCAAACACGGCGAGTGGAGTTTAGACCAAAAAGCTCTATTTTTGTCTCATCAGACCACATGACCTTCTCCCATTCCTCCTCTGGATCATCCAGATGGTCATTGGCAAACTTCAGACGGGCCTGGACATGCGCTGGCTTGAGCAGGGGGACCTTGCGTGCGCTGCAGAATTTTAATCCATGACTGCGTAGTGTGTTACTAATGGTTTTCTTTGAGACTGTGGTCCCAGCTCTCTTCAGGTCATTGACCAGGTCCTGCCATGTAGTTCTGGGCTGATCCCTCACCTTCCTCATGATCATTGATGCCCCACGAGGTGAGATCTTGCATGGAGCCCCAGACCGAGGGTGATTGACCGTCATCTTGAACTTCTTCCATTTTCTAATAATTGCGCCAACAGTTGTTGCCTTCTCACCAAGCTGCTTGCCTATTGTCCTGTAGCCCATCCCAGCCTTGTGCAGGTCTACAATTGTATCCCTGATGTCCTTACACAGCTCTCTGGTCTTGGCCATTGTGGAGAGGTTGGAGTCTGTTTGATTGAGTGTGTGGACAGGTGTCTTTTATACAGGTAACGAGTTCAAACAGGTGCAGTTAATACAGGTAATGAGTGGAGAACAGGAGGGCTTCTTAAAGAAAAACTAACAGGTCTGTGAGAGCCGGAATTCTTACTGGTTGGTAGGTGATCAAATACTTATGTCATGCAATAAAATGCAAATTAATTACTTAAAAATCATACAATGTGATTTTCTGGATTTTTGTTTTAGATTCCGTCTCACACAGTTGAAGTGTACCTATGATAAAAATTACAGACCTCTACATGCTTTGTAAGTAGGAAAACCTGCAAAATCGGCAGTGTATCAAATACTTGTTCTCCCCACATATATATATATATATATATATATATATATATATATATATATATATATATATATTGTGATGTCACGAGAGGCTGTGTCCTGGAGGGACGTTACATCCCCTGAGATGGCTGCAAACCCAGACAGCTATGGCTCCATCTGCTGGTATGGTCGGGAACTCCAACCCTCTATGGCCAATCTTCCCACGCAGCTGAAACCAATCAGGAGCTGATGAGCTGAAGGTTTGTTGAAGGGAAGAGACACAGTCTCCAACCTGGGCTCTCTGGAGGACAAGAGTGCTGCACGTCCACTTCCATGAGGAATATAAGGATTTGGAGATACTTACCTTTGGGAAATACTCACCTTTGGATATATGCACCTGTGGAAATACGTGTGGGACATTTGGAAGGACGTTTTGCTGGGTTGGCCACTCGCTGCAACGTGGAAGACAGTAAGACTGGGGAAAAGTTATTTGAGCGAGGGAGAGTTATGATTTTGGATGTGGAAGAGACATCCCTGAACGGTAAACCAGCGCCCGTACCGCGTGCCAGAGGCTCGTAAAGTGGTTATACAGAAGGAGGTAAGGAAGATGCGGGAGTTGGGAGTAATCGAAGAGTCCCACAGTGCCTGGGCAAGTCCCATCGTACTAGTTCCCAAGCGGATGCTTCGGAGGTGGGTCTGGGTGCTGTCCTCACCCAGGCACATGACGGTGAAGAACATCCCATTCTCTACCTAAGCAGAAAGTTACTTCCAAGAGAGAAGAACTATTCAACGGTGGAGAAAGAATGTCTGGCTGTAGTCTGGGCCCTGGAGTCCCTTCGGTTCTATCTCCTGGGCCGACGTTTCATGGTGGTATCTGATCACGCCCCTCTGCAGTGGATGGCCAAGAACAAGGAATCAAACAGTAGAGTAACCAGATGGTTTTTGAGCTTGCAACCGTTTAACTTTTCTGTTGTCCACAGGGCTGGCAAGCACCACGGCAATGCGGACGCCCTCTCCCGGCGTGATGCCTTCTTCGCTGCCTTTACCCCGACGAGGACGTCGGTCCCGAGGAGGGGGATGTGTGATGTCACGAGAGGCTGTGTCCTGGAGGGACGTTACATCCCCCCTGAGATGGCTGCAAACCCAGACAGCTATGGCTCCATCTGCTGGTATGGTCGGGAACTCCAACCCTCTATGGCCAATCTTCCCACGCAGCTGAAACCAATCAGGAGCTGATGAGCTGAAGGTTTGTTGAAGGGAAGAGACACAGTCTCCAACCTGGGCTCTCTGGAGGACAAGAGTGCTGCACGTCCACTTCCATGAGGAATATAAGGATTTGGAGATACTTACCTTTGGGAAATACTCACCTTTGGATATATGCACCTGTGGAAATACGTGTGGGACATTTGGAAGGACGTTTTGCTGGGTTGGCCACTCGCTGCAACGTGGAAGACAGTAAGACTGGGGAAAAGTTATTTGAGCGAGGGAGAGTTATGATTTTGGATGTGGAAGAGACATCCCTGAACTGTTAACCCTTAAGAGCCACCAGAGAACAGTATTGTGTTATACTTTCGTTAGTTTCCCAAGACCGTTAATAAAATCCTTGTTTTGGTTGAACCTGGTCTCCTTGCACTACTTGAGCAATCCCGCTGAAAGCTGTGTAGCCTCTCGTGACATCACAATATACATAAAAACATGGGGGATTGGAAGTGATGCAGACAATTACATTGATGGAAGTTACAATCTATCTGCAATATTAAGCTGATCTACCCCCCACCCCCCCCCACCCCCCCAAAAAAAAAGAAACGGCTCCCTCACCTCAATGTGGAGATGGTGTGACTGTGAAATGACTGAATTATATGTTTACAGAATATCCCCAATGTTACACAAGTCACAATTATATTTTTGGCTTTGAACATTAAGCTAAGTGTGACCTCGGGACTACTGTGTTTTTCCGTTCTGAATTTTCTTGAAGCAGGGAATGCTGAGGATCCTGAAACAGGTCAATTTTCTGTTTCAGATCAATCCATGTAATTGAACTCAACTGGTTAAAGAAGTTGAAAGCATGCCTGAGGTTGTTCGATAGGTTATGGCCGCCGCCCTCTGGACTTCTACAATCCACTGCCTGAGTGGGGTCAAATCCCTGTCCCACTGCACTTCTACACAATATATTTATCTATCACTCTCCCTCTTAATTTCTTGTCTATCCCTGTCAACAAACATTTTGATACTTTTTTTTTAAGAAGAAGCTCTGTGGATGTGCTTTTGTCCAAATGTAAGCACATTTTTAGCTAATACTACTACCATAGTACCATAATGCCAACCAAAGTCTAATCAAAAACAAAAAAACATAGGTTTGTGAAGAGGAGCTTTCGGTTTTATTCAAAGCTGCTCAATAATAAATTAAACACAGAGAAACATTTAAAGACAGGAAATGAAATTAAGAACTACAGAGTAGAAGGGTAAGGATGGCTGACATGGATGGATGGAAAGTTTATTTTACAGAAAGCCAAATGAGTCAGGGTTCTGTACAAAAGATGGTCTATAGGACGGCAGCGGCAGCAGAGGCCCAACGCACGGCGGTGCTGTGGTAAAGAAGAGACGTGGAGACATAGGGGACAGGATGTTGGGCGATACTGCCATATAGTTGTAGTAGAGAGAGGCCTCTCAACCAGCGGGTGGCGTCTGTGATGGTTGTGAGATGATGTAAACAATTTAACTGGAAAAGAATGAGGGGAGAAACATAACGTGTTGGAGGGACAAATAATAGAAAGGCAGGTGACTGATATGACATGCAGGATGGAAACCACAGCATACAGAAGAGAAAGCAGAGCCAGGTACTCAAAAAGGGTTGAGAGGTACACTATTCTGGGGGGTCAATTTAGATGTTTCTAAAAGCTTACAAAAAGGGATTGTGATTGTACAACTTTAATTGTACAATGCGTGTTAGGTTGAGAAAACTATATAGAATCTAACTAAAAAGGCACTAGCAAACTACAAAGGCAAGAGCTATTTGCTGTTGCATGGCAGAAGCGTAAAGTGAGTTGGTATTAGTAGGCACTGAAACTAAAATGTGAGCGGAAAAATCCAAACAGATGAAACAGACAAAACATATGCTACTAGAGGGAGTAGCAGTAAAATGGTGAGTGGGTGGGGCCTATGCACAACACACAAGCAGACACAAGCAGGTGATAGATTACATGGAGGTCATGTCGTTGAGGGCGTGGTCCAGTTCCTCGCTGATGGCCTTGTACTTCAGTTTCTGTGCATACAACTCATCTATTATGGGTGGAGTGGAGGAGGAGGAGAGGAGTGGAAGAGAAGACATCGATGGGGTGATAATGAAGGGTGGGGACAGCAACAGATGATAGACAGAGCAAAGAAAGGAGGTGAAAAGGTAGGAAAAAACAAAGGATTGTCCGAGAACAGAACTGAACGAAATAAAATACAATGTCAAACCAAAAAATAATAGGGTAAAAATAGGATGTGCACAGGCCACTAATGCCCTGTTAGATTGTTTAGACCAAGCAGGAAATTACTAACTGAAACCCTGATGAAGGCACCTTGCTGTCGAAATGTTTGTATCTAATTAAGACATATATTACATCGGAGTGACATAGTGTGTAGCTGCTTTCTTTTCCAGAAGGAAATGACAACATGGTCTCCACCCAAATGATATAGAGCTCCATCGTGAATGCTTTGTCTTTCCACAGCTACAGTAACACAGTCACACCAACAGCAGCATGAGAAATGTCTTTCCCTGGCCTGCACTAGCCTAACAAACACTGACTGTGTGTCAGCCATGGCACTGGCCTAGTCTGCCCAGCACAGAGCTGACTGTGCAGAATGTAGATACAGTATCTGATGACAACACAGAGGAGGTGATGAAAGGTTAGACTTGACAATATTTGCACATTACTCTTTTAAAAATTCTTCAAGCTCTTGTCTTGGTTGTTGATCATTGCTAGACAGCCATTTTCCAGTCTTGCCATAGATTTTCAAGCCGATTTAAGTCAAAACTGTAACTAGGCCACTCAGGAACATTAAATGTCATCTTGGTAAGTAATTCCAGTGTATATTTGGCCTTGTGTTTTAGGTTATTGTCCTGCTGAAAGGTGAATTTGTCTCCCAGTGTCTGTTGGAAAGCAGACTGAACCAGGTTTTCCTCTAGGGTTTTGCCTGTGCTTAGCTCTATTCTGTTTCTTTTTATCCAAAATTGGTAGTTACAGTCTTGTCCCATCGCTGCAACTCCCGTACAGACTCGGGAGAGGCGAAGGTCGAGAGCCATGCGTCCTCCGAAACACAATCCTGCCAAGCCGCATTGCTTCTTGACACACTGCTCGCTTAACCCGGAAGCCAGCTGCACATTTTTACATTTTTATATTTTTGTCATTTAGCAGACACTCTTATCCAGAGCGACTTACAGTTAGTGAGTGCATACATTATTATTATTTATTTTTTCATACTGGCCCCCCGTGGGAATTGAACCCACAACCCTGGCGTTGCAAACGCCATGCTCTACCAACTGAGCTACATCCCTGCCGGCCATTCCCTCCCCTACCCTGGACGACGCTGGGCCAATTGTGCGCCGCCCCATGGGTCTCCCGGTCACGGCCAGCTACGACAGAGCCTAGATTCGAACCAGGATCTCTAGTGGCACAGCTAGCACTGCGATGCAGTGCCTTAGACCAATGTGTCGGAGGAAACACTGTACAACTGACAACCGTGTCAGCGTGCATGTGCCCGGTCCGCCATAGTAGTTGCTAGAGTGCAATGGGATAAGGACATCCTGGCCGGCCAAACCCTCCCCTAACCCGGACGACGCTGGGCCAATTGTGCGTCACCTCATGGGTTCTCCCGGTTGCGGCCGGCTGCGACACAGCCCGGTATCGAACCCGGATCTGTAGTGACGCCGCAAGCACTGCAACGCCTTAGACCGCTGCGCCACTCAGGAGGCCTGATTCTCCACATTTATCCAATGTAAAAAACACTATTTCAAATTTTGCTACATAAGACCGAATCGAGCCGGTCTGTCACATATGTTCTGTTTTACTATACAACACCTCAGATTTTCACATAGAAAATGCTTCACAATATATGAAATAAAAGAAAAGGTCCATACCCTCCAGATCATCAATGGTCTTCTCAAGCTTGGCCACGGACCTCTCAGCGAACTCAGCACGGGTCTCAGCCTGTAGCACAAGAGGCAGACAAGATGTGATGAATGTCTCCCATCCTCATCACACCAAAACATATGTTCCAACATAGATATAGATATATAATACAATGTCTGGTGTCCTCCACCCTTTCTATGGTCTTACTTTATCGAAGATCCAGTGGCTAACATGCTAACGCTAATGTCCCACTTGGTAAAGTGAATAGGAAACAGGGGCTAATATGCTACGCTAAAGGGAACTCACCTCCTTTAGTTTGTCTGTGAGAACCTTGATCTCCTCCTCGTACTTGTCCTCCTTCTGTGAGTACTGTAGTGACATAGTGGAGCGCAGGTCAGAGAGCCATCATCACAACGCTACCGACATTAACTGGTTCAATGGATAACAGGCAGAAATTAGTGGGCCTACTCAATAGAGTTACCTCACTTTATCTCTATGGCTATACTAGCAGGCAATGGGGATATAACCCCTGACTGCAACAACCTGAGAAGACATACACCTGTCTAAACAGACACCTACCTTCTCTGCCTGAGCCTCAAGAGACTTCAGGTTGTTTGTGACTGTCTTCAACTCTTCCTCTAGCTCAGAGCATTTGCTGGTGTTTTAGGTATGGTTGAAGGAACAGAGGGGAAGGAACAAATGCCAGAGGAGGACCGACGGGAGGGAGAAACAGGAGTTATAACAGGGTAATAAGCGTAATAATAAAGAGTAACAGTAGGTTGTCTCCAAAGCAGTAAATTGTGCTGTATTTTGTGGCTGGTTCCAAAGTTCTTACCCTTCTGACAGCTCAGCGCGCTCCTCTGTACGTTCCAGATCACTCTCAATGATGACCAGCTTACGGGCGACCTGTTTTCACCCATAATAGGACAACACATCAGTATACCACATTGGTGCACCAAGCAATCAAAATGTTCTATGTTTAGTTTTATGTACAGGTCTATATGCTGTCAGTTTCCCACACACGCACGCTTTCATGCACACACACACACACACACACACACACACACACACGAGGACCTCAGAAGTAGCCAATATAATAAAGTAGCAGCCTAAGGAATGTAAGGAAACTCACCTCCTCGTATTTCCTGTCAGCCTCCTCAGCGATGTGCTTGGCCTCCTTCAGCTGGATCTCCTGTAGCTCCATCTTCTCTTCATCCTTCGATGCCCTGTTTTCAATTACCTTCATGCCTCTGGATGAAGGAACAGACAGGGGGGAACATATGTCAGGAATAGGAGGACATTGCAAGTTGTCTGAAGAGATTGAACGGGATCTTAAGCACTTACAAATGTGTCACATATTGTACGAATTGGAATTCATAACATACTATATCATAACGAATTGCAGATGTTTTGTTTTTTTTGCAGGATGCAACATATCATATGAAATGGATGTCGTTGTACACAATTGTGCACAATTTTCAAGGACCTGTTTTTGCTCGGGAGCACTCTAAAACTACTGCCGGAAATTATACAAAATCTTTATAACACATCATTAACTGAACAATTTTAAGAGTGGAATGATATTACTGTGGTCATGTGGATTGATGTCTGCATGTCATCTATATGGGTTTGGTGTTGATGACTGTGTTTGAGACTGAGACTGACGGGTCTGATGATGTCTGTGTCTACACTCTTAGAAATAATTGTTCCAAAAGGGTTCTGCGGCTGTCCCCATTGGAGAGACCTTTTTGGTTCCAGGTAAAACCCTTTTTGGTTCCATGTAGAACTATTTTGGGTTCCATGTAGATCCCTCTGTGGAAAGGGTTCTACTTGGAACCCAAAAGGGGTTCTTCAAAGGGTTATCCAATGGGGACAGCCAAATAACCCTTTTTGGTTCTAGATAGCACCTTTTTTTCTAAGAGTGTACTGTATGATACAGAGTCTGAGTCTCTGAGTGCTGCTGCCCACCTCTCGCTCTCATCAGCAGCCTTCTCAGCCTCCTCCAGCTTCGTCAGAGCTGTGGCCAGACGCTCTTGAGCACGATCCAACTCCTCCTCAACCAGCTGGATACGTCTGTTCAGGGAAGCTACATCAGCCTCAGCCTAAGAGAGCACAACATGGAGAAACCACAATGTCAACCTGTTGCACACTCAAACAGTCACACTTTCTTACATAATGCACACCAGATACAGTATCTGGAGAGATGTGTAGTGTAATGGAGGAGGTTGGGGGTCACTTTTGGACACCTCTGTGGGGGGTTTCTTAACACTATAGGGGACTAAGATTTAAATGTGAGGGAAAGGGATAAGGGCCCAGACCATGCTGTAATTCCATCCTAAACTCCAGCATTATATATAACATTATATAAACAAGATTTTATAAACTATACATTTTATATAGGCCTGATTGGTATGTTTGGAAAGGCACTGACCAATATAAACATAATAAGATGCCTACTGTGTAAATAGATGTAGCTACAGGAGGCATAGGATGATAGTGTATGATCGACTAGACTGGAGCATGCTGAAACTGCAGCAGCCTTGGCTAATGTGTTTATTTTGGAGCCTGCCTGGCACGTTTTACCATTAAATCATTTCTCACTTTCCCATTTCTTCATCCTTTTACGCGTATCACATGACAGACAAAACTTATATATTTTTTGCACTGTAAAAACATCCATATTCTGTCTATCGTTCTACCAAGCGTGTTGATCAAATGTGTACTAATACTGTCGTCAGGCATACTGCAGACGAATTGTCTTAAATTATTAGCTAGGGCTTACGGAATCCCTCGCATCCCTCTCCAGACCCAGTTCCTTCTGCAGCCTCTCTGCCGACTCTTCTGCACCGTCTGCCTGCTCTTGTAGTGTTTTTATTTTCCTTTTTACAGCTTCCAGCGACGTTAGCCCGGCCATTTCGCTTGTTTACTGCCTATTTTCTATTGCCTACGCCTTTTTCTAACGGTTCTCGGGCCAGAAACGCGCAACGATGCCGGGATGCGAAAATCTGCTCCCGTCCCTGTGTTTTTTTTCTACAGCTACTGGGGAGGCTGGGACGTGCGCTAAATGACACCGGAAGTAACACATTTCACACATTGCGCAAAATTGTCTCAAAATATCCCGAAATCTTCTGTTAAATAGGTTTTTATTTATTGTATCGTAGTGGGATAATATGACTATGTCATGATGACTTATTGGCCATTAGCCTATAATGCCCCTCCCCCCTTACAGGCTCATGCTAGTGGTGCTGTGATTGCGCATCTTGTTAATTTATTATTGAGGGGGAATTTAACCCATAATAAACGTTTTAAAATAAACATTTAAAATGTCTTTAAAGATATTCATTTTATTTTGAAAGATATCTCATACATGGTGCCAAAAGTAACATGATTATCCCAATTCATAATATTGATAGACCTACAGTGAGGGGAAAAAGTATTTGATCCCCTGCTGATTTTGTACGTTTGCCCACTGACAAAGACATGATCAGTCTATAATTTTAATGGTAGGTTTATTTGAACAGTGAGAGACCAGAACAACGCATGTCAAAAATGTTATAAATTGATTTGCATTTTAATGAGGGAAATAAGTATTTGACCCCTCTGCAAAACATGACTTAGTACTTGGTGGCAAAACCCTTGTTGGCAATCACAGAGGTCAGACGTTTCTTGTAGTTGGCCACCAGGTTTGCACACATCTCAGGAGGGATTTTGTTCCACTCCTCTCTGCAGATCTTCTCCAAGTCATTAAGGTTTCGAGGCTGACGTTTGGCAACTCGAACCTTCAGATCCCTCCACAGATTTCCTATGGGATTAAGGTCTGGAGACTGGCTAGGCCACTCCAGGACTTTAATGTCCTTCTTCTTGAGCCACTCCTTTGTTGCCTTGGCCGTGTGTTTTGGGTCATTGTCATGCTGGAATACCCATCCACGACCCATTTTCAATGCCCTGGCTGAGGGAAGGAGGTTCTCACCCAAGATTTGACGGTACATGGCCCCGTCCATCGTCCCTTTGATGCGGTGAAGTTGTCCTGTCCCCTTAGGAGAAAAACACCCCCAAAGCATAATGTTTCCACCTCCATGTTTGACGGTGGGGATGGTGTTCTTGGGGTCATAGGCAGCATTCCTCCTCCTCCAAACACGACGAGTTAAGTTGATGCCAAAGAGCTCGATTTTGGTCTCATCTGACCACAACACTTTCACCCAGTTCTCCTCGGAATCCTTCAGATGTTCATTGGCAAACTTCAGACGACCCTGTATACGTGCTTTATTGAGCAGGGGGACCTTGCGGGCGCTGCAGGATTTCAGTCCTTCACGGCGTAGTGTGTTACCAATTGTTTTCTTGGTGACTATGGTCCCAGCTGCCTTGAGATCATTGACAAGATCCTCCCGTGTAGTTCTGGGCTGATTCCTCACCGTTCTCATTGAGGGGGGGTCAAATACTTATTTCCCTAATTAAAATGCAAATCAATTTATAACATTTTTGACATGCGTTTTTCAGGATTTTTTAAACGTTATTCTGTCTCTCACTGTTCAAATAAACCTACCATTAAAATTATAGACTGATCATTTCTTTGTCAGTGGGCATTCGTACAAAATCAGCAGGGGATCAAATACTGTTTTCCCCTCACTGTATAGGCAACTTAAAGTATTTATTTATTTGTACAATTTTGTATAAATATTTTTTTACTATAATTACTATCATCATCATTTGGTGTTCTTTCTAAACTGACATAATAAAAATATCTAGATGCATGTTTCCTATAAGAACAAACGTTTATTTATTGGCGTCCCCTACAACATTCTCAATAAAAGGAGAAGTAAACGTTTTCATTTGACGAGTGAATATATAATGTATGGCACCTATAAATCTAAGTTAAAGCTATTTAAAATATTCAAAAACTTCCACCAAACTTTTAACTGAAATTCTAAACAGGCCCCCATTTTAACCCAACAGGTTGCGGGGTGCATATGTTGCACTGCCTAAACCTGTCAGCTGTAACTTGGCCATATAAAGCACACAGCTAAATTTAACCTTCTGCTTGGATCTTCGAGGAGGGTGGCACACAAGGCACATTTGTTAGGCCTACAGTTGGTCTACTCAGTCTTATTTGGTTTCCATGAACACGTGGAATATTGCGCATGGCAGGCCTATGGTTTAGCTTAATGAAGACGCAGATATTAACCATAAACAATTGTGTAGGCTATTCCGAACTGAAATAATAAAATAATCTTAACTTATATGTATATGTATGTTGAGGTTCAATGACAGCAGATTGTTTGTGGCCCCCCTGACGCCCACTAACACTTCGGACAGGTTTATGCCAACGCGCCTCTTCAAACTTACATCTGTGGCTTTCTTCTCAGCGAGTTCAAGTTTCTCCTGGGCATCCTTAAGAGACTCAGAGTACTTGTCCAACTCATCCTCTGTTCCCTTCAGCTTCTTCTGCAGCGCTACCAGGTCATCCTCAAGCTGATAGTTGGTGGATAATATCATCAGTCAATTGGGGTGTGCCATGAGCAGCAAAGAAGCACACACAGGAGCGCGAACGCACAGCCAGAAACAGACAAAAAAGGGAAGAAAACAAAAGCCACGAGTTATGGAAAAAAGGCAAACACTTACAAATGCTTCATGATATCGTCTTAGTCTTTGGACAAGTATTTACATTTCATTTATTCAATCTACTCACAACACTAGAGTGGCATACGTTAATCAATAGACTACGCTATTCATGTTTTATGGTAAAAAAATATATAATCTAAGGCTATATCACGCATAACGCAGTGATATTAATCGACCAAACAATAAACGTTTTCTAAACCTTCCTGGAGTCCAATAATAAAACATTGTCACGCCGCAAAAACAAATATATTCCCAATACGATTAAATACAACAATCAATACTGATCCTCATACTCTTCATCATCTGAGACTTAATTTAATCAATATCGAGAGAGAGAGAACGCTCCAAAGCACTCCGTGCCCAAACATTTGACGCACAGTGCCAATGGCACCCGTGCGCAATAAGACAGAACACGATTTCTCTATGGATGCCGACCTGTTTGCTCTTGTCCTCCGCTGCCTTTTTGTCTCCCTCAGCTCCCTCAGCTCTGTCCAAGGCATTCTCCTTGTCTAGCTTAAGCATCTGCATCTTCTTCTTGATGGCGTCCATGGCTGCTGTGTTGTTGGGGTGGCCTCACCAACTGACAAAAAACAAACTTTGAGTAAAACCCTGAGAAGCTCCGCGCGTCTGAACCACACTGAACTTGAAGCTGTAGTGCAAGCTCGAGCCGACTGTAACTTGTCAAATATGTGCTATAGCAGAGGAGTTACTGGATCCCCATGGATACCAAATGCTTTTTGGGGAAACGACGCCAGCTGCTCTCTTCCGGGGGTCCTGTCTTTTTTATGGCTCTCCTCGGCGATTCGCTGATCCAAGACATTTTACCGTTGATAAGACTATATATGGGTTATGGGCGAGAAGGTGGCACCCCCTCCAAGACGTCTGTTCCTGTTTCAAACACTGTTCTGAGAGGTAGGCTACAGCCAGGGAAGGCAGTTTGGGGAGTTGGGGTCAGTTGAAGCACAAGGAAGTGAAGGTGGACAACAAAAACATGATCTTTGACTGGAATTGCTCATTTAATTCTGGAAGGATTCCTTACATTTGCTCAAGACAGCAGTTCAAATAAGGCTTGAGAGAGTAATATTTATAGGAATAAATCATGGCATAGTAATCGTTTTTATGTTACCATTCCTCCGACCAAATTCATGTTTAAAATAATTGCGTCGCCAAGGCCCACACTTAGTTTAGCCATTCACCACCACTCTTGATTATGAATCGTGTCTCCACTATGAACCATAACACCTGAGAGGTGGGGTCATGTAACTCTGATCTCCAGAGACAAAATAAGCTATTATTAAAGTTAAAGTTATTAATAATGCAGTTATTAAAGCAGTAAAGCAGACAAATATAGTCTGAGTGTTTAAGCCCCTGTGAAAAGAGATTTTCCCTGGGAGGGCTGTCATATTATTTGTACTGAAGTGTTCTGTCAGTGATACAACACAGTAGGGAGGAGCATGTCAACAAATCCCACAAGACATTGTTCACAATCTGAAGAGGGGCATCAGATAGCCTTGTATTCAACAGTGGCATATCATCCAGCTTGTCTCGACTCCTCTGTAGCTCATAAGTGCCTTGGAGTTCTTTCAAATTGGCCGCAGGGAAAGATAAGAGTGCTTTGGCATTTCAGCAATCCCCGTCTTCCTCTGTGACAGTTCACTGGTCTAGGGGAGTCAGTCACAGCTGTCACACTTGAACAGTAGAGGAAGAACCAGATACCTCTCCAAACACACTGTGATTGGCTGCATGGTATTAACTTATACCCTCAACTTTACTTTTACCTAAATCATTTCTAGGATACATTTTTATGGGGAAGATAATGAAGAAATAATGTATAGTACTGACATTTACAGTCCATTTTACTTTACAGTACTCATTCGTACAGAACATTGATTTCAACTTTAGGTGATATCATGTGTGTGAGAGGTACTGCTCTTGTAAGCCTATACCCCATAAAGGAGAACAGAACAACAACACAAACAATGAAGTCTTTATATCCCCATATCCTTCTGGGTTGACCCAGCGAAATCTACTCAAACAACCTCTTCTTCTTGTCCTCTCTGTTCCTCCCATGTTTTCTTGAGGGGTATTTTTAGGAGCATCTTGTTTGCACAAGTTGCACCTGTTACATACTGTACATAGCTCCTAATCCTACACTAAAAAAATAGGGGTTCAACAAGGGTTATTCTAAGATCCTCAAAGTTCTTTGAAGAACCTTAAGGTTCTTGGCACTGAAAAATGCCCCCAAAAGGTACTTAGAAGAACCCCATAGGAGGTGGGATTCATCGAGGAACCTCTGTGTGCAATAATAGTGTTTAACATGATTTATGAATGACTTCCTCATCTCTGTACCCCACACATACAATTATCTGTAAGGTCCCTCAGTCAAGCAGTGAATTTCAAACACAGATTCAACCACAAAGACCAGGGAGATAGTTCAATGCCTCGCAAAGGAGGGCACCTATTGGTAATAAAAAAGAAGCAGACATTGAACATCTCTTTGAGCATGGTGAAGTTATTAATTGGATGGTGTAACAATACACCCCATCACTACAAAGATACAGGCGTCCTTCCTAACTCAGTTGCCGGAGAGGAAGGAAACCGCTCAGGGATTTTACCAATGGTGACTTTAAAACAGTTACAGAGAAAACTGAGGATGGATCAACAACATTGTAGTTACTCCAAAATACTAACCTAAATGATATGGTGAAAATAAGGGAGCCTGTACAGAATAAATATATTCTATATATATAAAAAATGCATCTGTTTGCAACAAGGCACTAAAGTAATACTGCAAAAAATGTGGCAAAGCAATTAACTTTTTGTCCTGAATACAAAATGTTATGTTTGGGTCAAATCCAATACAGTGGGGGAAAAAAAGTATTTAGTCAGCCACCAATTGTGCAAGTTCTTCCACTTAAAAAGATGAGAGAGGCCTGTCATTTTCATCATAGGTACACGTAAACTATGACAGACAAAATGAGGAAAAAAAATCAAGAAAATCACATTGTAGGATTTTTTATGAATATATTTGCAAATGATGGTGGAAAATAAGTATTTGGTCAATAACAAAAGTTTCTCAATACTTTGTTATATACCCTTTGTTGGCAATGACACAGGTCAAACGTTTTCTGTAAGTCTTCACAAGGTTTTCACACACTGTTGCTGGTATTTTGGCCCATTCCTCCATGCAGATCTCCTCTAGAGCAGTGGTGTTTTGGGGCTGTCGCTGGGCAACACGGACTTTCAACTCCCTCAAAAGATTTTCTATGGAGTTGAGATCTGGAGACTGGCTAGGCCACTCCAGGTCCTTGAAATGCTTCTTACGAAGCCACTCCTTCGTTGCCCGGGCGGTGTGTTTGGGATCATTGTCATGCTGAAAGACCCAGCCACGTTTCATCTTCAATGCCCTTGCTGATGGAAGGAGGTTTTCACTCAAAATCTCACGATACATGGCCCCATTCATTCTTTCCTTTACACGGATCAGTCGTCCTGGTCCCTTTGCAGAAAAACAGCCCCAAAGCATGATGTTTCCACCCCCATGCTTCACAGTAGGTATGGTGTTCTTTGGATGCAACTCAGCATTCTTTGTCCTCCAAACACGACGAGTTGAGTTTTTACCAAAAAGTTCTATTTTGGTTTCATCTGACCATATGACATTCTCCCAATCCTCTTCTGGATCATCCAAATGCACTCTAGCAAACTTCAAACGGGCCTGGACATGTACTGGCTTAAGCAGGGGGACACGTCTTGCACTGCAGGATGGTAGTGTGTTACTGATGGTAGGCTTTGTTACTTTGGTCCCAGCTCTCTGCAGGTCATTCACTAAGGCCCCCCGTGTGGTTCTGGGATTTTTGCTCACCGTTCTTGTGATCATTTTGACCCCACGGGGTGAGATCTTGCGTGGAGCCCCAGATCGAGGGAGATTATCAGTGGTCTTGTATGTCTTCCATTTCCTAATAATTGCTCCCACAGTTGATTTCTTCAAACCAAGCTGCTTACCTATTGCAGATTCAGTCTTCCCAGCCTGGTGCAGGTCTACAATTTTGTTTCTGGTGTCCTTTGACAGCTCTTTGGTCTTGGCCATAGTGGAGTTTGGAGTGTGACTGTTTGAGGTTGTGGACAAGTGTCTTTTATACTGATAACAAGTTCAAACAGGTGCCATTAATACAGGTAATGAGTGGAGGACAGAGGAGCCTCTTAAAGAAGAAGTTACAGGTCTGTGAGAGCCAGAAATCTTGCTTGTTTGTAGGTGATCAAATACTTATTTTCCACCATAACTTGCAAATAAATTCATTAAAAATCCTACAATGTGATTTTCTGGATTTCTTTTCTCAATTTGTCTGTCATAGTTGACGTGTACCTATGATGAAAATTACAGGCCTCTCTCATCTTTTTAAGTGGGAGAACCTGCACAATTGGTGGCTGACTAAATACTTTTTTCCCCCACTGTACAACACATAACTGAGCACCACTCTCCATATTTTCAAGCAAAGTGGTGGCTGCATCATGTTATTGGCATGCTTAAAATCTTTAAGAACTGGGGAGTTTTTCAGGATAAAAAAGTAACAGAATGTAGCTAAGCACAGGAAAAATCCTTGAGGAAAAATCCTAGAGGAATCCTATAATATTTTAAAGAATAATGTGCAAATGTTGCACAATCCAGGTGTGGAAAGCTCTTACAGACTTACCCAGAAAGACTCACAGCTGTAATGGCTGCCAAAGGTGCTTCTACAAAGTATTGACTGAGTGTTGTGAATACTTATGTAAACGAGATATTCATGCTTTTCATTTTCAATAGATTTGCTAAAATATCTAAAAACATGTTTTCACTTTGCCATTATGCAGTATTATGTGTAGATGGGTGAGAAAATAAATCAATTTAGAAAATAATGCTGTAACACAACAAAATGTGGAATAAGTCAAGGGGTATGAATACTTTCTGAAGGCACTGTATGTACTTTGAAGCAGACTAAAGCACTAGATGAATAGTTTGCAGTGCTCTCTAATGTTCTCCCTGGGGTGTCTGCCTATCTCTTTTTATGGCAGGCACTAGACAGGCAGCTCTCTTATTAGCCTGGGCTTTGTCCAACTGCTGCCAGGCACAGCATGCTGCTCATACACACAGATCAAAGACCACAGAGACTTCTCATACACAGATATCAGATAGACTCAGAGCAGAAGCTATCCCAGGACATTCTGGACTAATGGAGACAGATACTAGACACAGATACACTAACACAGTACCTGGCCAACTCATAATGGTTTAAAAAGTCTAGACAAGCATCTAGGGCCTCTGATAGCCTGGTCCCAGATCTGTTTGTGCTGTATAGCCTTCTCCTAAACAGCTCTGGGACCAGGCTGGGCCAAAACAAAGTACACTGCTAAAAAAATAATAAAGGGAACACTAAAATAACACATCCTAGATCTGAATGAATTAAATAATCTTATTAAATTCTTTTTTCTTTACATAGTTGAATGTGCTGACAACAAAATCACACAAAAATTATCAATGGAAATCAAATGTATCAACCCATGGAGGTCTGGACTTGGAGTCACCCTCAAAATTAAAGTGGAAAACCACACTACAGGCTGATCCAGCTCTGATGTAATGTCCTTAAAACAAGTCAAAATGAGGCTCAGTAGTGTGTGTGACCTCCACGTGCCTGTATGACCTCCCTACAACGCCTGGGCATGCTCCTGATGAGGTGGCGGATGGTCTCCTGAGGGATCTCCTCCCAGACCTGGACTAAAGCATCCGCCAACTCCTGGACAGTCTGTGGTGCAACGTGGCGTTGGTGGATGGAGCGAGACATGATGTCCCAGATGTGCTCAATTGGATTCAGGTCTGGGGAACGGGCGGGCCAGTCCATAGCATCAATGCCTTCCTCTTGCAGGAACTGCTGACACACTCCAGCCACATGAGGTCTAGCATTGTCTTGCATTAGGAGGAACCAACCGCACCAGCATATGGTCTCACAAGGGGTCTGAGGATCTCATCTCTGTACCTAATGGCAGTCAGGCTACCTCTGGCGAGCACATGGAGGGCTGTGCGGCCCCCCAAATAAATGCCACCCCACACCATGACTGACCCACCACCAAACCGGTCATGCTGGAGGATGTTGCAGGCAGCAGAACGTTCTCCACGGCGTCTCCAGACTCTGTCATGTCTGTCACGTGCTCAGTGTGAACCTGCTTTCATCTGTGAAGAGCACAGGGCACCAGTGGCGAATTTGCCAATCTTGGTGTTTTCTGGCAAATGCCAAACGTCCTGCACGGTGTTGGGCTGTAAGCACAACCCCCACCTGTGGACGTCAGGCCCTCATACCACCCTCATGGAGTCTGTTTCTGACCGTTTGAGCAGACACATGCACATTTGTGGCCTGCTGGAGGTCATTTTGCAGGGCTCTGGCAGTGCTCCTCCTGCTCCTCCTTGCACAAAGGCGGAGGTAGCGGTCCTGCTGCTGGGTTGTTGCCCTCCTACGGCCTCCTCCACGTCTCCTGATGTACTGGCCTGTCTCCTGGTAGCGCCTCCATGCTCTGGACACTACGCTGACAGACACAGCAAACCTTCTTGCCACAGCTCGCATTGATGTGCCATCCTGGATGAGCTGCACTACCTGAGCCACTTGTGTGGGTTGTAGACTCCGTCTCATGCTACCACTAGAGTGAAAGCACCGCCAGCATTCAAAAGTGACCAAAACATCAGCCAGGAAGCATAGGAACTGAGAAGTGGTCTGTGGTCACCACCTGCAAAACCAGTCCTTTATTGGGGGTGTCTTGCTAATTGCCTATAATTTCCACCTGTTGTCTATTCCATTTGCACAACAGCATGTGAAATTTATTGTCAATCAGTGTTGCTTCTTAAGTGGACAGTTTGATTTCACAGAAGTGTGATTGACTTGGAGTTACATTGTGTTGTTTAAGTGTTCCCTTTATTTTTTTGAGCAGTGTACATGGAATTATATTTACACAGAGTTAACTTATCTGTGTAAATTATATTTAGGTATTATTACTGGGGAAGTGATAAACCATTTTACTACAGTGGAATTTCATGCCCATGCCTCGCTTCATATTTCAGCTATTCAGTCTCATAAAAATGCTTATCGAGGGCACTGAAGTATCTGACCCTATGATTCTATGGCCCCCATTACTGGGAACTTGGGATAACATCAAACTTACTGTATCTCTCTGTCAGTCATGTAATACATGTTCTACCTTGATGCCTCTAAGCCCATCCTAACAGTATACCCCTCAATCCCATACCACTGGTCTGACAATAGCATTGTGGTGAGTAGAGTATTCCCAGAATTCTCAGGGTGGTGGGAAGTATGTGGCCCTGTAACGTGGTCGGTCGTAACGCGGTCGTGGGTGAGTGTCAGCGTAATGGTCTCTGGTAATAACTATGTGAACCCTGCAGACCTCTGGCAGTCCTCTTCATTAACCAGGACTTTCTGGTATTTTGATAAAAAATCTTAGCACAATGGGTCAGGTGAAAAGGGGCTTTTAATGCAATAGACATTGTCTACATTCTCAGAGTATTCGAATTCCACAATGGGATCAATAGCTACATTTCATTCCTTCCAAAAGCTTCCATATGTGCCTGTATTGTAACACATGGGTGCAGAAAGGTTCTTAGA
Source organism: Coregonus clupeaformis (assembly GCF_020615455.1). Taxonomy (NCBI): domain Eukaryota; kingdom Metazoa; phylum Chordata; class Actinopteri; order Salmoniformes; family Salmonidae; genus Coregonus; species Coregonus clupeaformis. The sequence goes on from NC_059206.1 coordinate 19,004,870, forward strand.
ACCCCCCATGTCACTATAGTTTAAGAACTCCTGAGAAAGGCAGATGATTTCATCTTCACAACGTTGAGACTAGTTGAACAATTCCTGTTCATTTTTCACACCAGGTGGGTGCTCCGAAAGACAGACACCGACACGCTAGATGATTGTTTGACAACAGCTACCCATCTAATTTACAATGTGGTTTGGGCGGAGCAGAACCTTGCTACCTCTGAGGTCACCCACCCACAGATAACATCCATGTGTGATGTGTATGTGTAGCTCTGGGTGCAGCATTCAAAAGGGTGGCTGCAGCTGGCCTGGGAACATTACGTCATTGGTGTGTCATTTTCCCTCTGCGGCAGCATGTATGCCAAGGAGTTGGGGTTGGAGGGTGGGAGGTTTCTAAGAGTCAGCTTGCCTCAGATGAAAGACAACAGCTGATTCAGAAAGTTTTATTGTGACGACATGTGGCACTATACCTCTTCAAAAAATGTAGCTACACTCCTATTGACTTTCACTTCCCAATATGTTTTAACAGAGAAGTTTCCTTTGAAAACTGAGTGAAGGGAACACATTAAACCACATATAGCCCAGGCTTCTCACACGGCAACAAGACGAGATTTGGAAGGGTGGCCCTGCGAGACTAGACCATATAAAGCTTACAGGCTATTTTATGGGGCTGTACAATTCCAATTGTAAACCAGTAGATTGTGCCATTTTGCCTTCACCTGTCCAGCACCATGAGATCAGCGATTATAGTATTGAGATTCACCCTTCCTGCTAAGAATTCTGGGTACTATCCTGCAGAAGGAGGGAGCAGCTGTGCCAGTGTAATTTACAAATCACCTCCCTCAGACTTTAGAGCGGGCCAGAATTAGTACCTGTCTCAGCTCTAACCAACACCAGCTCAATATAGCACAAGGCTCACTGCTGTCTCAGAAATACCAATCTACCTTACACTCCACTGACAGAGGAGCAGCATAAAAGGGACCCTGCCTGAAGAAGTCTCCTCTAGAGCAGTAATTGTCTCTTGAAACCACAGGATCATGTTCTGTTATTGCGGTAGTAGTGCATGTTTTTATGTGCAGGATGTGATACTATGATTTCTGTGATTATTAAAGCTTTACTACAGTATACATGCCAGTAGTCTGTCACAGGCTTTCACCTCATCTTTAAACAACATGATCCAGGAATCCGAGGCTTATACGTTAGTAGTGCAAAAATACGACTCCTCTGTCATCTGTGACTTGATTTCCAGCTGGCCTGAACCTGAGAATGTAGATTAATCTAGGAGAAGGCTGCTGGAATCAGGCACAATGTTAGCCTGTCCATTCATGATCACATTCCTGTATTCAATAAGACAACTGAAAAACACAACAGGTAAAAACAACACAATTCTGCAGGCCATATTAATTTGAAAACCTTTATTTTCAGTGAATACAAAAAATATGTTTTCTTGTGGCCAGATAAATAGTTTACATAGTGTATGTCATTGTCACTTCATATCGATCTTTCTTGTAGTACTGCACTTTAATTATCATTGAATTCATTATAGGACAAACATACAGGTATGAATAGTTTCTCCCTACCATTGAAATGTGTCACACTACATTAACAGTGACAGCTATATATCTTAATATCCTTATTACATTTATAATTCAAAAAAACTATTCATCGTGGCTTGAAAGAGAAAGAAGAAATGCAATCCAAAAAACTTCTATGATTTACTTGTAACTTACAATAACTGAACAACAGACTCCAATCTGTCATACGTACATAGTTCAGAAGCCTTGGTACATGCCCATGGAATGCAGTACAAAAATGTGTTGTCTTCATATATATCATATACATACGTATACATATACTGATGGTACTTTTTACACAGCGACACATTCGTCTCTGCCCTCAAGGCCATGGGTGCATCAGGCAGAAAGATGGAGACAGAGGTACAGTTTATAGGACAATGCAGTAGTACCTGTGAGGCCTCACGGATCTTGCCGTGTTTTTCATCTCTTGGTAATAGGCTATGACAGGAACAACTAAAAAACCTACTCATTGATACTGACCACACTCCATTATCCAGCTAGATAAGCTGTCACAAGCAGACCAGACGCTGTATGGGCTACAGACTAAGGCACTAATGACATAATACTACAAAGACCAGATGTGTGAACTCAGACAGAACTGTACCTCTGTTTGAATTGTAGAGTCCACTGTCACACATCAATACAGAATAAAAAATGTCTAACGTGGACCATTTGTAGTTTGTTAGGGTTTATTGTCCTTATGTTCAGAATACCAATACCATTCAGTGCGTTGTGTACTGTAGGTGTATTTTCTGTTCCGAAAGTAATAGCAGAACCCCGAAGCCATGCACATGACTGACACCGCAAGAGCAGAACATTACCTCACAATAATTGTTAGTTTGCTAACCGATACTCACTGACTGTCCATAAAACTAGTAAAACCAAACACTAGAACCAAACCTGGGTTGTGTTCATTAGGATTTTTAATATTTTTTATGAGCATTTCCTATTGGACAATTCTAGGTAGTGACTCCCGGTTTCAGTCAGTTTTCCTCCTTTTGGTGCCTAATGAACACAACCCTGGCAAAAATAAGGTAAATATACTTCAATAGTAGCATTTCCCACTACAGTTACACAGAGCACCATTAGAGTAAGCGAGAGACGGATTCAACAGGTGAACAACAAAAGGATGTGATCCACTGTAATGGTCCAACAGGCCCCTATGGAGGGATGGGGGACCTTGCCCCGTGTAAGACAGCAGGGGTAACCATCAGAAGCACAGTACATTGTGCATAGTCCGCTTCGCATTCATTCAAGAGGTCTGGGGTGTTACAATATGAGAGCCATCCATTTCAGTTTGCATTATGAGTTGTAGAGAAATCACACTTTATCAATGAGAATCTTTGTTGTAACATTTTTCAGATTGCATGGATGTTTTTTTAATTCATCAATCAACTCCTAGTTAAAATCTTAATAAATGATCAAAACCAGCAGTTGTTTCCTACATTATTAGTATTTTTTCCTACAGTATCTGAACGGTTTTCAGAGGTGTAGTGTTTGAGGCTTGAAAAGAGCAAGCAAGAGGAGCTTCATTACATTGCATGTCAGGAGGCTGTGAGGACACCAATCACTGCCCCCTACAGCACCTTCATAGTATTGCATTATGAATGTCAGCTGTATGGCTCAATATCAACTGTAAACTAATGAAAATAGTAGAGGGAAGCCAGTTAACTGACTGTCCACGGTCCAGGTTATGCAGCGCTAGGAGATCTGCAGTAGTGGGAGGGATGAGACTAGTTAAGCTTACTGTAAATGTCAGAGTATCTTAACTTGCTAAAATTGTATTCTGTAGTAACTCTGCCTCCAAATCACAGACATAACAATAATACATTGCAATGCATCATAAGAGGTTGTAGTAAAGAGGTCTCTAGCTATTAGACCCAAGGTTAAGCATTTATCAACACTTGATATATTTCAATCTTCAGTCTAAAAATAGGAGGGTTACTTGGTGTCAAGAGCACATCTATAGAAGGATGTTTTTTAAAGTGTCTACGCAAGCCGAACGGTCAATGCGACAGAAACGGTCACTGTAATGCATCCATTAAATAAGATCCATAAGCTATTCTTCAATATGGTCCACATACCTCAACTGTCTGAATTACTTGCTGTCTGACAAGGAAGCATAAGTGTCAAATTGCCCAATAAGTGTGAATTTCAAATGCTAGTCATATGTATGAAATGCTATCATTTGTGACTTGTCTCATAAATAAGGAAATGAATAGCAATGTGTGTGTAAATGTCTACTGAACTGTATGCTCCAAACATATCACATTATCTCTTCTTCCTTTATGAAAGAAAGTCCGGTCAAAAGGTTTTAAGACCATGCTTACATCTAGAAACATCCCCTTAGTTTGGAGATTCAATGTCAACACTGGTACCTAATCACATCAAATTCAGAGCTCCATAGATAAAGACATTCAAAGTATTTAGAAAGTACATTAGGATGCAAATTTTTCAGCTTGTTCAGCTGTTACAAATCCATTGCTTCCAGAGAATACTTTTTTCCGGTGTAGGTTAACTGGCAGGTATTGCAGGGTAATAGACCGTTACAAGCCAAGTCATGTCATAGTGGTAGTAAACAATTGTTGGTAGTTAAAGACCACTGCAGGTGCAGTAGACAGGGGTTATCCACGGCCCATTCTGGGCTTGGACCCCACTGGTAGAGTGGGCACATTAAAAGGCCAACTTAACCTTGTTGCACACTGAGGAAGTCAGTTTGGGCTACCGCTCATGTGTGTGGTAACATCCTACATACACACGCACAGGCACAAATGCACTCAATACGCACACACCTACACACAGCGGCAGCATGGCAGTATCAGCAGGTTATAGGTCAGTTCTCGTCCTCCCGTAGTTCGCTGGGTAAGAACTTGTACTGCTGCTGTCTGATCTGAGCCAGCTTCTTCCTGGCCTCCTCCAGCTCTCTCTCCTTCCTCAGCATCTCCTCCTGGGCTGCTATGATCTGAACACAGGATAGAACAGGCACCAGTTAGTACACAACGCCTAGCTAATTAACACTAGGATAGAACAGGCATCAGTTAGTACACAACGCCTAGCTAATTAACACTAGGATAGAACAGGCATCAGTTAGTACACAATACCTAGCTAATTAACACTAGGATAGAACAGGCATCAGTTGGTACACAATACCTAGCTAATTAACACTAGGATAGAACAGGCACCAGTTAGTACATAACACCTGATTGAAGTCAGCATCATGCAATCTATCTGGACACGAGATAGAACAGGCACCAGTTAGTACACAACACATGATTGAAATCTGCCTGTACAACATGCTGTACAGTGCTGTCAGCTCCTGATAAATGCAATTGGAATGGTTCTTAATGTGTCCACTTACAGAACTGAAAGGCTTGACAAGAGTAAATCCTGTTTGAACAGTCAACATGTGACTGGAGTCTGACAGAGCCCTGAAGTCTCACCTGAGCGATTCCTCCCACAAACTTGGTCTTGACCACCACGTTGTCATCGTCTGCCTTGTCGAACGCTGCCTTCTGGGCCGCTCGCACCAGGTTGTCCGACGCCCTCTTTACTGCGTTACCAGCGGCCTTTGGGAGGACAGTCCATCAATATCATACCACATAACATGTTACCGTACATGTTAAAACTAATACACAATGCTAATCATGAGAATGTGTTTGTAGGGTTCTCCTGAATTCCAAATGGACCCATAGCCCCTACTCCCCCTGCACCCCTGTAGATCTGAAACAATTAGATAGGTGTGTAAGATCTACAGAAGTGCCTAGGGGGAAAGGGCCAATTTGTTATTCATCATTCTAGTACCTGTAGTCTCCTCATGGCCTCAGAGTCCTGGTCAGCCTTAACCTTACAGGCCACTAGGAGCTGGGCTGTGGAGGCTGCCACCTGCTTGGCTGACGAGATCAGCTTCTCCTCGCTGGCTTGGCCCTGGACCGAGGCATTAGCTGCCTCACACAGGTTACTTGTGGCTGCTGCAACCATCCTGGCCTGTAGGACAGAACACAGAGAGAACGGTTCATATACATTTCAAAGATTCATTCCCTTAGAATTATTGACGTGTTAATTCCAGCACTTCCAAAAAAAGGAGTGATAAAGGTTATTTAGAGGCTTTATTTAGATTGTGTGTGTGTGTGTGTGTGTGTGTGTGTGTGTGTGTGTGTGTGTGTACTCACCGCTGAGATGAGACCCTGGGACCACTGACCATCATCCACTGCGTTAGCTGGAATAGAGCCCACCTTGCCCTGAGCCACCAGCTCTCTCTGGGCAGCTGAAGCAGATTTGACCAAGGCACTGGTGGCTGCAGCGATGGACTTAGCTGCCTCCAGGATCTGTTCCTCAAAGTCCAGCGTTTCATCTGCTTGCTGAGGGGGAGAAGAGACAGTCACAACTCAGACGTCTCATACGAAGAGACAAAGATAGGCAGCAATCATATTACATGGCAAACATAATGATTTTGATGTTTGAGTTTTAGAGTATAGCTGTTAGTCTTTCAATTTCATACTAGTTCACCGACACAGATCTGATCACAAATCCGTACTGTCTGCACTACAGATAAACTTCTCAGTAACATCTGTTATTTGGGGCAAACTAAACGAAATAAGAACACAAACACTCACAACTATTCTATGCCAAGTTATTCAGTCTGTCATTCCAAGATTAGACCAGTCCCTCACACACACAGTCTGTAGACAGGGCGGGACACTGTAGGAATATGTTTGATATATAGTTGAATTGAATAACAACCTAATATATCAAACATATCAGACAGAGGCCTGCAGAGAAGACTTCCAGGGGTTATACTCTGATCAGAGGAGTACTGCTACTGTATATAGGGACAGACAGGCTACAACTACAGGACAGGAGGAGGGAGAGAGAGAGAGAGAGAGAGAGAGAGAGAGAGAGAGAGAGAGAGAGAGGTGAGAGTGAGAGAGAGTGAGAAGGAAGGAGGAACAGAAGGGTTAGAATCATAGACAGCAGGTAGTAAAGGGAGAAAAGGATTGAAAGAGAGGAAAATAATGAAGGGAAGGAGGGAGGGAGAGCAGGGAGGGAATGAGGGAGAGAGGGAAGGAGGGAGAGAGGGAATGAGGGAGAGAGGGAATGAGGGAGAGCAGGGAGGGAATGAGGGAGAGAGGGAAGGAGAGAGAGCAGGTAGGGAATGAGGGAGAGCAGGGAGGGAATGAGGGAGAGAGGGAAGGAGGGAGGGGTGAGCAGAAGGTCAAAGTCATAGAGAATAGAGTAGGGGGTTCCTCCTGAACAATGTAAATGATATCAGCTACAGACAGACTGATAGACCGGTAGACAGACCAAAGTACATACAGACGGGGTACAAACATGAATAAATCCAGAGACAGAGGTTGCCACTACTTTCACTGTATGTGAGGAGAGACAATACAAGTATTAGACATTCAAATAGTGAATAGAGCATCAGCCCATGGATCCAACACTAACTCACAGCGACTGATGAGACACTGTCTTTTAACAGACAGTCAAACACATAATGACAAACACACCAACAACAGACGGAGACAAGCACCAAGACAAAATTACTGACAGGATTGTCATTCTTGCTGCAACTTATGCATCCTACTTATGTTATTAGTGTGGAATTTGGGGGTTAAAAATATCCATGTGGCTTGTGAGGTGTATTGTGGGTGGTGTAGTCTCCTACCTTGGGCTTGGCTCTGGGTTTCAGCTGCTCCAGTTTCTTAGCCGCTGCTTCGATGGAAGCTGCCGCCCCCAACAGTTCTGTCTCTGCTATCACCGTGGGGTCCTCTGGGTCCACCCACTCTGTGCCTGAAACACACCCACACACACACACACACCGTGAGTTACCACACACACACACACCGTGAGTTACCACACACACACACACACCGTGAGTTACCACGCACACACACACCGTGAGTTACCACACACACACACACACACCGTGAGTTACCACACACACACCGTGAGTTACCACGCACACACCGTGAGTTACCACGCACACACACACACCGTGAGTTACCACACACACACCGTGAGTTACCACACACACACATACCCCGTGAGTTACCACACACACACACACACCGTGAGTTACCACTCACAAACACACAGCAGTGTATGAACAGAGCATGCCTCACAATATGGAGACCACATAGAGACAGAACACATGCCAAGGCATGCACAGCACATTAAGTGTGTTTAAGATTGTATCGCATTTATCTTATCAGTGACATAATATGCAAATGAAGAGCATCCACTGCAATGAACATGGAGATGAGCATTTCTGTCTTTTTGGTGAGATGGAAACTGAAATGAAGAGCATGATGGATGGATGGATGGGGATCTTTTTAGACTGTAACGGGCCTGTAAAGAGTGACAATTCAAGAATGAATGGAATGGCCGGCCCTGAATCACAACTGGTTACATTCTTAACTTACCTCCATCTGTGGCAAAGAAGGCAGGAACATAATGTTAATAGAACACTCTGGAGATATACAGTATATCTGCTAAATGATCATTACTGTACTATATTATGAACAAGGCGTACAGTAGTTCAGTGAAGTGTCTTCTCTCACCTTTCATGGCCTCAGCAGTCTGGATGAGTTCAGTAACAGCCCCCGCAACACGTTTAGAGTAGAACACCAGCTGCTGCTTCTGCTCTGCTGTAGGCCTCTGGAGGACCTGGAGACACAGAGTAGAGGTGGTTCAGGAAAACATCACCATGATCACTATTACTCTTTGAATTTTTTTGAATTGAATTTATTTAGGGTAACAGACATATACAACAAAATGTACAATGTGGACCCAGAGGATATCACTTGAAAGTATTCATTAAAACGCTTGTTTCCAAAGTGGTCCTTGATGGTAAAAACAATAACACATAATGATTAAAAGGCAAGACAAAATGACAAACATTCATTTATATTGACATCCTAAAAAGTGGCACTATTCACTGCACTTTTCCCTAACCTTAAAAATCAACCATATTCAACCATATATATATAGTGTTACGATATAAAAATTTCAATTTGTTCGCCATTTTATAAATAATATTCGCAGCAATCAGGTCTCCAGAAAGGGATTGACCTAGGGACACACCAAGATAAGTTACACTTGTTTTAGATTCAATCTCCTTGCCTGCACAGTTTACCTTTATCTTGTCAGCCCTTAGCAATCTACGTTTTCAATCTATTGTCAGTCAACCAATCTCTAACAAAATGCAATTCCTTACTCAGGGTCTCCTCTATGTAAACTGTATCCTTCCCTGATAGCAGTATGGCTGAGTCATCAGCATAAAGCAGGAGTTTGCACTTTACTGTATCTGGCATATCATTAACGTATATAAGAAATACGAGAGGCCCTAAAATGTATCCCTGTGGTACTCCACAGGATATTTCTTTGGCCTCCGACAGAACATCACCAACATTACATACTTGTGTTCTGTTGGTCAGATAAGACCTAAACCATTTCTGTGTTACATCATTTAGACACATGCATTTCAGTTTCATCAGGAGAATATCATGGTCCACAGTTTCAAAAGCTTTCTGCAAGTCTAACATGGCCATACCGGTTTGTTCCCCTTCTCACTTTCCTGCTTGATGTGGTCAAAAAGGTGGATAAGGCAAGTATCAGTGGAATGAGCTGTTCTAAAGCCAGATTGGAGTTCATAAAGAAGTTTGCACTCGAGAAGGTATCCCTCAAGTTGATTAAAAACGAATCTCTCAACAACTTTGGATAAGGTGCTGAGGATCGACACAGGCCTATAGCTTCCTACATTTGTTTTTACTACTCTTCTTGTGGACACACACATCTACACACGCACCCACAACCACACATGCACCCACACACACAACCTACACACAACCTACCAGTAGTACATGCTCCAGTAGAACGATGTAACCTGTGGTGCACTCTGTCCCGTAGAGCAGCGCTCTGCTCCGTACGTCCTTGTTCACCTCCTGGTGGTAGGCTGCTTGCTGAGGGACACAGAGACACAGTGTTAGGAGTCAGATGTTCCACTTTCTAGGTGGTCAGTATGGATGAGATGAGCAGTAATATCAATAGTATCTGTTCTTCCTCTTGGGCCAGTAACATCTATAACGTTTAGGTACTAGGGATGATCAGAACCTTACATGTAGTCAGCATGTCGGAGATGGCCATGCTGGTCAGGGTTTAAGTATAAAGGATAGAAGGGTAGAGGACAGGGTGTAGTATCTGCCCTAGTAAGGAGTATGGATCAGAACCTTGCATGTGGTCAACATGTCGAAGATGGCCTTGCGACTCAGGTTAGCTGTGGAGATCACATCCTCCTGTCGTGCAGAGTTCCCAGCCGCCACTGCTTTGGCTGTTGCCGTGGTGATGCCCTTGGTCATGCGGATGAACTCTTCAGGCGTGGTCGACTTCTCCGGGATGTCTTTAGACTGGAACACCTGAAGAAATACAACACAACAACATTCAATATTTCTTAAAAACCTCATCGATTTTCGTCAATGATTTAATATATTAAACAGCTCTCCCAATAATCTTGAATTGTACAGCTATGTGCAGTAACACCCAATAGGGTAATGTCCTATAATGACCAAACACACAACAGGCATACTAATGTGTCCCAATGCAGCGACACTGGTTGTTGAGTTTGAACTCTGGTTTATCTTATTGATCCCATGGTAACAGCCTTGTTTAATTAAGGATCTAATTGTAGTAGCTGCACTAGGAGGCTGTCCTGAGGGGATACTGATAAAGCTTAGAGTTAGAACCACAAACTAATGGAGATCGGTGGTCCTCTGTCACTCACTAAAGATAAGGATAGCAGGGAAAACACAGGGCCTTGGCCGTTCTAGAGTTCAGAGCCCATCTAGTGACTAGCAGCTAAACCGTTATGGTGCAATCAACGCATCGGACTGTTGGTGATTCAATGTGTCAACGCTTTTATAGTATGTAACTAATAAAACATTTACAGCTTAGCTTGAGGACACGTTTAGGCCACAAAGTGTAACAGAGAGCATGTTCATTGTCATCTGTCCTAATCAAGTCATTGATTAAGTAAATAACTTTATAGATGACTGCTTACCGTGAGCTCCTGTTTGATGCATTCAATGGTGGCCTCCAGGGCTCTGGTCCCCCGCGTGGCCTCGTCCTCCACAGCCTTCACCGTCTTCAGCAGGGACGTCACGTTGGTCACCATCACCTGGTGGGTTACCAGAGGGGGGGACAATGGGGTGACGGGTCCAAGGATGTCAGTGGGAGAGACAGACAGGTCCACCGGTGTGGGAGTCAATGGGTGAGACAGCACTGGGGGGCATCAGAGAGACATCTTGCCTTTGGTGGGCAGAGAGATTAACCTTTTTTTCTGTTAACAGTTTGCATGTGCTGTGGTATTATGTACGTAAAACACCATATGGAACTGAAAGACAGGGGGAGCACAACACCCATCAAAAGGAACCACAGCACTGCAGCTTGAGCTGAAATTAATATGAGCCATACTCTAACTGTTATCTACCGTCTGTCTGCTTCAGGGCTTGGAGACTGTCCAAAAGCAGGTTAAAAGGACTGCCCTGGATAACTATGACTGCGTCCAAAATGGCATCCTATTCCCTATATAGTGCACTACTTTTAACCAGGGCACCAAGCAGAGCACTATATAGGGAATAGGGTACCATTAGGGACACCCCATCAGTCTGTTAAACTACATTTCCACCACATGCGGTTGGTAGCGGCTAACAGTGATTTTAGATCTCACTGCCTTTCCATTTGACTGGGTCATTGACTAGCACTGGATGAGATTAGAGCATGGTGTTAGCATATAAGAGGTATCTAGGATGTTGATTAATGGCTAGGCCTAAAGGAAGGGAAGGACATCTGCTGCTATGGCACACAACGACAACATGCCTTCATCTAGTGTACTTGAAGCGCTCACCAGAACACCCTTTACGCACATATCAGACTGAGGAGACATCCCGTTCACTTCTGCCATGTTTCTGGGGGACAACTGAGCGTAGATCACAAGATTTCATCTTACAATATTTTATTTCATAGCACTAGACACAGTTCAAACCGAATGGGACGGTTTCCCGAACACAGATTAAGCCTAGTCCCGGACTAAAAAGCACTCTGTCAAAAAGAAGATATATAATAACTCCAGCATTTTCAATAGAAAAGCTACAGCCAGGAGGGATGATGACGCAACAATGCCTGTTAGAGACAGTGGCTTTAGAGTAGAGTCCTCTATGGGTCTCACTGTGTCTCCTACCTTGGCAGCACTCTTCAGCTGATACATGGACGGGTCGTCTGCAGCCTTGCCCGCAGCACACTTAGTGGCTCCTATAAGGTCAGCCAGGGCTTTGGCCACATCTTTCACAGCGTTGATCAGAACCACCTATACAGAACACACACATATCATCAGATTTATAAGGACACAACCAGGGGTTGAGTCCATCCCAGGTTGGGTACATCAATAGGTCCCCTTAAATAGCTACAGTACTTCCTACTTTTAATAGCAGTCTCTTTGAAGAAAGGAAAGTTGCAGTATTTATTAATTAATTAAAAACAGTCTAAAATGGTACAGTAATTGTTCACTAAGGATTATTCTGGGGACAGAAGATGTCACCTAAAATGAATAAATAGGTCACCTGTGTCTCTGAGTCGTCAGAGCCGATGCTGGCGGCGCCCAGTTTGACCACTTCAGTGAGCTGTGTAATGGTCTTAGCTGACGACTGGGCAGCTTGGGCTAGTTTGTCCTGACCGGACGCTGCTCCAGACACCAACATCTTAGTGTCCTCCACCAGAGCCTTCGCTGTCTTCAAGATGTTCTCCCTGGGAGGGGGTGCGGGGAGAGGGAGGAGAGACAGACACAGACAAAGAGAGACCGAAAGAGAGAGCGAGAAAGATAGAAGGCGGTCAAATCTCTAAAATTCTACAGGTGTTACCATGGCTCATGGCTAACCATTAAGTTTTAATTTTTTCCCCCAATGGTCTTATTAATACCATCCTGCTATGAGATGACCCTCCACCAACACAAAGATCTCAAAACTCTTTTAACCCATTCAAAATGATAGCTCTTAACACTAGAACTGCTAAAGCAGTCATTTTGATTACTCATTATCTTTTATGTTTTTATTACTCTACCATTGTTTAACTCTTGCCCCCTCCTTCCTCGACTTATCCTAAAGAAGGCTATATAACACACCACCATTGTTAGAAACCTAATATCACAAACAGAACTGGAGTTATAACCAGTTTTAGGAGTCAATTGATAATCCCCTCGACTGTGCCTGAACCTAAACCTAAACTAATTTCACACATATAACAGATGAAATAAATTAAGTAAAGTATGATGGGGAGAATGGGTGAGTTGATGAACGAGGGGAAGCGAAATAAGCATAATTATGTAATCACCAATTGTGAATGAAGAACAGGGCGGGCCATTCTATTGTATTGATCCATTCTAATTATAGGTCTAATCTTAAAATGGTATGTACCCTATATATCAGTTCACCCAATCAAAGCAGTTTTATCAATCTACTCTGGCCTACTTGGAGTAGGCTACACAGCGAGGCCGTTCATAATTGTACATGCTGAACGGCTTTCAATCTCTGGGAAAATATCCACATCGGGCAGCAGGCACGAGGTTCGGCGAACGTGGTGATGAGGCTTGTGGAACCTTACGTTGGCAAGGGGAGAAATGTCACCATGGACAATTTCTTCACTTCACTGCCATTGGCGAACAAGTTGCTTGCAAAGAAAACAAGTCTGGCAGGCACCATGAACAAAGTGAGACCGGAGCTCCCTCCCTCTGCGCAAAATAAGGCGGTTGTACTCAACAACAGTGCAGAAGAATGACAAGACAACGGGACACAATCAAGAGAAAACCGGATACTATTACGCACTACAATGAAACAATGGTTTGTCAAGGTGTGTCAAGCATTTGAAAGTTATGAAAATTGTGACAACTGTTAGGACAAGGGAAAACAGCTAAACGAAATCCAACTGATGCCATTGCGTGACGATGCACACAAGCTCGAGCTGACAATAATTGTCTATTGTTGACTGCTGTCAAATCAACACATATTCATTATTGCTGTTATGCCAAGTTTCACTATTTATCAAGACCACTTGGCGTTTATAATGACGTTTAGACTACTGGTGTTTTCATCATTTGACCGCGCGTCTTTTGACCTTACGTCTTGGTGGTATTTTGTATTTTATTTTGTCTTTATAAAAATAAGCTGTTACCATGTTCCAACGCATATGCTTTCTGTTTCATACAGTACCAGTCAAAAGTTTGGAAACACCTACTCATTCAAGGGTTTTTCTTTATTTTTACTATTTTCTACATTGTAGAAAGCAGCACTACATCACTCTCCTTCTTGGTCAAATAGCCCTTACACAGCCTGGAGGTGTGTTTTGGGCCATTATCCTGTTGAAAAACAAATGATAGTCCCACTAAGTGCAAACCAGATGGGATGGCGTATCGCTGCGGTAGCCATGCTGGTTAAGTGTGCCTTGAATTCTAAATAAATCACTGACAGTGTCACCAGCAAAGCACCCCCACACCATCACACCTCCTCTTCTCCATGCTTCATGGTGGGAACCACACATGCAGAGATCATCCGTTCACCTACTCTGCGTCTCACAAAGACACGGTGGTTAGAACCTAAAATCTCACATTTGGACTCATTAGATCAAAGGACAGATTTCCACCGGTATAATGTCCATTGCTCGTGTTTCTTGGCCCAAGCAAGTCTCTTCTTATTGGTGACCTTTAGTAGTGGTTTCTTTACAGCAATTCCACCATGAAGGCCTGATTCACGTAGGCTCCTCTGAACAGTTGAAGTTGAGATGTGTCTGTTACTTGAACTCTGTGATGCAATTATTTGGGCTGCAATCTGAGGTGCTGTTAACTCTAATTAACTTATCCTCTGCAGCAGAGGTAACGCTGGGTCTTCCTTTCCTGTGGTGGTCCTCATGAGAGCCAGTTTCATCATAGCGCTTGATGATTTTTGCGACTGCACTTGAAGAAACTTTCAAAGTTCTTGAACTTTTTCGTATTGACTGACCTTCATGTCTTAAAGTAATGATGGACAGTCGTTTCTCTTTGCTTACTTGAGCTGTTCTTGCCATAATATGGACTTGGTCTTTTACTAAATAGGGCTATCTTCTACCTAGTCACAACACAACTGATTGGCTGAAACGCATTAAGGAAAGAAATCCCACAAATAAACTTTTAACAAGGCACACCTGTTAATTGAAATGCATTCCATGTGATTGAGAGAATGCCAAGAGTGTTCAAAGCGGTCATCAAGGCAAAGGGTGGCTATTTGAAGAATCTCAAATATAAAATATTTGTTTAACACTTTTTTGGTTACTACATGATTGCATATGTGTTATTTCATATTTTTGAAAATAGTAAAAATAGTAAAAATCAAGAAAAACCCTGGAATGAGTAGGTGTATCCAAACTGTTGACTGGTACTGTAGTTGTAACGAATGCACTTCCTGAATAAAATTGATTGAACACTTTTTTTAGTTTTTACATATAGCCTACAGTAACATAAACTAATGAAAATGCTATTGTGTCGTTTGAAATAAAATACAAATCGGATTCTAATGTTAACCAAGGCCTTCATGACCACAACCTAAATATTATTTTTGCTATAGCATATATGAAATATATGAATTACACTGTTAGAATGTTGCAGTCAGAATGACTGCTCATTTGCTTGAAGGGGGGTCCATAGATGCCAAGTGGTTCTAGTGTTAAAAAGACAACATCATTGTCAGAGCATCTGCAGAGGCAGGGGTCAGGTAAGGTACAGTATGTCTTAAGTGTTTAATAGAAGTGTTTGATCTAAAGTACTGAGCGACTTCCTCTCCTCCCAGTCTGAATGATTTGTAGTGTGACTCCAGTCCAGACACTTCCTCCTGCCTGATCACTAGGCTATAGGTCTTCCTGTCACTGAGTGCAGGGGCGGAGGTTGGCCTAAGGCACATGTGTCAAACTCATTCCAATGAGGGCCGAGTGTCTGCGGGTTTTCACTCCACCCTTGTACTTCATTGATGAATTAAGGTCACTGATTAGTAAGGAACTCCCCTCACCTGGTAGTCTAGGTCTTAATTGAAAGGAAAAACAAAAAAACAACAGACAATAGGCCCTCTGTGGAATGAGTGACACCCCTGGCCTAAGGCCTGATTCCAGCTGTCTTACACACACACGCTCGCTCGCACACACACACACGCTCGCACACACACACACGCTCACACACACCTGTGGTCAGCGAAGGACTCTTCGTTCTCTGCGTTGAGTGTGCCGGCCGAGGCGAACATGATGGTGGTGTCCAGGTCAGCGATGATGCCAGAGACAGCACTGGCAGCCGTGATGCAGGCCTGAGTGCCCTTATTACCAGCCTGTAATGCTGACAGCACCATCGACACCTGGGGAGACACACAGACAACACATTCAATCAGCACCATCGACACCTGGGGAGACACACAGACAACACATTCAATTAGCACCATCGACACCTGGGGAGATAGACACAGACACACTGGGACACAATGCTCAGCTTAATACATCCGGGGAGACACAGGCAGAGACAACACACACTGAGGACTCCTATAGAAGGAGCCACAAACAGACAAACACTCACAGATCACAGCCTCCCTTGACACTGGGCTAGATCAGAGAAAGGGAGTTGGTGTGACTGTCGGTGTGTTTCTCTTGTTGGTGTGTGATTTCTACAGGACTCGTGTTGTAGGAGGTAGTGGTTTTCACAGTGGTTTATTTTATGGTTTTGTTGTTGTGCTCTTGCCTCATTCTGTTTTCTTTCACTGCAGCGCTCTCACAGATGTATTGATGTGTTGGTCTAATGTCTATCCATATCAGATGTATTGATGTGTTGGTCTAATGTCTATCCATATCAGATGTATTGATGTGTTGGTCTAATGTCTATCCATATCAGATGTATTGATGTGTTGGTCTAATGTCTATCCATATCAGATGCAGACCATAGGAACTAGAGGACCCGTCCAGTCAGAATTACAGCTACATGGCACGTTTATTTCCTCTGCTACCCACTCAGCTGAGAGAATATTTGGCAAATCAGTCTCAACTCAATTTGTTCCCACTCAAACCCAATGACATAGAAAATATATTTACTTGCGTTTCAAGGCTCAGTTCTCTTCACACACACAAGTATACAAACAAATGGTGTTGGAAAGGCTTCAAACTAGACGCATGGATGGGCATGACTAGGGCTACTTCCCAAATGGCACCCGATTCCCTATTTAGGCCTCTGGTCAAAAGTAGTGCACTATATAGGGAATAGGCTGCTATTTGGGAAGCAGCCTAGGTTTGTGAGAGGCAGAGAGCCATGGAAATCAAGGCAAATGAGAGGGGAGGAACAGCCAATCTGACAGGACACACACGGAGAGACAGAGAGAGAACATCTGTCCATTTCCCTACATGGAAATGTAAAGCAGAACCAATCAAATTCAACCACATTCACACAAACACTTTAGCAATGTCCTTGGAAAAGCATTGCCTCTTCGAAGGATGATCTGTGATAACAGCATAAAAGCAGAATACATAAAAGCAGAACAGCATAAAAGCAGAATACATAAAAGCAGAATATTGGTGTATGTACCTTTAGACAGCTCTTTGTTTTGTTTTACAACACCCCAATGTTTCACTGCACTGATTTAGTGCCAGTGGAATACTTATCATGTATTATTAAACAGGATTGACTGGAGACCCTGGCTCTACCGGAGGCCCTAAAGTAAACTGTACTGGTGTTACAGATGTTTCTAAAATACTACTAGACATTCCTTTAAAGTTGCAGTGGTGAACCTGTAGGCAGGCCTAGAGATTATGTAGTCGTTTTAAAGTTCAATTTCTATTTCAATTCAAGAGATTAATCAACATTCAATTCAACAACCCAAAATTGTATTTATTTTCAAAGAGGATTTTTATTTTCATTACTCAAATTCCAATTGACTTCTTGAATTGATGGGAGTTGAAAAGGAATTGATCCCACATCAGGTGTATGGTCAACCAGGTATGTGACACTTTACATTACATTTACATTTTAGTCATTTAGCAGACGCTCTTATCCAGAGCGACTTACAGTTAGTGAATACATTTTTTTTTTTTATACTGGCCCCCAGTGGGAATCGAACCCACAACCCTGGCGTTGCAAACGCCATGCTCTATCAACTGAGCTACATCCCTGCCGGCCATTCCCTCCCCTACCCTGGACAACGCTGGGCCAATTGTGCGCCGCCCATGAGTCTCCCGGTCGCGGCCGGCTGCGACAGAGCCTGGATTCGAACCAGGATCTCTAGTGGCACAGTTAGCACTGCGATGCAGTGCCTTAGACCACTGCGCCACTCAGGAGCACTTTATTGGGATGGAAGACCACTCCTACAGTACAGTACCTTCTCTGTGACGGTGCGGGCACACTCGATGAGCTCTCTCTTGGTGTAGCTGTCTGAGGGGGTGATCTGCAGCGCTCCAGCCTTCTGCACCAGGAAGATACAGCCATGACCCAGCTCCTGGACACGAGTCTTGATCTGGAAACCTATCTGGAGGGAGACAGAACCAGCATAGAAGAAACCAATCAACCCAAGACATAACTTCATGCTAACCTAATAAGGTGACAAAATAAAGATGTATTTGAATACTCCCTGGTTGTACATTTGGTACCAGGTTTGTTGAGTAGAAAGCAGATTAGAGTGACATAGTAGTCAAATTGGGACAATAAAGATGGTGGATAGATGGAAGGATAGATGGATGGGATTGACAGCAGTGGTTGGATACCTCCTCGGGTTCTGCAGTGTGCGCTGCAAGACGTCCCTGCAGGGCCAGCTGGCTGTAGTCTGTGGTCACCTGAGAGGCCAGACCCCCCAGCTCCTCTGGACACGTCACAGACTTGGTCATCTAGAGGGCAGAGAGACCAGTCTACATTAACACTTCCTGAATCCTTGAAAGTAATAGAGAAAACTGTACAACACAGAGCCTGCTGGAGGAAGTTTGTGGATGACCTGTGGTCCACAGGGAGAAAAAGGGGTTAAGTCAAGTCCTGAAACAAGACATGTTTGGATAATTTTTTTCCAAAAAATGTTGGCTATGTTACCGCAAAGCACTTTGTGACAAATATTGTCGTAAAATGGCTTTATAAATACAATTATATTGATTGACTGCTCTAGAGATAAATAGTAAAACAAAAATAAAAACATATTTCTGTCTGAATCCATTTACCATTTCCTGGGCGGTGACAGCGATGGCCTTGGAGTATTTCACCATGGTAGTCTGGTAGTCTACAAACGATCCTTCTGGTTCAGGAGAAGTCCCCTCGTCCAGCTGAGGAGAGGAAACACAAACATAGAAAAAGCCTTATTCAACCTAACATTAACCCTTATTCAAACATTTAAAAAAACATTCTAACCCCCCCCCATAAAATCGAGCCTTAATCAACCAAACATTAGGCTAACCCTTATTCAACCAAACACACAAAACCTTATTCTAAACAAAAACCAACCCCTATTCAACCAAACATTAACTCTTATTCAAACATTAAAAAATCATATTCTAACCCCCCCCCATAAAATCGAGCCTTATTCAACCAAACATTAGGCTAACCCTTATTCAACCAAACATACAAAACCTTATTCTAACCAAAAACCAAACCTTATTCAACCAAACATAAAACCCTTAAATCAACCTGCATTATCAACTCCCTTGTCATACTGATCTGTTTTAACATACTGCCTTACTAATGTCTTCCTGGCAAAGTATCCATCCACCTTTATAATATGATAATGAATATGCACACCTAGCACATTTAAATCCATGATTAGCCCAACAGAATATGTGCATCAGTCTGTAAATCTACTGTCACTAATTAGACACCTGTCATTACGATGTCAGCCACTGTTCCACATCAACACAGAGTAAGATAGAAATGGTTCCCAAATGGATGCTTCTGGCAAGCTCGCTGGAATGTGTACTGACGGTATCCACTAATGTTATATCCTGTAATTCACCTCCACTACAAATGCAGATTAAAGAATGCTGTCATCTCAGTGAATTATCTCAACAGATTATCCCCATTTAATCAAGTCAGACACATTTATTCTTACTTAGAGTTCATAGTAATGTACATTAATGATTCAATAAGAGCATCGATGATGTCGTCCCCACAGTGACCGTACGTACATACCCCAACCAAGAGCCATGGATTACAGGAAACATCCGCACTGAGCTAAAGGGTAGAGCTGCCGCTTTCAAGGAGCGGGACTCTAACCCGGACGCTTATAAGAAATCCCGCTATGCCCTCCGACGAACCATCAAACAGGCAAAGAGTCAATACAGGACTAAGATTGAATCGTACTACACCGGCTCTGACGTTCGTCGGATGTGGCAGGGCTTGAAAACTATTACAGACTACAAAAGGAAGCACAGCCGCGAGCTGCCCAGTGACACAAGACTTCCAGACGAGCTAAACCACTTCTATGCTCACTTCGAGGCAAGCAACACTGAAGCATGCATGAGAGCACCAGCTGTTCCGGATGACTATGTGATCATGCTCTCCGTAGCCGATGTGAGTAAGACTTTTAAGCAGGTCAACATTCACAAGGCCGCAGGGCCAGACGGATTACCAGGACGTGTACTCCGAGCATGTGCTGACCAACTGGCAAGTGTCTTCACTGACATTTTCAACATGTCCCTGACTGAGTCTGTAATACCAACATGTTTCAAGCAGACCACCATAGTCCCCGTGCCCAAGGACTCTAAGATAACCTGCCTAAATGACTACCGACCCGTAGCACTGACGTCTGTAGCCATGAAGTGCTTTGAAAGGCTGGTCATGGCTCACATCAACACCATTATCCCAGAAACCCTAGACCCACTCCAATTTGCATACCGCCCCAACAGATCCACAGATGATGCAATCTCTATTGCACTCCACACTGCCCTTTCCCACCTGGACAAGAGGAACACCTACGTGAGAATGCTATTCATTGACTACAGCTCAGCATTCAACACCATAGTGCCCTCAAAGCTCATCACTAAGCTAAGGATCCTGGGACTAAACACCTCCCTCTGCAACTGACCTGGACTTCCTGACGGGCCGCCCCAGGTGGTAAGGGTAGGTAATAACACATCTGCCACACTGATCCTCAACACGGGGGCCCCTCAGGGGTGCGTGCTCAGTCCCCTCCTGTACTCCCTGTTCACCCATGACTGCATGGCTTGGCACGACTCCAACACCATCATTAAGTTTGCCGACGACACAACAGTGGTAGGCCTGATCACCGACAACGATGAGACAGCCTATAGGGAGGAGGTCAGAGACCTGGCCGTGTGGTGCCAGGATAACAACCTCTCCCTCAACGTGACCAAGACAAAGGAGATGATTGTGGACTACAGGGAAAAAAAGAGGACTGAGCACGCCCCCATTCTCATCGACGGGGCTGTAGTTGAACAGGTTGAGAGCTTCAAGTTCCTTGGTGTCCACATCACCAACGAACTATCATGGTCCAAACACACCAAGACAGTCGTGAAGAGGGCACGACAAAGCCTATTCCCCCTCAGGAGACTGAAAAGATTTGGCATGGGTCCTCAGATCCTCAAAAAATTCTACAGCTGCACCATCGAGAGCATCCTGACTGGTTGCATCACCGCCTGGTATGGCAACTGCTTGGCCTCCGACCGCAAGGCACTACAGAGGGTAGTGCGTACGGCCCAGTACATCACTGGGGCCAAGCTTCCTGCCATCCAGGACCTCTATACCAGGCAGAGGAAGGCCCTCAAAATTGTCAAAGACTCCAGCCACCCTAGTCATAGACTGTTCTCTCTGCTACCGCACGGCAAGCAGTACCGGAGTGCCAAGTCTAGGTCCAAAAGACTTCTCAACAGCTTCTACCCCCAAGCCATAAGACTCCTGAACAGCTAATCATGGCTACCCGGACTATTTTCACTGCCCCCCCCCACCCCATCTTTTTACGCTGCTGCTACTCTGTTAATTATTTATGCATAGTCACTTTAACTCTACCCACATGTACATATTACTTCAACTACCTCAACTAGCCGGCGCCCCCGCACATTGACTCTGCATCAGTACCCCCCTGTATATATAGCCTCCCTACTGTTATTTTATTTTACTTCTGCTCTCTTTTTCCTCAACACTTTTTTGTTGTTTTATTCTACTTTTTTATAAAAAATAAATGCACTGTTGGTTAAGGGCTGTAAGTAAGCATTTCACTGTAATGTCTGCACCTGTTGTATTTGGCGCATGTGGCCAATAAAATTTGATTTGATTCACGACATAAACCGCAGCATAGATGCAGATCGAATTGGAGACAAAACACAGCACGTCTGAGATTCTACAGCTTGCCCAGAGCACTTGTTCAGAGAGAGAGAGATCGAGATAGAGATAGAGAAGGGACAGGAAGAAAGAGAAAGAGAGAGATGCAACAAGCTGTTTTAACATTCAAGGCTTCCTCTTCCTACACAGCCAAGGATATTGATTATTTACAATAATGGCAAAAGCACTCTCTATCCTTCTCATTGCCAGTCTTACAATAGTATGTTGACACGGAGCTGTGTTGCTGCGTCTTCCTCTCACCCTGCCCATGGCCTCAGCGATGGAGTCCACCATGCCCCCCACACCCCACTCATCCTGCCCTCCGTCACCCCAACACACCCTGCCCATGGCCTCAGCGATGGAGTCCACCATGCCCCCCACACCCCATTGATCCTGCCCTCCGTCACCCCAACTCACCCTGCCCATGGCCTCATCGATAGAATCCACCATGCCCCCCACACCCCACTCATCCTGCCCTCCGTCACCCCAACACACCCTGCCCATGGCCTCATCGATAGAATCCACCATGCCCCCCACACCCCACTCATCCTGCCCTCCGTCACCCCAACTCACCCTGCCCATGGCCTCAGCGATGGAGTCCACCATGCCTCCCACCATACCCCCTTCACTGGCAGCCTCGTTCAGGGTCACCATGATGTCATCCACCGCCTCCCTCATCAGCTGAGCAGCCTCCGCTATGGCATCATGGGTATGGGAAGCCTTCATACAGACAGAGACATAGGTTAGACTACTAGTCTTCACTTCCAAGGTTACATTTAGAAAAGTCTATATATTATTAATTATTGTTCAAACAATAGATGTATTAGTTCTAAGCAATTGCTTAGGTTATATTGCATAATCAATAAAGATGAGGTGAGTTTCCCCCTTGTGTTGTAAAGCACTTTGAGCAATTTATAAATCCAATCAATTAAAGTTGTTGTAATGTGTAATGATGGGAGGTTTTACATAGCGTTATTTTCAAAGACCCAAACTCCTGTGGTGGTTCACCCTGGGGTAGGGCTGAGCCATGTTTCGTATTTTAAGGTAGACTGGTATGGATCCACATACCGGTATGGATTTTTACAATACGGTCTATGATGATAGGTTGATACAGTGCTAAATAAATGAAAAGTTGGACTACTTCACTGTCAGTTTTGTCCTACTTAAGTATAAAACAATTAGAATGGAGAAAGCCCATTAAAAACACTTATAATTCATTTGTTGCCATCCTAGGGGCATGCACTACTAATAAAACATATTTAGAACTTGTGTTATTCAGATACTTTAAAATACCATCATAAATTAGAAAAATATTGTGACATGACATTTTGGCCATATTGCCCATATTTACCCATACCTTGGGGTTTCCTCCGCCCTCCTTGGCTGCGTAGATCATCTGCAGGGCGGACTCTGCCATGGTCTTAGTCTGGTCCAGGAAGGTCATCTGCTGCTGGTGGTCCTGCAGCTTGGATGCCACGCCCACAGACGCCATGATCAGAGGCTCAAAGTAGCCTGCCAGCTGGGTCACCTGGGAAAGACAGGGGTCAAGGTTAATGTGTTAGACTGACTATTGTTGCGTTCCAGATCGTCATTTATTGCAGTCAAGCATGTGTATTGCAGTCACAATGTTCAGGTGGGGGTTGTCATTTTTTGCAGCTGCGCTGCAGATTACAAGATCTCGCAACACCTGGAGAAGTGTTTAGTGATCTTCTGGGATGTGTAGCACAACTGCAAAAAATAAAACACACCTTGGAATGCAGCCATTGACTGCACCTGACAAGGTGATTTGGACCTAGTATTGGTAACAGTGATGATGCTGCAACTAGTTACCTTGTGTCCTAGTTGGGCAGCCTCCCCTCTGGCGGCTGTAGATATTGGGTCGATCAGGTAGCCAATCTCTTGCACTGTGGACGATAGCTGCTCTTGCAAGGCCTGATGGGATTGGCCAGAGTAAAATAATCAAATCTCAACATTGATCATTATGCAAGGCAAGTTCTGACACTCCCTGTCCAAACTGCTTTTAACTTCATTAAAATCAAAGATCTGTAGCCCACTAATGGACAGAGAGATTGAGAGAGAGATAGGTAAAGGGAGAGAAGGATGGAGAACGAGAGAGAGAGAGGGGGGTTGCCTGTGCATCAGCAGAGTGTGCAGTGTCTCATTAGTGATCAGTACCTCCAGTGAGATGTCATCCCTGCTGGCCAGGTTCTGGCTGACTGCGGCTAGCGAGGCCTGCTCAATGTTCCGAATACATCTGTTGATGTTATCTATGGAGTAGTCACACTCCCTCTGGCCTGGAGCCTTGTCCCTGAGAGGAGGAGAGAGAGAAACAGGGAATAGAGAGGAAAAGAGGAATAAATATGTCAGCTTTCAGGTATCCTATAAAAACAAAGAGAGTCTCCATATGTATAACCTACAGTGCCTTCTTCAGGGTGATGCCGAAACGTTGGTGTTTTATTACCCAATAAATTACTGGGAGGTTATACATATGGAGACTCTCTGTTTTTATAGCTTACAGTTTATTCACCGTTAGTAAGCACCTCTACACTAAATAATGGTCTCTGGGTGTACGCCAGCTCATGCTTTTTATTAGCTATCAGGCATACGACAGGATCATAGAGATCTTGAGAGATGGTCAATTTTGACAAACCTTGAGTAAGCCAATCAATAGCCTCGAGCCAAATCAGCCAATCAGAGATCAAGGATGTACATTATGGTCTTGTCCAACCCTCTGAAGGTTATTATAGCTCCGTATCATAACTTTATGAGTTATAACAGATGTCTATGTCCAGGCCATTAAGAGGTGCAGTGCTGTCACTGTACTAACCTGATGGCCGTGATGAGACCTTTGATGGAGTCGGACACAGTCCGAGAGTGGCCAGCCAGGACTGACCAGGTGGGCGGGTCTTTGGGGTTAATAACCAGTGAACGTGCAGTCTTCAGCAGGTGGGTGGAGCTGTCCAGCATGGAGCGAGCTGATTGGAGGATGGGCTCCTGAGCAGCAGAGCCCTGCACATAAACAAACGAAAGAAAGATGAACATCTCCATGACAACCATGAAAAATAAACTGTTTAACGTAAACGTTTTCTACACCCACAATGTCATTGCAGTTTGTCTCACAGAGTTCAATATAAGGTTTCAACTTTCACACAAGTTGAACGGAGCACCATGTTTAGAAATGGCCAGAAGTCTGTACAGTCATACCTCATTGCTGATCTGAGCAGGGACGCTGGCGAACTCTGGATTAGACGCAAACGCTGTGAGGTTCTCAACAGCCTCTATGAGTGGAGCTGTCGCCACCAGACACGTGTTCCTGTTCTCCTGAGAGAAATCCCCATCCAGAGCCTAGAGATGAAAGACATTAAGAAACATAGAAATACACACATAATGGGCCAGTCTGTCAGTTTAAAAAAAACGAATTGGAGTCCGCAATCTTACCTTTATAGTTTTAACCAGGTTGGCTGTGCTGTTGGCCACCTCCTTGGCAGACTGGACAAAGTGCCTCTTGGCTGTGGGGTTGGCCGTCTTGGAGGAGGCCAGGCGACAGGCGTTGCACAGAGCTGACGTGTGCTTCGCTACGATGGTGGCAGACGACAGCACCTGGAAAAACCCACCATAACATAGTCTCAGAAAGCCATACCCTAAACCGGAACATTGGTACGTGGTGGGAGGCAACCCGGGTGTCTAGACAGACAAATCATAACACATCAGATGAAGGACAACAACAAATCAGCAGCTAGTGATGATTTTTCTAAAGTAGATGACAAGAGGTAAACATGACAAAGGGAGCAGCTGATTGCTCATAAACATCTCATTTCAATAGGCTCTTCATATCAACCAAACCTGACTAGTTAGTAAACAAACAAAACCAAACAAACCTG
Organism: Coregonus clupeaformis; assembly: GCF_020615455.1. Lineage (NCBI taxonomy): Eukaryota > Metazoa > Chordata > Actinopteri > Salmoniformes > Salmonidae > Coregonus > Coregonus clupeaformis. The sequence goes on from NC_059206.1 coordinate 19,030,663, forward strand.
TGTTATTATGTCCCAACTGACCTGTGAGGGGCTGCTGTCCGGATCCACCAGGTTCTGACAGGCCATCTGGATCGCCTGATTGGCTCGTGCAAACTGGATGGGGTCGACCAATCCCTGATGCCCTGCCTGACTGTTGGGGTCAGACACGCCCACCAGGTAGGAGGCCTGAGGAGAGGAGGAGAGATATCAACACACTGTAGCACCAGACGTGGGTCTCATAGTAGCAGAAAACAGGTAGGCTAGAATGTTATAAAATAGCAGCTTTTTACTGAAGACACCATCTGGTCTACCCACAGATGGACAAAGCCAACTCATGTGTGGTATATTGATGTAGTAAGGGAAAACCCTGAAATGGTCAGTAGTGGAAAAACAGCACAGCACTCCCTAGCTCAAGCAGAGAGCACACATAGGGTGCTCACATATTCACACATGATGATGACACACAGTATGTCTGGTAGGTCCAGAGCAGATACTTAGTCGCATGTGTCCTCACCTGTCCTGCAGCCTCAGTGAGCCCACACAGGGCCTTGGAGGCCACTCCCACACAGTCCCCAAACGCTGGCACGTCCCCGGTTTTACAGTTCTGAGAAATGCCAGCCATGGACTCTCCCAGGACCTGAAAGAACAGGGGGAACAGAGGAAGAGAGCAGGAGAAGAAAGGGAGGGATTAGAAGTTAAGCTGTTGCATTCCTCAGCCAGGCAGGTCACCGCTCTTTCTCCCCTCGCCCTCCCATCTCTCCACCTCTCCTCCTTTCCATCCGTCTGGAGGTTGTGGTTATGTTTGCTCGTTCAGCAGCGCTCAGGGTCGTGGCCCTCCCTACCTTGGAGTTCTCCATGACGCTCTCGATGCAGTCGAAGTAGGAGAGGTCGCTGACTGGCTCGTTGGGGTTGGCCAGCATTCCTTTCACCGCCTGAGAGGAGAGGGAAAACATATCTTAAAATCTAGAGAAGGGAACTGGCTAATTTAACTAAAACCAGAGAAACCCATTATAGATTAAATTAAATGAGCTACATGAAAACAGAAATATCATTATTAGGGAGCAAACATTGTCCTGGAGCACTCCCACAATCTATACTATTCAACATTTAAACATAACCCACTTTAATGATGCTATTATCCCATCTCTCATAACAACAAAGGCTGCAACAGATGACACTGCTTTTACTAACACCATTACTGCTCCAACTAACACTCCTGCTACCACCACTATGACTGCAGCTGTTATCAGTAAAGCTAATGTTATTGATGTAAGTTGTTGATGTTGATGGTACCTCCAGCTCTCGTAAGGCATTGTCACACTCTTTCTGTCCCGGGGCCTGCTGAGTGGCCAGTGTGATTAGCTGGTTAATGCTCTCTGTCACTGCTCTGAAACACAAGATGGGAGGGAAAGGAGCGAGAGAGGAAAAGTTCAAAATGAGAGGCACTTAGACCAGCGTTCAGCTCCATTACACAAACACAAGGTCCCAGGCTCCATTGGTTCCAAATCTAATAAGGTGCACTGGGTCCCTCTGGTCTCTCCCCCCTTCCTCATCCCTCCTTCTCTCTCTCTTCAGTGAGCCAGTCAGACATTTCAGTCACACCTCCCTCCCTCCCTCTTAAACTTCCAATTACCAGACAGGAAATTAACAGCCTCCACAAGCCTGAAGGGAGACAGCACTTCATCTACCACCTAGGAGGACATTTCTGCTGTGAAGTGGAGCTATACTGGAGGTGTGAGAGTGAGGAGCGCATGTGTGTCACATCAAAAGCCTTGCCCCTTCCTTAGGCACAGTGAAACCTCCCATTGCTTTGGCCCTGGCATAAGTTTATTGTAACACATTGCAAACGTTGAATGAACTGTTGGTGGAAAATCTCTTGTTCTAAATCAAACATGACATAATAAATAACCAATCAACAGGTGTGGTATTTTGAGAGCCCACATAGAGGGTAGTGTATGGTAGGTACCTTGCAGCAGCAGCCAGAAGGTTCTTGGCGTTAGCCGCCCCAGGGTCTACAGACAGAGACTTGGCTGCCAGGAGCAGCTTGCTGGAAGCCATGGAGATGTTCTTCAGGTTGCCTATCACCTGGATCTGGTCATCTTTCCTCTACAACATCCACAGTAAAATCACCAATTATTAGAAGTCCTGAACACTAGTTGTAACTCAATCGTATAGAAAAGTCAGACAGAAATGTTGCTACCCTTTTAGAGGGGCTAAATGAACCCAAATCTGCCTAGTAACTGATCCATTTTTGTAGACAGATCATCTCCTCAGAGCAATGACACGGCTGTATAGCGCTAATCAATGCTGAAACAACTAGAAAATGTGACTATCCCTACCCTGGTCCTGGTACAAAACATCAGTCAGATTAATAGGAGAACGGTACCTCTGTTATTCTCTAGCTACTCCATTCTTAACATGTCCATTGTTCCCCTCAAACTCTGATCTAAACATAGATGCTATGGTTCCAACTCTGTTGCTGGCAGTCCCTGCAGTCACCTGGGTCTGATTTGGTAATCGGTGTCATGCCACTAAGATTTACTCCTTCCTCATCAGCAAGGCAGCCCGGAAAAGACCTTCAACTGTCATCTTATTTAGACTAAATTTAACTGACCGCCACTCTGAGGCAATTAAATTAAATATTCTGTATCTATGAAGAAAGTTAATCAACAAATAGATTGACTGATGGTTGGCCAAGCTATGTCTTTTCACCCTCCATTTTCCATCATATCAGCTTGATCAATTGTACAGTACAGTAGGGCCTTATATCCAAAAGGATTACGTAAATAAATTACAGTCACACAAAAACTCCTGTGTGGTGCCTCAGTCGTGTTCAGTAGGCACGGAACAAAACATATATATTTCTCAGAAACTGAGTGGAACTGGGAGGTACTATATGAACTGAGTGGAACGGGGAGGTACTATATGAACTGAGTGGAACAGGGAGGTACTATATGAACTGAGTGGAACGGGGAGGTACTATATGAACTGAGTGGAACGGGGAGGTACTATATGAATTGTGTGCACCAGGGAGGTACTATATGAACTGAGTGGAACGGGGAGGTACTATATGAATTGTGTGCAACAGGGAGGTACTATATGAACTGAGTGGAACGAGGAGGTACTATATGAACTGAGTGGAACGGGGAGGTACTATATGAACTGAGTGGAATGGGGAGGTACTATATGAACTGAGTGGAACGGGGAGGTACTATATGAACTGAGTGGAATGGGGAGGTACTATATGAACTGAGTGGAACGGGGAGGTACTATATGAACTGAGTGGAACGGGGAGGTACTATATGAATTGTGTGCAACAGGGAGGTACTATATGAACTGAGTGGAACGAGGAGGTACTATATGAACTGAGTGGAACAGGGAGGTACTATATGAACTGAGTGGAACGGGGAGGTACTATATGAACTGAGTGGAACGGGGAGGTACTATATGAACTGAGTGGAACATGGAGGTACTATATGAACTGAGTGGAACAGGGAGGTACTATATGAACTGAGTGGAACAGGGAGGTACTATATGAACTGAGTGGAACAGGGAGGTACTATATGAACTGAGTGGAACGGGGAGGTACTATATGAACTGAGTGGAACGGGGAGGTACTATATGAACTGAGTGGAACGGGGAGGTACTATATGAACTGAGTGGAACGGGGAGGTACTATATGAACTGAGTGGAACAGGGAGGTACTATATGAACTAAGTGGAACAGGGAGGTACTATATGAACTGAGTGGAACAGGGAGGTACTATATGAACTGAGTGGAACAGGGAGGTACTATATGAACTGAGTGGAACAGGGAGGTACTATATGAACTTGTCAATAAGAAATGCTCATTTTGGTTTTCCATTGCTATTGTGTGCCCTAATGAACATTTTCCAGGTTCAGTACCACACAGACAGACCACTGTGACTGCACCTGGGTGTGCCCAGCCATCTCAATGCCGGCATCCAAGAACTCATCAAAGTCTTCGCTGAACTTCCCAGAAGCGTCTGCGAGCTGGGTGCTGGAACCACGGGAGGCGTGGACCACGTCTCCTGCTGATTGGTTCAGATCTGCTGCCGTCTGGTTCAGCTCGCTCTGGGCCTCCTGGAACGACTTGGTGGATGGAGGGAGCTACAGAGAGAGAGAAAGATAAGAGATAGAGAAAAACAGAGAGAGACAACAGAAAGACAGGCATAGCGAATCAGTGTTTAGGTTGTGGTGCAATAAATGTATGTTTGGTGTAAAAACATTAGATAAGTGTTAGACCTAGCAGCAGTTTTAAATCCATAAATGGGTGATTAACTCTGGGGTAATCAGTGGCTTTACGTGAATGTTTATTCAATAAACTCATCTTTACTTAAGGAAGTGTAGAACTCACCGTTTCTCCCAGCAGTTTCTTGCTGGCCTCTCCAATGTTCCTGAGGGCCATGTCCACATCTTTCTGACCAGGCAGGCAGTTGACACAGTTATTCAGAGAGTGGGACACAGCCTTGGCCACCTGAAACAGAGAGAACAGGTGTGTGTGAGCACGAGTGTACGTGTGTGCGCGCGCTTGCGTGTGTGTCAAGTGTGATCATTTGTGCGTGAACTGAGGTGTTTTCCACAGCAGTGACGTTGTTGAGCTGCAATCACAATCTTAAAATGCTAATGAGCCAAGAAGCATAGCGGAGTAATTGATGTTACTAATTTGCACTTCTGTTTCCAACAGAACATATGCCAACCAATATGTCTGTGTCCCTGTGGGGCCTAGCAGCAGAACATGAGTCGTGCTGCTGAAAGGATTACTGAATGCACAACTAGGACTACCTGAAAATATACAAATGGACACAATTGAAGCCTTTTATTTGGTCAGATTTGAAAGAGTTAATCATCCAAAGAGGAATTCAAGGACTCACACACAGTTGATTTAATTGGATTCCATTCATTGGATTCCATTCAAAACCAAAGCGATCTTAGACACCATGTAAAATGGGCCCTATTTCTCTCTCATTTGCAAAGGAACAGAACAAACACCACAATACTTTGTCCAGTCTGTCTCTTTATCTCCATCTATAGATGCATAATTTATTCATCTGGTGGGAAGGATATATGGGGAGGACTATGCATTAATATTTGATGTGTGCTTAAGGCTGTACATCTCCTTCTACAGCAGCAGGAGGAGGAATACCTCACTGTGTTTGAGAGGTGATCAATGTTATGTTCAGCTGGGCTGATAAAACGTAAACTATTATTTGTCTATGAAAAGTTAGTCATTTTATTATTCACAACCAGGTACTGTAGTGTGAGAAGTGATCTGTGGAAGCTCTCCAATAAAAAATAGTTGCCTCTCACTTGGCCTTCACTGTAACACAAGCCAAGACTTTCTGAATAAAAGTGGTGACATTAAAACACAAGTAGCCCTTTGGTTCTGTAACTAAAAAGGCACCAACCACAGTCCACTCCATTCAGACAGAGCACAATTATACAACAAGACTGAACAGATGGAAAATATGGACATTAGCAGAGCCATATACATACACATAGCAGAGCCTTTTATAGAGATATCCAGTAGCTTCATCCCTATATGGATGCTCTGCACGTTATTGTACTGAAGTCCCCCACTCACCTGGGCTAGCCTCTGCTGGCTCTCTGCGTCGCCGGGGGAGACCAGGGCCTGCTTGGCCTCGTGGATCAGCATGGCAGAGCCTTCCATAACATCACGGGCTGAATCCAACATGGCCGCCGCTGCCTGAGGGTTGGTGGTAGAGGCTGCCACACCCCTTGCTGCCTGGGCTAGAGTCTTCAGGGCCTGGGCTGTCTCTCTGGCTGCTACCCCTGGTGGCAAATATACAAATGGTGAGTAGGGTTAGGAATGTTACAAACAAAGCAGAGTTATTACGGAATAAGCATATGCTGCAAGTAGCTCTCTTCTGCCGCACGGCAAGTTCTCTCTTCTGCCGCACGGCAAGCGGTACCGATGCATCTGGAACCAACAGGACCCCGAACAGCTTCTACTCCCAAGCCATAAGACTACTAAATAATTAACCAAATAGCTACCCGGACTATCTGCAATGACCCTCTTTGCACTAAATCGTACTTTGTACCCCTGCACATCGACTCGGTACTGGTACCCCGTGTATATAGCCAAGTTATTGTTACTCATTGTGTATGTATTCCTTGTGTTCTTATTTTTTTCTATATCTTTCTCTCTGCATTGTTGGGAAGGCCCCGTAAGTAAGCATTTCACTGTTAGTCTACCCTGTTGTTTACGGAACATGTAACAAATAAAATTTGATTTGAATCTTAAAATGTAGCTTACGGTAATCATGTCTCAGATGTATCACACAGCAATTGAATGAAAAGGACTTCTTACATTCAGATGCGTCGAACATCCAAATACATTCAGAACATTGAATTAAGCCTTAATAAATGCATTTTATGACCTCCGATATCCATTGCCCTCTCATGTTGACAGTGTGCTATACCAGGCAGCGAGAGCCTCTGGTTTAGTTTAATAAGGTCTAAACTGCTGACTGCCTCAACAAGGGAATGGGACATTTCAGCTTCAACACAACACATTGGGGAGGAATCTAGTAAATTGAATCAGCTTGCATTACCCCATTCATCTAGACAAGCTTACTGATGGAATGTCACATCTATTGAAGCAGGGGAAGTTTTTTTTGCTTTAGTCTTTGTGCTAGTTTCCAGAGAGTAAAGGCTGAATCTAACTATCTCTACTGACCTTGAAGCTTCAAAATATGTTGAAGCTTTTAGTAACATTGTAGACAACAAAATCTGTAGTAAAAGTAAAATGTGAAATATACTATTATAGACAAATCCTGGTGGTGCTAATGACTGTGTTATTTAGCTGTATTGCTCTCATTAGATTGGGAGAACCAGGGCAGTAGTACAGTACCTGTGTAGTGTTCGTTGCCCTGTGCAGCACAGGTGAGCAGCTGAGCCATGGAGGATCCCACGGACTTGGAGGTGCTGCCCAGGTCCTGAGCACACTTCTCCAACTGCAGAGAGAACAGCACACAGTACATCAGACACCCAGACAAACAGACTCAGCAATGGATGAAAGAGTAATCACTAGAAGAAATGAAAGACGTTGATTAATTCAATGAATCATCAGATTTCCCTGACCGATTCTCCAGGTAGTGGTTTCAGCTGCCTGTCTATGGCAGCCATCTTGGCGTCTTGGAGCTCAGTCTTCAGAGTCTGGACGGCTGTGAGAGCTGAGTGGATCTCCATGGGGCCGCAGGCTTCGTGGGCCTAAAGAGCACAGGGAGAGAGCAGACCATTGAATTAGTAATTCTAGTCCATCAGAAGCTGGCTAGTCTTAACAGGGGATATGTACCATCACAAAGTGACAGAGGTGAGTGACAGGTATGACTTAAGTGGTGTGTGTGTGTGTGTGTGTGTACCTTCTGTGCTGCGGTTCTGAGCTCTGCCAGGCTGGTGGCCAAGTTCTTGGCACATTGACCCAGCTGCATAGCAGCGGCCTGGTCCATCACCGTGGGAACAGATGACTTCGCTGATGTCACCATCTTACTGCCAGGCTGTCATGGGAGAAACAGGAAGAGAAATGTCAAAATCATCCATTTACATTACATTTTAGTCATTTAGCAGACGCTCTTATCCAGAGCGACTTACAGTTAGTGATTACATTTTTATTAATTTTTTTATACTGGCCCCCCGTGGGAATCGAACCCACAACCCTGGCGTTGCAAACGCCATGCTCTATCAACTGAGCTATATCCTGCCGGCCATTCCCTCCCCTACCCTGCGACGCTGGGCCAATTGTGCGGAGGCTGGACAAGAGAAAGATCTCTAGTGGCACAGTTAGCACTGCGATGCAGTGCTTTAGACCACTGCGCCACTCCCTAGAAGATTAGGTTTTGTACCAGATAATATATGTCTTTATTTGAATCTATTATGACTACCAAACACAGCCCTGCCCATGTATTAGACATCATCATCAATAATATACATTTAGAAGCTTTCAAGCACACACACATATCAGCACTGTACAATATATTGAGATTCCTTCATTCTATGTGTAGTGAGATTAGGAGCCAGACAAGCACCGGGGGTGTACCTGTAGGAAGTTCTGGCTGGCGATGATGAGGGCTAGCTGGATACTGAGGTCTTCAGGCTGGACCTGGCTGCCCCTCACCCCCTGGACCAGCCGGGGAATGTGGTCTGCCACGGCCTAGAGAGCCGCACACATACGCAAACAGTCAACACACATACAGTACTGTATTCAACCACAGTTTCTATATAGCTGTAGTCAGTAGCACCATTATAGCTGTATAAATACAGTAGGCATAGAAATTGTTCAATGCAAGCATTAAGAGACATATTCCCAGCACCTTGCAGCTCTGCACCAGTTTCTGGTGAGCGGCGGTGTTCTTGTTGGAGGCTGCTGCATTCTGGGAGGCAGCGATGGTCTGGGTGGCTGCAGCTGCAGCTTGCTTGGCGGCATTCTGTTGGAATGTCACACACGTCAGGCATGTTCAGAATCTCTGCCTCGTCTAATCAAAACACACACACACACACAGGATTCCTCTCAAATGGTACCCTATTCCCTTTATAGTGCACCTATTTTGACCAGGGGGGCTAAAGGGAAAAGAGTGCCATTTGGGAGGCAGACAGTCTCCGTTTAGAGCCAGGGTTCCTCAGGTCAGAGATCAAATATTTGGTATGTCATCTTTAACGTCGGGCAGAAGGGTTCAAACAATTTCCTGATTTGGTATTTGGTATTTATTAGGATCCCCATTAGCGGTTGCTAAAGCATGTGGTCCACACAAAACATGAACAATACAGAACATTAATAGCCAAGAATAGCTCAAGGACAGAACTACATCAATTTTAAAAAGGCACACGTAGCCTACATATCAATACAAACACGCACAAACTATCTAGGTCAAATAGGGGAGAGGTGTTGTGCCGTGAGGTGATGCTTTATCATTTATTTTAAACCAGGTTTTCTGTTCATTTGAGCAGTATGAGATGGAATGCAGTTCTATGCAATAATGGCTCTATATAATACTGTACGCTTTCTTGAATTGGTTCTGGATTTGGGGACTGTGAAAAGACCCCTGGTGGCACGTCTGGTGGGGTAAGTGTGTGTGTCAGAGATGTGTGTAAGTTGAGACACCACTGTCCTCAAATGGTACTCCCGCCGGCTTTGGTCTTTGTCATGATAGCTAGCAACGTAGGTTACACTGTTACTCCTGCAGTTCCAGACAGGGCAGGTCGCAGGGAAGACTGAAAACAGCAACAAACAGCAGGGATCTATACAGCCACAAGCCCGGAACAATCCGCTGTCCCAGCCACAGCCTGCGTTCAAGCCCTCAAGAATACCCTGCTAGCTTGATAGGCAGCTAGCTAGCAGCTATGCCAAATAGCTCCTCAGAACCGGCCTTGGTCGGCAGGATCACTGGACAGAGAGTAGCAGTCCCAGCAACTGATGCCAACTGCGTCTCAGGATCCAAACTCAGGTAGCTAGATACTAATAAACGTTTTAATGCACTTTCAAAACACGAAACTTTCCAAAACAACAAACTGAGCTCTCCCTCATTCTGCGTTCAACAGTCATATGTAAAATGCTCCTTTTAGATTTCTGTGGATAGTAGCAAGACGATCTAAGCAAGTTACTGCATGGTCTCTACTTCCATATGAAGGAAAACCTACAATCACTTCTCAGAATGTAAACAGGAAGGGAAAGGAAGTTTCTAGATCAGTTGAATGTACAGAGCGTAAACTGTAGCACTCCAAACACACTCAATAATGTCCTGTACTGTATATCCAACTGTTCTTGCATGGTTTACATCAACAGAAGTTATGACACTGGATATTAATAGCTCTAGTAATGTAATCACCTCTACACATTTCAATATTGTGGCAGTTAACCTAAAGCCCCCAAAAATACAGCATATCAAATACTATTTCTAGACTTTCACTCAAAGCCTGATGTTTCCATGTGATTGACAATGTAGAGCAAGAGCTATGATGAGGAGAAGCAAGTGGATGTGCCTGCTTACTCAGCCCCAGAGCCATATACAGAGTTTTGAAAAGCCATTAACGGGACGCCATCTTGGCACCAAACTCGCCTAGCCACCCATAGGTATACTGTACATAAATGGCTCTGCCCAGCCCAATCCAACTGACCTCTAGCCTGTTAATGAGCTTCTTCTTGATGGCGTTCTGAGCTGCAGCGTTGGTGGCCACGCGTAACCCCTCAGCCGCCTCCCTCAGTCTCTGCTGCTGGTCCTCGTTTTCTGGGTATGCCGCTGCACCCTGTTTTTACACACACACACACACACACCCCCCCCCCGAGAGACACATACACAGACAGACATACAGACACAGAGAGACAAAGAAAGACACCTCATCCATCATTAAACTGGAACAGATGGAAATGCATCCAGGGCAATTGCTAGAGTCCAACTGTAATCATGTCCGTTTGTAATGACAGCAGCTCTTCTTTGTCTATCCATCAACATCTTGTTGATGAGGAAACGTCAAGATTCCTCTTCATTACCTCCTCCTCTGGCTCCAGCTCTCTTTATCCCTTTCTCTCTCTCTCTTTACCTCCCTCTTTCTCTCCTTCTCTTACTCTCCCTCTCTCCAGCTGTCTCTGATTGTATGTCACTGGGTTCAGTTCACACAAACCAATATCCCTAAGAGCCTCTCTGCGTCCTATTGTTATGTTGAGAGAATGGAGAGCAGCTAGAACCTAAGCCTCCATGCCATTTAGTTAATTAAGCAGCCAGGCGCTTCCCTCACCTGCTGCTGAATGTAACCATCTACAGTACAGCAGCCATCTTATATCTCACAACACACACACAGGCTGAAAACATACCACCCACGGCCCCAACGTGATGTTTATCATAAGCCCAGACTAATGTGTAGAGACATTACACTACTAATTCCTCAAGAGTAGGAGAGGAATAATGTGATTGACTGTTGAAGTGGAAAAGGAAAACTGTTTTTTCATAACAGTGTGTCATGTTAGCCAGCCCAGTACAGTCTATTATTGGGACTAGTCACTGCTTCCTGTACACCAGGTTAACTGTCACTTACCACTTATGTGTGAGCGGAAATTGTCACTGAAGGGAAAACCAATCGTATTCTAATAATAACAGGGATTGGAAATGAAACAGAGTAGTGTCTGAAATGAAACCACATGGCTTATGTCCAGATTTCTCAGCTTTGAGAGAAAGCCAAAGAAAGAGCTGCCCTCTCTTCTAACCCTACTGTGGACTCACCACTACTAACACAACCCTTTCTCTCCATGCCTCAGCAAAACCTTCTCTAACCTCAATCAATCAATTATATTATGCTTATATTAGTATCATATAATTGATTGATGTTTTGTTTTTTTGCATATCCCCCCTCAGAGAGTGGGGTCACAGCCAGGGATCAGCCATTGTTGACGTGACCCTGGAGCAATTAAGGTTAAGTGCCTTGCTCAAGGGAAGATCGACAGATTTTTCACCTTTTGGTTACTTGCCCAACGCAACTAGGGGTAGTGTTATAGCGCTAAATACAGTCCCCTTTCTGACAGTTACCAAGGAAACCATGGCTGGGCAAAGGTCTAATCCTCCATTGATAGTGATAAAGATAGCTGCTATAATGTGATTCATGTGGAATCAAAAGCATCTAACCAGCTGTAAGCTATGGCCCCATTTAGCATTCATGTTGGCAGGGACATTAATTATTGTCTGCAAGGCTGAGGAGCAGATGAAGAATCAAGTGGACTGCCTGAATAAAAGTAGACTGATATTTAACTTGACTTAACCAGGAAGCACCAAAATAGCACTGTGGAAAAAGCAACTAAGCCAACATGTTCTATTCTGCTCTGGTTTGAATGAATGTAATCAAATGCAATACAACCCCATTTGGATAACCATGTCATATCAAACATACACTGGCAGCTCTGCGAATTACAACCTGTAGTTTTTCACTGGAAAAGGCTATTTTTAGAGAAAGCACGACATAGCGACAAATAGCCAAATTCCTTCAGACCCCATTGTGATCCCTGTCCTCCTCCATTCAGTGAGAACTACTCAGTCTCTTGGTCTCTGGGTAGTGTTTAAATGTGAAGGCCACCATAGCTGGTCACAGCGGTACAATCAGTGGTACCCCAGATGTCACTGGGGGTTCATTAGTGATGAGGTCACTTCATGGGAACATGGTGATCTGAGGGACAACACGGGACATCCTGCTGCTGCCATACACGGCTCTGACTGAGACATTCTGGGATTCATAAACAGACGTCTCTCTCTAGGGACTCCAGCCGGGTCCTCTTTGCCCCAGCACATCCAGGAAGGCAACGAAAATGTCACTTTGTGTGTACAGGATGGGAAAAACTATTGACAGGACAGATCATCGGTTCTTGGAAGGAAGTTTGAGGAATTTCACTGCTCTAGTTGTGTAGAGGACGAATCAGTAAGATCCTACTTTAGTACAACCTACTTTACTAACCTTCCGTTTGGACAACTCCTTTACTACATACATAATGGAGTATCTATGAATTCCTAGGGGGAGTCAAACGCATTCCATGGAGGGCCTAGTGTCTGCAGGTTTTTGTTTTTTCCTTTCAATTAAGACCTAGACAACCAGGTGAGGGGAGTTCCTTACTAATTAGTGACCTTAATTCATCAATCAGTTTGACATGTGCTCTAACCCCTTTCTACAAAATAAATGAAAAGAGATCTCTGCACACTTGATCAGATGCAAGTTTCAGTGCTTAATGTTCTACGCTTTTAGTGAACAACGACCTTCATCAGACCGGTTCTGACAAAGGTTGTTGTTGACCGAAAGCTCAGCACAGTCAATAAGCCATTATGTACCTTAGCAGCCTCCACCATCCTGGCTGTGGCGTCTGCCAGTAGTTTAGCTGCAGCAAGTAGCTTCTTAGAGTTGTCAACATCCACCTCCACCTCAGCATCTGACCGCATGGCATTCACCAGGTCAGAGGTGGCCTGAGCCAGAACCCTGGCCTGACGAACCATCTCTCCTGAGAGGGGGAGACAGAGGAGAGACGGGGGAAAGAGGGGGATGGGGAGAAGTAAAGGGGGAGGCAGAAAGAGAAAGAGAGGGGGTGGAGATACTAACTTTAGGTGTCAGTTGTCAGAGCAGCTTACCGATCACTGCACCTGTACACAGCCCTTCTGTAATTAGCCCATCCAACTACCTCATCCCCATATTGTTATTTATTTTGCTAATTTGCACCCCAGTATCTCTATTTGCACATCATCTTTTGCACATCTATCATTCCAGTGTTAATACGAAATTATAACTATTTTGCACTATGGCCTATTTATTGCCTTACCTCCATAATTTACTACATTCGCACACACTGTATATATATTTTCTGTTGTATTTTGGACTTTATGTTTTGTTTACCCCATATGTGACTCTGTGTTGTTTTTATTGCACTGCTTTGCTTTATCTTGGCGAGGTCGCAGTTGTAAATGAGAACTTGTTCTCAACTGGCTTACCTGGTTAAATAAAGGTGAAATAAATAAAAAATGTGTGAGAGAGCGAGATGTGTGTGTGTGTGTGAGAGGGAGGGAGGTGTGTGTGTGTGTGTGAGGAGAGAGAGAGGCAGGTGTGTGTGTGTGAGAGAGAGAGTTGTACAACGTAAAACACCAAATAATGCATACAGAGCAGAATTAGGCCAATACCCGCTAATTGTCAAAATCCAGAAAAGAGCCGTTAAATTCTATAACAACTTAAAAGGAAACGATTCCCAAACCTTCCACAACAAAGCCATCACCTACAGAGAGATGAACTTGGAGAAGAGTCCCCTAAGTAAGCTGGTCTGTTCACAAACACAAACAGACCCCACAGAGCCCCAGGACAACAACAACAACAACAACACAATTAGACCCAACCAAATCATGAGAAAACAAAAAGAGAATTACTTGACACATTGGAAAGAACAAAAAAACTGAGCAAATTAGAATGCTATTTGGCCCTAAACAGAGAGTACACAGTGGCAGAATACCTGACCACTGTGACTGACCAAAACTTAAGGAAAGCTTTGACTATGTACAGACTCAGTGAGCATAGCCTTGCTATTGAGAAAGGCCGCCGTAGGCAGACCTGGCTCTCAAGAGAAGACAGGCTATGTGCACACTGCCCACAAAATGAGATGGAAACTGAGCTGCACTTCCTAACCTCCTGCCAAATGTATGACCATATTAGAGACACATATTTCTCTCAGATTACAGCGATCCACAAAGAATTCGAAAACAAACCCAATTTTGATTAACTCCCTTATCTACTGGGTGAAAAACCACAGTGTGCCTTCACAGCTGCAAGATTTGTGACCTGTTTCCACAAGAAAAGGGCAACCAGTGAAGAACAAACACAATTGTAAATACAACCCATATTTATGTTTATTTATTTTCCCATTTGTACTTTAACTATTTGCAAATTGTTACAACACACACTATATATATATACACATAATATGACATTTGAAATGTCTATTCTTTTGAGTGTAATGTTTACTGTTAATATTTATTGTTTATTTCACTTTTGTTTACCATCTACTTCACTTTCTTTGGCAATGTTAACATACGTTTCCCATGCCAATAAAGCCCCTTAAATTGAAATTGAATTTGAATTGAGAGAGAGAGAGTGAGAGAGATTCTGTGTGTGTGATAGAGGGAGGTGTGTGAGTGTGAGAGAGAGAGAGACGGAGGTGTGTGTGTGTGAGACAGAGGGTGTGTGTGTGTGTGTGTGAGTGAGTGAATGAGAGAGAGACAGAGGGTGTGAGAGAGAGAGAGAGAGAGAGAGAGAGAGAGAGACAGAGGGTGTGAGAGAGAGAGAGAGAGAGACAGAGACAGAGAGAGAGAGAGAGAGAGAGAGAGAGAGAGGAGAGAGAGAGAGAGAGAGAGAGAGAGAGAGAGAGAGAGAGAGAGAGAGAGAGAGAGAGAGAGAGAGAGAGAGAGAGAGCGACAGACAGACAGCTAAAGACATACCGAGAGAGAGAGACCGAGAGAGAGACAGCGAGAGAGAGAGAGACACAGACAAAGTTAGGCTATGACTAAATCCTGCTAGTCCAAGGAGAAGAGAGATGGGTTCTCTATTAAAGAACACATGGCTTTAGACTACAGGCATCTGGCTGCCAGCATCGAGAACTCAAGCGAATCTGCCAACACTCTCCTGGGAGAGAGAATGAGTATTTTTCCAATCCATTTTTATTCTCAACTGAGGTTTATGTCAGGTGTGACATGAACCCACATATTTGCTGTTCTGTGAAAGCCAGCATTCTTCAACTGGTTGGCTACACTACAGTACAGTACAGAATGAGGTTCCTTAGAGTAGCTGGCAGAGATTTAACTTGCTATACAACAAGAGGCTCTAAATCTAAATATTAACAAACATCATTCATCAATTTAAACAATTAAATCAAGCTTTATAGGCATTTAATTTCACAGTTCTATTTAGCTACTTCATCACTACCACTACTAGGGAATACCCACCTGCGTCTCCCATGGAGCTGAAGATGCTCTCTGTGACGGTCATGATGGTGTCGGTGGCCTGGTCGTAGCGTCCAATGGGCTCGCCGTGGGAGTCGTACTGGCGTACGTGGTCCAGCAGGTCCCCCAGGGCCTGACCGACCACACTGGCTGCAGCACTCACCTGCAGGGTGGGTCTCAATTCAGTTTCAATTCAACTTTCAGTCAATTCAGGAAGTACACTGACAATCCCATTCCAATGTTCCTCAATGCCTCTATATGAGAAAATTGTACTGAATTGAAATGGAGTTGACTCCAACTCTGCACACCTGCTTCAGCAGCTCCCCGTCGACTGTGGAAGACAGACAGGCCTGGACACAGCCCTCCACTGAGCGGTCCACCAGCTTCCCTGCCTCAATCAGCTGCCCCTGGCACACTGGGGAGCTGATGGTGGGACTCACCACCTGGAGGGACAGATGGAGAAAATGAGTGTATGAGAGAGATAGAGGGATATAGAGAGTTAGAGAAGTAGAGGAAGAGCGAGATCAGCTGCTCCTGGCACACCAGAGCACTGATGGTGAGAGTCACCACCTGGAGAGGAGGGGTTGATGGAGAAAAATGAGTGAATGTGTTAAAAGAGCGACAAGGAGGAAAAGAGCGAGTACATGGGGGAGAGATGAGTGAGAGATAACGAGTGGGAGAAAGATAAAAGAAAGACAGGATGAAGAAAGAGAGAAAGAAAGAAAAGACAAAGCTAGCACAAGGCTCTGTTTGCACCCTGCAATGCAGAGAGAGGAAATATAAAGAGAGAGAGGAGTGCTTATGGGTAATGGGTTAATGCAGTTATGGGTTGAGGCAGGAGTACGGGCATGCTAACTAAGGAGAAGCAAGTACTGTGCACAGTAGGGGATCAATTAAGGCAGCAAATATTTCCAGGGCATGAAACACTGTCCAATCACAATGAAGTAAACAAATAATACAAGGTTCAAAACTCTTCTGTTGAACATCTATGTGAATATTATTGAAGTAAGTGTTTTCACTTCACCTTACCTGGGGCTATTGAAGTGGAAGAATCAAAACTACATGTTATTGAATTTCCACTGTAGCACTACCACAAAACTTTAACCTTCTAACATCATTCTTATCATGATGAAATGTCAGTGAGTGTGTGAAAGGTCTACAGTGTTGTACCTTGGCACAGGCGACCAGCTGGGAGGTGGAGAGGGCACACTGTGTGGCAGCAGCGATGACTCTGTTCTGTAGGACCGTGTCGTCTGCCACCTGCGCCACATTCTTAGCCTTCAGCACCATCATGGCTGCCGCGTTGGCCACCGCCTTGGCCAGGTTCATCAGCACCTCCTGAAATCACAATCACCACTATTCATGTCCATCCCTCTTAATAAGCAAAGGTCACGCTTGAAATTCAGATGGGGTGTGAAAATGTGATTTTCAGCAACTGCAGAATAATCACTCTAAATGTACGGAGTTTGAATCACATGTGAAACATGTTGTAATGAGAATAAATGAGAATAAACAGACTCTTACCTGGAACCTCTCATCTGTCTCGTTCTCTCCTATCTGACGCAGCAGGTCCCCACTGGCCTGGCCTATACTGCCTGCTGCAGTCAGCACTGTCTGACGGGGCTGAGGGAACAGGAAGACAGAGTACAGCTATGGCACAAAGGTTATCCCACCTGGGGTCTAGGTGGACAACTAAATTACAGTTGGCACAGCATCTACTCTTAACCCCAGATAGTCCACACACCAGACTACCTTAGATGATCTACTGTATTTCTGAATCAGCATCAGTGCATTTCCAAATTGTCAAGACAGAATCTCCCCAAAAAATTATAATCCCAACTGGCCTTGAAGAGAACATTGTGAGCATAAATAACTGGGCCTTCAGGTGCCGGTCTATGTGAAATCCATTATTCAACATGGCAGTGATGAATCATTCACAACAGAATTATCCTCACCAGGCTTTTTTTTTGTTCAACATGAGCAAAACACACAGTAGCAAAGGAAGGCTAAATAGTTAAAATGGCCATCTTTTGTTATGGTTCTGCCTGGCTGTCTGTCTCTGGCCACCTGTCTCTGTTCTGACATGAGGGCAGGAATACAATAGACAGCCAACACATGATATACACACACACACACACACTCTCTAAAAAAGGGAAATATTAATCAAATTAAGCCTTGTAACTGGGAGGAGTGCCACCATATGAATACAGTAGGAGCTCAGTTTGTATTATTGAGGCCAGTGGTGCATTAGCGCTAAGTACAGTATAAACACTTCCAATCAATCAGAGGCCAAACCTAATGCACTCTACAGCTTTCTGTTACCCTCTCTTTATAGGCAATTAAACTGTGAAAAGGTAAACTATGTGATGTTTGTTCTGTTAAAGAGAAAATAAAATGCCTTATATCAGGGACAATGGAACTTAATGAGAGGTCCAAGTAAGTCTATAACATTGAAGCAGTAGGCCAATCTGCAGGCTTGTGTTTCAAGTGTGCTAGCTTTGCACTAGGCTGGAACAAAGCCCGGAAACACTCTAGGCTCTCCTGGAACAGAGTTTAGGCAAGTTATCTGCCTCCGCCAGCCCTGTCTCACCTCTCCAGAGGCAGGCTCCACAGCCTTGAGCAGGTCAGAGACGGCCCCAGCCAGGTTCCGAGCGGCACCCATCAGGTCATTGCTCCCGCCCGTGTCGTCCTCTATAAGGGCAGCCAGTAGCTTCACACCCCTAGACATCTCCGTCAGGTTAGAGGAGATGGTGGTGATTGCACAGCCCACTGCAGTGTAGTCTGTGTCCGTCGGGTCGCCTTTAAGAGGGAGGGAGGAAGGAGGGGAGGGGAAGAGAGAGAGAAAGGGAATAGAGAGTATAGTAAGTGAAAGGGAAGGAGAGAGTGGGGATGGAAAGAGGCAGAGAGCATAGAGAAGGAGAATTAAAACGAGAGACCGAGCTAGAGAGATAAAGAGAGCCCAGTTAACCATCTCAAGCCCTTCTGGCCTGTCCTCTGGGTACCTTACAGGGTGCAGTGCAGTGCGCCCAGTATGTGTCACAACAAACATTTAGCCACGTTACACTCAGATAGCCAGTCAATTCAGCATGTCACATTAGATAATTCTGTTTAGACATGAGACTGCTGGTGGAAATGACCAGAGGTTTAGATAAAAGGGGAAAAGGGTCAGGGTCCGTATAAAGCATCTCAGAGCGCTGATCCAGGATCAGGACCCCCGGTCCATGTCATCTTATTCAATATACGATGGTCTAAAAGGCCAAACTGATCCTTTATCAGCACTCTTCTCTGATCGCTAGTGGACGCAGGGAAGTCCCCTTTTATTGAAACAGATGGTTGAAGCACGGATTGTCCCTTGGCTGGGTTCAGCATGGCACCAAACCAATGATATGAAGAATACTGCCAGCTCGCTTGGCGCACTAGTACACATCACAATGGGGAACAGTTCACCATTACTGTAGATTTACACTTGATGAAAACCAGATCCTTAACTTGAAAAATGTAAAGTGTGAATAATTTCAAACCACAAGACATAAAAATTAAGAAAAAAACTGCTTGTAAAAATCTAAGCTCAAAACCTTTTAACTGTCACTTCAACAGCACTGGAATATTTAGCTCTTCCATTGAACAGTATGTCATTTTCCTGAGTCATCCCAAAGCCACGTACCAGCGGTGAGGTTGACCACAGAGGCCGTTCCTGCAGTGATGGCGTCCACCTGGGAGTGGATTTCATGTTTGGACTCATCCACCTTGTTCTGGATCCACACCTTGGACGCCTGGAGGAGAGATGGTACTGGTTTATTATAATTATTACATGAAGGTCGTACTTGGCAGCTAAAAGCTGAATTGCAGTACACAGCACATACAAGTAAATAAGAACAATTAAAACATCCGAAAGTCAGGATGGGAGCTGAAGGATGGATGATGATCTAGGAGCTGAAGCAGGGAGAACAGCATTGAGGGCAGAATACTAAGGTGAGCACTAAGGTAAGCATAGACGTAGTTATATTTCTTTTAAGTAGTGTTATGTACATACATTAAACATACCATTAATCATAAACATCACAAACGTCTGAAAATTACAATATAAAATGTAATGATTTGTATATGAAGCTTTAAGAGTATTAACACCTTAATCAGACGTTAATAGGGCATGAAATTGTCTGAGTGCTGTGTGTGCTTGTCCGTGTGTGACGGTCAGTATGCTGTATGTCCCCCTCACCATGTCCTGTCCCAGTGGAGACAAGTGTGTGTGTGTGTGTGTGTGTGTGTGTGTGTGTGTGTGTGTGTCTGTGTGTCCACACCATGTCCTGTCCCAGAGGAGGCAGGTTGTCCACCTCTCCCAGATCAGCCTGCGCCTGCTGTACTGCCTGCATACTGGTGTTGATGGTCCCCATCAGGGCCTGCTGTGCCGAGCTCTGGAGAGACAGAATAAACACACAGACACATGATCAATATCTACTAAACACGTATAGAGAGATAATATATATATATACACACAGTACCAGTCAAACGTTTGGACACACCTACTCATTCAAGGGTTTTTCTTTATTTTTACTATTTTCTACATTGTAGAATAATAGTGAAGACATTAAAACTATGAAAAAACACATATGCAATCATGTAGTAACCAAAAAAGTGTTAAACAAATCAAAATATATTTGAGATTTTTCAAATAGCCACCCTTTGCCTTGATGACAGCTTCGCACACTCTTGGCATTTTCTCAACCAGCTTCACCTGGAATGCTTTTTCAACAGTCTTGAAAAGCCGCCAACAAGTGCTCAGCATATGTGGGAACTCCTTCAAGACTGTTGGAAAAGCATTCCAGGTGAAGCTGGTTGAGAGAATGCCAAGAGTGTGCAAAGCTGTCATCAAGGCAAAGGGTGGCTACTTTGAAGAATCTAAATATAAAATATATTTTGATTTGTTTAACACTTTTTTGGTTACTACATGATTCCATATGTGTTATTTCATAGTTTTGATGTCTTCACTATTATTCTACAATGTAGAAAATAGTAAAAATAAAGAAAAACCCTGGAATGAGTAGGTGTGTCCAAACTGTTGACTGGTACTGTAGTTGTAACGAATGCACTTCCTGAATAAAATTGATTGAACACTTTTTTTTAGTTTTTACATATAGCCTACAGTAACATACACTACTGAAAATGCTATTGTGTCGTGTGTGTGTGAGTGAGTGAGTGAGTGAGACAGAGAGCGAGAGACAGAGCGAGAGACAGAGCGAGAGACAGATCGAGAGACAGATCGAGAGACAGATCGAGAGACAGATCGAGAGACAGATCGAGAGACAGATCGAGAGACAGATCGAGAGACAGAGCGAGAGACAGATCGAGAGACAGAGCGAGAGACAGAGAGAGCGACAGAGAGAGCGACAGACAGAGCGAGAGACAGAGAGAGCGACAGACAGAGCGAGAGACAGAGAGAGCGACAGACAGAGCGAGAGACAGAGAGAGCGACAGAGCGAGAGACAGAGCGACAGAGCGAGAGACAGAGCGACAGAGCGAGAGACAGAGCGACAGAGCGAGAGACAGAGCGACAGAGCGAGACAGAGCGACAGAGCGAGAGACAGACAGAGCGAGAGACAGACAGAGCGACAGACAGACAGAGCGACAGACAGACAGAGCGACAGACAGACAGAGCGACAGAGAGAGAGAGCGAGCGAGCGAGAAAGAGAGAAAGAGAGGTGGAGAGAGAAACAGAGAGAAATACAGAATGAAGAGGGGAGAAATAGAAAGTGTGTGTGTGTGAGAACATGTAACATTGCATTCCTGCTCTCACCAGTGGTGGCATGTGTCCTCGGTGCATCTGTCCCATGGTGACCTGTTGCTGTGCAGAAGGCATGGTGCCCATGCTGAGAGACTCGGTCCCTATAGAGCCAGACCTGATCACCCCTGGTAGAGCCACAGAGCCATGCTCCACACGACCCACACGGTTAAACTGCTGCTGCAGTATCGTCGACCTGGAGATAAACGGACACAATAAATTCAACATTAATCAACTACGTATGATTTTATAAAAAACGCATCTGTGATACTTACTCAATATTTATCACATAATTATCTCATAGCAGAGAGAGCTTCTCCTTTCCCATCCACAGGTGGCCCAACTATCGAAGGATTGTTTGCCAGACTCCGAGTGTGTGAGAGAGTGCATGTGTGTGTGCGCATGTGGTGCTAACAGGAACCCCGGCCGACATCAAACCCTCATTGTGTTCTTCCAGGAACAAGACTCTTTTGTTATTCTTCAGATGAAGCCTTCCAGGTTTGGTTTCCTGTGAGTTTGCAGTATTAATGCTTGTGTTTTGCCTTAGGCCCTCTATGCTACCCTCCACTCTGACTGGCCCAGATAGGGGAACAACACAAGGGCTGCATCCCAAATGGCACCCTATTCCCTAATTAGTGTGCTACTTTTGATCAGGGCACATAGGGCTCTGGTCAAAAGTAGTGCACTGAATATGGAGCCATTTGGGAAACAACCAAGGCCAATATTCCCTCAGTACAGGAAAGGAAACATCAATTGAGACTAGACAGGAAAACAGCTTACGTTATTTAACGACAGCTCTATGTAGATAAAGGGACTAATACACGTGTAATTAGGGATGTCCAGATAAAAATGTTGTTTATCCGGACGGAGAGAACAGAGAAAAAGAGAAAGGATTAACTTCCTCTGTTGGAGTTTCTCTAAGGGACAATACTATCCACTGAGGGGAAGTGTTCATGTGGACAGTAAGATGTATTTATGAGATATATACATTGTAGCTGGAACATAAAATGGGACTGATGCCATGTTGGCTTCATTAGCCACCAAATGGAAGAAAACAGACAAAAACAGGAGAGACTGCCTGGACTTCTCCAATAATAAACACTCAAATGTTTTCTGTTGCATGACCTAATGAACACAACCCTGGTCTGTAGGAGACTGCTATTGTATGTTACTGAGTTTATAGGATTTATATAACAGTTCACATACTTCTTTGGGGAGACCGATTCTTCCAGCATGGTGGATTCTTCATCTCCTTCTAAACCAAAACGGTCTTTACTTTGCTTCTACAGAGACAGAGAGAAAGAGAGAAATTCACAAAGTGACATTTAGATCAAAGTTGACAATGAATGGCTATTCTATCTCTAAAAGCCAACATACATCTATGTGTACACATATTGTGATTGCCAGATAAGTTTAGACATAACTATTTGGACATGCATGGGAGCATTGATGTTTTCTAGAAGCAGTGTTCCTCACTTTAATAAGTCACTGGTTGTAATCCGGCTTGAAGGAACAATAATCAAGCTACGATGGGAAAGGGTTTTCCACACTCACCTTTTTGAGGATGATGTCGATGTATCCAGCAATGAGCTGAGAGATTTGTTCTCCCTCAGTGGTCTGGACTGAGTAGTAACTCTCCTGGTACTCCCCAAAATCCTACAGCAGACAGGCAAACACAGAGAGCTTCATACTACATGTACATGCTGCATTTCATACTGGACAGTTGTCTGGACTGAGTAGTAACTCTCCTGGTCCTCCCCAAAATCCTAATATAGCATTTTATATTGGACTAATACAAAAGCCTACAACAGACAAACAGAGCCTTATACCAAATCCTGCACATTCCTACCAGAGGGTAACACACAGTGCTTCATACCAAATCCTACAACAGTCAAACACAGGCCAGCAACGTCAAATGCTGCATTTCATACTGGACTAATACACACAGAGGCCTCATGACAAATGCTCCAGCTAATACCAAACTGTACACAGCATTTCTTAGTGGAATAATATTAACAGCAAGATCCCAACCACTGCAGTGGCTCTTGCTTGTCATTTGTTTATATAGAGGACTTGGCTCAGTGTGTGGGGATTAATGTGAACGTATGGAATAAGTTAGTTATAACAGACGGCAGACATTGTGCTGCTGGAGCCTAGACGTCAAACTGCTAGCAGGCTGTAGCAACAGTCAGCTTAAACCAATTACAGTTAGAGCCGCATAAGGCACAATTTGTATGGAAGAAACTGTATGGCGAAAGAAGAAAATCACTTTGGATGCTAAATATCAGGAGACATTTCATAGAGTATCCTGCTATATTTTTTAGTCATATTTCTGGACGTCATCTTTTAGAATATGAAACTGATCTGACCCTGCCAGCAGGTGTTTGAAAATGGATGAAAGCATCCCAACAAAGGAATATGCATGATTGGTTGAATAAAATTGTATGAATATATTTCAAAGCATTCACCAAAAGGCACAGCTTAACTTCAATAGCTTCCTCAGTATCAATGCACAGAGGCTGCATAGCAAATGGCACCCTATTCTATCTGGTCAAAAGTAGTGCACTTTAAAGGGAATATAGTGCCATTTGGGACACAGTCACAGAGGGAACATTCCTCAACTGTATCAACATAGAGAGGATGTCTACAAAAAGAGATATTCTAGATTAAGTATTTCTTTACTCACTGACTCTTAGTAAAGTCACAAAG
Organism: Coregonus clupeaformis; assembly: GCF_020615455.1. NCBI lineage: Eukaryota > Metazoa > Chordata > Actinopteri > Salmoniformes > Salmonidae > Coregonus > Coregonus clupeaformis. The sequence goes on from NC_059206.1 coordinate 19,054,614, forward strand.
GGCAGTCATTGGCAGGCAAGACAAAGGGGGTTTGTTCAATAAATTAAGTTGAACAATTGAATGAATGAAGAGAAGAGTCTTTATACTAATTGTTTATGAGAAGAGAAACATTCAGATATACATTTTCTTTACTCAGAGCCTATCTAAGTGTAATCTACCTAAGAATAGAGCACAAAGGATATACATGATAGAGGGCAGATAATGATTGGTGTTTGCGTATAAAATATACAAGAGGTCACTGTGGACAGTTTATTAACAAGCAGATTGGCCCATTGACGCAAAAAGGAAGTCTGTTTGAAAAGTTGAAATATAAGGATATAAATGGATTGTTTTTCTCAAAGCTGAGTGTACTGTATACAGGTACGGCACACTATAGTCCTGTCAGTCTTGTAGTGGACTACAGGAAGTAGAGGCGGCAGCACTGAGGAAGGGGGTCTTACCAGACACACAGACACGAACACACACACACACACTGCGGGTCTCACCAGGGTGAAGCTCTTGGGCGAGGCGGCCCATCTCTTCACGGTGGTGAGGGGCCACTCCTGCACCACGTCCTTCGTCTTCTCCTCCACCCTCATCACGGACTCTTTGGTTATCCCCAACAGCCTGGGGACCAGCTTATTCTTACTCTTCATCTTCTCCTATAAACAGCCATGAGAGAACAATGGGAAATATTAAGCAACAAAACCTTATTGGGGAACGATGGGAGAATAAGCAACAACTACCATTCATTAGAGAACAGTGCAAAATACACAACTCATTCATACTATTCATCTTCTAATACAAGTACAAACAGTCAATGGAAAACAATGGAAAATAAAAAGCAACAAAGCTTCATTTGAGAACAGAGCGAAATAAGCAACCAAAAGCTACTTAAACTTCGTATTCACATGAACGGTTAAGATAGTCCTTAATATGTCTAATCCATCAAGCATCATGGACTGCCTTACGCTCACACTTTCCTAAAATAGAAATAGCGTCCTTCTCTCTCTCTATCTCATGTGGCTTTTCTGACTGATCAGAGGGAGAGAGGGAGAGTTGATTGGGAGTGACACAGGGACAGAGGTGAGGAGTGTTTAAGAGTTGCTCTACGCCGCCTTGCTGGCGGAGTGGGTCTCTATGGGCTCTGGAGGGGTGAGCGCCAGGGGGCTGGGGGGACCAGGGGAACTGGAGGGATGAGGGCCGGGGGCACCAGGGGAACTGGAGGGGGTGAGGGCCAGGGGAACTGGAGGGGGTGAGGGCCAGGGGAACTGGAGGGGGTGAGGGCCAGGGGAACTGGGGAACTGGAGGGGTGACGACCAGGGGGACCAGGGGAACTGGAGGGGTGACGACAAGGGGGGCGGGGGGACCAGGCGAACTGGAGGGGTGACGACCAGGGGGACCAGGATAGGCCCCTCTTATCTCCCTATGGGGGCTGCAGCCAAAAGGACAGACCCTGCCTGGCAGAGGAGCAGCCAGAAGCCACTAGTTAACTCTCCAGGTGGGCACTCTCTCCCTGCTCACAGGGAAATAATCATTACGCCATACTCCAGTGCATAGGCTGCAGGCACACAGTTGGTCACTTTCCAGGAACACACTGAACCTCACAGCGGAGGTGATGGGGGGAGTAAGTGTGTGTTCACTGCTTTACTACAGTTCTATCACCTCAACCAGAGCCGTTTTAATCCATCAACTATGACTTTTGTCTTTATATTACCCTCTCATAAATCTCTGTGTGATGTGTTTGAATCAAAAAGTTGATTGTTCTTCACTTCTACGTATTGCTTGAACTTCTACTTGAACGTCTATATCCTGATATGAAGCATTTGTATGAAACGTGTCTAACACTTATGTTTAGCTCACATCTACATAAGATTAATGGGTGTGCCAGAAACTATGAAATGTGCAATATTTCCTCAGTCTAATTCATTCAAATCATTAGCACACTGCCCTGTGTTGCTCTGCCATATCTTAACTAGGAAGGTGTGACTCCATCTTTTTGATCTGGAGTCTGAATAATGATGTCAGAGAGTTTTTCTAGCCTGGTCCTAGATCTTATTTGTACTGCACTAGCCAACTCCTATGGTCGTTGCTGGCAAGACAGCACAAATAGATCTGGGACCAGGCTAGAAAATGTGTACTTTGGTAGAAGCCAGATGAGCATATTTCAGTCATCTGGTTGGTCTTAAACCTAATGCTCAGGTGGGATTGGATTTTGTTCACTCCAAAGAGAAGACATTCCTCTGATATCAAAGAGGCCAACTGGAGGCCTTGGTGTTGCAAGAACATGAAAAGCTGCTGTTATTCAGCTGTAAACCACTCGTTTCCACACCTGCTAGTGCTACAGACATGCACACAAGTTCTTACCTTCACCAGGAAGAAAGACACTCCGTACGTCCTCAGGGACCTGGCTAGTTTCACGTACTTTACTTTAGCTTCTATCTCTGTCATCTCATCACAGTTCTTGTGGTCCTGTGAGTTTGAAAATAGAATAGAATATATTAAAGCAGTAAGGCATGAGGGGGTGTGGTATATGGCCAACATACCACGGCTAAGGGCTGTTCTTACGCATGACGCAACGCGGAGTGCCTGGATACAGCCCTTAGCCGTGGTATATTGGCCATATACCACAAAGCTCAGAGGTGCCTTATTGCCATTATAAACTGGTTATAAACATAATTAGAACAGTCAAAATAAATGTTTTGTCATACCCGTGGTATACGGTCTCATATACCATGGCTTTCAGCCAATCAACATTCGGGGCTCGAACCACTCAGTTTATCATTTTATTTAGACTATCAGCAGTTGTATGGGACTAAGAAGTTTTAACAGAATAGGAACCCAAAGTTCAAATAATTAATTCAGGAACAAGCTAATTAATTGAAGATAAAATGGCAATATCTACTTATATAAGATTCATAAACAAACTGGACCAACCTGAAAGATTTTCTTTTCATTCCCTCGCTGCTTGATATATTCTTTAGGTAGAAACTCCTTGAGGCTAAAATAAATTAAAAGGTAGGTACAGGTTGAGAGTTCATACATAAAACCATGAAAAGTCTGCTGGCTTAAAACAACAACAAAACCCAATTTCATGTGGTGGGGATTTGTAATATGAAAACAAATAACACATTTATATCAGTACCCTGAACTAACACATTCCTATCAGTACCCTGAACTAACACATTCCTATCAGTACCCTGAAATAACACATTTCTATCAGTACCCTGAAATAACACATTTCTATCAGTACCCTGAAATAACACATTTCTATCAGTACCCTGAAATAACACATTCCTCTCAGTACCCTGAAATAACACATTTCTATCAGTACCCTGAAATAACACATTCCTCTCAGTACCCTGAAATAACACATTCCTCTCAGTACCCTGAAATGACACATTCCTCTCAGTACCCTGAAATAACACATTCCTATCAGTACCCTGAAATAATACATTCCTCTCAGTACCCTGAAATAGTACATTTCTATCAGTACCCTGAAATAATTCATTCCTTCCAGCTATATGTCTTAATTGTATTGAATAGCATCGCCTTCATGATAAAAATCATAATCGCCCTGTTCATCATCACCATCATTCTTCTCCTTATGTAAAGTTAAAGTAGTCTTCAGAAGGAAGTGATGCTTACTCCAGGAATCCAGGCTTGTGTTTGTGTTCTATGTGCGGTCCAAACTGGATCTGAGCCTGAATCCCTGCAAACTCACAAGCCTTGTCGAAGGACACAGGGTGAGAACCATTCAGGATGTCATCTCGTGCCTGGGAGACAGATAAATGCACACATGTTCAATATAATCACCATCATAAGAGACGCCACTCAAAGTTCTCCAAGGATGTTTCAATTCTTGAATGGTAAGAGATGAAAATGAAACCCAATATATCACCAGTAATATGGAGTGTCTGATTCCATTTTCTTTACATTCTTGAATGGGAAACACAATTCACATCCTGAAATGATGGAATTGACCCCTCCATGGTGACCCATCAAAACAAAAGACGTCTCTAACACTAGTACCTCTAATGACCTCATCTGAACCCTGATCCCTTTATGGATGTTGTACAGTCCATCAGCCTGATAGAGACTAATCTCATACAGAGACTATGAGCACAGAACAGAGAGCCTGCGGAGTCTCATTTACCTGCTAATTGAACCATATCCTTTATCTGGCTGAACCATCTCTCACAGCTATTTACACACTACAACAACAGGTAATTACACACAGACAGCATAACATGACTAGCAATGGAAGTGGTGCTTTAGTCCTTTTGAGGAAGAGCAGAGGTCAGAGGAGAGGTGTGTGTTAAAGACCAGGCAGGACCCCTAGGACCATATGTCACAAAGAAGAGGACACTGTCAGCAGACAAGGGAATTGGGTCACAGTCACACCATGACTTGACAATGACACAAATTCAATATGCCAGCTGCACACATCAAAATACAATACATCGCAAATGCACTGACTGAAATGATTTAGAAATGCAGGCAAATATGCATACGTGCACACACAACTTGAGGCAGTAATCATTGCTGTGGTGATAATGAGGCACATCAGAGTGTGAAGCACCAGCTCTGGCTGTCTCTGTGTGTGTGTGTGTGTGTGTGTGTGTGTGTGTGTGTGTGTGTGTGTGTGTGTGTGTGTGTGTGTGTGTGTGTGAGCAATTATTATTATGACCAGCTAAATCGAGAATAACAGATGTTCTCTATCCATCAAAATTCATCCATTACAGCACGTTTCTGGTGAAGAGCTTAATTGCGGACTACTATGCAGGGAAAATAGAACAGAGGAGAGGGCATGAGATAGGAAAGAGGTAAGGAGAGGGGAGGGAGAGAGTGATGGAGAGTTACTGAGAAGGATGAGATAAGAAAAGAGAGAGTTAGAAAGAATAGGAGAGAGGGAAGAGGAAAGGATGAGAGACATATTAAAAACAGTAGGAGAGGAGAGACCGCAGTGAGGGTCAGACCTGGACGTAGAGCAGGTTGAGCTGGACCGGGTCTCGTGAGTCCACGTTCTGGTCTGAGTAGAAGAACTTCCTCCTGAGCAGAAGAGTTTCTGTCTCCTCCACCCCCTGCTCACGGAACGTTCTGCTGTGGTCAAGCCAGTTGACTGAAAACACACACATCAATACTGAGATTAACTCATAAATGCACAGATTCAAATGTTCTCAATAAACTTAAAAATCTAAACATAATTCTCTCCAATATAGTCAACCCAAGGGTTAACTCAATATTTTGTAAAACACTAAACCCAAATCCATGTTGGCGTCAGTGTTCCCCTGAAGGGGGGTAGTGATAATGTCAATAGTGGTGTTAAGCTGCCCATCAGTTTGATGGATGTGCCAATATCTAGAGGCTGGAGAGGAGCTGCCCTGTCCATGGCCTGTGTGACTGAACACATCACAGCAGGCCAAGACAGATCAGCAGATGGGAAATGGACACTTCTGCTCAGGAAAAAGGAGGAAAATACTATTTGATGTGCGATACAGTATCCAACTCAAATCTCTATTAAAATAATGCCTTAACCACAAATGGCTGTCAAATCAATAAATCGGCAATGTTGCTGCTTCTGTCCAAACTCTTATGAAACACGCAGATGTATCAAAATGTATTTTCAGAACAGACGACAGAGCAATATGTTCAAGGATAGCAGATGCAAGTTAGCTAACAACTAAATAATCCTGCTACTGCTAACTTTATTCAAAACATATTTGGCTCATTTTCCTCAAATTATCAACTTGGTTGAATGATCAAAAAATAACGTTGAGGGAAATTAAATTGGCCATTTGTAGAGATGGCAGGTAGCCTAGTGGTTAAGAGCATTGGCCAGTAACCGAAAGGTCGCTGGTTTGAATCCCCAAGCCAAATAGGTGAAAATTATGTTGATGTGCCCTTGAGCAAGGCACTTAACCCCAATTGCTCCTGTAAGTCGCTCTGGATAAGAGCTTCTGCTAAATGACTAAAAAGTTAATGTAGAGACGTTTAGCCTCAACTGAGACCCTATGGCCTAAACTCACGGTCGTCGTCTGTGTGAAGCTTGGCTTTGAGTTTCTCCATCTTCCTCTCGTCTCGGAGCAGAGTCCTGTCTTTCTTCAGGGTGCCCGTCCCATCCTCCTTCTTCTCCTCCATCACCTCCTGGATCAGAGAGTACTCCTCGTAGTTGGTGATGCCTGAAATCACAGGGAAACGCTTTCAGACACAACCTCAAACCACTGGCTCTCATATGACAGGTGTTAAAACAAATAATGTAATCCAGGTTAATTGTTAAGGTGAATTAAGTGTAGTAAAAAGGAAGCAGACTCACATTCTACTGCACATCATCACTTTGAGACAACCTCAACCCACTAGCTTTCCTATGATAGGTGTTTTTACAAATAATGGACCACTCACCTATTCTACTGCATATCGTCACTAGCAGCTCTCCCACGGTTTTGGAGTCGTCCACCATGATGGTTTTCACAGCCCCATCCAGCATTTTGATCTTCAATGGTCTCTGTTTCTTCTTGTATTCAAGGATATCCTGAGAGAGAGAGAAGAGAAAGAGAGAGCAAAAGAAACTGTGAATGTGGCGAAAAGGAGAGCGAGTGATCAAACATTTAGCCAGACGAAGGAGAGAGGGATCTAATTTAACGGTTGCCTATTCCTTCCTCACAACTCTCTCATTTCTCACACACAGCAATATGAAAATGGTTTGCCTCTGAACTACATACTCTGTCATTCCAACAGGCCTGGCACTTCATCCTGCTTTAAACACACAGCACTTGTTTAGAGAGAAAACACCAATGGAAAACACATCCTATGAACACATGTTTGGTGTGTGTGATCTTTTCGGACAGACTTCAATCAAGAGTAGTGTCAGTGTGTGGCGTGTGTGTGTTACAGTATGTGATCTGTCAACATTTTTCACCAGCACCATACATCTCATACTTTACATACTCTCTCCATGGCAACAACTACAAAGAACCCCATTTACAGTATAGAACCCTCGCTACAGTATAGAACCCTCGCTACAGTATAAGACTGGTCAGATCACTAGGGGTTACTGTAGGTATGCTTTAGGTAGGTTTTTACCCCGTTCCGCAGCATGTAATAATCCAGAGTTCTTCCTGACTGCAGCCAGATGCCTTTCCTGGGATCCTCATCAGAAAGGAACAGACCGTAGTCTGAGGCTGGAAGACAACAGGAATAGAAGTGTCCATTAGCATTAGGATGAATTATGCATTTCTAAGCACTTATTTCAAGTGGTTTTGAGAGGCAGGTACCATTCGAATTCTTCTAAAGTGCATCCTCCCTTCCTTGAGGTAATCAGTGCTAAGACATGACTGGACAGGTGAAAGCCATGTGGTGTCCTTGCTTTCACCTGTATGTCTGTGTGTTGTGACTGTACCTTGTCCGATCTGGGCCTCGGGGACCCTCTCTCTGATGATTCTGCAGGCGTCGTAGACGGCTGTGGACGGCTCAAACTGCATGGTCTTCACCAGGTTGCACTGGCGGATGCAGATCTTCAGCGACAGGGCCACCATCTTGGCGGGCGGTGTGGGGGGTGCGTCTACACCTGGGGAGAATGGAGGGTGAGCTCAGTATATGAGAACAAAGAAAATACATCTACTTAGTTATTTTCCATGAAGCTAAGACAGGTGTGACAACACCGCACTGCATTAGTAATACTTCACAGAATTCATTCTTGTGAGTTAGAGCCTATGACAAATTCACAAGTTTTCAAATACAGTCCATCTGTTGTCTAGGAAAAACGAAGGGGATCAAAACTGAAGTGATGTCTGTGTCTGGATTTAAACAATGTGAGAAGAACACCGCCGTCGGTCTGTCTGTCACTGAGCAGGCAGACCGGGCAGCCACTCAGACAATCTGAAACTCAATTTATCTGTAACCCAGACAGAAATAAGCCATGTGCCACTCAGAGACGACTGAAAGAACATATCCTGCATATTACTCTGTGTCTGACAAGGAGAAGTAACTGCACCTGGTTGATACACACTCAGAGGGTTCAAGTCTGTAATCAACAGTCTATATATCTAGACACAGAGTAAGGGGAGGATTGCCTACCTCATGTACAACCTCCCGGATTGACCAGAACAACCTGCTCAAGTTAGGAAATCACTCTCCAACGATCTATAGAACTATCTACCTGCCATTCCCAATACAGAGAATCTCACAGATATAAAAGCACCTCTGTTCAGAGAAGGAGAGTGGAGCCTTGGCCTTGAGGTTAACCTGTCAAACAGAACACTTCTCCTGGTCCTCCAGGGACACAAGGCCTCTCTCTGTGCTGACGGGTCAGAGGTTAACAAGGCCATGGTGGAAGTGCACTGAGGCCGTGTCCAAATACCCATACTAGCGTACTTAAACTACATACTATGTACTCATCGTCGCATCCTTTTTAGCATGTACCGGTTTTGTAAAAAGTATGCATTATGACTGGCTGAGTAGGTGGGGCGGGGCCTAGTGCGGGTGGATTTTTCCAAATTCAACAGACATGTATCGCTTTAACCAGCCTGATAATAGCTTAATTCTAATTTAAATACATTTCTCTAAACTGGAATAGGAATGGAGTTATAGGCCTACTCAGGCTGGTTATAGGCAGACTATCACATTCAACCTATACTGTAGCCCATATAGCCCATCTATCCTATTTAAAAAGGACTGAAGACAGAAACAGATCATTTGTGCCATTTCAACATTTTTATTAGTGAAACCAAAGTGCTGTAACATATATAAATTAAATCAATTAGCCTAGTACACACACCAAAACTTTTCAAATGCCTGTTATAAAAAGGCTATTGCACAGAAAAACGTGGACAGTCGGGTGGATCGCAAATTCAGAACCGCTGGACAGCAACATAATAAACTAAAGCACTAATCATCGGGAATGAGATCAGAATGATTGCTAATGCTTGATCCATAAATTAAATAGGTAGCCTAGCTTACAAAACTAAAACAATGCATATGTTCAAATCAAAAGGCCCGATTAACATGACATCAATAAACGCAGCCACATTCCTGAAACTCAGAAATCAAAAGATGGTTTAGTATTTAGTTTAAAAGCTCTGATGAAGGCCAAGAAAACAAGAAACACTTTTCAATGAGAAAACAGAAATCCACATTTGGTATAATAAAAAAAATATATATATTTGTTTTCAAAGATGTAGCCTACGATACAATACTCGTGATCATTTTGAGAACAAATACCACTTATCCTACATTTGAACACCACTGCAGAAGCTTTGCTATTTGGCATCTTCCCAATAAAGTAGCCTAGTTTTGTTGTTTGGCTACTTGAAGAGAACTAGGGCCTATCACTCACAGCCCATCTCTTACAATGCATTATGGAAAAGTGTGCATCGAATTCTACTATATGAAGAGCCAAAATGAGTATAACGTACTGGCATTTAAACCACACTTGATATTTCGAAAATCCTCATATTATAAAACATTCCTTTCTCGCATAGAGAATGCGTCATGCACGATTACGTTGTTTCCCCACTATTCGTTGATTTCGGTAGCGCATCCCCATATGTAAATGATCAGTGGTTGTCAAAGCTGAAATGAGTATGACATCCGGGCATTTAAAGTATACTTGATTTTCGAAATGTCGCATACAATTAAACAAGTATGGGTATTCGGACACGGCCAGTTAATGCCCGTTACCCCCTTACACTGACCTCGTCTGCATCCCTTAGGCCTTCGTACCCCTGCACACGGACACTCATGGGGACCCACAGAATCTTTCTCCTCTGTGAGATGTGTTCAAGTTCAGAGGTGAATATGAATGTTTGTCAAAATGCCAAAAATTTAAGACTGTGGTTTCCCACTTGTCTAGAAGAATCTAATTTGAGGCATACTAGTTTGGTTTGAGATAATCTATGCATTATTATGGTATTGGCAGTATGTATTGTCAAGGTGGTTAGTAGGTATTGAGGCATAATAGCATAAAGGCTATGGTTATTATAATAGTTATGTAATCTATATTTATCCTAGTTCATAATTTGAATACTGCGTAGGTATTCGACAGGTCAGTTTAAATAGAATCACTGACAGTATTTACACATACTTAACTCCTCCCCCTTCTTAACAAATGAAGATCATCCACAGTCCCCCCCCAATCCATGTTGACAGAAATTAGCAATAAACTGAAACATCTATATCTCTTTATTAGGCTGCCAGAGGGAGCCTTAAAAAATGAAATGACTGGCATCAAACTGGAGAACTGACATTCATTTTATTTCGCTGCTAAAAAACGATTGTTGTGGTTTCAAATAAATTTAATTTTGAGCTTGTCACCAATAATGTTCTTAGTAACAACCAACCGTCACTCATCATTTCGACAAGTAAGTCTTTATTATTGCAATAATAAATAAAAATATTTTGACATAAGAATATGCTTGGCATGAGACGACTGCGGCAGGCTAACGAGAGGATCCCCTGCTATCAAACATGGATGACCACACCAGCCTGCTATCCTTCCTATTCCCTCACTCAGACGAGGAAGGATTTGCTGAGATCTAGTAATATTTTGAAACACCTTCCAGTACACTGCAAACAATCCCACTGTGGGAGAAAGGGATATGGAAAGTACAATGGACATGTACAGTGAAATTATAAAGTAGAATAATGGCATCGTTTTTTATGATAATGTTCAGATTATTAGGTTTACAGTAGGTAAGTAAATGGGGTGTTTTTTATGGTTGTTTGTGAGCAGGCTCAGCCCTTGGCTTCCAGATGACCCCATATCCATGTCTGACTCCCTGCTACTGTGACGTCACCCCTATATATCCACCTGTCATTTTTCCTGTCCTGTCCTCCAGACCACATCCATTCAATTAACACCAGTCAATAAGGGCTGCAGCCAGCCAAGCCAGGCAGGCAGAGACGAGTACACAGGCAAGGACCTCTGCCTGCTCCGCGCTACCAAGGTCACCTCCAGCCAAGTGCTGTCTGACAAGGAGAGGAGCGAGGACAGAAAGAGACTCACACACCTGATTCACATTTATCATACATCTCAATGTCTAATAAAGGATACGTTTATTCCTCATCACCAACCCATAGGCATCAGCATGACCATAGTTGAGAATAATATCTGTAGGCTTATGAATATCTGAAAGCAGAATAGTAGCTGAAGCATATAAGCCTACTCATGGTCAACAACAAAACATTGTAAGGAAAACAACCCAAGGTGAAATGTGACCCACCTCATTTAGCAGGCGTGAGAGAGGGATGAACAGAGAAAGAGAAAAGGGGATAGAGCATGGAGAGAGAGAGAGAGAGAGAGAGAGAGAGAGAGAGAGAGAGAGAGAGAGAGAGAGAGAGAGAGAGAGAGAGAGAGAGAGAGAGAGAGAGAGAGAGAGAGAGAGAGAGAGAGAGAGAGAGAGAGAGAGAGAGAGAGAGAGAGAGAGAGAGAGCGAGAAAGAGAAGAGAAATATGGAGGGAAAGGAGGATAGAGTACATAGCGAGAGAAAGAGACCATGTAGTTCAATAGATCAATAGATAAGCCTAGTCCTGCTGGGAATCCCCAGGCCTGGTTACTGTAACATGGTCTCTAATACAATAGGAGACTACAACACTGGAAGGCCACTGGGATGGGCATTCAATACACGGACAGAACACATCAATGTGGTCGCAAATACAATACTGTGTGTGTGTGTGTATGTGTGTGTCTGTCTGTGTGTCCACCAATACAATACAATACAGCTTCATCATATAATCTCGGGCTGGCTCTATAACAGCACAATAGCACATGTCCTCGGGTTAACACAATGAAGGTTGGAATAGAATCACATCTACCTCAGATTTGATCAGGTTTCATTTTGCAGAACTCTAACCCCCATGGCCAATTCTACATTCAACCATGATGAACTCAAATTGGCCTACTGCAAGTTAGATGGATTTGTTTGGGGAGAAAGAAGTGGTAAAAAAAACTACTCAGAGAGCACATCTGGTGTGAAGCTAACAGTGAGAGACGCAGCAGGCTTCCTAAATATCTTCTTGATAAACTGAGGCTAAGGTTCTAATGTATTCCCGGAGCATGTAGCGGATTATGATACATCCATTTTACACAGAGCGCCTGTGAACAATAGCTTAGTGATGTCAGACCATCTTCTCCATGCAGCCAGACCCCACATGAATGATTACAGAAACACACATGAGCTTCTCAGACTAAACAGGGTGGGCCATGTTAGTTTGATGGAGTGTGTGGACACAGCCCTTCTTGTGCTTGTGTACAGAATTGTGTATTAAAAGTCCTAAGAAACACCAAAGGGTGCTCAGTGTGTGAGGACCAGGGCTCTAGGTGCGGTAGAGAGACAGTACGCCAGTGCTTCAGTGCATGGGTACCACACATGCAAACCTACTATGTACAATCAAAAGACAAAAACACACACTGTTGCAGAAGTTAGGTGGTGTGTGGTGACTATTCCTGCTGCATGTTCCTGCTGCATGTGGTGTTCCTGCTGCCTGGTTTCCTTGGTGATTTATCAGCTTCACATGTATCTCATTAGCAAGGCATCTGGATTCCCTCCATCAACAAATACACACACAGTGGGCTACACACTGCATTCCATGTGTGTGAGTTGGGGTCAGGTGGTCTGTCAGTAGGCAGCAGCATTAAACACAGAGGTAAGGTTTCACCCAGAGAGGAGAGGAGCCTCTGACCCCAGACAGACCTGTTGGAGGGTAACTAGAGAAGGACCAAGACAGAGGCCATCTCCTGCCTCATCTATCAACTATCTGTTACAGCCTCCCACATCTTCTCAACCCACTGTCTCTGGATGCTCCGTGTAGTCAAGGTTGCCCACAGGCACATATCTAGGATCAGCCTCTCCCGGTCCTAAATAAATACTTGGCATCTACCTCTAGTCGCTCCTACCTGCGACCTGATAGCTACTGACAGCCCACCTCTCCAACATGTCCGTTCAGTCATGGGTTGCCACAGTTACACAAACTGCTTGTAGTAATCTTTGCCCTGACATTATCAAAACAAAAAGAGAGAGGGGGAATGACAATGTACCCACAAACTGCAACAGTCCCAGATTGATAAGTATATTATCCTCTTTCAGTGGAGGCAGTAGAACCACATCAAAAGGCAAGGCAGTCAGCTTGGAGAAGTGAGTGAGTAAAATATACCCTGCAGATACTGAATGACACATTCTCTCCAAGACCAAAGCCCTTTACAGTACCATGAGGTCACTCACCCACACAACTCTCCACCCACAACAGTTGGAGGATTATGCAGGAGGAGGAACATGATCAAACCCAGCTACAATGCAGGGAAACAGGAAGAGGGAGTCCACTAAGATGTCAGGTGTAGATATCAAATTATAGACCAACTGAGTTGTATGATATAGTCCTGCATACAGGTAGTCTGTTTACTAGTCATGTCTGGTAAAATCCCTTCTGAGGGGCTTTTCGGGGAAAGAGAACAGTAATGTTTTCGTGTTTCTGTTCCACCAGCTTTGACTACTGTTTCCCCGCAGTCATAAGGAGGTTGTGAAAGCTTTTTAAAAGGACAGCAACGACAGGAAGTAAAAGGCATCAGGCATGAATCTCAGCTCCTGAACCGGTCACTCAACGAAGGGTTGAGGGAGAGCAGACATGACAGCAGCATTTGCAATCGCTGCCCCGTGGACCTCCTGAAACATGCAGTGTAAACACTGTCGATAACTAAACAGTCACACACACACACACACACACACACACACACCTCTTCTGGTTCACACTCCACTACATCTCCATGTCAACTGGAGGCACCAGGAGCTAAAGCACTAGATGAGCAAAATTCAGAAGTGACTCATTATACAGACCACAATATGGTTCTGGGTGGGTGTTTGTGAAGCCTGCCTCGCTGCCTAAGCATAAACATCATCTCCATACAGCACACATCAATCTCCCTGGAACACACAGCTTGCGTTGGGAAACATCCCAAATAGCACCCTATTCCCTATGTAGTGCACTACCTTTGACCTGGGGATATAGGGCTCTGGTCAAAAGTAGTGCACTAAATAGGGAATAGGGTGCATTTGGGATGCAACCTGGGAGACTCCTCCAGACAGAGGAATTCCTGAGACGCTCAAGAACGACTGCTTTTGCAAAAATGTGGCCACTGACTTCCCTACAGGAAGATCTCACAAAAGAATAGTACTACCAGTCTGTTCTGTAGACAAGAGTGTAGGTGGGATGTAGTCGTTACAATGCTGTAGGTTCACTTAAAATTCCATCAAAGATGGCTGAAATACAGTGCCTTCAGAAAGTATTCATACACCTCAACTTATTCCACATTTTGTTATGTTACAGCCTGAATTCAAAATGGATTAAATAAATGTTTTTTTCTCACCCATCTACCCACAATGACAAAGTGAAAACAAGTTTAGAAATGTTAGCACATTTATTGACCATGAAACAGAAATCTCTCATTTACATAAGTATTCACACCCCTGAGTCAATACTTTGTAGAAGCACCTTTGGCAGCCATTACAGCTGTGAGTCTTTCTGAGTAAGTCTCTAAGAGCTTTCCACACATGGATTATGCAACATTTGCCCATTATTCTTCAAGCTCTGTCAAATTGGTTGTTGATCATTGCTAGACAACCCTTTTTCAGGTCTTGCCATAGATTTTCAAGTAGATTTAGGTCAAAACTGTAACTCGGTCACTCAGGAACATTCACCGTCTTCTTGGTAAGCAACTCCAGTGTAGATTTGGCCTTGTGTTTTAGGTTATTGTCCTGCTGAAAGGTGAATTCATCTCCCAGGTGTCTGGTGGAAAGCAGACTGAACCAGGTTTTCCTCTAGGATTTTGCCTGTGCTTAGCGCCATTCCGTTTCTTTTTTTATCCTGAAAAACTCCCCAGTCCTTAACAATTACAAGCATACCCATAACATAATGCAGCCACCACTATGCTTGAAAATATGGAGTGGTACTCAGTAATGTGTTGTATTTGCCCCAAACATAACACTTTGTATTCAGGACAAGAAGCTAATTGCTTTGCCACATTTTTTGAAGTATTATTTTAGTGCCTTGTTGCAAACAGGACGCATGTTTTGTAATATTTGTATTCTGTACAGGCTTCCTTCTTTTCACTCTGTCAATTAGGTTAGTATTGTGGAGTTACTACAATCCATCCTCAGTTCTCCTGTCACAGCCATTAAACTCTGTAACTGTTTTAAAAGTGACCATTGGCCTCATAGTGAAATCCCTGAGCGGTTTCCTTCCTCTCCGGAAACTGAGTTAGGAAGGCCGCCTGTGTCTTTGTAGTGACTGGGTGTATTGATACACCATCCAAAGTGTAATTAATAACTTCAGCATGCTCAAAGGGATATTCAATGTCTACTTTTATTTTATTTTTACCCATCTACCAACCCATCTACCCTTCTTTGCCAGGCATTTGAAAACCTCACTGGTATTTGTGGTTGAATTGGTGTTTGAAATTCACTGCTCGACTGAGGACCTTACAGATAATTGTATGTGTTGGGTACAGAGATGAGGTAGTCATTAAGAAATCATGCTAAACACCATTATTGTACACAGAGTGACTTGTTAAGCACATTTTTACTCCTGAACTTATTTAGGATTGCCATAACAAAGGGGTTGAATACTTATTGACTAAAGACATTTCAGCTTTTCATTTTAATTCAATTCAGTTGGTAGGAGAAGAGCATGTCAACAAGTCAAATTTCTAAAAACGTAATTCCACTTTGACATTATGGGGATTTCAACCTCCCTACGTCTACATTTGACTCATTTCTCTCTGCCTCCTTCTTTCCACTCCTCTCCTCTTTTGACCTCACCCTCTCACCGTCCCCCCCTACTCACAAGGCAGGCAATACGCTTGACCTCATCTTTACTAGATGCTGTTGTTCTACTAATCTCACTGCAACTCCCCTCTAAGTCTCCGACCACTACTTTGTATCCTTTTCTCTCTCCCTCTCCTCCAACACTACTCACTCTGCCCCTACACAGATGGTAATGCGCCATCGCAACCTTCGCTCTCTCTCTCCCGCTACTCTCTCCTCTTCCATCCTATCATCTCTTCCCTCTGCTCAATCCTTCTCCCTCCAATCTCCTGATTCTGCCTACTCAACCCTCCTCTCCTCCCTTTCTGCATCCTTTGACTCTCTATGTCCCCTATCCTCCCGGCCGGCTCGGTCCTCCCCTCCAGCTCCGTGGCTTGATGACTCATTGCGAGCTCACAGAACAGAGCTCCGGGCAGCTGAGCGGAAATTGAAGAAAACTAGACTCCCTGCGGACCTGGCATCTTTTCACTCCCTCCTCTCTACATTTTCTTCATCTGTTTCTGCTGCTAAGGCCACTTTCTACCACTCTAAATTCCAAGCATCTGCCTCTAACCCTAGGAAGCTCTTTGCCACATTCTGCTCCCTGCTGAATTCCGTTTTTTGAGAAGGGGTGCAACTCTCGCTCTCTTGAAGACGGAAGGGACATAGCCAGCGGTCAAGGATGAGTTGATCAGCGAGGTGAGGTAAGGGAGAAGGTCACCGGAGATGGTCTGGAGAAGAGAGGAGGGGATAGGGTCAAGCGGGCAGGTTGTTGGGCGGCCTGCCGTCACAAGTCGCAAGATTTTATCTGGAGAGAGAGGGGAGAAAGAAGTCAAAGCATGGGGTAGGGCAGTGTGAGCAGGACCAGCAGTGTCATTTGACTTAATAATAATAATAATATGCCATTTAGCAGACGCTTTTATCCAAAGCGACTTACAGTCGTGCGTGCATACATTTTTGTGTATGGGTGGTCCCGGGGATCGAACCCACTACCTTGGCGTTACAAGCGCCGTGCTCTACCAGCTGTCCTCTGTAGCTCAGCTGGTAGAGCACGGCACTTGTAACGCCAAGGTAGTGGGTTCGATCCCCGGGACCACCCATACACAAAAATGTATGCACGCACGACTGTAAGTCGCTTTGGATAAAAGCGTCTGCTAAATGGCATATTATTATTATTATTATTAAGTCAAATGACACTGCTGATCAACTCATCCTTGACCGCTGGCTATGTCCCTTCCGTCTTCAAGAGAGCGAGAGTTGCACCCATTCTCAAAAAACCAACACTCGATCCCTCTGATGTCAACAACTACAGACCAGTATCCCTTCTTTCTTTTCTCTCCAAAACTATTGAGCGTGCCGTCTTTAGCCAACTCTCTTGCTATCTCTCTCAGAATGACCTTCTTGATCCAAACCAGTCAGGTTTCAAGACTGGTCATTCAACTGAGACTGCTCTTCTCTGTGTCACGGAGGCTCTCCGCACTGCTAAAGCTAACTCTCTCTCCTCTGCTCTTGTCCTTCTAGACCTGTCTGCTGCCTTTGATACTGTGAACCATCAGATCCTCCTCTCCACCCTCTCCGAGCTGGGCATCTCCGGCGCGGCTCACTCTTGGATTGCGTCCTACCTGACCGGTCGCTCCTACCAAGTGGCGTGGCGAGAAGCTGTCTCCGCACCACGTGCTCTCACCACTGGTGTCCCCCAGGGCTCAGTTCTAGGCCCTCTCCTATTCTCGCTATACACCAAGTCACTTGGCTCTGTCATATCCTCACATGGCCTCTCCTATCATTGCTACGCTGACGACACACAACTAATCTTCTCCTTTCCCCCTTCTGATAACCAGGTGGCGAATCGCATCTCTGCATGTCTGGCAGACATATCAGTATGGATGACGGATCACCACCTCAAGCTGAACCTTGGCAAGACGGAGCTGTTCTTCCTCCCGGGGAAGGACTGCCTGTTCCATGATCTCGCCATCACGGTTGACAACTCCGTTGTGTCCTCCTCCCAGAGAGCGGAGAGCCTTGGCGTGACCCTGGACAACACCCTGTCGTTCTCCGCTAACATCAAGGCGGTGACCCGATCCTGTAGGTTCATGCTCTACAACATTCGGAGAGTACGACCCTGCCTTACACAGGAAGCGGCACAGGTCCTAATCCAGGCACTTGTCATCTCCCGTCTGGATTACTGCAACTCGCTGTTGGCTGGGCTCCCTGCCTGTGCCATTAAACCCCTACAACTCATCCAGAATGCCGCAGCCCGTCTGTTGTTCAACCTTCCCAAGTTCTCTCACGTCACCCCGCTCCTCCGCACACTCCACTGGCTTCCAGTTGAAGCTCGCATCTGCTACAAGACCATGGTGCTTGCCTACGGAGCTGTGAGGGGAACGGCACCTCCGTACCTTCAGGCTCTGATCAGTCCCTACACCCAAACGAGGGCACTGCGTTCATCCACCTCTGGCCTGCTGGCTCCCCTACCTCTGCGGAAGCATAGTTCCCGCTCAGCCCAGTCAAAACTGTTCGCTGCCCTGGCACCCCAATGGTGGAACAAGCTCCCTCACGACGCCAGGACAGCGGAGTCACTCACCACCTTCCGGAGACATTTGAAACCCCACCTCTTTAAGGAATACCTGGGATAGGATAAAGTAATCCTTCTACCCCCCCTTACTCCAACCCCCCCCAAAAAAAAATGTTTTTATAATAAATAAATACATTGTAAAGTGGTTATCCCACTGGCTATAAGGTGAATGCACCTATTTGTAAGTCGCTCTGGATAAGAGCGTCTGCTAAATGACGTAAATGTAATGTAAATGTATTGTGTGTAGGCCAGTGACAAAAAAAATCTCTATTTAATCCATTTTATATTCAGGTTGTAACAACAAAATGTGAAAAAGGGTGTGTGAATACTTTAAAGGCACTGTACATGTTATCCATATAGAGAACTGTGTATACACTATCCAATACATTACTTTCAATGCATTACACAGCCTACATATTTTCTCTCTTTTCAGTTTCAGCCCACATTTCCTATGACTTACAATACAATATTCTATAGGCTACATTCTACAGGCTACATTCTGTCCCTCAAGTCCTTTCACCATGTGGGACAGTCCCATCAGTAACACAGCAGCATGGCTGTTATCCTAAAAAGATGGGAAACAACACTGTCATGTACTAGATAGGTACACATAATCCTCCTACTCATGATTCCTCTCAAGCCTCATCACTGCAGCTGCTAGCTGGAGTGAGAACACACGGGACACATTCCAGTTCCGAAAGGCTTCAGCTCCAGTTCTGGAAGACTTCTCTCTGCTTGGCCTGCTTCCCAGTCCTGACAGGTGCAGGTACAGGCCACTGGGTTTCTGCCCAGGCTATACGAGTTGACTGTGATGCCCTGTGGAATGCACAATGGCCCCGATGGCATGGGAGTGCCTGGAAGGTGACAAACGACTGCCGCAGCTAGGGCATTGGCCTAGTGGCCTCTCACCCAGACCCAGCCAACAGCCCCAGCCTTACCAGTGAATTGAAAACCACTAGCAAGAAGACAGCTGTCGGTGTGTGTGTGTGTGAGAGCGTGACGGTGTGACCATGACTGTGTGAGGCAGAGGCCTGCAGCTACACAGCCCCCCAGATTCCTCATCGGGCATAATGCCCATGGTTTCACTTCAGAGCAATACTCAGACCATAAATAAAGTTCACTGAACCTTCTGACCGTTAAATCCACATGAATTCATAACTACATTCCCTTGTAAAATGTATAGAGCTATTGACTTTTCCTTACTGATTTGAACAGTTTCATTGGATTAATACTAGAGAAGAATAATGAAAGAAGGGACATTCCGGCAAACACTTCAGTTCCTTGCACCCCTATGAAAAATGTAACCTGTCAACAGCATGACATCACTTATTTACCGAGCATGTAATTTATCTCTTTTAGGAAACAATTAATAGCCTAACCACATCATGTACACCTCTTCAACACACAATGGCTCATAGCCGTTAGCTACAGTCCCACAACACTTGCCCTTGTCTCTTACCATTTTCCAACAACTGGTATTTTATGAATTGAGATGGTTTTTTGTAAGTGGTTAAATGACCAAGTCACAAATAACCAACAACCAACTAACAGTCTGCTACAGTCCAACACTGTTGGATAGATTAATTGTTATTAAATTGAGTAGGTTTTCATGTTGTTTCATGTTGCTGGTAGTGTCATAAATTCTCTCTAAAAAAAGAAACATCTGCCTTCAAAAAGGTCCAGCCAGTGGACCACCGGGGGAAAAGAGTGAACCTCCTGTCCTTACTCCCAGAGAGGATAGTCTTGGCAGTAGCTTAACCTCTCCACTTCACATCACACGGCTCACTCTGTCTGGTCAGCCTTGAAATGAGCCTCCTTAACCGTCCTGATCCATCTCAGTCGGGCATTGTTCTCACTACAAATACCATTAAGGGCTCTTAAAAAGTGCTTAAAGGGGCTCTACACTGCAACACTCAATTGATCTTCTTGGCAAGAGAACACACAATCAAAAGTATAGGCTCAACCCTGGCAAAGTTGACGATAAAGGTTAAGATATCGTAATAATTCCATGCAGAAGCGTTCGAAAATACACATTACCAAAAGTATGTGGACACCTGTTCGTCAAGCATCTCATTCCAAAATCACGGGCATTAATATGGAGTTGGTCCCCCCTTTGCTGCTATAACAGCCTCCACTCTTCTGGGAAGGCTTTCCACTTGATGTTGGAACATTGCTGCGGAGACTTGCTTCCAGCCACAAGAGCATTAGTGAGGTCGGGCACTGATGTTGGGTGATTAGGCCTGGCTCGCAGTCAGTGTTCCAATTCATCCTTAAGGTGTTCGATGGGGTTGAGGTCAGGGCTCTGTGCAGGCCAGTCAAGTTCTTCCACACAAATCTCGACAAACCATTTCTGTATGGACCTCGCTTTGTGCACGGGGCATTATCATGCTTAAACAGGATCTTCCCCAAACTGTTGCCACAAAGTTGGAAGCACAGAATTGTCTTTATGTCATTGTATGCTGTAGTGTTAAGATTTCCCTTCACTGGAACTAAGGGGCCTAGCCCGAACCATGAAAAACAGCCTCAGACCATTATTCCTCCTCCACTAAACTTTACAGTTGGCACTATGCATTGGGGCAGGTAGAGTTCTCCTGGCATCCGCCAAACCCAGATTAGTCAGTCGGACTGCCACTGCTCCAGAGTCCAATGGCAGCAAGCTTTACACCTCCTCAGCCGACGCTTGGCATTGCGCATGGTGATCTTAGGCTTGTGTGCGGCTGCTCGGCCATGGAAACCCATTTCATGAAGCTCCCGACAAACAGTTATTGTGCTGATGTTGCTTCCAGAGGCAGTTTGAAACTCTGTAGTGAATGTTGCAACAGAGGACAGACAATTTTTACGCGCTTCAGCACTCGGCGGTCCCGTTCTGTGAGCTTGTGTGACCTACCACCTCGCGGCTGAGCAGTTGTTGCTCCTAGATGTTTCCACTTCACAATAACAGCACTTACAGTTGACCGGGGCAGCTCTAGCAGAGCAGAAATTTGATGAACTGACTTGCTGGAAAGGCGGAATCCTATGACTGTGCCACGTTGAAAGTCACTGAGCTCTTCAGTAAGGCCATTCTACTGCCAATGTTTGTCTATGGAGATTGCATGGCTGTGTGCTCGATGTTATACACCTGTCAGCAACCAGTGTGGCTGAAATAGCCGAATCCACTCATTTGAAGGGGTGTCCACATACTTTTGTATATATAGTGTAAATTAATTAATTGGACCAGCGGTGGAAGAAAAATTACGTAGTGAATGGTAGCAGTAAAGAAAGTTTGCCATAAAAAATAAATACAAAAATTGAGTAAATATCAGCTAACTACTCAGCAAACACATATCATAACTGTTTTACTGTCATACTATTCATTTAAACATTTTTCAAATGATCTACAACCCCTTTATAACATGATTTCGCGACCGCTGGTCGCATTTTCAATGTCAAACCTGTAAAATCAGCAACAGCGTCCAATTAATGTGTTTATTTTCGAACGCTCTGCATGGAATTATTACATGGTCTTAACCTGTATTTTTTCAAAATCAAATCAATGTTTATTGGTTGCGTACACAGATTTGCAGATGTTATCGCAGGTGCAGCGAAATGCTTGTGTTTCTAGCTCCAACAGTGCAGTAACGCCTAGCAACACAAAACAAACATAATCCAAAAAGTGAAATGAAAGAAATTAAGAAATGTCAGAACAAATCCAATTAACAACCCAAATAGCACTGCAAAAATAATCCTAATGCAATCTATCTGCATCTACATCGGATAAATTTACACAAGATATAATAAGATGGATATGTACAGCAGTAGATATATTAGAGCGAGCTATGTCAAGAATCCAGTTTATAAATATGCGGTGTGTATAAACAGTGTAACTTAAATACAATGTACAGTGTAGAAATATTAGAATGAGCTACGTCGAGAATACAGTAAATAAATACACAGTACAAAACCACATAGCAAAATGGATTGAATTGCAGGAAATTAGCTAAAGATCTGCGCTTTCGACCAAGCATCCTGGAAAGCTTCTGGAAACCACTATTTGATTGAGTAGGAAACCACTGCTTTCCCTCAGGAGAGGTTAGAGCTCTAAATATGAAAATTAGAACTAATTTGCCTTGCTCAACTAATGCCCCATATTTAGGTAATTATCCATTTGTAAGTAATTATAATGAATGGATCTGTTTTCACAAATTGTTACACTAACAGTGTAACACAAACCACCTGTAAGAAGCTATTAGGATATCAATTTCTCCTGGCTGTGGAAATAAGCCAGAACATATGCTTCTAACATTGAATATCACCATGACGAAAGTAAATTACTTATGCCTAATTGAGAAGTAATGAAATGATTTCAAAGCATCGTACAAACTAGGCTTTTCATTCATCGCAAGGGGACCGAGCGCACAAAAGAGGCACAACGGGATTCATAGCAGTGAAACAGTCCCAAGTGGCTCAGTTGGTAGAGCATGGCGCTTGCAACGCCAGGGTTGTGGGTTCGATTCCCACGGGGGACCAGTACAGAGGGGACCAGTAGAGAAAAAATGTATGAAAAATGTATGCACTCACTACTGAAAGTCGCTCTGGATAAGAGTGTCTGCTAAATTACAAAAAAATAATTAAAACAGAAATGAAATAAACATTTAGCCGATAGTACAATAGCTTCAAATATGAAAACTAGGGCAAAGTACAACCCAAGCAACAGTGCAGTCCTCATCTTGATTGAAAACAACCTTTACAAGTCTTTCCATACAGATATTTGCCCGTAGTGATTATGCTGTAGCCGAGCACCAACAAACATCTCACACAGCCAAACTTGGCAGATATCCAAGGCACAACTTTGATTACTTATCTACGAATGCAGGCAAAAACCAAACAGGAAAGATGGCCACTCATCTGAGTCCAGTCTCACCACACAATTGGCTCCAGTCTCTCCAGTTCTTTTTACTGAGCATTCCTTCTCAAGATGATAAACTAATATTCCAGATCTATAAACTGTGGAAATGAAGGCAACTGAACTGTACTCGTGTGTGTGTGTGTGTGTGTGTGTGTGTGTTTGTGTGTGTAAAGTGATTCATAAATGAAGAAACATCCTTCACTATGGTTTTCTAGAATAATGTTCTCAACCACAAAATATCTGCTACTATTATGGTAATAGTTCAATAAGTGATCCATTAGCCCTGAGAGCTGATGCCCTCAGGAGAAACAGGGACAGAACAGACCTATTCTCTACCCATGATGCTCCACTGATTGACCATGACTGGAGTGGACACCACAGAGAGCTACGAGAGAACATCAGCAGGACTTTAGTTGACAGAGATGAGAAGGTCATTGAGATCCATTAGCGAGGTCTAAGTGAACATTTCCCTTATTGGTACCCAGAGGATAGGACACTCAGCAGTGTGCTGATGACAGCCGGCATATTTATACTTCCCTAGTTTCCCCTCTTTCCCTTTCTTCCTCAGACCACCAGCCACAATCCTAATGACCCACACAACACAGCAACCACTGCTGTGGAGATGGTATTAACGACACACAGTGGGGGAAAACAGAAGTGTAATATAGATCATTTGGCTATACATGTCTAGAACCATTTTATCCCCGCTCTACTCCTAAACTTAGCATGTATGTCTTTAAACATACCACGTAGCTCGCCAGCGAAGCAAAGGCTTGAATAGGGTTCCAAATTAAATCTTTCATATAACCCTAGGACTTCATTCATCTCAGAAAAACTCAGATACCCACAGCTCCTCCAACTCATTTCAGAATCAAGTCGCATCGAGTAGCTGAGCACTGTGAGCACCATACATCCAGAGAGAGTTAATTGCTCTGTGAAACCAGTTGTAGAGTCAGCATTGAAGTAGAGCACCCACAGCCATGGAGAAACAAAAGTACAAACACGCAGGGCTGCAGTCCACAGCCCCAGCTACACAGCTCTCCTCTCCTCCTAGTGTGTGTGGAGGCTGGCTGCTGACTATTACCACAGTCAGCTAGCAGGAACAAACTATTTCCACAGTCAGCTAGCAGGAACAAACTATTACCACAGTCAGCTAGCAGGAACAAACTATTACCAGTCAGCTAGCAGGAACAAAACTATTACCACAGTCAGCTAGCAGGAACAAACTATTACCACAGTCAGCTAGCAGGAACAAACTATTACCACAGTCAGCTAGCAGGAACAAACTATTACCACAGTCAGCTAGCAGGACCGAACTATTACCACAGTCAGCTAGCAGGAACAAACTATTACCACAGTCAGCTAGCAGGAACAAACTATTACCACAGTCAGCTAGCAGGAACAAACTATTACCACAGTCAGCTAGCAGGAACAAACTATTACCACAGTCAGCTAGCAGGAACAAACTATTACCACAGTCAGCTAGCAGGAACAAACTATTACCACAGTCAGCTAGCAGGAACAAACTATTACCACAGTCAGCTAGCAGGAACAAACTATTACCAGTCAGCTAGCAGGAACAAACTATTACCACAGTCAGCTAGCAGGAACAAACTATTACCACAGTCAGCTAGCAGGAACAAACTATTACCACAGTCAGCTAGCAGGAACAAACTATTACCACAGTCAGCTAGCAGGAACAAACTATTACCACAGTCAGCTAGCAGGAACAAACTATTACCACAGTCAGCTAGCAGGAACAAACTATTACCACAGTCAGCTAGCAGGAACGAACTATTACCACAGTCAGCTAGCAGGAACAAACTATTACCACAGTCAGCTAGCAGGAACAAACTATTACCACAGTCAGCTAGCAGGAACAAACTATTACCACAGTCAGCTAGCAGGAACAAACTATTACCACAGTCAGCTAGCAGGAACAAACTATTACCACAGTCAGCTAGCAGGAACAAACTATTACCACAGTCAGCTAGCAGGAACAAACTATTACCACAGTCAGCTAGCAGGAACAAACTATTACCACAGTCAGCTAGCAGGAACAAACTATTACCAGTCAGCTAGCAGGAACAAACTATTACCAGTCAGCTAGCAGGAACAAACTATTACCACAGTCAGCTAGCCGGAACAAACTATTACCACAGTCAGCTAGCAGGAACAAACTATTACCACAGTCAGCTAGCAGGAACAAACTATTACCAGTCAGCTAGCAGGACTGAACTATTACCACAGTCAGCTAGCAGGACCGAACTATTACCACAGTCAGCTAGCAGGACCGAACTATTACCACAGTCAGCTAGCAGGAACAAACTATTACCACAGTCAGCTAGCAGGAACAAACTATTACCAGTCAGCTAGCAGGACCGAACTATTACCAGTCAGCTAGCAGGACTGAACTATTACCAGTCAGCTAGCAGGACTGAACTATTACCACAGTCAGCTAGCAGGAACAAACTATTACCACAAACTCTGCCGCTACACAGCGAATATCACCAAGCACAAGTGGAGAACATGGGGGAGTGTAGTGTGGGTGTGTTTGCAGAGAGATACAGAACAAGTCTGAGTGTGCATATGAAATAGTCAGCCATCGAGAGGGGTGGGCATGGAGAGAGAAACATGCAGAAAGAGAGAGAAAGAGAGCTGGGAGGGAGAGAGGGCTGAGAGAGGGAGAGATCTGGACTGCCTTCCTGCTATGCTCTGTTAACTCTTTCCACTCACTCTTTTACCCTCCACTTCCACAGGTCTCCTAGGCAACCAGGCAATGTTCGGGCCATTCTTTGCATAACTACCCTCTGACTATACAAACGTGACACTCCTGGGGCCACCAACGGTGACGGGATTAAAGGTACGGATGTCATGTAGTGTTTAAACAACACTCACGTACACCCCTATGACATGAACAATAATATATGCCACTTTGTGGCTTTACAAGTCTGGAAGCATAGGAAAACTATACTTCTAAGTATATTCTTTGCAAATGTTTGGAGATGGAGATGCCATTTAATGAAAGGTATGAACCATGTTTCTGAAGCTTTGATTTTAAAACAATAATCTTCATAATCTCTAAAATATTCAGTGTCTTACCTTATTGCTGAGGGTAATGCAGCCTAGGATATCTGCAGATATTCACAGCTGAAAAGAAAAAGAAAACTCATGAGATAATGCGTACAGAGATCAAATATAAAGAGGTTTCAAGAACAATACATAACAGATGAATGTATCCCACATGTTAGCGGCTTTACTAAACTAGTTCATTATTATCCCATAAAGATGCTACTAAGAGGCGGAATGTTCACAACTAGATATTTATTGGCCCTGATTATTTGCAGTACGCCATATGTCATTCTTTAATAGGCAGTGCTTGAGAATGAAGACACTGTTGAACGTGTCGGATAATTATCCATCAGCTAACAATCAGGACACTATGGCTGGTTAAATGAATGACCATTACTTAATAGGAATCAAACCTCAGGTCACTACAAAACAGAATAAATTGAAAAGCAAAGACACCTAAGGGCATGACAGTCAATTCATATAACACAAGATCATACTCAAATGTCAGTTTTCAAGGATAGCCCGAGGACCAAAGAAAACTAATTCAGGAGGAAGTGAAAAAGGAGGTCAAATCAAACTGCTGCATTCAGCTGAAAGATAACAAGGGGCACTGGACATTGTAACTAATATCTGTTGTGAATTTGATCACCTGCTTACTCATCATTACTTCGATTGCACACCTCAGCTTTTAACTCTATGGGGGCTAACCCCCACAACCTGAAACACTGCTGATGTGTGGATTTTAACGCTAGCATGGCTAGCACCAACATCCTGAAAGACCCAATTCTGAAAGCCAAATGTGCTCAATTCAAACAAAACTGCCAGAGGCGCGGCCGATAGGTCGGTTTTAGGTTTCTTCTGGTAATGGATCTACAGCACATCACAGTCATTTCTGAAACTCCTCTGAGACGCAGTAAAAGACAGTCAGGAGACAAGAAGTCCAGTCACACCAAGTGAGGACAGAAACTGTGGAAAAGAGCACCAATGTCAATATAGTGACGAGGAAATGAAACGGACCTGCTTCTCAGATGGGGGTGAGATTATTTATTTTTCATTTATTTAACTAGGCAAGACAGTTGAGAACAAATTGTTATTTACAATGACGGCCTACCAAAAGGCAAAAGGCCTCCTGCGGGGACGGGGGTTGGGATTTTTAAAAAATATATAGGACAACACACACATCACAACAAGAGAGACACCACAACACTACATACAGTAGCATGCGAAAGTATTCACCCCCCTTGGCCTTTTTCCTATTTTGTTGACTTACAACCTGGAATTAAAATGGATTTTTTGGGGGTTTGTATCATTTCATTTACACAACATGCCTACCACTTTGAAGATGCAAAATATGTTTTATTGTGAAAAAAAAAAAAAAAAAAAAAAAAAAAAAATTGAGCGAGTCAATACTTTGTAGAGCAACCTTTTGCAACAATTACAGCTGCAAGTCTCTTGGGGTATGTCTCTATAAGCTTGGCACATCTAGCCACTGGGATTTTTGCCCATTCTTCAAGGCAAAACTGCTCCAGCTCCTTCAAGTTGGATGGGTTCCACTGGTGTACAGCAATCTTTAACTCATACCACAGATTCTCAATTGGATTGAGGTCTGGGCTTTGACTAGGCCATTCCAAGACATTTAAATGTTTCCCCTTAAACCACTTGAGTGTTGCTTTAGCAGTATGCTTACGGTCATTGTCCTGCTGGAAGGTGAACCTCCATCCCAGTCTCAAATCTCTGGAAGACTGAAACAGGTTTCCCTCAAGAATTTCCCTGTATTTAGCGCCATCCATCATTCCATCAATTCTGACCAGTTTCCCAGTCCCTGCCGATGAAAAACATCCCCACAGCATGATGCCGCCACCACCATGCTTCACTGTGGGGATGGTGTTCTCGGGGTGATGAGAGGTGTTGGGTTTTCCTTGATGGCCAAAAAGCAAAATTTTTGTCTCATCTGACCAGAGTACCTTCTTCCATATGTTTGGGGAGTCTCCCACATGGCTTTTGGCGAACACCAAATGTGTTTGCTTCTTTTTTCTTTCAGCAATGACTTTTTTCTGGCCATTCTTCCGTAAAGCCCAGCTCTGTGGAGTGTACGGCTTAAAGTGGTCCTATGGACAGATCCTCCAATCTCCGCTGTGGAGCTTTGCAGCTCCTTTAGGGTTATCTTTGGTCTCTTTGTTGCTTCTCTGATTAATGCCCTCCTTGCCTGGTTCGTGAGTTTTGGTGGGCGACCCTCTCTTGGCAGGTTTGTTTTGGTGTCATATTCTTTCCATTTGTTTATAATGGATTTAATGGTGCTCCGTGGGATGTTAAAAGTTTCAGATAATTTTTTATAACCAAACCCTGATCTGTACTTCTCCACAACTTTGTCCCTGACCTGTTTGGAGAGCTCCTTGGTCTTTATGGTGACGCTTGCTTGGTGGTGCCCCTTGCTTAGTGGTGTTGCAGACTCTGGGGCCTTTCAGAACAGGTGTCTATATACTGAGATCATGTGACAGATCATGTGACACTTAAATAAAGTCCACCTGTGTGCAATCTAACTAATTATGTGACTTGGTTGCACCAGATCTTATTTAGGGGCTTCATAGCAAAGGGGGTGAATACATATGCACGCACCACTTTTCCGCTATTTATTTTTTAGAATTTTTTTAAACAAGTTATTTTTTTCATTTCACTTCACCAATTTGGACTATTTTGTAGATGTCCATTACATGAAATCCAAATAAAAATCAATTTAAATTACAGGTTGTAATGCAACAAAATAGGAAAAATGCCAAGGGGGATGAATACTTTTGCAAGGCACTGTAAAGAGAGATGGGATGTACTGTACTCCAGCAACCTAGGCCTCATAAGCCCCCTCAACATAGTGTCCACCTAACCATGGTTGCTTCTGAAATGGCACCCCATTTTACTTTATAGTGCACTACTGTTTCCTGCAAATAAAGTAGTGCACAATAGACTATAGGGTTCCATTTCTGAAAATCAGTTTTTCTCACTTACTAAAGGCTATGAATACTTGGAAAATGATAGAATGAGGTGATAATTAATTGATCAGCTCAGGCTTCAGCTAAATAAATATTGTGAATGCTGAATGAGACTGATAGAGAAGATAGAGAAGAACCTTATGTACAGATGTGGGATGTTAATTTGATCACCCTGTTGCAGGAAATTCAAACTTGTAGCGTATTTAAGGTTTAAAAGGGTTTCTAAAGTTTGTAATTTCCACTTTAAAATGTCAGACTCGATTTGCCCTAACTAAAAATGTATCAACCCCCACATACAGTGAGGGAAAAAAGCATTTGATCCCCTGCTGATTTTGTACGTTTGCCCACTGACAAAGAAATGATAAGTCTATAATTTTAATGGTAGGTTTATTTGAACAGTGAGAGACAGAATAACAAAAAAAATCCAGAAAAACAAAAATTATATAAATTGATTTGCATTTGAATGAGGGAAATACCCTGGATTTTTTGTTGTTATTCTGTCTCTCACTGTTCATATAAACTTACCATTAAAATTATAGACTGATCATGTCTTTGTCAGTGGGCAAACGTACAAAATCAGCAGGGGATCAAATACTTTTTTCCCTCACTGTAAATTGCCATTAATTATAATCCACATTTCCTGTTGCTGCAGGATTATTTTCCTACAGTGAGAAAATTGTCAAATGAATATCCTGCATCTGTACTACATGAAAGACACCTGCATTCCTGTCATTCGTTATTCTAAAGCCCCAGAGGTTTGGGGATAAAAACTAAATTGTGCTTGATACAGCATTCAAAACTCCACCCTGATGAAGCCTACAGAAATGTCCCTACCTTGATAGTGTACAGTACGGAAGTGTCTGTCAACAGGTAGCCTAGGTGCTTTGATTTGAAAGAGATGGTTGTAACTTCTATTTTTTGTTTTATTTTTTAACCTTTATTTAAAAATAGGCAAGTCAGTTGTGATACAGCCCGGGATCGAACCAGGGTCTGTAGTGACGCCTCTAGCACTGAGATGCAGTGCCTTAGAACGCTGCTCCACTCGGGAGTAGTTGGCATCTTTGGCTGATTTGATTACATTTAACGATATCCTGCTTTCAGAAAGTGTAGGGTAATCTTTGGTGGGAACACCATCTCATTCCCTGGAGGGTTGTAGAGGTGGGGCAAACAGGGTCATATCACCACTGCAATCTGAGGAGTAACAATGCACGACATGACTCCATTGTTGGGCTACATTTGTCAACTATTTCCACTGTTTTTCATACAGCAAGTTGGACCGACTGCGGGCCCTGCAGACAATGTGGTGCCAGGGGAAACATACCAGCCAGCGGTGAAAATAGCTTTTTAATAAAGCAGCACTCTATGGTATCCCAATTTAACACTATTCCCTCACCACTCCCATTCACTTTCAACAACAGTCTGATTAACACTAGAACATTGCCCCCCACCTCAAAAAAAAAATTTTTTTTTAAAAAGAGAAAAAATAAGTAAGAGAACAAGAAGAAGAACAATCAGATGTCATTCATTTCTTCCCCACCATCAGAGTCATTTTCATTCAGATTTTGTATGAACGCTAACGCAGCATGTGCATCCATTGGTCTTGGTCTTCTTGCCATTTTAAATTACGCACACTCTCACTGTGTACTCCAAGTAGGCCAGCGTAGACTGATAAGACTGCTTTGATTTGGTGTACCGATATAGGGTACATACCATTTTGAGATTATAATTAGAATAGATCAATACAATGACCCTCCCTGTTCGTCATTCACAATTGGTGATTACATAATTATGCTTCTTTCGCTTCCCCTCGTTCATCAACTCACCCATTCTCCCCATCATACTTTACTTAATTTATTTCATCTGTTGTTATACCTGTGAAATTCTTGTTGGTATAGTTTAGGTTCATTTGAAGCAATTATCGGGGTGATTATCAACTGCGCACGGCACCTTCAACTGTCGGGAGAAGGAGGGGAGCAGGCCCTACTGTTGGGAGAAGGAGGGGGAACAGGGAAAACCATTCCGAAAATGACAAGCCCTTTAGATGTTGTACACATTGAGTAATTCCAAACTTTATCTGCAACGTTCAATTCAATTTTGTTGTGACTCAAGCGATACCTTGGTCCATTCTACAGGTAACTGCCAAAATAAAGGAAA
The DNA here is from genome assembly GCF_020615455.1 of Coregonus clupeaformis. Taxonomy (NCBI): domain Eukaryota; kingdom Metazoa; phylum Chordata; class Actinopteri; order Salmoniformes; family Salmonidae; genus Coregonus; species Coregonus clupeaformis. The sequence goes on from NC_059206.1 coordinate 19,086,051, forward strand.
AACTTAAGTAAATGAGGGATACAAAGTATACTGAAAGCATGGGGTGCTTCCACACAGGAAGTTCCAGACACTTGTAGAATCTATGCCAAGGTGCATTGAAGCTTTTCTGGCAGCTCGTGGTAGGCCAACGCCCTATTAAGACACTATGTTGGCGTTTCCTTTATTTTGGCAGTTACCTGTAGCAGCAGGCTACACAGACAATGGAACAGCTGGATAGGGGAAACAGGTCGAGTCACGAAAAAGGGAAAGTAACGTTGCGGATAAAGTTCGGATTGACACAATTTCATGTGTACAACATCTAACGACCTGCATCACTATACTGAGAGCGTTGCCATTTGTAGATGGACGTATTGGGGTGTTTTTGGAACCCTTGTTCATGTTTTTTCAAAAACATGAAATCACAAAAAAAGGTGTCTGAACCCTTCTATAATGTCATTTATATCAAAAATAGAGATTTGGTTGTAAAAAAGAACTATTCCTTTAAGGTTCTAACAGTGACTGTTATATAGACTTACAGTGCCTTCAGAAAGTATTCACACCCCTTGACCTTTGACATTCTGTTGTTTTACAGGCTGAATTAAAAAATTGAGATTTTGTATCACTGGCCTGCCTGCCTGCCTGCAAACAAGACATGCATCCTGTTTGCAATAAGGCACCAAAGTCAAATTAATGTCCTGAATAAAAAGCATTGTTTGGGGCAAATCCAACACAACATATCACCGAGTACCACTTCATTTTGTCAAGCATGGGTATGCTTGTCATCGGCAAGGACTAGGGAGTTTCAGGATAAAAAAAAGGATTTCAGTCTGCTTTCCACCAGACACTGGGAGATTAAGTCACCTTTCACCAGGAAAATAACTAAAATATACACTGGAGTTGCTTACCAAGAAGTCAGTGAATGTTACCGAGTGGCCCAAATTACAGTTTTGACTTAAATCTACGGCAAGACTTGAAAACGGTTGTCTAGCAATGATCAACAATGAATTTGAGCTGGAATAATTTCTAAAAGAATACTGGGCAAATCTTGTAAAATCCGGCTGTGCAAAGCTCTTAAAGACTTACCCAGAAAGACTCACAGCTGTAATTGCTGCCAAAGTTGATTCTAACATGTATTGACCCAGGGGTGTGAATACTTATGTAAATGAGATATTTCTGAATGTCATTTTTCAATAAATTAGCAACAATTTCTAAAAACATGTTTTCACTTTGTCATTATTGGGTATTGTGAGTTCATGGGTGAGAAAAATGAAATATTGATTTAATCCATTTTGAATTCAGGCCGTAGCACAACAGAATGTGGAATAAGTCGAGGGGTACGAATATTTCCTTAAGGGCCTGTAGGTACAACATCCTTGTCTGAGATACATTTAGCATCTGGAACACATCCATGTGTGGGGTCGGCCCAGTGTAGAATTCCATAATTAAATTAACCATCATACATTGATATTACATTAAACTTGGTTCAGTAATAGTCGTTATGCTAGAACATATGGCTCTTGTTTGTTCTTAAATTATTGTACAGAAGCAGACAAGGACAGCATAATCCTTCCATTGTTGTAGAACCAGGAGAATTCTGCTGTATTCAATGAGGTCATGTCTATGGCTATACTGGCCTATGCATCACTGAAACGTGATAGGCTAGTGTAGTCTGTAGTCCAATATGGAGTTACTGGGGACCTGATCCATTTAGTCAAAAGCCTGTTAAAAACAACAAACAAATGTATAAACAAAAAATTTAAAACAGTTGGTCATGCATTCCAGGAATTGGGGTCAAAATTTGAGGAATTACGTTTACAGGAAACAGAATTGACATTACGCAATCCTTTATCTCGTCATTGACAAACATCAGAGCTCATATTGGTGTAGAGTTCTAGTGATAGAGAATAAAATAAAATAATACATGTCGGGATATTATTTTTGCACTAGTCGGCTGTACCTGCACCAAAAGTTCTGTATTTTTCCTTAATAGCTTGTTCTCCATCTTCTTTTTAAATATGGAGACAAATTGTTTTCAGCACTTTTATTTCCATGATTGATCAAAACTCGTTATGTCATGGCACTCTTGTCCCTCTGCAGCAGACGTTTGGGTGAGCAATATGTTTGGAACATCGAATCGCAATAAAATCACAGTATTGAATCGCAATACATATCGTATCGGCACCTTTGTATTTTGACGTCCCTGGCATTTCCCTGCCCTATAGAGTGTTGCTGCTCAGTGCTCACTGAGGTCCACTAATTGTCTGGGATGCCTCCCAAATGGCAGCATATTCCCTATCTGGTGCACTGCTTTTGAACAGGGTGCCATTTGAGACGCATTCCTGGTGTCTTCCGCCACCCTCCCTCCCACGCATCATAGCAGGCCCAGCTATGTAATTAGCTAAGTGGGGTCATTGGACTGTGGAATTTAGTAAATGCAGGGGAGAGATTCACGTGGCAAAAATACTCATTGTCTAGGCCTACCACCTCTCACTACTTACCCACCTGTGTAATGTTTCTGGCAGCACAACTGATCATATTAACCATAGGCTTGCTTTGCCCAACTCATGTGGGGTGAAGAGACTAGCCTATATTAACCATATAACTCAGACAACTGAGCCTTTTGTCTGTAAGAAAGAATCTTGTATCCTTCAAACAAAACCAGAAACGATCCAAAAGTGAACAGATTTCCTGAGGAATGTTCAATACAACAGATAAAAGGCTGTTTCTCTACCGTGCATCCTTGTGAGTAATGGCAGTTGAGGAAACTGCAAATTCTGCACTTCAATAGGCACAGAACACAGGAGCAGGATATCGACCATCTACATCCACTGTTGGTTGTTTCCTCCATTCCTCACAGTGTGTTACTGCTAGGAGCTGTCGTTTCTGTTTCCCTGTTTCTCTACATGGAAACCAGCTTAGGGCTGGACGATAAGGCCTAAAAATCATCTTCTTTTTTTTTTAAACTTATGGACGATTCACGATATATACAGCTCTGGAAAAAAGTAAGAGCCCACGGCAAAATTATCAGTTTCTCTGGTTTTACTATTTATAGGTATGTGTTTGGGTAAAAATTATTATTTTTGTTTTATTCTATAAACTACTGACAACATTTCTCCCAAATTCCAAATAAAAATATTGTCATTTAGAGCATTTATTTGCAGAAAATGACAACTGGTCAAAATAACAAAAAATATGCAGTGTTGTCAGACCTCGAATAATGCAAAGAAAATAAGTTCACGTTCATTTTTAAACAACACAATACTAATGTTAACTTAGGAACAGTTCAGAAATCAATATTTTGTGGAATAACTCTGATTTTCAATCACAGCTTTCATGCGTCTTGGCATGCTCTCCACCAGTCTTTCACGTTGATGTTGGGTGACTTTATGCCACTCCTGGCGCAAAAATTCAAGCAGCTCGGCTTTTTTGATGGCTTGTGACCATCCATCTTCCTCTTGACCACATTCCAGAAGTTTTCAATGGGGTTCAGGTCTGGAGATTGGGCTGGCCATGACAGGGTCTTGATCTGGTGGTCCTCCATCCACACCTTGATTGACCTGGCTGTGTGGCATGGCACATTGTCCTGCTGGAAAAACCAATCCTCAGAGTTGGGGAACAATGTCAGAGCAAAAGGAAGCAAGTTTTCTTCCAGGACAACCTTGTACGTGGTGGCTTGATTCATGCATCCTTCACAAAGACAAATCTGCCCGATTCCAGCCTTGCTGAAGCACCCCCAGATCATCACCGATCCTCCACCAAATTTCACAGTGGGTGCGAGACACTGTGGCTTGTAGGCCTCTCCAGGTCTCTGTCTAACCATTAGATGACCAGGTGTTGGGCAAAGCTGAAAATTGGACTCATCGGAGAAGATTACCTTACTCCAGTCCTCTACGGTCCAATCCTTATGGTATTTTGCAAACCTCAGCCTGGCTCTTCTTTGCTTCTCATTGATGAAGGGCTATTTTCTAGCTTTGCACGACTTCAGCCCTGCCCCTAGGAGCCGTTCTTGAACCGTCCTCACCGTGCACTTCACCCCAGATGCCGTTTGCCATTATTTTTGTAGGTCACTTGATGTCATCCTACGGTTGTTGAGTGACATTCGAATGAGTTGGCGGTCATCCCGGTCAGTAGAGTGTCGTTTTCGCCCTCTGCCGGTCTGTAGCTTTGTTGTCTGCTAGACCTTGTTCTTATGAACTGCCGTCTTTGACATTTTAAGGATGGAAGCAACCTGACGCTCACTGTATCTCTCTGCCAGTAAAGCCAGAATTGAACCCTTCTTTTCCTCACTCAAGACTTTCCTTTTCAACTCTTTTGGCATGGTCAATAGTTATTTTTTGATTAATATTACTTTTGAGATACTATTAGCACTGTTTTTGCCATCCAGCTGGTCCTATTGCAAGAGGATAGTGATGACCACAGCAGTGGTTTTCACACTTTTCCTCGTTAAATAAGATTTGGTTCAGGGGATCACATAATCAGTACCTAATTCAGTAGAATGAGGTGTGCCTGTGTTGGAATTCAACAGACACTGGAATGGAACGGCTGTCATACATGTAGAGATGCTGATTTAAGAACCATTTGCAAGTGGTCTCAATTCTTTCCACAACTGTATATGTATATATTTGTTTTGTATGTTCTCTCCAAATAAGTTTTGTTGTACAATTAAAGGTCAAATACACTGCATTTCAAACAGTCAGCAAAAATCTAATGAATTCAGGGCTTGTGAAATTATACCTAGGCTAAATAAGCCTTCCACAACCATAAGACCGACTAATAATTTAATTATTTTATCAAAATAGTTTAACTTGATAATCACTGATCTGGCTTTCAAGTCAGTCTTCATGCCCTTTACGTAAAGAAATGACTAGAACCATGCATAATGCAATTTCACTAATAATGACTAACTTCTTGTAGCAGGCATTATTAGGGCGGCAGGTAGCTTAGTGGGTAAGAGCGTTGTGCCAGTAACCGAAAGGTCGCTGGTTCTAATCCCCGAGCCTACTAGGTGAAAAATCTGGCGATGTGCCCTAAAGATCATGTAAGTCGCTAAATGACTAAAATGTAAATTATAGAAAATGAACACAGGTCTCAAAAAATCTCAAGCACAAGCCCAGGTGCTAGTGAGTAGCCAGCTAATCTTTATATTTCAAGTTTATGCAACTTGGATCTATTTGCTAGCTAACAAGGCAGAACAGTTGAATTGTTATGACCACACCCTTCTGTCCATCTCCAACTGTTTGAACAGCATGCTAGCCTGTCCACTTTGTTCAGATGTTGAAATCAAGTGGCCTACCTTATTTCTCAGAATGAGGACGAGTTGCCAATTCCTTATATCATTGTGTTTTATGCTTATTGCACATTTATAAAAAACACAGACTAGACAGCTAGTATACGTTTTTGGCTACATTGCTGCTAGCGGTAAGTGGTACTGCAATTCCGCACACGACAAACTGAACATGAATTTTCCAGAATCAATGTTCATTGATACTCCCATTTTAGTAGTGTCTGCTCTGTGCACTATTTGAGTAGTTGAGACATAAAAGGGGTATCTTTACAAAGGTTAACTTCCTCTATTAGAATAAAATAAATGTCTCAATGTGTTTCGGTGTCCATATGACTAATTCTGTTGGACCAAACCTAAAATGCAAATAGCGAGTACAAACCGCTTGTCAGAGAGGAAGAAGTGATCTCTCATCTTTGTTGTTGGTAGTGGCAGGGGGAGGGGCTTGGTGTGTGTGTGTGTGTAAACAGAGAAGAAGAGGCGAAGCGAGAGGTTTCAAAATCTGTCCAAAATAAGGACAATACATTTCTATGGGATTATTTTGGAGCTAAACGTGTCGCCTGCCTTCCCGCCTTTGGGACAACAACTCCCATTGTTAGAGCGGAGACATGAGCATTTCGTCATGATATACAGATCTCTGGTGTAAATGGGAAGGCATACACAGCACAGAAGGAGCGAAGGACATGAGCCCAAAAAGACAACATTAGAACAAGTGGACATACAGTAGAATTAGGAGCGTAACAGTAGAATCTGCAAAGGCCAGCAGCAGCAGGAGGAAGAGAGTCAGGGACAGTTCTCTCTTCTTCTGGTTAGGCTATCTTGATCTCTGGAGCTCGAGTCATTTCTTTCTTAATTATTTAATCACTGTGTGCTTAAAGCAGGGATCATCAACTAGATACAGTGGGGGAAAAAAGTATTTAGTCAGCCACCAATTGTGCAAGTTCTCCCACTTAAAAAGACGAGAGAGGCCTGTAATGTTCATCATAGGTACACGTCAACTATGACAGACAAAATGAGGAAAAAAATTCCAGAAAATCACATTGTAGGATTTTTAATGAATTTATATTTGCAAATTATGGTGGAAAATAAGTATTTGGTCAATAACAAAAGTTTCTCAATACTTTGTTATATACCCTTTGTTGGCAATGACACAGGTCAAACGTTTTCTGTAAGTCTTCACAAGGTTTTCACACACTGTTGCTGGTATTTTGGCCCATTCCTCCATGCAGATCTCCTCTAGAGCAGTGATGTTTTGGGGCTGTCGCTGGGCAACACGGACTTTCAACTCCCTCCAAAGATTTTCTATGGGGTTGAGATCTGGAGACTGGCTAGGCCACTCCAGGACCTTGAAATGCTTCTTACAAAGCCACTCCTTCGTTGCCCGGGTGGTGTGTTTGGGATCATTGTCATGCTGAAAGACCCAGCCACGTTTCATCTTCAATGCCCTTGCTGATGGAAGGAGGTTTTCACTCAAAATCTCACGATACATGGCCCCATTCATTCTTTCCTTTACACGGATCAGTCGTCCTGGTCCCTTTGCAGAAAAACAGCCCCAAAGCATGATGTTTCCACCCCCATGCTTCACAGTAGGTATGGTGTTCTTTGGATGCAACTCAGCATTCTTTGTCCTCCAAACACGACGAGTTGAGTTTTTACCAAAAAGTTATATTATGGTTTCATCTGACCATATGACATTCGCCCAATCCTCTTCTGGATCATCCAAATGCACTCTAGCAAACTTCAGACGGGCCTGGACATGTACTGGCTTAAGCAGGGGGACACGTCTGGCACTGCAGGATTTGAGTCCCTGGCGGCGTAGTGTGTTACTGATGGTAGGCTTTGTTACTTTGGTCCCAGCTCTCTGCAGGTCATTCACTAGGTCCCCCCGTGTGTTTCTGGGATTTTTGCTCACCGTTCTTGTGATCATTTTGACCCCACGGGGTGAGATCTTGCGTGGAGCCCCAGATCGAGGGAGATTATCAGTGGTCTTGTATGTCTTCCATTTCCTAATAATTGCTCCCACAGTTGATTTCTTCAAACCAAGCTGCTTACCTATTGCAGATTCAGTCTTCCCAGCCTGGTGCAGGTCTACAATTTTGTTTCTGGTGTCCTTTGACAGCTCTTTGGTCTTGGCCATAGTGGAGTTTGGAGTGTGACTGTTTGAGGTTGTGGACAGGTGTCTTTTATACTGATAACAAGTTCAAACAGGTGCCATTAATACAGGTAATGAGTGGAGGACAGAGGAGCCTCTTAAAGAAGAAGTTACAGGTCTGTGAGAGCCAGAAATCTTGCTTGTTTGTAGGTGACCAAATTTTCCACCATAATTTGCAAATAAATTCATAAAAAATCCTACAATGTGATTTTCTGGATTTTCTTTTCTCAATTTGTCTGTCATAGTTGACGTGTACCTATGATGAAAATTACAGGCCTCTCATCTTTTTAAGTGGGAGAACTTGCACAATTGGTGGCTGACTAAATACTTTTTTTCCCCACTGTAAACGCTCATAAAAATGAAGAAAATAACGTGATTCTTGCCATAGGAATTTGGAATATCGCATAAAAACATTAATTCGAATGAATTCAATATAATCGCCCAGCCCTACACCAGCTACACATACACCTCTCAGCAGCAGGAGAAACAAGCTGTTCATATCTCAGTACCTCAGAGAATTCAGCAGCAGGAGAGATCAATGAACAGAACCCCACAGAGACTAACATACTGAGGATACATTCTGAGAATTCCAGCACAAGATTATTTTCCTTTAGAGAAAGTATACTCCATCTAGAGTAAGCCTAGATAGCCATAAATCTGAAACTAAAATCAGTTTACAAAATCAGTCTTGTTGAACGATTAACTACATTGAACAAAAATATTTTTAAAACGCAACAATTTCAACGAGTTACAGTTCATATTAGGAAATAAATTAATGAGGCCCTAATCTAAGGATTTCACATGACTGGGAATACAGATATGCACAGATAAAAAAGAAAAATGGTCTTGGATCAGAAAACCAGTCAGTATCTGGTGTGATCAACATTTGCCTCATGCAGCGCAACACATCTCCTTCGCATAGAGTTGATCAGGCTGTTGATTGTGGCCTGTGGTATGTTGTCACACTCCTCTTCATGCTGTCATACACAGTGATCCAGAGCATCCCAAACATGTTCAATGGGTGACATGTCTGGTGAGTATGCAGACCATGGAAGAACTGGGACATTTTCAGCTTCCAGGAATTGTGTACAGATCCTTGCGACATGGGGCCGTGCATTATCATGCATTAACATGAGGTGATGGCGGGGGATAAATGGCACGACAATGGGGCTCCGGATCTCGTCACGGTATCTCTGTGGATTCAAATTGCCATCGATAAAATGCAATTGTGTTCGTTGTCCGTAGTTTATGCCTGCCCATACCATAACCCCACCACCACCATGAGGCACTCTGTTCACAATGTTGACATCAGCAAACCACTCACCCACACGATGCCATACACGGTGTCTGCCATCTGCCCGGTAGAGTAGAAACCGGGATTCATCCGTGAAGAGCACAATTCTCCAGCGTGCCATGTGGCCATCGAAGGTTAGCATTTGCCCACTGAAGTCGGTTACGATGCCGAACTGCAGTCAGGTCAAGACCCTGGTGAGGATGACGAGCACGCAGATGAGCTTCCCTTAGACAGTTTCTGACAGTTTGAACAGAAAGTATTTGGTTGTGCAAACCCACCGTTTCATCAGCTGTCTGGGTGGCTGGTCTCAAACAATTCCGCAGGCGAAGAAGCTGGATGTGGAGGTCCTGGGCTGGCGTGGTTACATGTGGTCTGCGGTTGTGAGGCCGGTTGGACGTACTGCCAAATTCTCGAAATCAACGGTGGCGGCTTATGAACGTTCAATTCTCTGGTGGACATTCCTGCAGTCACATGTCAATTGCATCTGTGGCATTGTGTTGTGTGACAAAACTGCACATTTTATAATAATAATAATAATAATAATAATAATAAGCCATTTAGCAGATGCTTTTATCCAAAGCGACTTACAGTCATGTGTGCATACATTTTTTGTGTATGGGTGGTCCCGGGGATCGAACCCAATACCTTGGCGTTACAAGCGCCGTGCTCTACCAGCTGAGCTACAGTGGCCTTTTATTGTCCCCAGCACAAGATGCACCTGTGTAATGATCATGCTGTTTAATCAGCTTCTTGATATGCCATACCTGTCAGGTGGATGGATTATCTTGGCAAAGGAGAAATGCTCACTAACAGGGACGTAAACAAATTTGTGCATACAATTTGAGAGAAATAAGCTTTTTGTACGTATGGAACATTTTCTGGGATCTTTTATTTCAGCTCATGAAACTTGGGACCAACATGTTGCGTTTATATTTTTGTTCAGTGGAGTAGGTTTCACCAAGGTAGCTATTTCTATTTCATGCACGTGATTTAATCCACTATCACAGAGGCTTCTCTCAGGATAGCGCTGAATCTGGCGATAGAACAGTATATCCAAAAACACAAGTCATTTAAATTGGTGCATTCCTGAACCCTCGGGATTTCCTATAACCTTTTTACTCTCACAGATCAGAGTGACTGGATGACACACACACACACACACACACACACACATCATGGCATTGCATTGACCCTCTCAGTAAAGCAGACATTATCCCCCAAGGTGACTGAGGGGCATGCAAATGCCTCCAGCATGAGTCAAGGCCCATGGTATTAAGTTGCTCTCTTTTTCTTGTGGTTGGTCAGCTCTTCTTTCATTATCTACGTCCACATGGTCCCCTATTCCCTATATAGGGCACTACCTAAAAGGGCCCTGGTCAACAGTAGTGCACTATAAAGGAAATAGGGAGCCATTTGTGCTACATAGTGTTTTTTAGAGTGTTACAGGACATCTGTGGAGCAGCTGTTGCTATTGCTCCTCTTAGGGGGTCAGCATGGCAGGAGCCCTGTGTAGAGACACTATTTAATCATGGCTATGCAGTGTTTCCCCTACATCTTTTTTTAGCAGCGGTGGCAAAGGTCGAAGGGAGGGGCATGCCGGCCAATATTTTTTTGTAGAAGAACTGTGAAAAGGTCATTTCTGGTGACTTTTTAAAAAAGACGTTCTACTCCAAGATGAATGAAAATGAAATGACTGCGACACCATCTATAATCCCCCCCCCCCAGAAATGAGCCCAATAACACAGTAAACATTTTTTTTACTATTGCCTATACATGGCACAACACCTAATTATCAGGCAGGTGTGCTCTTAGCAATAAACACAATTCTTTTCTGGATCAAAAAGGGGCTACTTTCCTGCAATTCTATACAATGTTCCATGGACCTGAGAGACTTTTGCAATTGTAAAACAATTTTTTTTAGCAATTCTACACATTTTGCCATAGAGCAGACAGAAAATGTTGCAGTGTGACAGCTAATTTCCTGCAATTCTACGCATTTTGCCATGGCTTAATGTGTGTTCTTCTTATGCTCAAACATAACAAAATCAATGAGGACCCCATTGGGGCCTCTGGGCATGTGCCCGGTCGGTAATCCAGCCATGCCAAAAGTATTCCTAAATTTTTAATTTTATAATTTCATCGTTTTAGTTTTTATTTTGGTGATTTCTCAAAGATTATATTATTTAAAAAATATATAGGTCAATTGTCTTTTCTACAACATTTCTGTGTGGTTCTATTCATTGAAGTTCTTACTGAAAGCGTTTTCCATCCCAGAAATTGCTTATAAAAAATAATAATTCATCCATGTATTTTTGGGGTGTGGCAGCAACAATTTAGCTATGGCCAATCACTGGAAATCAAACAGTGTGCATGCACACACACACACACACACACACAGAGAAAGAGTAGAGACACATACACCCCCCTCTCTCTGCTATACAAGGCCCTCAAAGCGGCCATCCCATCCCTCCCCCGACATCCAAGGAGAAGTGAGAGATTCTAAATGATTAGTCCTGCCCTCCCAGTGAGGAGGAGCACATACCATAATTAAAATGACTCCCTCAGTACCTCTCAGCCTTGCTTCCTCAGACCTCAGATCTGCGCTCAATGCCATGAATGGAATCAAACATCCGTTGAACTAGAGGGGAGTGACCGGCGGCTACACTTGTGTAGAGCTGGGAATTGCCAGGGACCTCACGATACAATATGTATTGAGATTGTAACGATTCTACAGAGGGCTTCAAAATTACTGGCACCCATGACTGGCAATGCACAAACAATTAACAAATATAAACAATATAATTATAGAGATAAACTCAAAACACCAACATATGTACTTTATTAATGTTTCAACGGAACCAACCAAAATCATACAATTATTTAATACTAAATAAATGTCACCAAAATCAAGGTTCATAATTATTGGCACTCCTCATTTAGTACTTAGTGCAACAACCTCTGGCAAGGATAACAGCATGGAGTCTTTTCCTGTAATGTTTGACAAGGTTAAGGAACACATTTGGAGGGACCATTCCTCTATGCAGATCCTTTCAAGATCCTTCACGTTTTTATCAACTGCCCTCTTCAACTCAGCCCACAGATTTTCGATTGGATTGAGGTCCGGCGACTGAAATGGCCATAGCAGAACATTGATTTTGTTGTCACAGAACCATTTCTGTGTGGATCTTGAGGTATGTTTTGGGTCATTGTCTTGTTGGAAAGTCCACCTACGGCCAAGTCCCAGCCTTCTGGCAGAGGCAACCAGATTGCCAGCCAAAATTGCCTGATACTTGGTGGAATTCATTATGCCATCAATCTTAACCAGTGCCCCTGGATCTCTGGAATTAAAACAGCCCCAAAACATCACTGACCCACCACCATATTTCACCGTGGGTATGAGGTGCCTCTCCTTGTATGCATCTCTGTTTCGACACCAAACATGCCAATGCTGTATCTCATCTGACCAGAGCACCTTCTTCCAGTCATAATTTAAATGACGTTTGGCAAACTCCAAGCGCTGTGTCTTCTGGCAACCCTTCCAAAGAGCCTGTGGTTGTGGAGGTTGCGTCTGATGGTGCATTTTGAAACCTGGTGACCCCAAGACGCCACCAAGGCCTGCAATTCTTTCACAGTGATTCTTGGGGATTTTGTTGCTTCTCTCACCATCCTCCTCCCTATACTGGGGGGCAAAATGCATTTGCGTCCTCTACCCGTGAGGTTTTCAAATGTTATATTTAAAAAAAAATATTTTATAATTGCCCTGGCAGTGCTCAGTGGTATATTCAATCGTTTGTAGATCTTCTTGTAGCCATTACCAGATTTATGAAGGTCTACGACCATCTGTCTCTTTTGAACTGCCAGTTCTTTTGTTTTCTTCATGGTGTAGGATGACAAAAGGGATATTGCATGCGTGTTCTCATTTTTATACCCTAGTGAACCAGGAAGTGATGTAATGGCTCAATATAGTTCCTTATAAACGTAAATAAGTGGAATTTAATTCCTGGTTTAATTTTGGTAGATGTTATTTACAATAATCTTTAAGGTTGCCATTAATTGTGAAACCTTGATTTGGAGGACATTGATTTTTAATTAAATCAATACATTAATTTGGTGGGTTCCATTGGAACATTAATATAGTACAGTATCGCTCACATGTTGGTATTTTGAGTTTCTCTCTATAATTATATTGTTTATATTTTTTTAAGTATTGTTTGTGCATTGCCAGTCAGGGGTGACAGTAATTTTGGAGCCCACTGTATATGTATTGCGCTTCGATACTGTGATTTTATTGCGATTCGATGTTCAATACATGTTGCTCACCATATGTCTGCTGCAGAGGGACAAGAGAGGGCCATGAGAAAACACATTTTGATCAGCAAATAAAAGTTCCTGGTGTGCTTTGGACTCTCTGACATGCCATAAAGGAAAACTGACAGTTTATTGAGGCACCTGACAGAGGTTATTGAGCAGCAGCTCAGGCCTGTCCTCAACACAACCATCAGCACTAGGGCCACAACAGCATCAGAGAGCAGATACAACACAGAACTGCAGATAGCAGCCGTTCAGAACAAAAAGAGGTTGATAGGGGGGTTGAACATCACAATGATTTAGGGAGAGCAAATAGGAGACACTGCCTTTCATTCTGCACACATGGGATTTACTAATTCCATATCATTTGAGCTGCTTGAAGATTTGAGGTGCGGTGTTGTGTACTACGCCACTGCTTATAACTAACTATAAAAGTTAAGTATAACTATAAGAAATCTAAGATGTGTCAAACAAATGATATCCAGCTCAGGGCTCCAGCTATGCATTTGGTTTGCTAACTTCCTAGCTAAGATGTCAAGTTCAAGCTTCTTGGTTACAACAGAGACATTCAGTCCCCTCCTGGATCAAGATCCCCGTTGCCTACATTTATTTGTGCATCCGAATTAATTAAATGTTTTATTAATTTTTTAAATAGTGCTCATCATCTTCCCCTATCCATCCATCTCTCTCTCCCTATATCCGTCAGAGGCAGGGGCCTCCCAGAAGGCTTACAGTAGTATTCAGAGATGCTGTAACTCAGTCAGATGCTGGGACTCCTCAGCTTGTGGAGGTAGCAGCTGCCAGGCATTAATGACATAGCAGAGCAGCTTGAGCAGCAGTCAAACCTCTGGAATTCCATTTTCTTATTGCTGGATGGCTGACCAGAGTATGATAGATAACACGCCTCATTCATACTCATCATAGCTGCTATGGGAAAATATCATTGTTGATTTGAAACAATATCAAGTAACAAAGTAGAGGTCCCACTCCGGTAAAGACCTTAATGAGCTTTCAGCACTGTGCTCAACATATAGCAGGTGGTATTATTACTAACGGAGGCTGTATTGCTCATTTGCTCTCTAGGCTTCATCTAGAATGATTACAATCTCTTCTGTTTTCCTATGATCTGAGTGAAAACAGACTAGTCAGAAAACTGCATGAATAGTTGATCATGGAGACCTACTTAACAGAACAAACCAAATGGTTTCAAGCAAAACCAATGAGGTTGTGACTTTTTTTTTGATGCCTCCAAGGCTGTGTTTACACAGGCAGCCCAATTCTGATATTTTTGTCCACTAATTGGTCTATTGACCAGTCACATCAGATCTTTTCACGCCAGAACTTTTTCAGAGCTGATCTGATTGGACAAAAGACTAATTAGTGGAGAGAGAAAAAAAATCAGAATTGGGCTGGCTGTCTAAACGCAGTATGAGGAGGATATCCCGTTGGGTCTTTCGGCAACCAAGAACTCTTGCTGAGACTGTTCAATTCTGCATTGATGGGTCTGGCCAAAGCCACGATGTAAACAACAACTGCTCCTCACCAATGATAAGTCTAATCTCTTTTATAAATCAGCTGTGGAGAGATAAGGGAGCTCTCTAATCCTCTCTATGGGTGTAAAAGCTGAGTGCAGGACTGCTGGTGTTAACCGTCTGTTGCATAGCCTACTACTACTGCTTTATATAAACAGCCTTAGCGCTGTCCCCGACAACAATAAAAAACTTGGTCAACCGAGAGTAGTCTGTTTGATTGGTGGAAATTTTAAAAACATGTATTTTCCCCTATGTACAATGGCTTGCGGAAGTATTCACCCCCCTTGGCATTTTTTCTATTTTGTTGCCTTACAACCTGGAATTAAAATGGATTTTTGGGGGGTTTGTATCATTTGATTTAGCAGTATGCTTAGGGTCATTGTCCTGCTGGAAGGTGAACCTCCGTTCCAGTCTCAAATCTCTGGAAGACAAACAGGTTTCCCTCAAGAATTTCCCTGTATTTAGCGCCATCCATCATTCCTTCAATTCTGACCAGTTTCCCAGTCCCTGCCGATGACAAACATCCCCAAAGCATGATGCTGCCACCACCATGCTTCACATTTTACATTTACATTTTTAGTCATTTAGCAGACGCTCTTATCCAGAGCGACGTACAGTTAGAGAGTGCATACATTTTTTTTTTTTTATGCTGGCCCCCCGTGGGAATCGAACCCACAACCCTGGCGTTGCAAACACCATGCTCTACCAACTGAGCTACAGGTGGGGATGGTGTTCTCGGGGTGATGAGAGGTGTTGGGTTTGCGCGAGACATAGCATTTTCCTTGATGGCCAAAAAGCTCAATTTTAGTCTCTTCTGACCAGAGTACCTTCTTCCATATGTTTGGGGAGTCTCCCACATACCTTTTGGCGAACACCAAACGTGTTTGCTTCTTTTTTTTCTTTAAGCAATGGCTTTTTTCTGGCCACTCTTCCGTAAAGCCCAGCTCTGTGGAGTGTACGGCTTAAAGTGGTCCTATGGACAGATCCTCCAATCTCCGCTGTGGAGCTTTGCAGCTCCTTCAGGGTTATCTTTGGTCTCTTTGTTGCCTCTCTGATTAATGCCCTCCTTGCCTGGTCCGTGAGTTTTGGTGGGCGGCCCTCTCTTGGCAGGATTGTTGTGGTGCCATATTCTTTCAATTTTTTAATAATGGATTTAAATGGTGCTCCGTGGGATGTTCAAAGTTTCTGATATTTTTTATATCCCAACCCTGATCTGTACTTCTCCACAACTTTGTCCCTGACCTGTTTGGAGAGCTTCTTGGTCTTCATGGTGCTGCTTGCTTGGTGGTGCCCCTTGCTTAGTGGTGTTGCAGACTCTTGGGCCTTTCAGAACAGGTGTATATATACTGAGATCATGTGACAGATCATGTGACACTTAGATTGCACACAGGTGGACTTTATTTAACTAATTATGTGACTTCTGAAGGTAATTGGTTGCACCAGATCTTATTTATGGGCTTCATAGCAAAGGGGGTGAATACATATGCACGCACCACTTTTCCGTTATAATTTTTTTTGAATTCATTACACTATTTTGTGTATGTCCATTACATGAAATCCAAATAAAATCAATTTAAATTACAGGTTGTAATGCAACAAAATAATTAAAACGCCAAGGGGGATGAATACTTTTGCAAGGCCTATGTGTTATAATAAAATCAACTATATGTAGGCTAATGAACTTGTCTGATGCTTTGAGCCAGGGTTCCCTACTGGCTCCCCGCAGGCCGAGTGGTTTTATTTGGCCCCAAATTAAAAATATATATAAATACAAAAGGAAAGGAAATCAGCTCCAAGTCATTTTAATTTGGGAAATCTGTTCAAGTATTTCCATTCATAATAGAGCGACGTGATCATATACAAATGTAAGCAAGGATTTAAATTATTATTATGTTTTAGTCAAATATTATATCTGTTTGGGCTTCTTGAGGTCAATTTGCAGTCTACAAATGATTTGTAATTATGTTCCGGCCCTCTGACCATCCGCTGTATCTAGTTGATGATCCCTGCTTTAAGCACACAGTGATTAAATAATTAAGAAAGAAATGACTCGAGCTCCAGAGATCAAGATAGCCTAACCAGAAGAAGAGAGAACTGTCCCTGACTCTCTTCCTCCTGCTGCTGCTGGCCTTTGCAGATTCTGCTGTTATGCTCCTAATAGGCTCCACCAGGGGTCGTCAACCTTTTCCATTTGGAGTGTCAATTTATCTTACAATTTCTACCGATCTGCGTGCCAGTTATGACTTTTATATGCACATTTTCGTGGAACAGTTTAATTTAACTTATAATAAATTCTTCGCATCTCAAAATCATTATCATGTGGTTAATCAAAATTCTAAAAGTTACTTCTATTTCCATTGCCAACTATGTAAAAATTGCCTACATAAAGCCAACAAATAAAAACATTGCAGACTACAGGTAGAAAATATCCTGATAAAAACGAATATCCTATAAATCACATTGGCTATGCAAGGAACTTGAAATATTGTATCAACTATTAACTTGGGTCTGGCCTGAAGCTCATGCTAGCGAACTTGCAACATTGTATAACATATTTTGGGCCCTGGACAGACATAGCTATAGGCTATTTGCGCAAGGGATAAGAAGTAATCAGGTAGGCCTATTGTATGACATTTCCACCGGATTAGAGCATGACATTTTTTTTCCCCCTTTCACGCTGAGCGGTTATCGAAAGAGAGCTGGAAAGATTTTTCAAATAGGCTACGCTGAGGATCTATTGTCATTCTCAATGGATGTAAAAACAGACTTTGTTTACTTGCTGTTTGAGGTGAAGAAAAAAAATATTTTGAGAATTCCACAGTGGTGGTGAGTTAAGACAATCAGAAATACTATCAGATCCCCAAATGAGCACATTTATAAGCCAACATTTGCTTGCAGGCCAGGTAGCCTAGGACTACTTCTATGTATAATCAGGTGCGTGTCCTTACTCAACATTGACAGGAGCTACTAACAAACAACAATTAATAAATTGACAAGGACTGAAATAAACCAAAACTTGTTCCTCACAAGTGCAGCCTAGGTTGTGTGTTCTCGACAACGAGAACGGTAAAAGACGGTAGTAATAATATATTGAATACATTAACAGAAATGACCGTAACCAAACAAACATTTTAGATTAGAAATGATGGTAATTAATGGTAAATGTACTATTGGTGATACTGGTGTGCCACCCCCGTGGCCTCCGCAAAGGATTAGTCCACTGAGACTGGCGTGAATTAAACTGGTGTCTCATGTGCCATAAAAAATACTCTATATATTTTAGACTGCTCGACTAAAAATAATCTCGGTCGACCAACAGCCTATCAACTAAACAATCGAACAGTTGACTAAATGGGGTCAGCCCTAAACAGCCTAAACCTAGAACAAAAGGTAATCAAAGCCAAAAGGTAAACACGGCCATCTGAGGTAATATACAGACTGAATATATCAAGGGTAGGTGCTAAGGAGAATGAGAGGATGACTACCCAGCACTCAGCGGATTTACTGTAACACAAAAACACTTAACATCTTAAAAAGGCTGTTGCTTTGCTAATCCTGTGAATATCCCCTGCGATAATGATCATTCCAGACAGGTAAGCTGACCTGCTGGAACCCAATTAAAAGGCCTCAGGCGCTGGGCTAGCTGGGGAGAGAGAGAGAGCGAGAGAGAGAGAGAGAGGAGGGATGCTGAAAGAGGAGACTAACATGACAAGAATGGCAAGCCGACGAACTCTGAGGACTGTGAATAGCCATTGTTGAGGTAACAATATAGGCATGGTGCTTTTACACCTGCATTACTAGCTGTTTGGGGTTTTAGGCTGGGTTTCTGTACAGCACTTCGAGATATTAGCTGATGTAAGAAGGGCTATATAAAATAAAATTGATTGATTGATTGATTGATGGTAGCTCAGAGCGCCGCTGTTCAATCGTGTCTGCTGTGTAGAGGCTAGTTCTGCTCTCTCAGAAGGCTGGCAGGTTCTATTGTCCTGGACAGGGCACACTCTTCTTTCCATTCAACCAGTTTCTCAAAGACGGACAACTTGAACAGCCTTTCTTGACAGCAGCAACGCTTTTCTGTCTGTGGCGGTTAGTCTTGTAACTAAGTGGAGCGGTTGTAAAATGCCACGCAGTCACCAATTAGTGCCCAAGTATCCCAGGGAATGGTTTGGAAATGAGAACAGAGACATGACACAAGGTTGGTATACAGCATGTGTAAGAGATCACAGAGGACGCAAAGCACTTACATCATGTTCCTGCTAAATGGTTCATTTACAGGATGCAACTTAGAATTACGTCAATGCTGAGGTTTCATTTGATAAGAGAACTACAACTTTAGTATGAAACTCCAGAAAGAGCCACCTATCAAACCCATTATGAAACCCAAACAGCAGCACATCTGGGTCTTTGACCCAACCTCTGACTTGGGGTTAGACTTTCCGACACAGTACAACCCTGAGTCTAGGAGGACACCGTGGGATGGGAAAATATGTCATCATCCAGACACACAGTGATACACACGACAGATGCAGTGGGGCACAGCACCAGGATTTTATTCATTAGATTAGAGCAAAGTGTTTCAGTCAGTTTTCCTCATTTTGGTTCCCCATGTCTCTCTATCTAATTGTTTATCCAGAAGGCGACATCAGCTGTCAAGCTGTTCACCAACTGCCATGTCATTATCATCCAGATCCAGTACATTATCCTCCATATGTATGATCTGCCTAAAACATGGAAGCAATCATTCTTTTCTGATCATCGTCCAGAAGGTTCTCTCAAGAGACTGTTTCCTGCACTCGTTGACAACTGGTCTCCTCAAATAGATAGTTCACACATAAATCAAGGCTTGTGATGTGAGATGTTTTCATCAAAGACATCCCACGTCATCTCCTCTGATGTGTAAATCAGAGATAGAGCTGTATGCGTCATCAAATCTTCAGCAGACCTACAATTAATAGAGTTGATTGTCTCAAACGTAATTCTATAGAGACCTGCGGATCTCTCCTAATACATGTGACAGGATCTAGGGAACAGATGATGTGAAATGTGTCCTCAGTCAGCTTGACTTTAGACAACATTTGATGTATGAAAAAATGCTAAAAACATTTAATTTAGGACTATAACTATTTCTATAACGTGTTTGCCAGTGACGTATGATTGACTTCTCTGAAAGACACAGACTCGACGAACCGGTTAAGTTACCAGATGGCAGTCGCATGTCAGTGAAAAATGAACAGATATTGTACTATATGTAATGGATAAGACATTAGTCACTGGTATGTAAGTGATATGTATACCGTGGGGCCTGTCAGCCCTCTGCTGTATAGGAAATACAATGCACAGGCTGGAGGCTTGATTTCATATACACTGTTAAGTAATCTTATATTATACCACATTATGTAGGTCATTAGGATCACAGAGTTCAAGCTTTTTAGGTTAATCCTAGGCAATATTTAGGAGCGTGGTGAGCAGAGTTTAAAGTGGTATCAATCGCAGTATCCAAATAACAGAGATAGGACAGCATGCCGGTAAACAGACTTAAAATGTACATATTTTTATTGCCGCACGAACATGTCGGGTATGAGCCCTTCCTCAGTGTGCAAAGCAATGGCAATCAATGTCACATCAACAAGACCTCACAGGTGGGCATAATTATAACTTCACAGTCAGTATTGGCCCAATCAAGAGAGAACCCAGTAAATCAAGAGAGAACCCAGTAAATCAAGAGAGAACCCAGTAAATAATGTTGTTGTGACATTGATTGCCATTGCCTTGCATGCTGAAGAAGGGCTCATACCCGAAACGTTCGTGCAGCAATACAAATATGTTAATTTAAGTGTATTTACCTGAGTGCTGTCCTATCTCTGTTATTTGGATTATATACAGGAGGATCCAGCAACTGATTTAAGTTCATATAAAGGTGGAGTCGACCACGTTGTTTATCTATTCATCAATCTCAGCATCCCCATTCCCAAATTAGGAAAGACCAAGTGATAGAGAATCAATTTCACTCCAATAAGAACAGAACGGCAGGCAGGCTACCACTGATGCAGCTTCCATCAGTACCAGACGGCCATCACACACACACACACACGCAACAACAAACACAGAGCTCCACATAAAGGTGCATCATAGGGTGTTGTAAGTCAAGAGTGCCTATGTTCAGAAAGAGTGACTACATGAAATGTAGGACCAGTACCACTAGCTGGGATGCCAGCGGGGGGGTGTCTGCCCTCATTCTTCACCCTCTTTGAACCGTGCTGACAAAGAAGGAAATGACTGTATGCACCATTGAGCCAGAGGGACCACAGAGAGAGCCTGGCTGTAGGACAGTTGGCTGAGCAGAGAGAGGGGCAGAATTAGCCAGCATTGAGTGCCATGAGAAGAACAACTATATGACAAGGATCACAGCAGGTGATTAATAGATACAATAGTGCCATCAGAGTCCACAGATGTCAAAATGGCACATTGGAAAATACAAATCCTATTAAGGGAGTTGTTGCCGTTACAAACATCGGACTTTTACATGACATGAGTGATGTTTGAGATGCCTGCCACAAGAGGAGCACCATAGAGGTTCTATCTGATCTCTATGTGGACAACTGCATTTTGAGGATACCCAGACAAGGTGGTGTTGGGTGTTGGTAAATGTCATGGACATGGGGGGGTGAACATTCTGCCCCAGCCCCTAAACATCTCAACCCCTCCAACACCTTCAGCCCCAATCCCTTCAGCCCCATCTACTCGTCTCCAACCCCTCTAACACCCAACCCCTCTGGCCACTAACACCTCCAGATCGAACCAGATGTGAGATAATTTAGGGTCTGTCAAAGCAACCTGTGACTTCCCTGTGACTGTAGCTGCAGCTGATGTGTTGACACTGTAGCTTGGAGGGCTAAGGAGGGTAGGGGAGAGAGGGAGATCCATGGTGTACCCCCATGGAAAGAGAGAGGGAGATCCATGGTGTACCCCCATGGAAAGAGAGAGGGAGATCCATGGTGTACCCCCATGGAAAGAGAGAGGGAGATCCATGGTGTACCCCCATGGAAAGAGAGAGGGAAAGAGAGGAGGGTAAGGTTGGGGAGTAGTTAGTGTTTCCCTCTAGGCCAGCAGACTGGGGCTGATTCCAGGAGTAGGCTACAGCTTATCTTTCAACAGTTACCACCTCAACTCACACCACGGGATTAAATGCATACTGGATAATAATGCTGCTGGAATTAGATTACGAACTGATGAGCAGACAACAATAGAGATGTCTGGGGATTGGGAGTGAAACTATTTTTTACAACAGACAGATATCCACCCTCCTGCTGAGATGTACCACTTAGGCTACCTCAGTCTCCCAGTCCCTGTAATTTGTACTGGGAATATGGCAGTTTGCTGTAAACAAATCACTGGGGATGATACAGTGAGCTTGAGTACACCAACCTCACTGGGTTGCCAGGTTGTGTTGTGGTAATGTTTGCCTACACTGTACACTCCCCCTCATTGACTGTTTGTAGTATTTACCTTCCTACTCCCCCTCATTGGGTTGAGTTTGAGTACTCTGGGTTGCCAGATTGTGTTGTGGTATTTACACACTCCCCCGCATTGGGATGAGTGAAAGCCTGTGGCAGGCAGTTGCAACATAAGCACTGGTCCAACCAGGGAGGGTTAAGGCACGGTCACACAGGTAGCATTTGCCGGCCGAGAGCACTTAGCACCTCAGAGTGCCATCGGTAATTTGCAAACCGATTCTACATATAGAATTGCGCGCACAGTAAATGTCAGCAGTCAGACGGCCAACAGCGGGTTGTCCCTAAAACACACAGCGCCTAACAAACGGCAGACGAAAGGCAGATCAACATTCGGTGCAGTGTGTGTGGTCCCTTAGAGTTAAGGATTGCCTGTTGTTAACCTGTGGGAATTTGTGTGTGCCAGTCAAGTCCAATTCCAACCCAGAACCCACAGCCTAGAACAGACATTCCAATCAGGGCCTGGGAGCGAGCGCCCATCCAACACCGCTAATTCACTTAACACTGAGGCAGGGCACACAGCAGAACAATGCCCACCTCCAGCATTAGATTTTTCACCAACAATGCCTACAGCCAGCCAACCACAGAGAGATTTCACTAGAAAATATAGTGAGCCACTCAGAATTAGGGATCATCAACAACATGCCTAATAAAGCCCAGGACAGGACTAGGAACCCTGCCTCTACCCGAGTCTGCCTCCCTTCTGTGTATTTGGGTCTAAAGTGTTTCTGCTCTGAGTTTGGGGCGTGAAGTGTACAGCAAGAAACGTGTATCCTTAGAGCCCCCATTGAGGTTGAGACATCATTCATCATGAGACATGTTAGAAGCCATGTTGATCTGCCCTGAGGAGAGCTGCCCTGAGGAGAGGTGGCCTGATGAATGACGTAAATGTAAAATGTAAAGATGGCCTGATGAGAGGTGGCCTGAAGAGAGGTGGCCTGAGGGTGTGTTGTAGTGCTGCACTGGGGGAAGAATTTATCCCTGGTTAATTACAAGATTTGATATGGACATGGGGTGCTCCACCTCACCTGGATCGGGAGTTGGAGGTGTGCACGCACGTGTAACCCGAGTCGGGACAAGGCTAGCATTCTTCCCCATTCCCTAGTAGTCCTAATGACAAATGCCTGAGGGCTTCAATGTACCCTTTATCTTTCTGCCAGATCTGAGAACAAACTTCACTCAGACAAGATATCAATATGAAACTGTGTGCTCAAACTTAAAAGATTATTGAACAATGTAATTTAAATTAGGCAAAGTAGAAAATAAATATTGTATTGGCTTATCTCAATTCAATTCAAACTGGGGACTGTAGTGATTAGGCCATTTGCAAGCCAGGGCCAGGGAAAATAAGCACTGTTGTTGAAGCATAGAAATCACAAGCTTTGCATTACTCCCACAGAAAGTATTACGCAGGTAGCCATAAATCAAATATTTACAATTGAGTGGGTAAGACTGACAGTTAGGGTTTCTCAATTCCCCTAACAGAGTACTGAATATTCTCAAACTATACGATAGTTCCTCACTAAAAACTGTCCATACACAGCAGTTTGTCACTCAGAGCATCCCACACCACTGCTAATAAAGATGTGTTACTGTTAAGCCACTCCCACCACTGACTTCCGCAAATTGCACCAAATTGAGCCTCCGCCCAATTTAACAACCACCCATCCAATAAACACAGGGCTTGTAAATGACTGTACAAACTGTTGCTATACAGTACTTCCAGTCAGCTGTTCTCAGTATACGTTTTTAACTGGACTCTCTGGATATTAAACCCCATCGCAAACTAGCAATTCCAATGAAAATGAGCTCCCTCTCCTTCTCTTCTATCAGCTTCCATCTGAGACAGACGAGTTGTTAAGCTAACGCTAGTCAAGTGTCCACTGAACCACAGGCCAGGGTACTTAACACGTAACACTTATTCACAAGTACCCAGAACATGAAACCAGAACTTAATTTCCTCGCAAACAATTCATAAACAATGCAAATGGTGTTAATGATCAGAATGGTATGGAGTTGGGGCTTTTTTTATTACTGTTGAATTCTACTGTATTTACAGGAGATAATCCACTGAAGGCCTCTGAGCCCAATTCAAAAATAATTCCATGGTACTAACTTCTGCTTGGTGAGTGACACTAAGACAGTATAAAAGTGCTCTAATAGACATGCCCAATCATATCCAAGCTAATAATATTTCAGTCCACAATCAGTTTGCACCGTTTAGTAAATCAGGAGGTGATTATTTTTGCCTTATTAAAATGGCTCCACTGGACTGCTGCCAAAACCACTAAGGCTCAGGCTAGATAGCCTGATGACTCACCAGGATTGGGGAGTAACTGATTACATGTAATCCGTTACATGTGATCTGATTACAAAAGAACTGTAAATCGGTTGTTACCAGCAAAAATATTGTAATCAGATGAAAGGTACTTTTGAAAAACTAGATGAGTACTTGGATTACTTTTCGATTTAGAAAGGATGTGTGCGAGAAAAAAAAATGTGATACCTTTTTTCAATGACATTCAATTCAGCATTGAAAAAAGGCGCAAGTTTAAGTTTGTTCCACCTGAGCGAGTCTGACCAAAAGTACAAAAGCAATCCAAAAGTAACTGAAAGGAATCAGATTACGTTACTGAGTTTGGGTAATCCAAAAGTTACATTACAGATTACAATTTTGGACAGGAAACTAGTAACTAACAAATTATATTTAGAAAGTAACTTACCCAACCCTGCTACTCACAATAAATTATTCCGCTGCTCTGTCATTCGCTACATACTTTAATCTGAGACTGCAATCATTGAAGTTGTTTGTGGAGTTGAGTGACACGAGGGGTTGTACAAAACAAAGTGATCAGCGATTGGATTGTCTCTAACCAATCAGAGTATCAAAGCCAATGACGAATTTTCAAACTGCCGTGCGTTCTTACTCTGGCCCAAACCATCGGTTTCTGGACCAATCAGACGGCCCCGAATGTGTTCGCATTCGGTGAAGGGTTGGGTAGGTACTCCGATCCAGACTCATTATGGAGAAGAAACTAATGTCCGTTGGCATTTGGCCAGAGCAAGGAGTCTGGGTAGCCAGGCAACAGGCTAGTATCAGACGAGCCAACCAGCTAGCGAGCTAGCTCCTCATACCACACGGAGACCAGGGTCATGTTCATTATGGCACAATGTAGCAGGCTCTGTCGTAGCCGGCTGCGACCGGGAGACCCATGGGGCGGCGCACAATTGGGCCAGCGTCGTCCAGGGTAGGGGAGGGAATGGCCGGCAGGGATGTACCTCAGTTGGTAGAGCATGGCGTTTGCAACGCCAGGGTTGTGGGTTCGATTCCCACAGGGGGCCAGTATGAAAAATTAAAAAAGAATGTATGCACTCACTAACTGTAAGTCGCTCTGGATAAGAGCGTCTGCTAAAATGACTAAAATGTAAAAAATGTAGCAAAACGTTTTGCAACGGGAAACGAAAACAAGGGTTAAGGTAGTCCCCTCCCTGTTTCAGTTGAGTTTCTCACGCCAGGGCAGCGTGCTACCTGCCCCTCAGTAGGTGTTGGATGGTCTGGCCTCTCTCCAAGGTCTCCTTCTCATCACTCTGCTGGATAGATATCAGCCACTGCCTCCTTACCCTCTGAACTGGTTGGTTCATCCGATGTTGAGGAGGCAGTCTAATGTTAGCCGTTGTAACCATTTAGTTGCATTAGCCGAGCTGAGCTCTCCCCCTAGCATGCAGCGACATATAAAAGGCTATCTTCAGCCATTTGAATAACGTTGGCCTGTCCACATGTAATAGAATCCAGATGCCTCCCTGCCACATGACGCTGCTACAAACCCTTTTTTAGCCAGAGAGGAGACTACAAGTGCAGAGATAGTGGGTTTAAAGTAAAAGGCTCTCTCCAGTCTCACTTAGCCTCTTTCTGTCTCAGTCACTGTTCCCATTTTGAAATCTGGAAGGGAGGACTGGCCGCACTCCCACTTTGTCTCCCCTCCACTAATAAACAAAGAATGGATTCCCTTATATAGGTATATTTAGTACACACAGGCAGGCAGCAGGCGACATCAGAAAATGCTCATACGGCATACTGTCAGAAAGATAACACTGTTCCCAAATGGCACTATTCCCTATATATAGTAAAACATTTTGTTTACAAGCAAACGTCACGTTCGAGTGATGTGCACGCATCCTCGCACCAAAAAGCTCTGTAGCAGGATAGCTAACGCTGATGTTGGGACCTTGCAAACTTAACAGTTTGTGAGTGATGAAAATGAAAACACACAAGGCTGATGGCTACAGCTAATTAGCTATGTTCAACAAGTATATTATTCTTCTGGCTTCATCTAGCTCTGTTGTTGCATAGTGCAGTCACAGTGTCAGATTGGTGATGTTTGAAAGGACTTAAAAAGCAAAGCAGCACTAAACATTTCAACACAATGTGTAAAATGGGGCCATTAAGAAAAGTTTGTCTTTGAACATCATGATGCAGAAGCCTGAAGGCACTGTAGGGCCTAGTCATTAGAGCCAAGCAGAAATAATGTATTAGTTTCAGTCGCAAGACAAGATCAAAATGCAACAAAAGCAATTAGGCAAAGTAGCTTAGTGGTTAAGAGCGTTGTGCCAGTAACCGAAAGGTCGCTGGTTCTAATCCCCGAGCCGACTAGGTGAAAAATCTGTCGATGTGCCCTTGAGCAAGGCACTTAACCCTAATTGCTCCTGTAAGTCGCTCTGGATAAGAGCGTCTGCTAAATGACTAAAATGTAAATGTAGAAGGTCCTTCAATTTCTGACTAGATTAGAAAACATTGGTCAAAATGAATAGATATCTTGCCCCACCAAACTCATACCATTGGTAGGTTTATCAAAGTTTTTATAATTATTTTCTATGATGCTACGCAGTCCTCTTTGAAAAGGAAATTCCATTGTAAAAAGACACCACCATGAAAATGTGCCAATACTATTCCCAGGACAGGAAAAGGTAACAGTAATACATGTTAACTGTATGTTGTCAGGGCTGTATACACTTCAAGCAAACATTGACACGTGTCTGCAAAGTGCAAATTCCTGCACCATAGGATGAATACACCATCTACTCAGTGACAGTCAAAGGAAATTACCAACTATATAACTGGCCCCTGACGGCTCCACATATAGCTTAGAATACATTTGCATTAGGGGCGGGTGAATGGGTGCACGTCAGTCTATAAGAAATGGAAAGAACAGCACTTTCAGAAAGTCACACCCCTTTACTTCTTCTACATTTTGCTGTGTTACAAAGTGGGATTAAAATGGATGTCATTTTTTGTCAACGATCTACACAAAATACTCTGTCAAAGTGGAATAACTATTATTTATTTATTTATTATTATCGAATATATCTTCATTAAATAAACATTCAATCCATGTTAGAATCACCTTTGGCAGCGATTACAGCTGTGAGTCTTTCTGGGTAAATCTAAGAGATTTGCACACCTGGATTGTACAATATTTGCACATTATTTTTACAATTATTTAAACTCTGGCAAGTTGGTTGTTGATAATTGCTAGACAGCCATTTTCAAGTCTTGCCATAGATTTTCAAGCCGATTTAAGTCAAAACTGTAACTACAGTAGGCCACTCAGGAACATTCAATGTCGTCTTGGTAATCAACTCCAGTGTATATTTGGCCTTATGTTTTAGGTTATTGTCCTGCTGAAAGGTGAATTTGTCTCCTAGTGTCTGTTGGAAAGCAGAATGAACCAGGATTTTTGCCTGTGCTTAACTCTATTCCGTTTCTTTTTATCCTAAAAAACTCACTAGTCCTTGTCGATGACAAGCATACCCATAACATGATGAAGCCAACACCATGCTTGAAAATATGAAGAGTGGTACTCAGTGATGTGTTGTGTTTGCCCCAAACATAACGCTTTGCATTCAAGACATAAAGTTCATTTCTTTGACACATTTTTTGCAGTTTTACTTTAGTGCCTTATTGCAAAAAGCATGCAGGTTTTGGAATATTTGTATTCTGTACAGGCTTCCTTCCTTTCACTCTGTCAATAAGGTTAGTATTGTGGAGTAACTAAATGTTGATTCATCCTCCGTTTTTTCCTATCACAGCCATTCAACTCTGTAACTGTTTTAAAGTGACCATTGGCCTCATGGTGAAATCCCTGAGCGGTTTCCTTCCTCTCCGGCAACTGAGTTTGGAAGGACGCCTGTACCTTTGTAGTGACTGGGTGTATTGATACACCATCCAAAGTGTAATTAATAACTTCAGCATGCTCAAAGGGATATTGTATGAAAAATGTATGCACTCACTAACTGTAAGTCGCTCTGGATAAGAGCGTCTGCTAAATGACTAAAATGTAAATTTAATATTCAATGTCTACTTTTTTTTTTAAACCTATCTACCCAATAAGTGCCCTTCTTTGCGAGGCATTGGACAACCTGCCTGGTCTTTGTGGTTGAATCTGTGTTTGAAATTAACGGCTTGACTGAGGGACCTTACAGATAATTGCATGTGTGGGGTACAGAGATTAGGTAGTCATTCAAAGATCATGTTAAACACTATTATTGCAGTGAGTGAGTCCATGCAACTTATGTGACTTGTTAAGCAAGTCTAAATGTAATCCATTTTAAATTCAGGCTGTAACACAATTTGGGAAAAAATCAAGGGGTGTGAATACTTTATGAAGGCACTGTACAAACCTTCAACATAATAGGGACTATTTATCAGACACACAGGGTTAGGCTAAGTAACCTCCGGTTGTGATTCAACAAACTAAGTCATCTCAAATGAGAGGATCAGTTTGAGCAGAACAAGATGCAGAATCTCTAATTAGATGAGGATTTATTTGGGAGAATCAGTGATTCTGCGTAGTCCAATGTACGTCGTCAATCTCAAACACACACATACTGTCCTCTGTCTCTAGCCTCTCAGGATGAGTAACCAACCTGTGGAGTGGGTGGAACAACTTGAAACCATGACCCTCCCTCAACTACCAAGGCAGGCAGGAAGGCTAGCTGGTAAACATTTGCAGCGAGAAGAGAATCTATCCTTATAGGAAAACCAAAAATAGAAGCCCTTGCCTGAAGCCAGGCTAGGGAAGAGGCAGAGCAGAGGGGTGGGTTCCGGTTCCAAAAGCCACATGATCTCAACAATATAACCAGGGCCAGAAACACTTTCTGGGGTATTCCAACCAGGAATGCTATTTTAAGCATGGTTACCACCCCAATGGCATCAGAACAGAAATACATTTCTGATGAGTGATATGAATGGTAGAATTGTGTGTCAACAAATAACACACAATCATTAGAAGTCAATTTGTTTATGAGTTTATGAGCATTTGGGGATAAACAAGGTGACTTACCAATAATTGGTTTGAACAACCAACTGTTGACGGAATGTCCAATGTGTATCAAAGCTAGTAGCAATATCAGAATGAAAGCATACCCAAAAGCGCTTCAACCCAGCTTCAACAAAGAGAATCAGGTGCTCGACGAAAAGTATTATTTACCCCACGACACTTCAACAGGTGACTATCCAGGAAAATAAAGAAATATAAATCAATATTATTTCGGGCTATAAGACTATTCTACTCAGAACAACCAGGTTTGACTTTCTCTCATGAAAAAGTAAAATTTAAAAAATTATGCAAACTGACAGTGGAGCTACTTTTTTCAGTCTTGCCGATCACAACAACTCTACCGGACAAAGTTTGAAGCTTGTCCACTCAGATTGAGTAGCCTTTATCCAAAGGGCTCGCTAAACTGAAATCGATTGCTGGATTGCTCCCGGGGCTAAATAAGGTCAAAAGGATCAATGTGAAACAGGCAG
Source organism: Coregonus clupeaformis (assembly GCF_020615455.1). Taxonomy (NCBI): domain Eukaryota; kingdom Metazoa; phylum Chordata; class Actinopteri; order Salmoniformes; family Salmonidae; genus Coregonus; species Coregonus clupeaformis. The sequence goes on from NC_059206.1 coordinate 19,115,915, forward strand.
ACTACAAAAAGTGTGTCAGGCAGTGACATGGCTAATCATTGTAGCCTCTGAGCTCATAGCAGTGTGACACTATCATGGCTGCGTTTACACAGGCAGCCCAATTCTGATCTTTTGCCCAATTCTTAGCAAAAGATCAGATCTGATTGGTCAAAAGACCAATTACTGGCAAAATATTAAGAATAGGCCTGCCTGTGTAAATACAGCCTAAGTAGTGAGGTTTTACACACCATAGCCAAGTAGCCACGGGATCAGACATTGCAATGCTGTGGTCATTTACCGTTAGCAGACACCTGAACACGACAGCCAAGAAATTGCAATGTGGTGATTGAATATGTGTTTTTACACACCTTAACCAAGTAGCCACATGGTTGGACATTGCAATACTGTGGTCATTTACTGTTAGCAGACTACACGGTGTGTCAGGTGTCAGGTTATGACATGGCTAATCATCAACGACTATGAGCTAATAGCCTATGTGTGGTTTTAAATATGATAGCCAAGTAGCCACGCAGTCATTGCAATCCAATGCTGTGGTCATTTACTGTTAGCAGACACCTGATTATTACAGATCAGACATTTCTGTCCCGGTGACTAGGAGGCATGATCCCCGGCCCCCGAGGAGCCTGGTGACCATGCCAACCGTGGAACTCTGCCAATACCAAGATCCAGCGATAGCAGAGGCTCTCATCTGCAACCTCAAACAGATTTCTGAGCAGATCTGCTTTCAGCTGCGGTGATACAGTATGACAGTTAGTTCCCCTAGCCCTGGTCTGGGCCAAACCGCTAACATTAAGGAGGGGGTGTTCAGTGGTTGTCCCCCAAACAGCACCCTATCCCCTAAATAGTGCATTACTTTTGACCAGGGCTCTTCAGGGAATAGGGTGCCATTTGGCCCAAAGGCCAGTAAAGTGCACCCTCTTAAGGATACCTAATAATGTGTAATGGGAAAGTATGATATCCTGTGTCCGATTTTGCCATCTAAACATGTTCAGTACAAGCTGGAGTTCCGTGGTGTGGTGTTCTCACTTCACAGGCTCTGTCCCTCATTAAATAAAAACAAACAAAAATTAAACGTGTGTTGTTAAATTACATTTTTATAATGTCAGTTGTTAGAACCCCCAATTGCTTTCAATTATGGAATGAAGTTACTTTGACATTTGTTTTCTAATGGTAGTGGATCACTGTAGGAGGAAAGGACAAAGTCAATACAAACTAATTAAATATAAAATTATTTCAATTAATCAGTGAGAAAAGCCAAACCACATCCAAGGTAATTAAAGCAATACAGTGAACAGTGTAAGTGGATAATTAGCTGATTCTAGCACAGAAGCTAATGTAACAGGTTGCCAACAGTTCCTAGAAGATACTACAGTAGTTAGAGACATTGAACGGGATCTTAAGCACTTACAAATTTGTAACATATTGTGCAAATTGGAATTACATCTTTTTTTTGCATGACGTAACAACATATTACACTAAATGGATGACATTGTACACCATTTTCGGGGACTCGTTTTGGCTCGTGATCGCTATTTTTAAAACTACTGACTGAAATTATACAAAACCTTTATAAAACACATCTTTAAGCACCAGTAAAATCCAGAACCAGTCATAATTCAAGTCATTTTGGTCTAGCGGAAGAGGAACAGCTACACGATCTAATATATGAGGAGCGGTTGCTGACTTAGTAACACTAATCTCATTAGGCTACGGGCCTACCTTTGGGGTGCTGCATGGGTCCGGATATGAATCTGTAACTTTGCTTTTTGCAAAGCTTCAGACTTTAATTTTCACAAAGACACCATAGGCTACAGCCAAATGAAAGATCTTATCAAAACAGAGCCCATATTTAAAACATAATTCTCACAAATATTCCTTGCTGTTAGAACTAATGCACCTTGTCCTGTCAGTTTACTGGCTAAAGATGAAGGGCCATTGTCTCACATTACATAACAGTGAGGACCCTGCATGGCAAACACTGCAGACCAGAGAAGCTGTATTCAAGAGGCAATTACAAAGGAATAGCATCACTGAATCATCTTTAAAAGGTACAGTCTTGGATCGGTTCAATGGCCATTTCAATTCTATTTAGTCCTACTTATTGATTGCATTTAGAACTCCATCTATGAATTTGAGAGGGGTTACATTTCCGCAGCCCCATCCCTCAGCTGTATACCAAAACAGTTGTTCTCTCGAATCTCAGAATGTAGCTTTAAGCCTGGCATCTCTTTTCAATTATAGGACTTCTTGCATCAGAACTGCTAAGAATGATCAGCCCTCACCACAAGCATGGCCTACCCTTGTGTAATGTACAGTATTAAAACAAAACAATTTACAAAAGGCCAACCAAGTAAAAATAGCTTTGAGACGTGCCTGGCAAGCAGCCATATTTGATTTGAAATGCAAATAGGAAGGCCTTCACATTACAACTCAAATGCATGGAGGCAGATGAGTGGAAGTGGAAGACACACAGTATGGGAAATATTAACTGGAATATGAATACCCAATTTCAACCTCCAACCGTTTGGATCCTGTGCATGTCAGAGGTGTAGTATTCTATCAGTTGCTGTTGGCAGGACCGTAGTCCAGCGAGCTGCGGCTGTGAGCCTGTGATACTTGAATGCCGTGTGTTGCCTGTTGCTAATTATAACTGAACATATGAGAATGTGACAGGGTGGGAGAGCACAGGAGTGCACCCACTGAGCCGTTGGTTTGGGTCACACGCTCTTAACTGTCTGGGTCCAAACTAAGGCGGAGTCCCAGTTCTCTACACTTCTCCCAAAGTGTGCCCTTGCACACTTTCTCAGATGAATTTTACAATGTTGGAAATTGCCTTCAGCCAACGATTACACCAATTCCATGCTTTTTTAATCTATAAACAGGGAATGTGCAAGTGTACACTTCCGGAAAAGGGTGGAGAATCAGTTCGTAGCCTAACTATGGGTTAAGCACAGGCAGGCACAGAAAAGCCCTGGACTTCTAAGTTCAAAAGGAATCCTGACGCAGTATTGGAATCTCGTGAATTGGCTCTTATGTTTAAGGTTACACATAGCTGGGCTGGGTCACACAGAGGTGTGAAATTCAGAGATATTGTTGTTAATGTGCACGAAGACAGCCCTGGGGCTGCATTCCAGACAGTGGCTGCTACTATGGACTGCATTCATATAGCAGCCTACCTTTTATGATCACAGCTAAAATGGTTCTTAAGAGCACAATATCGAAGTTAACTCACCTTTATACCCAAGGGTGTTACCTACTGGGTAATGCACAACGCATTTATCAAAAGACAGGTTACAACTCAAGTGATCAAATTAAATTATGTAGTCAAATAAAATCAATATGAGACTAAGGACACACAGTAGTTATCGTTGAGAATAGTTCTCTGCCCCAACCACTTCCTCCGCTCTGCAGTCTGCACACATCAACCAAGCCCACAGAGAGCTACTTCTCTTCCCCTGCACCTCCCACTGCATCTCACCTCCCTCCCAGTAGGCCTGTGTCCCACCTCTCCCCCCAGAATGGAGGCACCTGACTGGAGGCACCCCTCCACTCCCCTGGTCCTCCAGACCACCAAGTTTACATTGCACATCCTGCTGTCATTATGCTGCCTGTCGACAGAGTCTGGTTGCATCCCAAATAGCACTCTATTCCCTACAAAGCTCCCTATTGCCCCTCATCAAGAGTAGTGCACTATATAAGGAATAGGGTGCTATTTGGGATGTAGCGCCGCCTCCAGCCCTGCTCATTACTTCCTCTCCCTGGGTTGTGATGACAGGCAGCAGAGGCCACTCTGAACACAACACAGGCCGGATCAATAAATTAGCCCTAACACTCGTGATGAACTCCTCCACAACCGGATGCTATTGGCCTTAGAGGTCTTTATAAGCCATAAACACATTGGCCTGTGGCTGTGAAAGGCTCTTATTATCGCCTATAGTTTTTTCCTTTGGGAATGCTGGAGGAGTGGCACTATCAGGTTTAGTATGTAAAATAAAGCACAATGCATGAACCAGTGTTCAGCACCATGTGGGAAATGACATGGATGCCAATCAAACTGACATACTGTAGCCTACAATCATAACAGCAGAATATGCTTTAAAGCTTACAATCATATTGCCATTAACGCCGTAGAACAGACCCACATACAAAGTGTCAAGCATCCCATCACACTATCACATGGATTCATGTTAAACTACTGCTGCTAATGTGATGTATTCATTGTTCATACTAAACAACGTAAATATAAATACTGCATTCACGACTCCATTCATGGAAAATAGGGCAGCTTTACAGTCTATAGAGTCAAACAGCAGTTTCATAAAGGGTTTGATTGCTATTCTAAATACTGCCTCTTCATGCCACTCATCTCAGTGCTGGTAATTGGACAAACAGGCCCATTGAAACAGTAAGCATATTTGTCAATCACTGCTGCTTTGACATAATGTAGCTCACACTGCTAATAATGTAATGGATGAATACACCCATTTAAAAAGGTCAGAGCAGTTGCTAATACAAGGGGGAAAAGACTTTTGATTGATGTTTCGTGAATGTCAGATTTGCATAAGCATGAAAATGATAGAAGTTATTGCTGGTGATGACTGACCTGCAGTGCATACTAAGCATCAATAGGAACGGTTAAATGGTTATTATGGAGTGCTCTTACAACTTGCACAGCAATATTCCAACAATTTCATTCTAAATGCACATTTTAGGAATATTTTACAAATGGTTGAGTGGAAAATTAACCAGGGTTGCGTTCAGTAAGACAGAACGATGTGCAACGCTGAATTCAACTGCAACGGTACTGTACTAAACGACCAGTTGAAAAATGTGATTATAGTGCAGTACAAGTTGTGATTTCAGATGGTCACACCCATATTGATCAGGGCACACCTCGCCACACCTACCAAATGGGAGCAAACATTCCTCAGACTGTTGATGAACAGTACGCAATGTTTTGGGGTAACGTGTCGTTCTGTACAAACCTTCATGCAACCTAGCAAACGTTGACGCAAAGTGAACGCTCCCCATGTGTATTCAAATACTTCATTGCTTTTCTATGATAGCATGGAAGACCAATCCAATGGGAAAAGCCATGCAGCCCCTCCATGGACTTCAACATTTACATTACATTTTAGTCATTTAGCAGACGCTCTTATCCAGAGCGACTTACAGTTAGTGAATACATTTTTATTTTATTTTTTCATACTGGCCCCCCGTGGGAATCTAACCCACAACCCTGGCATTGCAAATGCCATGCTCTACCAACTGAGCTACATCCCTGCCGGCCATTCCCTCCCCTACCCTGGACGACGCTGGGCCAATTTTTGCGCCGCCCCATGGGTCAACAACTAGACCAGGGCCCGGTTTCCCAAAAGCATCTTATGGCTAAGTTATTCATTAGAACCACTGAGCTCAATGGTTCTAACAATGAACTTAGCCTTAAGATGCTTTTGGGAGCTGTTAAATTCCGGTCCTTGAGAGCCAAACACTACTTGTTTTTTATTCTACCTGGTAGTTAATTCCACTCTCCTGGTGTCCTAGGTCTAAATCAGTATTATATTAGAAGGAGAGGATGAAAAACAGAAGTGTTTTGGCCCTACAGGACTGACATTAAACAGCCCTGAACTAGATGAAGAGAAGGGAGGGTGCCAACCCCATGTAGCCTGACATTACCTTACCCTGGCAGATCAATGACTCATATCAAAGACATAACAAACCAATCCCAGTATGGTAGTTGTCCCAACAGAGCTATCAGTCTTCTCTGAGACATTACATACCCAGAACAGCTTTACTAGATTTGTCTTTTTACTGACACACCAAGGACTAAGCTAGGGAGTCTTCTGAACGATTTACTTCTTGCCCATAAAACTGAAACCAAAAAAGCTACCTTGCACAGCAAACATTTCAAGCATCCCCCTTTTTCTGCCTCTCATAACAGTGTCAACCTTCTGCTTACCAGCTGAAACCATCCAGTCTACCTCTAGCCATACTCCAAGTGTGAAGTCCACTTATAGGCTAAAACACAGCAAGTTTGCCCGGCTTTACTAGTGGTCCTTAACTATTACAATAAAATAAGGATGTATCAATATATCAACATTTGAATAATCATTCACCACATGAAAAAAAATATTTAACATTATTTTGTATTATTTTGTTGAATCGTACGATATACCAAGCAATGGTAAGCTATACCGTTCAATATTAATGGTACATTGATGGTATTCTGCCTTTAATAGGCCCCGTGTAACTCAGTTGGTAGAGCATGGCGCTTGCAACGCCAGGGTTGTGGGTTCGTTTCCCACGGGGGGCCAGTATGAAAAAAAAGTATGAAAATGTATGCACTCTAACTGTAAGTCGCTCTGGATAAGAGCGTCTGCTAAATGACTAAAATGTAAAGGTAAATGTACACGATCACAGTTGTAACGTTCCATCAATGCAAGCCAAGGGGTGTGGCACTACCATGCGCTGCAATAAGGCACACAGCATCGTTAAAGTAAATAGAGTAATTCGTGGAATTCCACGGCCAACAACTTCCATATTCCTGGTTACAATGTTGCCGTTCTTATGATGAGTGACACATTGATATATTGTAGCGAGCAGCACCCACGCACATGCAAAACTCACGGACGTGGAGAACTGCTGCTGAAATACTGGACGAGTGTGGTTGGATTTAAAATAATTCGACTGCTTATTCGGCCAGAATGAGTGCCTCTGATATGGGGAAACACAGCTTGGCACACTCTGTTGTGTTTCATATAAACATAGATACTTCAATAGTGTATCATGTATGAATGGAGATAATGCAAAGTTTTAAAAGGTGTCTAGTCTAGTGGTACTGACTTTGATGGTAGCGGCTATCAGGTTATAATATGGCGGCTTCAAATCTCACTCCTCCATGCAGTTACAATTGAATTGCCATAATCTCTACACATGCACAGCCTACATTTCTAACAAGAATGTAGGCTATTTGTTACATTGGATGAACTCAGTAATGTTGATTAAGTTTTACAAACGTGGTGTTATTATAACGACCTCAATCGGCAATCTCATTTCACATACAGAGCGACCCCAAAACACACATGGACTCCGACTCCTGCTTCTCTTCTTACCAAATGCAATATGTGGTCACTTAGCCGAAAATTTTAAATTGTGTGTAAACGACTTAATTTCCTGTTGTAGTTTGAAAATGCAATGAGGTTCATGTTAAATTCCTCAACAGGCAACATCCTCTGCAGCCTAATCTCACACCATGAAATGTGATTTTGACCATTAATTCCGAAAAGTAGTGGACACGTTCACGAATTGAAATAAGAAACTGCATGCACAACAGTTGAGTTTACATCCGAGGAAAAACTATGCATTAAGGATAACTCTGAAACAAGACATATAATCCCATTGATTCGAGAGTCAAGCAAGGTTTCTACATCGCCTTGCTCACTATTTCGCAACGCACTCCAATCAAATCCCTAATTAAACCAAGCATGGACAGAGAGAATGTCTCATTTCGACGTCTATTCAAGCAGCGGACTGGACACACATTATAATCCGGCAGAAAATGCTATCCTACCTGCGAATCTTCTACTGTTTCATTGCATGCAGTTAGCCCTTCAGATGCACATATAGCCAGCAGTCCTGCTCTATGGAGTAAAAAAATCCTCCTCGCTGAGGAAATATCCAAGTGGCCAAATAGTGAACAGTAGTGGTGGTTGGTGTAGCAGGGAGGGGGAAGGTACAGGGGGAGGAGGTAGCGGGGCGTAAGGGATAGCGCTGGGAACGCGGAAAACGTCATAAAAGAGGGACCTTCCGGGCTTTGTAGTCACTTCTGCCCGTAGCTGTGTTCCATTTAGTCAAAACAGCTTTGAAGTCCATTAAGGGATATGAGCTGAGAGAGACCTCGCCATTGTACCACAAGCAGGGGCATAGTAGTGAAACATAATAAATGAAGACCAGGGCCCGGTTTCCAATAGCGATGGAATTTAAGCTTACGAGTGTTTTAACGATGCATCTTTCCGACAACGGCCGAAGATGTAACATGCGTTTCCCAAAACACCACACAGAGGGATAACTGTCGCTAAGTGAGTCGTTGGAGCATGTGTCGATAATGATAGGATCGAAAGAAGGGGAGCGCTGCTCTCGGATCAGCTTCCTACATTCAAATATTTCCTTAACATTGCAATTATTTCACAATACTGACGACGGATCAACTCCAAGAGAGATATTACCACCTACGGCTGCAAATATTGAGGCGGCGTATTCTAACGCTTACAACAAAAAAATACGAAATCAACGATTTGGCACATCATTGCGCACGTTAGGCTACACATCATGAAATATATTGAGACAAATTACAGACAGTAGCCTACAAGTATCCAAATATAACTCAATTGACTGAACATGAAATGTGTTTCAATATGATTGAAATAGGATTAGCCTACTGTTTACATTATAATGCAGTCATCTCGATTTTCATTTGAAGCATCGTTTTATACGTCGCTTGATTTTTATCAATTGCAAAGACATTGGCAACTTTGTATTTGTATTTAACTTTGTTCTGAAGTTATCAGCGGAGAGATAGGAATAATGTTTGCAGATATCTTCTGTGTATAAAGTGACGGGATAGGGCAAAAAAGCATCTCGACGCACTTAGCTGTTCTACGAGTGGTCAGGCGTTAGTTTACAAGCGTTTTCAAGTGCAACGTTAATAACGATGGTTTTGGGTAATGACTATAATGACTATAATTTGCTGGAATGCTTTGGTATTCAAATAGTCTATGTCATTTGATATCATCTGGGTTGGGTGACCATTAATTGAAATTAGGCTATATAACCAGAGAGGTTTGTACATTTTTATTTCATGTTTATTTTATGAATTTAGTTCATGTTTTGTATTGACTGAAATGTAAATTCATAAAATAAACATGACATAAAAATGTAAGCATTTGCCTATACCAATCCTGGCAATAGGTCCAGTCAGCATGCCAATTTCTCCCTCAACACTTGCACATTTTAGAGTGGCCTTTTATTGTCCCCAGCACAAGGTGCACCTGTGTAATGATCACATCAGCTCATGAAACATGGGACCAACACATTATATGTTGCGTTTATATTTATACTCCTAAACAGCTAAATAATCTCACTCAGTCTGGATGTGTACAGCGCAATGATGTCTACCGGTATATCTCAATAAGTGAGAAAATATAGAGGAACATTTAGATAATAGCAGGGTATTAAGAAAAGGAAAACAATTTCCTTTGAAACCAGATCTCACAAAGATATTTATTTTCACTCTGACACATTTTCATGTTCAAACATGTTGCTTCCTCTAAAACAAGTAACCGCAGGCATCAATGGGGTAAACTTCAAGGCTAGGGCCTGAATCCAACTTGACTGTAGATTAATGGAAATTGCTACATATGGGTTTTTTAATGCGGTGCTTCTGTATTACACACAAAAAAAGCGGAAACAGAGTGAAGACCGCTTTCCAAAATGTAACATGCTAATGTAGGTCTACCTGTGGTTATTGATAAGAGATTAGCACTGCTGTCTCAGTGGCTCCCTACCAGATACATGAAAGGTTATATGAGTTAATCGTTCTTTTAAGGAAATTATTTTCATTTCGGGAAGGAAAAGTAACTTCGGTATTCCATACTTGTTCTAAATGTTTTTTTAGATTCTTTAACCTATGTTTTACCAAAACAAGTTAGCATGGCTGAGTTAAATTCCATAAATGAAGGGCTTGCCGCATGTGGGTGAGTATTAAAATAAGGCTATATTTGTCCATAGCCCTTCTCTGGTTATATGTATGACTGCTGTATGACATGTAAAATAAAGTAAATACTGACACCTCGTGGTTACACATGAGAAGTGCAAACATGTGTGGCACACCTGCTGCTTGTAAGAGGGCATGATTTTAGTACATTCCCAAAGACACTTCCTCTTTGGAAAGACATGCTGTAACCATCTGGGTTAAAAAGAGAAGTCAGATCATAGTTCCAGTCTCAAACATGATATGGCAGCTAAAAAGGTCAAAGGACTCAGTCTCACACAGATGGTTTGGGCTATCATGGATGCAATCGTTTTACTGAACAAATTAATCAAACATTAAGGTCTCTCTGAGACCAAGTCAATTCTGCTTTGGTAATATCCTAATACTTGGCAGACCCGCTAGTAGGGCAACCCCTCTTCCTCCTCCTCCTCTTCGGATGCTTTGGGCTCAGGCTTCCTGATGGCCGACTCCATCCCAGGCAGACTTGTCCTCCTCCGGGCTGCCGTCTCAATCTTCTGCACCAGCTCCACGTCCCAGGGGTGGGTGACGAAGCTGAGCACCTCCCCATCCTCCACGCTCCCTGCACGGCCCACCCGCCCCGCCCGGTGGATGTAGTCCGTGTGGGATTCTGGGAAGTCGTAGTTGACCACCAGACGGACCTTCTGGGTGTCCAATCCTCGGGAAGCGATGTCGGTACAGATCAGCACGTCCACCTATAGGGATGGAATGTGAAACGTCGCCTATAACGTGTATGTTGTTAATGACGTGTTATTTTTACTGGGTGTCTTTTTAAAGTGTTTCTTTATTGTGTGACATGGAGCTTGTCACACAATGTGGACATAGATATTGTCACATGGAGTTTGATAAGCAATTTGCAACTGCGCAAGCAGACAAAGTATAATCTCGTCTCCTCTCACCTGTCCCTTCTGGAAGGAGTGGAAGATTCCGGCCCGGAGGGAGGCAGGCATCTCCCCCTGCAGTCGGACATGTCTCAGCCCCATGTCCTCCAGGGAGTAGCCCAGCCAGTTGACTGTAGGAGCCCGGTTACAGAACACCAACACCCCAGCCTTGTCCTGCTCTGCTGTCTTCAGGGCTTGGTGAAGCTCCAGAAGCTTGTCAGCTCCCCTCACCTTAATATTGAATAATATAGATTTGTTATATATAGTATACTATAAATTATATTCTATCAATTATACTAACTCATTTAATACTATATAATTTACTAATGTAATTTACAGTATTCTGTCAAATTTTTTTTTTTTAATCAAGTTAAATCACAGGATTTGCTGTGATGAATCTCGATTAATCGAAAATTCAGAAATTCAGCTGTAAATTTTTTTAATACAAAAAGCATTACAGAATATTGACGTCTTCATTTTGTCCAAAGTAACGCTAAGCAAAATCTGACAAATTGATGAAGAACTCTTTCTTTAACGTCAATGTCAACTTGTTTTGATATCGCATTGTTGTTTTTAGCTGTATAGATTCTGCATTTTTTATGCTTTCAGACAATGCAAATAATCCCTATAGAAAAATAAGTGTGCACTAAAATTACAATAAATTGAGTTAACGGATTCACTTTCACAGCTCTACTATAAATACATACAGTTGAAGTCGGAAGTTTACATACACCTTAGCCAAATACATTTAAACTCAGTTTTTCACAATTCCTGACATTTAATCCTAGGAAACATTCCCTGTTTTAGGTCAGTTAGGATCACCACTTTATTTTAAGAATGTGAAATGTCAGAATAATAGTAGAGAGAATGATTTATTTCAGCTTTTATTTCTTTCATCACATTCCCAGTAAGTCAGAAGTTTACATACACTCAATTAGTATTTGGTAGAATTGCCTTTAAATTGTTTAACTTGGGTCAAACGTTTCAGGTAGCCTTCCACAAGCTTCCCACAATAAGTTGGGTGAATTTTGTCCCATTCCTCCTGACAGAGCTGGTGTAACTGAGTCAGGTTTGTAGGCCTCCTTGCTCGCACACGCCTTTTCAGTTCTGCCCACAAATTTTCTATAGGATTGAGGTCAGGGCTTTGTGATGGCCACTCCAATACCTTGACTTTGTTGTCCTTAAGCCATTTTGCCACAGCTTTGGAAGTATGCTTGGGGTCATTGTCCATGACATAACTATGGTCCTTATGGGCAAACAGTTCTATTTTTGTTTCATCAGACCAGAGGACATTTCTCCAAAAAGTACGATCTTTGTCCCCATGTGCAGTTGCAAACCATAGTCTGGCTTTTTTATGGTGGTTTTGGAGCAGTGACTTCTTCCTTGCTGAGCGGCCTTTCAGGTTATGTCGATATAGGCCTCGTTTTACTGTGGATATAAATACTTTTGTTCCTGTTTCCTCCAGCATCTTCACAGGGTCCTTTGCTGTTGTTCTGGGATTGATTTGCACTTTTCGCACCAAAGTAAGTTCATCTCTAGGAGACAGAACGCGTCTCCTTCCTGAGCGGTATGACGGCTGCGTGGTCCGATGGTGTTTATACTTACGTACTATTGTTTGTACAGATGCACATGGTACCTTCAGGCGTTTGGAAATTGCTCCCAAGGTTGAAGCAGACTTGTGGAGGTCCACAATCTTTTTTCTGAAGTCTTGGCTGATTTCTTTTGATTTTCCCATGATGTCAAGCAAAGAGGCACTGAGTTTGAAGGTAGGCCTTGAAATACATCCACAGGTACACCTCCAATTGACTCAAATGATGTCAATTAGCCTATCAGAAGCTTCTAAAGCCATGACATCATTTTCTGGAATTTTCCAAGCTGTTTAAAGGCACAGTCAACTTAGTGTATGTAAACTTCTGACCCACTGGAATTGTGATACAGTAAATTATAAGTGAAATAATCTGTCTGTAAACAATTGTTGGAAAATGTACTTGTGTCATGCACAAAGTAGATGTCCTAACCGACTTGCCCAAAACTATAGTTTGTTAACAAGAAATGTGTGGAGTGGTTGAAAAACGAGTTTTAATGACTCCAACCTAAGTGTATGTAAACTTCCGCCTTCAACTGTAGGTACTAGTACATGGGTTTTATACATAGCTTTATATATAGACACTTTACAATATAGAAGAACACCAAAGAAACAAAGCAATACTAATACCAAACCAATGAAAACAATAATAATAAGTTGGAAATACCTTCAGGAAGGTCTGTTTTACATGTGGCATGAGGAAGTGAAGATTCTTGCTCTTGATGGTCACCATGCTGCCCAGGTCCGTCACCTATAACAACAAGTCAGTCTCATTTTAATGTGCATTTTACATAATGAGGCAGGAATATGCACAACCTGTGACCAGAGTCCTATGTGGTAGTGCACTATAGTATAGGGAGTAGGGTCTATAGGGAGTTTGGGACGCAGACAATGTAGGAAAAGGGGAATAATAACAGAATGATAATGACCTGGCTGAGAACCTCTCCGACCCCTCCGGGGAACGTGGCCCCCACCACCACCAGCTGGGCCTTGCGGGTTGGGCCGGGGCCCCGGGTCTCTGAGGGGTCGCTGGCCACGCGGATCTGGACCAGGATGCTCTCCAGCATGCCAGAGAAGCTGGGATCAAACATGGTGTCTGCCTCATCCACCACCATGAAGCTCAGCTCCCCCAGGTCTAGGTAGCGTCTCCGCAGGGCCTTGACGAGGGCACCGGGTGTGGCCACCAACACATCCGGGGGACCCTTGGTGAAGGCCAGCTTGATGTTGCCCACACCTCTCCCACCTCCCACTGTCTTCACCATCAGCCCGAATGGGCCACACAGGCTCCTGGCCACAGCAGAGACCTGGTCAGCGAGTTCTCTAGAGGGGACAAGGATAACAGAGCGAGTCCTGGGTGTGGTCTCTATAGACTCGGAATCTGTTGCTTTCTCAGCCTGTAGTTTGTGAATGATGGGCAAGAGGTAGCTCAGGGTTTTGCCACTGCCCGTCTCAGCTGCGCACAGGATGTTATAGCCTTTCAGGAGCTTGGGGATGGTTTGTAGTTGAACGGTTGTAGGGTGAGTTATGTTGTCCTTGCCCAAAGTCTCCACTAAGTCCGGGCAGAGGTGAAGGTTGTGAAATGTAATAGGTTTACTCTTCTCTTTGGCTTTGTCACCCTCCTCATCCTGGATTTCTGTGACAAAGGGTGGAGTGCTCTGAGTGTTGTTAACCGTGAAGTAGTCGCCAAATGATTTGTTGTGTTTCCATCCTTTGGAGGAGAGATGGGGCTGCTCAAATTTCCCAAGTGTGTAGCCTGCAGACTGATTCAGTTCTGGGTTCTTGCTTTTGATTAGGAGCTTGCCAGCCTTGATGGTGTTGACTTTGTTCTTGCTTCTCACCTGCTTCACATTTTCTACCTGCTCCTGCATGTGTCTGGGAATACGAATGACCACAGGTTGTGCTGTGGTTGACATGGGATGAGCACCACAGGCTGAACTCATTGTACCATGAATACATGCTACTGCTCTGAAATGACCCGAGGACGAGTAGTTGTGTTTTGATATCAACGTAGACAACACTGAGTAGCCGACCTTCACAGACTGCATTCTGTTGGTAAATTAGCTAGCTTACGTTAGGTAGGAGGAATCAGCTGGTGCACGTCTTCACAAACAAATAGACAATACAGTTTCTGCTGTATTTCATTATAGTGTATACCGTGAATTTATCAAATGCTTTAGAGAACAAGATATATTGGATTATATATGTTTTTACCGGACTGTATTTTTCGTTTAATTTCAAACATTAAATTTCACATGCGTCGGTGGTGAATAATGATGACGTCGAGTCTGCTGATCCGTCGCAGGAGATGACGCGTTGCAGATTGAATAGAACGGTAGCCCAGATAGAAATACAATATATAGAATGGACATTTAAAAATCATTGCTCTCCAGTTGTTGTTTTTATGACATTTTTCTGTTTAGAAAGTATGTTAGATGTTATGTACATTATGGAAAGTTTTTTAATAGTACATGTCGGCTACCCGTGTAGTACTAGAATGGAACAGGGTAGAATATATGGGCCAACTTCCATCCACAGTGGGATCAGTGTTATATTCTCTGTGTTGTGTTAATGTATTATTGTACTTGAGGACAACTTGAGTTTGGCTGTGTGGATTGGAGACAGCCAGCCAAGTAATTATTGTGTTTCAATACTGGGTTAATTGTTAAATTCAATTATGCATGTATCTGTCTTCAGACCATTTTGAAATTGATCCTTACTAGTATTGTAAAATGTTGCTGTGTTTGTATGTGTGTTAGACTAGTTTTATGTGCTTGTATCCGTGCTGTGCCATTATGATACATGTACTAAATCGTTATTGTAGCCTATTGTACTGAAGAGCCACCGACAACCTGTGGACCTTTTTTGGCATTCTAAATCCCCAGCCCATACCTGTTTGAACTATTTTATATTAATTTATAATAAAATCTATATTTTGTGATAACTTTGTGGTGACTTCCAGGACCAGTGCCCAGTCAGGTCTTCTTTGAGCCTGCCGACCTAAAAGAACATACTTCATCAAATAGAATAGACTTGCACACAAAAAAAAAACAAGGAAGTCATACAGTTATTGAACTTCTCTCCAACCTAGATTTTACATTTCCATTTTTGTCATTTAGCAGACTGGGCACTGGTCCTTACAGTTAGTGCATACATTTTTTTATTTATTTTTCATACTGGCCCCCCGTGGGAATCGAACCCACAATCCTGGCGTTGCAAGCGCCATGCTCTACCAACTGAGCTACACGGGGCCATGTAGATCAAAGCCAATGTGAGAGTACAACCCACGTGATGAGCTCACAGCTCTATTCACCCTGGACCTGATGATGAAGATTGCCTCTGATGATCTCTGTGGTTCAGTAATCACTGATCTGTCACCAGTATTGATCCCTCATCAGGCACAGTTCCCATGCTCTGAATGAACGGTTGTCTGATTGATTTCCTGAGGCGTCAGATCACATGTACGCTGCCAGTAATAGGGTGTCACGTGTTGACTGTTAGTTCAAGCATTGGGCAAAACCCTGACATTGCTATCCAGAACAGTACTGGTGGAAAAAAAATAGGAAAAATAGAAGAGCTTTGACAGTATTAGAGAGAACTACGGGAAAGAAGTGAGCAGTGAGGAGAGGCGAATAATGTTGGGTCTTGATTGGTTTTGTTGTTGTTCTTTCAGTAAACAGTGGAGGGCAGCATACATCAAGGATGAAGACCAGTAAGTCAAACCCGTAAACCACAAAACCTGTCATATGCTCCACTCGATACCTATCCTGTGTATGCATTTTACACTAGATCTTCTTCAGAATTTTAGTGCCAATTTCTCTGCCAATTTTTCCGGTATTCTTTTGCATGATGAATAGGCGTCTACATGTAGCTATTTTCACTTAGGTGTTCAATCAAAATGCCTTTTACTGTTATACTCAGTTCAGTTATGTTCCAATATTAAATAGATACATTGTTGTCATTTGCTTTCTTGTGGTTTTGTATTTGAATAAAACAAGTAGGCCTAAAGAAAATAATTTAGAATTCAGATAAAATACATCTCAAATAATCCTGTCTTCTCCGATATTTGGAAAGTTAGAAATAGGCCTCATTCCTCATCTTGTGAGGAATTCGGACAGATTCTTGTGCAATATAATAATAACAGTCAATATTTAAGCCATATTATGGCGCATGTCAGTCAAGGTGATGTATTGAAGTTCAGTGTGCTATGCTGTGCAGAAGCTCAAGCCTCAATCCTTGAAAGAGAGCGACACACACCTCTCTCAAACACAGGACAAGTGAGGGGGTAGAGGGTTTCTTTTTTCCCTCACAACTTTCTTTACGAGAACTTAATATCGTTAACCACATCCACACCCTCCCACACAATTTGTGTACATTGTGTTCTTTATCTTCTCCCTTTAAAGGTCATCTGAGAAGATAAGAGGCACACATGTAACCTGAATTAAGCAGCAACAAGTAGTGGGTCTGGAGACATGCTCTAACAGCATTGTACTCATGCAGACGTCAATAAAACAAATAATAACCTACCATACAAAAGAGAATGCATACAAATCAGTGTTTACAGTGTAGGACATGTTGTGAGGTAGGCAAGTGCTAAATCTGTTATTCACTTAATAAATCTTATTGGAATATTTTTTTGAATATGGTGTATTAAAACTGAACATCCAAAATAACTTTTTTGAAATAAGATCAGAGAACTTCGGTTAGTAAATCATGTTATTTCTCTATTTTGGTCACATAGCAACTTTGTACATAACACCCTTATCCTATATAAATGCGATAATTTCCCAATAATATCAATATTGCAGCTCTAAAAAGCACTGATTAGTTTGTTGCCTAACGTATCAAAGCAGAGGGTTATGCTTCAACACCGAATTGTCTTTAGAATTCAACTGTCATTTCAAAATTAACTCAACCATGACTGTCAAGGTAACATATCGATAGCAGTTTTATTAGTATGATCTCAAACAAGTATATTTTGTGATGGAATTCAATTTCGCCAGGTGATGGCATACAGTGAATGTCAATGAGGGTTACATGTAGTGAGTGCTTTTGCTTGGAAATTTAGACCACAGGAAATGTGACATTGCTTTCGCATGCATGTGTGAACTTCAGCGTCTGTACGCCCACATACGTCAAACAAAAACATTCTCTTGTTTTTTTCTTATCTTTGCTGTATATGTTATTTTTCACGAATATTCGATAAGAGGATTTTGTGTATGCAAGTGTTCTGTCTCATTGCACCTCAGATATCTGCAGATTTTTAATTTTTTAACTCTTTTGATATATGACCAGTATTTTCTCTATCAGAGGATGTTTGTATGTTTCCAATGAAACTGTTGCATAACTGAGCAGAAATAGGCCAGCATCACTACTGGAATATATTCCCCTAAACTCCACCAGATATGAATAATGTCCAAGAAGAGTTATCAATTAATGATTTCTGTAGGTTTTAAAATGTCATATTCGTGTACTTACTGTATTATCGAGGAGAAATGAGCAGTAAATGACAATTCCCTTTGATGTCTGTTGAAGTATAACTAGTGCGTGCATATGTCATATAGAGTCAGACTTCGGCACTTAAAGGTTTCCATTGTTGAACGATGTAATCCAGTATGAGGGGACATTCAACTGTCCTCTATGATATTATTGGACCTCTCTGGTGTTATTGAACCTCTTTGGTGTGATTAAACTTCTCTGGTGTTTAAACCTCTGATGTTACTGAATCTCTCTGATGTTATTAAACCTCTCTGATGTAATTGAACCTCTCTGATGATTTTTACTGATTGAGCAATTCATTTGAATGATATAGAAATTAATATGTAGCTATGTATTGCACCATGAGGTGCGATCATGTTAGGAGAATGTCCCTGTTTTACATATTTATATTGCAGTATCTTTAACCAATAACCAACAAAACTTTTATTGTTGCACTTCCAGTACAACAATAAAAGCTACAACAATACAGAGGCTTAGGGAAGGCTGATTTGCTGGTGTTGACCAACATAAAAAAATTAAAAATAAATAATAATAATAATAATAGCCGAAAACTTGGGAGGGGACAAATAAAACCAACCGCCAGTTGGGGAACCCTGCCCTATAGACTATACATATATTTTTTCTGGCCTGCAGATCAAATAAACCTTTTGACCCTTTCGTGTTGAGCAGATTTCACAATCCCTTTAAATGTATCACTGCCATCCATTCTGTGCATCATTAGATTAAACCAAATTAGAGACAACCTTCAACCCTTCTCTCTTAACTAGATTTTCGTGGCGACAGTCCAGCACTGATTGGGCCGTAATAACACGATGCACTCCTGGCCTCTAGAGCCCTCAGTCACCAACAAGTTACAGTGTACACACTGATATATTTATATATATATATGTTTATATATATATATATAATCATAATATCTAATCATATTTATATATATATATATATATATATATATATATATTAACTTTATCTGGATGTATGCTTAAAGATGATAACAGTGAATGAAAGTTGAGGGTCACACTATAACAATTTTAGTTTTAGTTTTATATATATATATATTCAAGAGTGCAATGTACAGATTCAGTCAAAAATAGTACAATAACTTTAGCTCAGATAGAGACCGGCACTACTGGGATTCAACTGGTTATTGCAGGGTAAATCTGATGGTAGAATAAATAAGAAGTAAATCCAGCTGCTTAGAGAGTTGTTCCTCCTGATAGTATCAAGATTTGACCTCTGCCCCTCTGTGACCCAGCCATCTACTCATGTAAAACTATATTGGATCAACACTAAGGGCCTTCCCTAAGCCTCTGTATTGTTGTAGCTTTTATTGTTGTACTGGAAGTGATATATATATATATATATATATATATATATATATATATATAAATATGATTAGATATTATGATTATATATATATAAATATATCAGTGTGTACACTGTAACTTGTTGGTGACTGAGGGCTCTAGAGGCCAGGAGTGCATCGTGTTATTACGGCCCAATCAGTGCTGGACTGTCGCCACGAAAATCTAGTTAAGAGAGAAGGGTTGAAGGTTGTCTCTAATTTGGTTTAATCTAATGATGCACAGAATGGATGGCAGTGATACATTTAAAGGGATTGTGAAATCTGCTCAACACGAAAGGGTCAAAAGGTTTATTTGATCTGCAGGCCAGAAAAAATATCTGTATAGTCTATAGGGCAGGGTCCCCCAACTGGCGGTTGGTTTTATTTGTCCCCTCCCAAGTTTTCGGCTATTATTATTATTATTATTATTATTATTATTATTATTATTATTATTCTTTTTATGTTGGTCAACACCAGCAAATCAGCTCCACGTGATTTTAATTGTGGAAATCTGTTTCAAAGTATTCCCACGCATAATAGAGAGATACAGTATATGTGATCATATAAAAATGTAAGCAAGGTTTGAAATGATTATGTTTAAGTCAAATGTTATATCTGTTTGGGCTTCTTGTGGTCAATTTGCAGTCTACAAATTATTTATAATTATGTTCCGGCCCACTGACCATCCGCTCAAGAAAAAATTGGCCCGCGGCTGAATCTAGTTGATGATCCCTGCTATAGGGTATAGGATATATTGAACTAATCACCAAAGCAATGCATTCCAGGAAAGTGTGATGGCCTACTTAGTATAAGAACAGATTTAAATTCTATTGCATATGTCACAGACTTTATCACCGACATGCAGAATTATTGCATAGACCGTGGGGCAGTCTGTTGAATTCCTACAGTCCAATAGGCAACGTGAACACAGAACATTTAGTTAATTGAAGCCAGCATGGTCCGTTTTAACTGTAATTGTGTCCGGCAGAGATGTAGGCCAATTGTATATGAGAGCCTACATACGTTCAAAATAGGGATTGAGAAATTATAAATGAAAGGTCAAAAGGAAAATTTAAAAAAATGTGTGATGATCTCAGATAAAGTGTCACTTCATTCTGATTAAATCAGAGTAGGACAGCAGTTCTGTACATCTGGATAACTTTATTATTCGCTATAATAATGTAGGCCTAATAATAATTTCCTTTGCCACTGTCCATGTTGACGCAATGAACTTCAATATGAGATTTAACTACATATCCCAGGAGCTCTTGCCAGCCTTATCCGTGTTTGTGCGTGTGTGTGTGAGATAAATGTTTACTGTTCATTTCTGATTGTTTATTTCACTTTTGTGTATTATATATTTCGCTTGCTTTGGCAATGTAAACATACTGTATGTTTCCCATGCCAATAAAGCCCTTTGAGATGAATTGAGAGACAGAGCGTGCGTGCGCTCTGTTGTGTACCGGGGTTTGCTGACGTCACTGCTGGAACTGCCCTGTCACGCGCAGTTAGTAAAAGTTGGGATAGAAGGCGCTCGAGTGAGAGAAGAGAGTCAATTTTACAGACAACCTTGTCTGTCTTGTTGACACCAAACTGCGATAAATCAACTTGACGTTCGCAAGGACAAAAGAGTAGACTCGCTGTAGGACAATCAAAAGTTTAACGATCATTTTATTACCAAACGTCGCCGGGGAGGAAGAATAATTTTTGGATTTATAATCAAGGAAGAAAAACTAGTTCACGCGGGTCGATTGCTCGTTACAATTTTGATTTGCTAAATAAAACAAGTTTTGTTGTTTCAGTTAACGTTAGTTCTGTAAATGTTGTGACATTTAAAATACTATTTTGCATTAGCCGTCGTTCGAGTGACGGGTGAAGCCGAGCTGTCAACCCCGATGACTACTGCAAACTGCACTGGTAATGAGGAGCTGGACTTCAGGCTGATCTTCGGAGAGGACGGCCAACAGCAGTCGCTAGGCCCCGCAGGTTAGAATTTTCTCTTTGCCGCGAATACCCTGTAAACTTCTCTTGACGTAGAAGACTGCACAGATACAATTACATTGCAAACAACAAGAACATTGCAGAAGCGGCATTGGTTGCAACAGCGTAGCTAATGTGAACAAGCTAGGGAATTTTCTGGCTGCAGAAAGTAGAATAAGTAGCCTAAACATCAACATTCGTCTTATTTCTATTTTTGTATGCAATTACACACGGACTTTTCACACAGTTAAAATATGGGGTTTTAGGAACGTGAGCCTACACAACAAACAAGCGCGCGACAGCAGCTGTCAAATAGCTGTGTCCTCATGCTAACTAGCTAATTCCCACAAAAAGTTGCAAAACTGTACTAAATAATGTATAAATAATATATTTAAATACTGCAGCACATGCTGAAATGTATGTGGCTTTTAACATAAAGAATAATGTAGCTAGCTAGAAATATATTTCAAAAGAGTAGCTTGGCAGCTGATTAGCTAAGATAGGTAGCTCACGAAAGGACACAGCTGTCAGTCATTCAGACACCTATAGCTTAGCAAGAATGCATTATACCTGCCTATCAGCTCTACTTGTTTCAAATATTCGCTCCAATCAATGCATTTTATTATCGATTAGCCTTAAGAAAACGAATTGAATAGGTTTTAAACAGCAATGCCAAGAACTTGGTAGCATTGGGAACGTCATATTGTAAGAAAGTTGACCATGCATGCATGTACAACTCTTCCACTTGTAACAAACTTGTTAGTGGTCCTGCAAGAGATGTTGATCATAATACTGAATAGAACTTAAAAAGTACAACAATTAGACATAAATAGCAATATAGTGAATGCAATAAATTAGTTATTAGTAATACAAGCAAGCAAATATTCTATATATTTTCCTGCTTAGTTTAAATGTTTGTCTGTTATTGTATTTCTAAATGACCTTCTCAGAAATTAAGAGGTTATTACATCAAGTAATATTACTGCCTATAACTATTTATTTGTAATGCAGATAAATGTGTAAGGTGTATGTTTAAATAAGGGTATTTGGTACGTTGACTATGCAGCTTGACAAAACACCATTACAACAATAAACAACACAATAAATGAAACTGAATTAATAAACTGAAACGATACATTTCCCAGTATATAAGACATCTCACAACCTAGGCTATACAGGTTTTTTTGTGTAATGTCTTTGGCCAAAAAGTCCAAAGACATCCAATAACCGTGTCACCCTGCTGCCATTTCAATCATCTCTGCAGATTGTGCCCAGTTTGCTGGCCACAGGGGCCCAATCCAGTATTTGACTCTCACAAATAGAGGTGTGTGTGTTTGTGAGAAGGTGGTGGTTCATATCAGCATCTGTCAGTGTGACCAGGTGTGCAGAGAAAGAACCAGATCTGTGGAATTCTGGTGAAGCATCATGCAACAAGATTCTATTTGTGTTTTGTTTGTGTATTTTGGACGGTTGTTTTGGAAACATGACTAGACAAGGGGTTTAACCATTCTGAGACAAGAGAAGACAAGCAAGCTGCCATTCATTCATTCATTCATAACCACAGATCTAGGAGTTCCATGCTATTTAAAAAAAAACATCTCTCTTTCACCTACAGTTGAAGTCGGAAGTTTACATACACCTTAGCCAAATACATTTAAACTCAGTTTTTCACAATTTCTGACGTTTAATCCTAGTAAAAATTATCTGTCTTAGGTCAGTTAGGATCACCACTTTCTTTTAAGAATGTGAAATGTCAGAATAATGGTATAAATAATTATTTATTTCAGCTTTAATTTATTTCATCACATTCCCAGTGGGTCAGATGTTTACATACACTCAATTAGTATTTGGTAGCATTGCTTTTAAATTGTTTAACTTGGGTCAAACGTTTCGGGTAGCCTTCCACAAGCTTCCCACAATAAGTTGGGTGAATTTTGGCCCATTCCTCCTGACAGAGCTGGTGTAACTGAGTCAGGTTTGTAGGCCTCCTTGCTCGCACATGCTTTTTCAGTTCTGCCCACAAATTGTCTATAGGATGAGGTCAGGGCTTTGTGATGGCCACTCCAATACCTTAACTTTGTTGTCCTTAAGCCATTTTGCCACAACTTTGGAAGTATGCATTTGGAAGACCCATTTGCGACCAAGCTTTATCTTCCTGACTGATGTCTTGAGATGTTGCTTCAATATATCCACGTAACTTTTCCTCCAAACATAAAGATGGTCATTATGGGCAAACAGTTCTATTTTTGTTTCATCAGACCAGAGGACATTTCTCCAAAAAGTACGATCTTTGTCCCCATGTGCAGTTGCAAACCGTAGTCTGGCTTTTCAATGGCGGTTTTGGAGCAGTGGCTTCTTCCTTGCTGAGCGGCCTTTCAGTTATGTCGATATAGGACTTGTTTTACTGTGGATATAGATACTTTTGTACCTGTTTCCTCCAGCATCTTCACAAGGTCCTTTGCTGTTGTTCTGGGATTGATTTGCACTTTTCGCCTCAAAGTACGTTCATCTCTAGGAGACAGAACGCGTCTCCTTCCTGAGCGGTATGACTGCTGCGTGGTCGGATGGTGTTTATACTTGCTTACTATTGTTTGTACAGATGCACATGGTACCTTCAGGCGTTTGGAAATTGCTCCCAAGGATGAACCAGACTTGTGGAGGTCTACAATCTTTTTTCTGAAGTCTTGGCTGATTTCTTTTGATTTTCCCATGATGTTAATCAAGAGGCACTGAGTTTGAAGGTAGGCCTTGAAATATATCCACAGGTACACCTCCAATTCACTCAAATTATGTCAATTAGCCTATCAGAAGCTTCTAAAGCCATGACAACATTTTCTGGAATTTTCCAAGCTGTTTAAAGGCACAATCAACTTAGTGTATGTAAACTTCTGACCCACTGGAATTGTAATACAGTGAATTATAAGTGAAATAATCTGTCTGTAAACAATTGTTGGAAAAATTACTTGTCATGCACAAAGTAGATGTCCTAACCGACTTGCCCAAACTATAGTTTGTTAACAAGACATTTGTGGAGTGGTTGAAAAACAAGTTTTAATGACTCCAACCTAAGTGTAAGTAAACTTCCGACTTCAACTCTAGCTAGAATTCATGCTTGGATTCTGTGAAACTAAGAGAAGCACAACTGGATACTGTTTTAATTCAAACCCTGAATTCTGTGTAGGGCGAATGCATCTTCCATTTTATCTTGAAAGCTTGATTACCGGTTTTCATTAAATAGGGCCAATGTCTGCAGAGTTAGACAGAGTTAAGCCTAGCTCTGCCCTTTTCATGAAGCTATGGCAAAACTATGAATCCAAGGCTTGGCTAGTCCTCGCTCATCCACAATCAATTTTTCCCTAGATTATAAGAAGACTAATTTGGAGACGAGTAGGAAAAAGTGCTTTTGGAATAAGCGTAGGAATAAAAGCGCCACTGTGGTTTTAATCTGGTTGGACTGTGTGCCTTGGCCTGTATGGCTAGTGCCTGTTCACATTAATAACTGGAGTGGAACACGGAGACACAAAACCAGAGTAACGGTGAATTGAACGGTATGGCACCAAGTTGAATTGCTCTCTCTCTCTCCCTTTCTCTCTCTCTCTCCCTTTCTCTCTCTCTCCCCCTCTCTCTCTCTCTCTCTCTCTCTCTCTCTCTCTCTCTCTCTCTCTCTCTCTCTCTCTCTCTCTCTCTCTCTCTCTCTCTCTCTCTCTCTCTCTCTCTCTCTCTCTCTCTCTCTCTCTCTCTCTCTCTCTCTCTCTCTCTCTCTCTCTCTCTCTCTCTCTCTCTCTCTCTCTCTCTCTCTCCCCTAGCCTCACTCACACAAGTCAGGGCTCGCTAGAACAACCTGGAGCACCTCTATTTCCTTCATTTTTTAAAATGTTGTTGCTTGAACTAGGCTGCTCTCAAAGAATTGGGCTATTATGTGATTATTAATGGGCTTTCCTCAGAAAAAAAAAAAAAAGTAACTATGAACCCAGAAAAATAGCACAGCAGATTCTCCATCCTCTCAAATAGAACAGTACGCTATACCCTAGTTATAGGTAGTGACAGACATTTTATTCTATCAGTCACACTGAATCCCGTCAGTAAGGTATGTAGTACCCAACTGTTTGTTTACATAGCCTAATTGAATAGTAAACATTAGTGTAAGAACTATTGTAAAAAACACACAAACCTATGGAGTCTAGACACACCCCATTTGTTAACTTTTTAATCTGACCTCTACCGCAGTAGGTCTTACCTCTGTGTATAAACGTGTGATTAAGAAGACTGCACTGTGCCACGCTTGGTCTCTCTCTCTCTCTCTCTCTCTCTCTCTCTCTCTCTCTCTCTCTCTCTCTCTCTCTCTCTCTCTCTCTCTCTCTCTCTCTCTCTCTCTCTCTCTCTCTCTCTCTCTCTCTCTCTTCCTTCCCCCAAAGGCGTTATTGGCATGGGAAACGTGTTTACATTACCAAAGCAAGTGAAATAAACAAAACTGAGAAGACACAAAACAACAGATTAGAATTTAACAGTAAATATTGCACTCAAAAAGGTTTAAAAAAAGATAGACATTTGTTCTATTTTCAGCTATGTACAGTGTTTTAGCAATGGGCAAATAGTTGTAGTACGAATAGTAGGGGAAGATAAATAAACAGATAATATATTAGTGGTATTTATAATGTTGTTTGTGCTCCCTTTTCTCATGGCAACGGGCTACACATCTTGCTGATGGGATTGCAGACAGGTATTTTGCCTAACAGATATGGAGTTTATCAATGTTTGATTTGTTTTGAAATGCTTTGTGGGTGTGATCTGTGGGAAATATGTCTCTCTAATGTGGTCATACATTTGGCAGGAGGTTAGGAAGTGCAGCTCAGTTTCCACCTCATTTTGTGGGCAGTGGGCACATAGGCAGACCTGGCTCTGTGATTTGAAGGAGTCAGGCGCAGGAGGGTAAATCACAGAATACAGAGTTAATTCCGTAGTACACAGTTACGCTGGATAGCGTCAACAGTCCAGTGCGCAAAACAGGCACACTGGAACAAATACAGCCACACAGGGAAAATATACCCCGGCAATACAAAGTACAGGTAGCTCCACCGAGCTACACTCATCTCACATGAAACAATCACCCACAAGGACAAGTGGGCAGAGGGAACACTTATACATGTACTAATGAAGGGAATATGAACCAGGTGTGTGTAATTGACAAGACAAGACAAATGGAATGATGAGATTGAGCGGCAGTGGCTAGAAGGCCGGTGACGACGAACGCTGAAGTCTGCCCGAACAAGGAGGGGAGGCAGCTTCGGAGGAAGTCGTGACCGTACCGCCCCCCCTTGACGCGCAGCTCCAGCAGCGCGCCGACCCCGGCCTCAGGACAGTGTGGAGCAGGGCGAGCCGGATGGCGACGGTGGAAATCAGGCAACAGGGAGGGATCGTGGATATCCCTCAACGGGACACAGCACCGTTCCCCCCACCCAATGCCTCGAATCCAGGATGGTACGGATGGAGTACGCTGGGGCCCCCTTCATGTCCAGAGGAGACGGAGGGACCTCCCGCACCTCAGACTCCTGGAGTGGACCAGCCACCACTGGCCTGAGGAGAGACACATGAAACGAGGGGTTAATACGGTAAACGGGGGAGTAATAACCTATAGGTAACCTCGTTAATTCTCCTCAGGACTTTGAAAGGCCCCACAAACCGCGGGCTCAGCTTCCGGCAGGGCAGGTGGAGGGGCAGATTCCGGGTCGAGAGCCAGACCCGATCTCCCGGTACGAAGACCGGGGCCTTACTGCGGTAGCGGTCAGCGTTGGCCTTCTGACAACGCACAGCGCATTGGAGGTGGACGTGGGCAGCGTCCCACGTCTCCTCCGGGCGCCGAAACCAGTCATCCACCGCAGGAGCCTCGGTCTGGCTCTGGTGCCACGGTGCCAGAACCGGTTGGTAACCTAAAACACATTGGAATGGTGTTAGGTTAGTGGAGGAGTGACGGAGAGAGTTCTGGGCATATTCGGCCCATGGCAAGAACACCGACCACTCCCCCGGCCGGTCCTTGTAGTAGGACCGCAGGAACCTACCCACATCCTGATTTACCCATTCCACCTGCTCATTAGACTCGGGGTGGAAACCAGAGGTCAGGCCTTCCAGACCTCGGATGTGAACTGGGGACCTCAGTCAGACACTATATCCTCTCGTACCCCGTAGTGCTGGAAGACGTGTGTAAACAGGGCCTCGGCAGTTTGCAGGGCCGTGGGAAGACCGGGAAGAGGAAGGAGGCGGCAGGCCTTGGAAAAGCAGTCCACAACGACCAGGATGGTGGTGTTACCTTGGGAGAGGGAAAGATCAGTCAGGAAATCAACACTCAGGTGAGACCATGGTCGTTGTGGAACTGGTAAAGGTTGTAACCTACCCGCTGGGAGGTGCCTAGGTGCCTTACTCTGGGCACACACCGAGCAGGAGAACACATACACCCTCACGTCCGTAGCCAAGGTAGGCCACCAGTACCTTTCGGTCAGGTAGCGCACTGTACGACCAATACCTGGGTGACCAGAGGAGGGTGACGTGTGTGCCCAGTAGATCAGACGATCACGGATAAGAGCAGGCACGTACTGCAGCCCAGCTGGACACTGAGGTGGATATGGCTCTGTGCGTAACGCTTGCTCTAATCCGCGTCCATCGCCCATACTATCGGTGCCATAATGCAGGAGGCTGGGAGTATGGGGGTGTTGTCTCTGGGCCTCTCCTCTGTGTCATACAGCTGTGACAATGCCTCTACCTTCACGTTCTTCGTACCCGGGATGTATGATAGTTTGAAATCAAACCGGGTGAAGAATATGGCCCACCTGGCCTGGCGAGGATTCAGCCTCCTCGCTGCCTGGATGTACTCCAGGTTACGGTGGCCCGTTCAGACGAGGAAAGGGTGTTTCGCCCCTTCGAGCCAATGCCTCCACACGGTCAGGGCTCTGACAACAGCCAACAGCTCCCGATCACCAACGTCGTAGTTCTGCTCCGCCTGGCTGAGCTTCTTAGAGAAGAATGCACAAGGGCGGAGCTTGGGTGGCGTGCCCGAGCGTTGAGACAGGACAGCGCCTATCCCTACCTCGGACGCATCCACCTCCACTACGACAGTAGTGATGGATCGGGGTGGGCCAGAACTGGGGCTGAGGTGAACAGACCCCTCAGGTTACTGAAAGCCCTGTCAGCCTCAGCAGACCAGCGGAGCCGGGACGGCCCACCCTTCAACAGAGTATAAAGGTCATTTTCCAACAGTCGGGTCAGCACTTTGCAAACCAGGGACACGTGCTCGGCACGCGTAGTGGAATACACCAGAATGTCATTGTTGTAGACCACTACACCGCGACCAAGCATGTCCCGAAACACCTCGTTCACAAAGGACTGGAAGACGGATGGAGCATTCATCAAACCGTAGGGCATCCCCGGGTATTCATAATGCCCCGTGGTTGTGCTGAATGCTGTCTTCCACTCATCCCTCTCTCGAACACGTACCAGGTTGTACGCACTCCTGAGATCGAATTTGGTGAAGAAGCGCGCCCCATGCATTGACTCGATCACTGAAGGAATGAGGGGGCAAGGATAACTAAATCTTATTGTCTCCTTGTTCGGTGGTCGATAATCAATTTTTCTTCAGAAAAACGAAACTTGAGGAGGCTGGTGAAGTGGAAGGACGTGTATATACCCCTGGCGCAGGGACTCGGTGACGTATGTTTTCATAGCCTCTGTTTCAGCCTGGACAGGGGATACACATAACTCCTGGGAGGTACAGCGTCTACCCGGAGGTTTATCGCGCAATCCCCCGCCTGATGAGGTGGTAACTTGGTTGCCTGCGTTTTAGAAAACGCGTGCGCCAAATCGAAGTATTCGGGGGTAATGCGCACGTTGGAGGTACTGTCTGGACTTTCCACCGTGGTTGCACCAACGGAAACACAGAGACACCTACCCTGACACTCTCGCGACCACCACGTGAGAACCTTCTGCGGCCATGAGAAGGTGGGGTTGTGGAGTGCTAACCAAGGGATACCTAATACCACAGGGAAAGCAGGAGACTCAATAATAACAAAAAAAGTGACTTGCTCGCAACGGGTCTAGTGGGAAATCATGGTGACTGGTGCTGTAACTTCCCTAACAAAACTGGACCCTAATGGTCGACTATCGTGCTCTCGTGGGGAGTGGAATGGATAGGGGAACTAATGAAATGCCTAAACTGTGTGAGATGCCCTGTCCATAAAGTTCCCAGCTGCGCCTGAATCGACTAGCGCGTTACACTGGGGAACTAACATGTGTTCAGGAAAGTAGATGGGTAGGGTACAGTGTGCAGCAGAGGGCTCTGAACGAGTGTGGGTGTTCGATACCTGGGGTGATGCGTGAAATGGAGCGGCAGTGGCTAGAAGGCGGGTGACGACGAATGCCGATGCCTGCCCGAACAAGGAGGGGAGGCAGCTTCGGAGGAAGTCGTGACAAAGACAGGCTATGGCGGCCACTCTCAATAATAAGGCTATGCTCACTGCGTCTGTACATAGTCAAGGATGTTCTTAATTTTAGGTCAGTCACAGTGGTCAGGTATTCTGCCACTGTGTACTCTCTATTTAGGGCCAGATAGCGTTCCAATTTGCTCCGTTTTTTGGTTGAGTCTTTCCAGTGTGTCAAATAGTTATCTTTTTGCTTTCTCATAAATTCGTTGGGTCTAATTATGTTGCTGTCCTGGGGCTCTGTGGAGTCTGTTTGTGTTTGTGAACAGAGCCCCAGATCCAGCTGGCTGAGGGGACTCTTTTCTAGGTTCGTATCTCTGTAGGTGAGGGTTTTGTTTCTCTCACTCTCTCTCTCTCTCTCTCTCTCTCTCGTGATTTGTTGTTCAGGAAATGTAGTTCCCTTTGAAGTGAGGCATTCCAGTGAGTGCTGTAGTGAAAGGCATTAGCCTAACTCAGTCAGTGCTGAAGGGTTTTCCCCCACTACTGTAGGCCTACAACTGTGTTGAATGGAAGAGGGAAAGTCCTTCAAATCTAATAACAATTGACAGAATGTTCAACTCTACTGCCAGGATTAGGCCTAGGCTGTAGTCGAAAGTAGCAACCTGTCATTTTGACAAGGTTATTAATTTAAAGGCATATTCACTTCTCACTGAAACTTGAGAGTAGTGGGAATAGGCTATAGATGTACTGTAATATGGTTGCTTTTTTTTCTTACGATATTTAAGAAACACATTGTTACTCTTTTTCTATCCCTAGCTAGTGTGCTCATGTGGTATTGAGCGAGGCTGTGTACAGTGAAAAGTGAAGACCTAACACCAAACCTTTTTAGGGCCTTTTGACTCTGTCTGCCTTCTCATCCTTCCAAACTGTCATGGCCATCTGACACAAAAGGTGTCATAGAGAAGGTGGCTGGAGGTAAGGGGTCATGGACACAAGTAAGGCCCCATTGGGTGGCAGTCTAGAGGTGGTGTCAGTGAGGGGGTAATAGTGGGTTGAACAGTATGAGTGTGGTAGAGGGGGAAAAGTGTCTCTCTCTGGGTTGTAGAGGAGTAAGGCCTAGCAGATACAGTAAAGGTGTCTGGCACAGTGCCCAGACATGCCATGTGGGCTTCAGATGGCATTGCAATGACAGAGGGGAGCGGGGCAGTGGCCGGCTCTCTCCCTCCCTGCTGTTAAGGGGAACAGGGAAAGGTTCTGTCTCGCTCTCTTTCTTTTCTTTCTCTTTCCCTTTTTCAAGCCTCCGTTTTTGTCTCCTTTCTGTCTCTTTCTCTGTCTTCTGGTCCTTTTTCTCTCACATCCGGCGGCCTGTCTGGCAGCTCTGGGTCTGTCATCATCATACCACCTCAGAGCTGTGCAAGCCTCAACAAGGACCATGCATGCTTCCTCTCTTCTCTTCTCCCTCCCTCCTCCCATGAAGGATATGGGAGACCACAATTTGTTTCCGTCTAAGAGAGAGCCTGATCTAGACTAATGAAATCTCCAGATGTTGGTAATCTTGGCGTACACTAACTGTAATCAGGTTTGATTTGTCATTGGTGTAAGCTTGTACATCGGTTGACATGTTGGTACGTTATAGAGTGGAATTTGTACAGAGTTTGATGTTGTAATGTAGTATTGCATCATAGCTAAAACCCAGTGAAGAAATCAACTAAGTGACAGTCTGTCATTTTTTTGAGGAGATCTGTTGCTCTTGACTTTTAGTTTGTTCTTGTGCTTGCCCCAGCTTCATCTGTCTGGACTTGACTCCTGGCTCTGTCTGTCTCAGTCGTGGGAAAGACTGAAATTACATCGCTCTCATGGTGGACTATTTTGGGCTCTCCGAGAGAGTGGCAGAGGGCAGCAGGCGGCAGGTTTCAGACAGCTCTGTTAGATCAGGAGTCCCCCAGCAGCAGGCAGGTCTGAAGCTGTCCAGTCCACAGAGCAACACCGCTTCACCGTTACCGTTTAGCGGGAGCTAGGAGCGGAAGAATGTTGTGCGCCACGTCAACAGGTGAGTGACTGTGTGTCCGACTCCCAGACTCTGGCCAGATGTGTGTGTTGTGGGGGTGTAACCGGCTCAGATGAGGGACTGTGTCTGTGTTGCAGGACCCTTACCAAGTGTGTCTGGAAGACTAACAATGTATCAAGTAAAACATTACAAAGCATTATTTAGTTTTCTCTCATTTTGTAAAGTTTTCCTATGTTTGTGAAAAATGAGTCACATTCATGCCTATAACCAAGGTTCAACTGAGTGCTGTAGACTTAAAGCTGCAATCTGTAACTTTTTGGGCGACCCGACCCAATTCACATAGAAATATGTGTTATAGATCTAATTCTCATTGAAAGCAAGTCTAAGAAGCGGTAGATCGGTTCTATGTGTGCTATTTTTATGCTTCTCGTTCTTTTTTTATTTTATTTTTATTGTATTTATTTTTTAGTCATTTAGCAGACGCTCTTATCCAGAGCGACTTACAGGTAGTGAGTGCATACATTATTATAAAAATAAAATAAAAATCATACTGCCCCCCCGTGGGAATCGAACCCACAACCCTGGCGTTGCAAACGCCATGCTCTACCAACTGAGCTACATCCCTGCCGGCCATTCCCTCCCATACCCTGGACGACGCTGGGCCAATTGTGCGCCACCCCATGGGTCTCCCAGTCGCGGCCGGCTACGACAGAGCCTGGATACGAACCAGGATCTCTAGTGACACAGCTAGCACTGCGATGCAGTGCCTTAGACCACTGCGCCACTCGGGAGTTCTTAAGTTTCTTTTTTGCGTATTTCACTTTCAGTTTTATACACCAAATTCAAACAGCTGAAAATACAATATTTTTGTTTATGGAAAATATATTTCACAGAGCTTTAAATAGTACAATGATTCTCTACACTATACTTGCTTGTTTTGTCACATAAACTGAAATTAAGCGAACTATTAGAACTTTATAATAATAATAATAATAATAATAATAATATGCCATTTAGCAGACGCTTTTATCCAAAGCGACATACAGTCATGCGAGCATACTTTTATTTTTTTGTGTATGGGTGGTCCCGGGGATCGAACCCACTACCTTGGCGTTACAAGCGCCGTGCTCTACCAGCTGAGCTACAGAGGACCACTTTAGCAACCAGGAAATGGCGGAGCAATTTCTGCATAGTGCACCTTTAAACATACTATAACTACTAATACTACAGTTTCAACTGCTGTGTATTGTACTCTATGCAGGACCCCACATGTTTAAAGGACATTAGGTATTTGGGGCATATGTAGCCTATCTCTGTTCAGTGGAGCACACAGCTTAGAGTGAGAGGGTTTAACAGTTTGGTAGCCAGCAGTGAACCCTGGTTGGATTAGCTAACACTTTGAGGAGATGTGGGCTATTTGGCCAGGTGGTGCCCCCACCCCCTAACCCTCCAGAGTGGACAGTGTGGAGCTGAGCTGAGGGGGTCTGGCCAGGAGGAGCCCTGGTCTGGAGTGGTGAGAGAGATGTTTGTTTCCCAGGGTGAGGCACGAACAGCTATGTGTGGCATCTGTCTACTTTAAATTGAGTGTAACTGAAGCTACCACTGGCCATGCTGCACTGTATCAACATTCAGGGGAAGAAGAGAGAGAGTTGTTGAACTCTTGCATTTCGGTTTTTCCCCCCTCCCTGTCCCTCTTTTAGGAGGCGGGGCGTAGCTGTATTGCACTGGGCTCAGTAAGAGCTGCTGCTGCTGGATCCCAGTTTATTCTAGGCTGTGCCTCTAAGCCCTGTTTCAGTCAGTGGCTACTCTGCCCCACCTGTTTTGAGCCCCACCTGTTTTGCATGTTATTTTGGCATTAATACGTGTCACATATCAGTTTGCAACAATGTATTACTATTATTATATTTTTTTACAAATTAAGCCGCATACAACCATAGACTCTTTTTTGCTTTCTTGAGTAAGGCAGCTCCAAAATGCAGGTGTTTCAGCCTAGCTCTGCTTTCTGTAGTGGTGGGGCAGCCAGCGGAAAATACGGAGTGTAGGGGTTGGTAATGTTCTCTAGTTGCGCTGTGATTGGCTCAGTGTTCTGTCACTCATGAGGACACTACTTCACCACCAAATCTAAGGGTATAGCTCGAAAATTCAAGCCCCTTGGGTGCTGCCATAGAGTTACATTAGAGGTACCCATCCAAGAAGGCACAAGATCATTGCCCACAGATAAAATGATGTCAAATCACGTTATATCTACAGCAGCTTTGATTGGACTGATCATGTCAACATCATACTTTCAAAATCTTAGCTAGCAAGCTAGCAGTCATCATCATAAATCAAGTCAACAATCTACTGGCAAATCCTTTTTAATCCTTGTCATGTGAAGATAAATAATGAAGAGAAATTATAGATAAAACGTATCGGTGCTCATTGGCCATTGGACATAAACATTATGCCCAATATTGGCATTACCCTCTGCTCTACAGTTGTTCTCAATTCAACATACATTTATTCTGTTTGGATATATTTGATGATGGTGCATCATTTGATTTGAAGTTAACTAAAAAACATTGAACGTTTTTTGTTTCTCACAAAATGTGTGGGAAAGTTTGGGCTTGTGATCAATTTATGACCTGTCAACTTATTTCGATATGGTTTGATGTCAGTAGCCTGTTGATGAGTAACACTTTCTGATTGTTTGGGGAAAACCATGCTACTTAGGCCTACATTTCAGTGTAGTTAATTTGCGTAACATGATGATGCAAGCCTTCTACAACTATCTGTGTAGTGTCTAGTGGAGAGGGGGCCTTTGATAATTAAATTAAAATAGCCTTGATGAAGCTAATGTGAAATATAAATGTCAGTTTGTTTATCTACCCTCTGGCATTTAACATGGCCTTGTGGGTGTGCAGAGAAAGATCTCAGTGATTGAGCAAGGGTTCCCTTCCACTTTACAAGCCTCCAGACAGAGGCAGCATGGCCGTATCTCCACCCAGGGACACTGCACTTCCTTCTCACGGTCCCGAAGGTCCCCCTCCACCTCTTCCTTCTCCACTCCATGGTTGCACAATTTACTCTGAGGGCCAGCAGCTTACTGCTGCTGTTACAGTTGTGTAATTAAGCTGAGAGGAGGAGGGACATCATCACTAGTGACTGTGACTGGGGAGGAGAAGGATATTACATACAGTATTATGATGTTATTACATATTATATTCCTATTATACTGTATGATAAATAATACATATTATGATATGAGTCTGTTAGGGTCTCTGGGCTGAGACAGGATGTAAGGGATGCTGAGATAGTGAAGGACTCCTAATGCAGTAGGCCTTTGTCTTCATCTACTGAGCTCCACCTTTAAGTTGTTTTGTCAACTGACTGTGTAACAGTTGTTGACAGAGTTTTTTATTTATAGGAGACAAACAAATATTGTTGTCGAATTTCAATGTGATTACTTAGCACTAAGAGGTGTGCGCACATTCTGGGGCCACCCCATCCTTTCACACTGTATTTTGGCAGTTAGATAATATACCTATTCAGTTCAGTCTCTCTGCACTTTCCCAGTTTGCAAATGTCAACCCAGATTTCTCTCTCATGTGCACAGTCACAGTTATTCTCTCACTCCTGCACAGTATTTCTCTCCTCTCTGCTCTCTCCCTCGCTTTCACTATCCTCTCTCTCCCTCGCTCTCTCCCCCCTGTCTCTATCCCATCCCCCCTCTCTTTCTCTGGATCAGGCATATGCACAGTCAGCCTGGACAGGCATATTGTTTAAATGTCACCCTGGCTGGGATGTGCTGTGAGCAGAGCAGTAGCCACTGATGTTATCTATCTGCCCTGGGTTACTGCAGGCCGCTGGGCTGTGTTAGCGTCATTACTGCGTTTGCGGCTCAAAGGACAATCATCTAATATACTGTAGCTAGGGGTCACTGCTCATACTGCCTGACCACTGTTAACCAATGGATGCAGCTTGCAGTTTGACAGTCAGTGACCAACCACGGTTAACTGTATAAAGCCTATTGGTACATAGACAACTGGATAAATATATGTGATGTGAAAATATAAATACCTAGGCCTATATAAAAATAAAACATAACATTTTTGCAAAAGGGAATTCCCTGTCTTATGTGACTAATATTAAACTGATGAAATAAGTAAACTAAAATGAGTTTAAATGCTATAGTAGGCTATATGAATAGCCTTTGTCTGTGAACCTATTGCACTGGGGGCTTTTTAATTCAGGTGGCCACTCTCATTGTTTATCCTAATAATGTTATCATTGCATGAGATGCTTTATTTATCTAACAAACGTGTTCGCGTTAGCTAAGCCAGCCATCAGGTTCATTGGGCCTCGATGGTGCCGGATGTACTACTTCATACCGTTTCAGACCAACATCAAAAGTATGGATTATATCCCTCACGCTCCGCATAGGTTGAGTAATAACAACATCAAAGTCACGCCAGTGCGAAGCCTACTATCCTATCAAATCTTCTATCAAATAAATGCTAGATTAGGCCTACCTAGACCTGTACTGCACAAGTTATGTACAGCCCATCACAAAAT
Source organism: Coregonus clupeaformis (assembly GCF_020615455.1). Taxonomy (NCBI): domain Eukaryota; kingdom Metazoa; phylum Chordata; class Actinopteri; order Salmoniformes; family Salmonidae; genus Coregonus; species Coregonus clupeaformis. The sequence continues at coordinate 19,151,956 of NC_059206.1, forward strand.
GGAGTGGCAGGTAGCCTAGCAGTTAGAGCGTTGGGCCAAATCAAATCAAATGTTATTGGCCACATGCGCCGAATACAACAGGTGCAGACATTACAGTGAAATGCTTACTTACAGCCCTTAACCAACAGTGCATTTATTTTTAATAAAAAAGTAGAAAAAAACAAAAAAGTGTTGAGAAAAAAAGAACAGAAGTCAAATAAAATAACAGTAGGGAGGCTATATATACAGGGGGGTACCGGTGCAGAGTCAATGTGCGGGGGCACCGGCTAGTTGAGGTAGTTGAAGTAATATGTACATGTGGGTAGAGTTAAAGTGACTATGCATAAATAATTAACAGAGTAGCAGCAGCGTAAAAAGATGGGGTGGGGGGCGCAGTGCAAATAGTCCGGGTAGCCATGTTTAGCTGTTCAGGAGTCTTATGGCTTGGGGGTAGAAGTCTTTTGGACCTAGACTTGGCACTCCGGTACCGCTTGCCGTGCGGTAGCAGAGAGAACAGTCTATGACTAGGGTGGCTGGAGTCTTTGACAATTTTGAGGGCCTTCCTCTGACACCGCCTGGTATAGAGGTCCTGGATGGCAGGAAGCTTGGCCCCAGTGATGTACTGGGCCGTACGCACTACCCTCTGTAGTGCTTTGCGGTCGGAGGCCAAGCAGTTGCCATACCAGGCGGTGATGCAACCAGTCAGGATGCTCTTGATGGTGCAGCTGTAGAATTTTTTGAGGATCTGAGGACCCATGCCAAATATTTTCAGTCTCCTGAGGGGGAATAGGCTTTGTCGTGCCCTCTTCACGACTGTCTTGGTTGTTATCCTGGCACCACATGGCCAGGTCTCTGACCTCCTCCCTATAGGCTGTCTCATCGTTGTCGGTGATCAGGCCTACCATTGTTGTGTCGTCGGCAAACTTAATGATGGTGTTGGAGTCATGCCTGGCCATGCAGTCATGGGTGAACAGGGAGTACAGGAGGGGACTGAGCACGCACCCCTGAGGGGCCCCCGTGTTGAGGATCAGTGTGGCAGATGTGTTGTTACCTACCCTTACCACCTGGGGGCGGCCCGTCAGGAAGTCCAGGATCCAGTTGCAGAGGGAGGTGTTTAGTCCCAGGATCCTTAGCTTAATGATGAGCTTTGAGGGCACTATGGTGTTGAATGCTGAGCTGTAGTCAATGAATAGCATTCTCACGTAGGTGTCCCTCTTGTCCAGGTGGGAAAGGGCAGTGTGGAGTGCAATAGAGATTGCATCATCTGTGGATCTGTTGGGGCGGTATGCAAATTGGAGTGGGTCTAGGGTTTCTGGGATAATGGTGTTGATGTGAGCCATGACCAGCCTTTCAAAGCACTTCATGGCTACAGACGTCAGTGCTACGGGTCGGTAGTCATTTAGGCAGGTTATCTTAGAGTCCATGGGCACGGGGACTATGGTGGTCTGCTTGAAACATGTTGGTATTACAGACTCAGTCAGGGACATGTTGAAAATGTCAGTGAAGACACTTGCCAGTTGGTCAGCACATGCTCGGAGTACACGTCCTGGTAATCCGTCTGGCCCTGCGGCCTTGTGAATGTTGACCTGCTTAAAAGTCTTACTCACATCGGCTATGGAGAGCGTGATCACATAGTCATCCGGAACAGCTGGTGCTCTCATGCATGCTTCAGTGTTGCTTGCCTCGAAGCGAGCATAGAAGTGGTTTAGCTCGTCTGGAAGTATTGTGTCACTGGGCAGCTCGCGGCTGTGCTTCCCTTTGTAGTCTGTAATAGTTTTCAAGCCCTGCCACATCCGACGAGCGTCAGAGCCGGTGTAGTACGATTCAATCTTAGTCCTGTATTGACTCTTTGCCTGTTTGATGGTTCGTCGGAGGGCATAGCGGGATTTCTTATAAGCGTCAGGGTTAGAGTCCCGCTCCTTGAAAGCGGCAGCTCTACCCTTTAGCTCAGTGCGGATGTTTCCTGTAATCCATGGCTTCTGGTTGGGGTATGTACGTACGGTCACTGTTGGGACGACATCATCGATGCACTTATTGATGAAGCCAGTGACCTGATGTGGTGTACTCCTCAATGCTATCTGAAGAATCCCGGAACATGTTCCAGTCTGTGCTAGCAAAACAGTCCTGTAGCTTAGCATCTGCGTCATCTGACCACTTTTTTATTAACCGAGTCACTGGTGCTTCCTGCTTTAGTTTTTGCTTATAAGCAGGAATCAGGAGGATAGAGTTATGGTCAGATTTGCCAAATGGAGGGCGAGGGAGAGCTTTGTATGCGTCTCTGTGTGTGGAGTAAAGGCGGTCTAGAGTTTTTTTTCCCTCTGGTTGCACATTTCACATGCTGGTAGAAATTAGGTAGAACTGATTTAAGTTTCCCTGCATTAAAGTCCCCGGCCACTAGGAGCACTGCCTCTGGATGACCGTTTTCCTGTTGACTTATGACCTTATACAGCTCATTCAGTGCAATCTTAATGCCAGCATTGGTTTGTGGTGGTAAATAGACAGCTATGAAAAATCTAGATGAAAACTCTCTTGGTAAATAGTGTGGTCTACAGCTTATCTAAGATGGTACAGTGGTGAGCGTGTGCCAGTTATGAAAGGTCGCTGGTTCTAATCCCCGAGCCAACTAGGTGAAAAATCTGCCGATGTGCCCTTGAGCAAGGCACTTAACCCTAATTGCTCATGTAAGTCGCTCTGGATAAGAGCGTCTGCTAAATGACGTATATGTATATGTATATGTATATATATACGTATATGTATATGTATATAAGATACTCTACCTCAGTCGAGCAAAACCTCGAGACTTCCTTAGTATTTGATTTTGTGCACCAGCTGTTGTTTACAAATATACACAGACCGCCACCCCTTGTCTTACCGGAGTCAGCCGTTCTATCCTGCTGATGTAGCGTATAGCCCGCTAGTTGTATGTTGTCCATGTCGTCGTTCAGCCACGACTCGGTGAAACATAAGATATTACAGTTTTTAATGTCCCGTTGGTAGGATAACCGTAATCTTAAATCATCCAATTTATTCTCAAATTATTGAAGATTGGCTAATAGGATTGATGGGAGCGGCAGTTTACTCGCTCGCCATCGGATCCTTACAAGGCACCCCGACCTACGTCCACGATATCTCTGTCTCTTCCTCATGCGAATGACGGGGATTTGGGCCTTGTCGGGTGTCTGTAGGATATCCTTCGCGGCCGCCTCGTTGAAGAAAAAATCTTTGTCCAATACGAGGTGAGTAATCGCTGTCCTGATATCCAGAAGCTCTTTTTGGTTATAAGAGACGATGGCAGAAACATTATGTACAAAATAAATGACAAATAATGCAGAAAAACACACATAATAGTACAATTGGTTAGAGGGCTGTAAAACGGCAGCCGCCTTCTCCGGCGCCATTATTTTATCAATCAGTTGCCAAAAGTTCGCTGGTTCAAGTAAAATGTGTCAATCTGTCGACGTGCCCTTGAGCTGTACTAATATGGCTGACCCTGTAAAACAACACATTTCACTGCACCTATCCATTGTATGTGACAATAAAACATCTTTAAAACAAAATATTTAGCAATTTTCTATTTCTATATATCTCCTTTGCTATTTTTGTCTCGGTCTCTCTCTCCCCCCTCTCTTTCCCTCCCCCTCTCACACACGTAGCCGACATACAGAGTTCAACGGGAGGTTTGAGGCATCCCCACCCCTCCCCCCTCTAGTCAGCGTTGAGGGCCACAGGTGTAGGCCAGCCCTACTAACACTAATATACGGTACAGTATGTGTGCCGTGTGCGTCACAGCCTCTGTGTTTAGAAATGGGGGCAGGTGGCCAGCCAGGCAGGCAGCTCAGTTCTTGGAAAGGCAGAACAGAAAGGAAGGAATTAAATGTCACTATTCAGGGAGTCACTATTGTCTGATAATGATGATACAGTTGAAGTCAGAAGTTTACATTCACCTTAGCCAAATACATTTAAACTCAGTTTTTCACAATTCCTGACATTTAATCCTAGTAAAAATGCCCTGTCTTAGGTCAGTTAGGATCACCACTTTATTTTAAGAATGTGAAATGTCAGAATAATTGTAGAGAGAATGATTTATTTAAGCTTTTATTTCTTTCATCACATTCCCAGTGGGTCAGAAGTTTACACACACTCAATTAGTATTTGGTAGCATTGCCTTTAAATTGTTTAACTTGGGTCAAACGTTACAGACGGTAATAATTATACTATTTGCTTATTAAAAATACTGCTGCAAAACGTTGAGGGTAGATAGATGGCCTTTTATTACAGTAAGTAACAGGAATGATGGGCTAGAAATTGACTGTTCTTTATGTTATTTCAGAGGTGGTTGGAGGGCTAATAGTAGTCAATACCAGTCCTGCTTCAGTCAGTGAGTCCACCAGTGTTCCAGCCCCTGGCTCTCTGTTAGTCAGCAGCTCTTGAGGAGAGTAGAAAGTAGATCCAGGCCCTGTACGAAGCCCAGTGTGCAGGAGGTCTAAACAGAGACGTGTCTAATCAACCTGCCTGGACACACAAAGGGAACCCAGGGTTAGGTTACTACTGTTACCTCCAGCCCTCACACACACTGACTGAACCCTGTGTGGCGCAGGTGGCTCTGGAGGACAGGTAGAGTGCACGTACGTACGCACTGACTCGTGCATGAGCGCACGCACACACAGCACAGGTGTAGCAGCACAGAGAAGAAGGGTCAATGAAAGAGCAGTGCATGGTGATGGATTTGTCACCAGAGAGAGAGAGAGAGAGAGAGAGAGAGAGAGAGAGAGAGAGAGAGAGAGAGAGAGAGAGAGAGAGAGAGAGAGAGAGAGAGAGAGAGAGAGAGAGAGAGAGAGAGAGAGAGAGAGAGAGAGAGGAGAGAGAGAGAGAGAGAGAGAGAGAGAGAGAGAGAGAGAGAGAGAGAGAGAGAGAGAGAGAGAGAGAGAGAGAGAGAGAGAGAGAGAGAGAGAGAGAGAGAGAGAGAGAGAGAGAGAGAGAGAGAGAGAGAGAGAGAGAGAGAGAGAGAGAGAGAGAGAGAGAGAGAGAGAGAGAGAGAGAGAGAGACAGAGAGAGACAGAGAGAGAGAGAGACAGAGAGAGAGAGAGAGAGAGAGACAGGGAGAGAGAGAGAGAGAGAGAGAGAGAAGGAGACATGATGTGTGTCAGTAATAATGACCAGAGGACCCACTCCAGGCCAGGGTAGACCGTGAGGAGAGCCTGTGCCGGAGAGGAGGCGTGGGCGGCCAGGCAGGTCGAGATCACCTCTGAGGCCTCTTAAGGTTGCCTGGGGATGGTGGAGAACGCAACATGGATGACCCTGGGTTGTGTCACGGAGAAGCCTAGCCTATATCGCCTATAGCAAAACTTCTCGTTAACTCCACTGCCAGGCGATTTCCAGCTATTATTAGCTTAGGAACAGCAAAGCCTCTTAGGGCTCTTTATTTAACCGGATCGGCAGTGATGTGGGGGCACTTCAGTTGTGTATGACGCAATCCTCTTGCTGCCTGTCAGGAGTGGAGGAGAGGAGAAAAGAGGAGAGGAGGAGAAAAGAGGAGAGGAGAAGAGAGGAGAAAAGAGGAAAGAAGAGAGGAGAAAAGAGGAAAGGAGCAGGGGCCTCAGGCCAGACCAGACCAGGCCAGACCAGGAGTAGAGTAAAGCAGCTGTGCTTTCTATTCATTGTCTGGTTAGATTATGAGATGTTCTGATGAGATAAAGGAGAGCTTTCAACTCATCTGACCTCATCTCTTACCAGGAACTTGTCCATTTCCAGAGGACTGACTCATATCTCGTATGAGGCTCCGTCAATGTCATAAATCATAGATCCAGTAATTCAACCTTTGAGCATGTGGGTCGGTGTGTGTGTGTGTGTGTGTGTGTGTGCGTGCATACGTGTGTTGGCCTGAGTGTGTGTGTGAGGGACTTTTAATTATAGTGTGTTAATATAATGGTCCTAAAACAGGGACAGGAGGGGTGTGGTCATGTTGACCAGCTTCCTTAGACCTGTCTGCTCCACATGCATCCCCGGCTACCCTTTCCTCCTTCCCCCCTCTCCTCCTCCTGAGAGCAGGTGGTTGGGGTCTGGCACTGACAGGGTGCTTTCCCCCCAGATGAGCCCCCACGCCAGGTATTAGGTGGCGGTCCAGTGGGCTAATCTGGTCCCAGAGAGGGGTGTGAGCCAGGGCACCCGGTCCACTCCACTCCTCCCACCCCTATGTCTACCCGCTGCCTCCCCCCAGAAGCCTCCCCCCCCAACCCCGTCACTCTTCTCTCCCTTCCCCTTCTGTCTTTCTCTCTCAACCCTCCCCCCTCTCTGTCTATAAACCTCTCTCCCCCCCTCCTCCCCCTAGAAGACCGTCCAGTGTGATGAAACCGTGGCATTAACAGGAGGGTTTCAGATCAGTCATCTGAGGAGGCTGGAGGAGCTGGTGGAGGCCTGATAAAGAGGCCAAGAGGGTTTCCACATCATAAAACATACACCTAATTAGCTCTTAGACTGGTCAGGCAGAGCATTTAGACACACCTTCACTCACATACAGACTGTAGCCTATATATGCTGTATACAGTAGAGTCAGACTTCACAGGCCTTTCCAATGCCATGTGGAAGTAGCACAATGATGAGAATTTTGACAGTATCTAGGTTTCCATCAGATTGGCGATAGATTTTCATGCGGATATTCTAAAATCCACATTTTCCCGCCAAAGATGTGTTTCCATCAAATTGACTTGTTGCAAGTAAAAGGCTGTGCGTGATGTAGCGCACATAAAAATGACTTTTGAGATTCAATTCTCATGTACCGCATAAAAAAAAACCAAGTTAAATGGGTTTCCATGGCATTTTAAACTATACTGATGGTTTTGTTACAAAAATGTTTGCGTTATATAGGGAATTGTGCCCCAAGGTTTCCGTTTGGAAAATGTGGTTCCGGACATTTGACCGGCAACATTTTCATTTACCCGGACATTTGAGAAATGTACCAGACTGCATATGCATATGGGTGCGTAACCTGATTAGGGCTAACACCCACGGTGCTTAGAATGACAGAAATAACATTTAGAATATGGTAATTAATATTAACAAAACATGCAAGCCGAGGATGCAACAATGTATGGTCCTTCCTAACGAATTCTGATGTGCACTTTGAACATGTTAGAATAACTGTCCACATTTACTGTATCTTTCCTCATCCAACAAGACGAGTAACGAACAGCAAAATCATCACACACCATATCATCGTTTGACTCAACGTTTACTTCAACATAATGGTTGTTAAATCAATATATTTGCATGAAGGCATTTCCACCGCCATTTCCCACATAATTAATTTGACAGACCCCAAAAGATCCCATCTGGCCTAGCGTATTTTATTTTGTCGACATTTTGAAAGTTTACTGACAAATTTGCTGTTTCCATCAGGCCTGTCATTTAAAAAAATATACCTGACATGTACTTTTACTCACATAAATAGGTTGGATGGTAACCTGGTTAGTGGTAAGGCACCTATCTGTCGGTTATTGTGATACATTATTTTGTAGACAGTTCTTGATTGAATAAAAAAAAAGAGCCCTTAATAAGAACCAGAAGACCTTTAATGTCCCACTGCTGGGCAAATTGGATTGAGATCAGATGGCTTCACTGCTTCCTTTGCTAATTAGCTCATGTGTTGTGTCTGACTCTATTCTAGCTGTATCTCTGTCAGTGGTCACACACACAGACAAGACAGGGAGATGACCATTTCTCTGTCTTTCTCTCCTGCATCTGCACTCTTTCACTCTCTTTCTCTCTCTTTCTCTCTCTCTCTCTCTTTCTCTCTCTTTATCTCTCTCTCTCTCTCTCTCTCTCTCTCTCTTTCTCTCGTCTCTCTTCATTGAGTGAGCGATGTTAATGAACTGAGCTGGCAGCCTGCAGTGTGGTAGGGTTGAGTATTAATTGATGGCTGGCCATGCCACCTCACTCATTTAGAACAGCATTTAAATGAGGGGGGGATGTGAATTTACAACACAACAACAGGTGGCACACACACACACACACACCACACACACACACACACACACACACACACGTACATGTACAACACAACTGGCAGTTTTCTCTCTCTTTCCAGCAGGCTCTTGGAAACAGAGAACATTCAATAGATCTTTAATAACTGAGGTTTATTTGTGGACCCGCTCTTGTTCATTAATATGTAATTGAAAATGCCTGCCTTGAAAATAAGTCCCTCTTAATATATATGCATTTGGCAATGAATATGGGCTTCTTTGCACTTTAAATATCCAGGCAAATGTATTTTGAGTGCTTACGTCTGGCTGTAAACTGACTAGTTTTCCACTTTCAATTTTACCTCCCAATGGATTTCTTTAATGCAATGTGATTCACAAAGTATTGGCCATTACAGGTTTGTCTAACTCGATTTCTACCGTTGAGAATTTATTGAATACATTTATTTAATTGTGTGGGAAACAACCAGGGGCTGTCCAATCCTGTGCCTTTTGAGGAGTGTTGTCATGATACCGGTTTTTCGATTTCGATACCGATACCAGGTTTAGTATCACAATACTCGATACCATCACGATACCAAAACGATACCAAGGGGAAAAAGGCGTATTATCCAGAGTCACAGAATGGCACTTGATCCAGACAGATCTTTTGAGTTCAATGTTTTTTTGAATGTATGCATTAATAGGTCAATTATACAATCATACAATCAATTTTACTTTATGGTAATCAGTTATTTGAATGGCAAATCTGTAGTCTATTGATTTAAACTGGGTAAATCAAGATTTAGCCTAGGCCTATTTACAATACAGGTGAATGCATATTCAATAGGAGTGTGTGTGCATGCCTAGATAAAAAACTCTGTTTTCCTTCCATTTGGGACTTATTTTATTGTACTGATCAACAACATTTACATAGAAGAAGCAATCTCTTCTTTGATAAAAGTCTGTGCTGTCTCTTTTAAGACCCATGACGTCATACACACACACACACACACACACACACACACAGACAAAGATGCTTGAGCAAAGATTATCTTGACTGGGAGAAATTGTGAGGCGGGGGAGATTAAGTGAATGAATAAAGTTTTTGGTGACAATCAGCTTTGAAATCAGCAATATTTTTGCAGGATGGTTTGCCTACTGCATATTATCACAAACAAGGTACTAGGGTAGTGAATTGATGTTAGCTTCAGCTGTAAGCTAGCAAGGAAAGTTTGCCTACAAAGCTGGAAGCTACCGGTAACGTTATATTCTTGCTTTGTAAAGTGTTCTAGCCTGTAGCTAAAGGACATTGTTTAGCGAACAGTAATGAACAGTTTTCAACATTTCTACATGCCGTTTAGCCGTTTAAGCGCGTTAACTTCTGTGCAGCACAAGTGGTGATGCAGCCCAGATTCCCAGTGAGTGCAGTGGTTCCTCAGGACAGGCTAGTCTAGAGCTAGCAGTGAGTAAGTGGAGCAGGCACCGTACTCTCGTACTATAAGGGGACATCGGCTGCACTTATAGACAGACTTGATCCTCTCTCAATCAGTAGACGCCGTGAAAAAACATTTGACAGAAGTACCAAAAGTAAAACTAATTATACGTTTCGGTATACCGTGCCACACTGCTTTTGAATGATTCTTTTTGAAACTTGACTAAACATTAACGGAACAAGAAAGTAAATGTGTGTGTTTTTTGCCAGATGCTATGGAGAGCTAGGCCTACAGTGTATAACTATCCAGCCCGATAGCAGTGCTTTAGTTAGTGTATCCTCCCACATACTGTACGCCATGCCTTTGTTAGTGTGTTGTGTCTTGTCCTTCCTCTGAGGGCTCGGGGGGGGATGGCGAGGCGGTGCAGTGCAGCAGGCTGTTGACCCTCTGTTGTCCACACACACACACACACACACACACACACACACACACACACACACACACACACACACACACACACATCCTGTCTATCCCTCCTTCAGTCAGATGCTGTCTCCCTCTGTCGTCACAGGATACAGCAGTCTTGTGACATTGACAGGCAGGCATGGCCAGTGTGCAGCTGCTATAAATAGACTGCTGCTTGAGAGGGAGGGAGAGAGAGGGGGAGAGAGGGAGAGAATTCAGTAGGCTGCTCCTCTCCTAAAATGTCCCTTTTTACAGGCTGATTCTGATATTCTGATTTCATCTTTAGCTTTAGAAGACTGGTTTTCTAAATGTGTTGAAGCACTGGATTTGTGTCTCGTCTGAAGATCCTTTGAAAGTGTTTTGTTTTGAGGAACAAGCTTTTTTGCGTAAAGTGTTTTGTAATCTAACAGCAATTTCACAACCCCCATTGCCTATGACATGAACTCTGGGGTGTAAATATCATGATTATGTGCACCTTTGGTTAGGTTATTTGTATTTCACATAGAGCACAACACAACAATGTTACGTGATTTACACTTCTGCTGCAACACTAGTTCAAATGTAACCAAATTTTCACAAAGTTACAAAGGTTCAATATTGCAAATTCTCTTCATCTTTGTACTAAGTCCTAATATTGAACAGAACTATCGAATAGAACGTGACAGTAGAGCGATTCTCGTGTCTTTCTCGTGACGAGTCCAGGGGCGTGTAGTGACGCTGTGTCCTGTGTTCGTGTCCCAGTTAGGTGCATCCAGTTTATCAATAACTACTAATAGAGTGGTGTTGGTGGACAATAGGTTGTTCTGTGTGTGCCTGTGTGTGTGTGTGTGTGTGTGTGTGTGCCTGTGTGTGTGTGTGTGTGTGCCTGTGTGTGTGTGCGTGTGCCTGTGTGCGTGTGCCTGTGTGTGTGTGTGTGTGTGCCTGTGTGTGTGTGCCTGTGTGTGTGTGTGTGCCTGTGTGCCTGTGTGTGTGCGTGTGTGTGTGCCTGTGTGTGTGTGTGTGTGTGTGGCCAGACCATTGCTGAGGCAGGGCCGATGTGTATTATTAGAGTGCTGGTGCTGCCGTGATGACAGGAGAGAGCATGCACCGTTGTGTGAATTTGTTTCCTGAGGAGCGATGCTCATCGGTTATCCCTCTTGGAACCATGCCTGTTTTCTTTCTGCCCGTCTAAACACACACACACACACACACACACACACACCTCTGTCGTCCCCCCCGCCCCTCTGGAATGTAGGACTATGTCTGGAATGGAGGTAGCCTATCAGTAGACCATAATGCACCTACTGTTATAGATGAGGACTATCCTTGTTTGCAGCGAAGCAAAGTAACTCTGTGTGTGTGTGTGAAGCCAACTCCTGTTCGAGGCTAACAGAATGAAGACCACAGCATAAAGCACCAATAAAGGAGTTGGTCAGGGAGATACTGGAGCTGCCAAAGGGATCTGTGTTTGCCTGTGTCTTTCCTTATCACTCCCCTGGCGGTGCAGTGGCACTTAGAAAGAATAAAGCTAAACAAACACATATTTATATCAATCTCAGAGGAATAGGGGAAAAAGTCATCTTCTATTTAATAAATTCAATTCAAAGGCATTGTCAGATCACAAGTATTAACATCCTCCTCATATAATACAAATTGGTATTATATGAACTATAGAGCGGTTATTGTGATGGTGACTTATGGTTCCTTTTCTCTCCATCATTCCCTCCACAGATCTGGAGCCTGATGACAATACGTCGTTCTACATCCTCAATGTGGGCCAGCAGGTTGTGGTCAACAACCAGTCTATGGGCCAGTCACGCCATGGCAGCATGCAGTCTCACTCCCACTCCCAGGTCATCAACTCCTCCCCCCATCAGCGCCTGCAGTCCCACAAGGTGTACGACCCCAACTATGAGGTCCAGGACAATGTCAACAAAAACAAATACAGCCCTGCAGGTGGGGGTGGGGGGCCTCCCAAAGCCTTTGAGTGTCCTAGCATCCAGATCACCTCTATCTCCCCCAGCTGTCAGCAGGAGATGGACGCTAACGAGGATGATCTTAGAGGTAATGATGGGGACTACCACCACGGGGACCGGCCCCTGTCCAGGGACCACCTGTACTTGCCCTTAGACCACTCATACCGGGACTCAACTCTCAGCCCGTCCCCCTGCAGCTCCCTGTCCTCCAGGAGCTGGTTCTCAGACGCCTCATCCTGCGAGTCCTTCTCCCACGTGTACGATGACGTGGACTCTGAGCTGAACGAAGCGGCCGCAAGGTTTACCCTGGGGTCTCCCCGCACATCCCCTGGCTGCTCTCCTCAACCTGGGGTCCTGGAGGAGGGTCAGTGGGCTGGGCAGCAGCACCACCATCCTGCCTTTCACCACTCCCACCACTCCTCCCACTCCCTGTCCCCCCGCGCCTCCCCCTGCCACTCCCCACGCACCTCCGTCACCGATGAGAACTGGCTGAGCCCCCGGCCGCCGTCCCGCCCCTCCTCACGCCCCACCTCACCCTGTGGGAAGAGACGCCACTCCAGCGCAGACATCTGCTACCCGGTGGGCTCTGTGTCCCCACACCACTCCCCGATCCCCACCCCCGAGCCATCCCCAAGGGGCAGTGTGACAGAGGACACCTGGATAGCAAGCCCCTCCATGGGCATGTCCCCGTTCCAGTGCTGCCCTTCCGAGGCAGACATCCCCTCAAAGACTAGAAAGACGTCCCAGGATCGGACAGGCTCCATGGGGGGCAAGGGGGACCTGGGCCTGGATGACTCTGGGAACGGGTCCCCCCTCATGGACTCTCCCTCGGAGGACACCCTGCACTCCCTGAAGAAGGACGGGCCAGGGGAACAGTTTCTCTCAGTGCCCTCACACTTCACATGGAACAAACCCAAACCAGGACACACACCCATCTTCAGGTATGTCACTTCCTGTACCTGCCCTCTCAATCACAAATAGAGTTGGAAAATTCCACAAACTTTCCCAGAAATTTCGGTTGGAGGATTCCCGAAATCAGGAGGGAATACGCAGGGAGGGAATCCTCCAACCAGGATATCTGAAAAACCAAGGAAGATATTTTGCAACACTAATCAGAACTCATCTTTGGGTTTAGTCTGCATTTAGCATGAATACACACTTATCAGAGTCATTAGTATTATTAGGTCAAGGTAGAGTACATGAAAGGTACAGAAAGGAACCTTTATGGGACCTTTTATAGGATTAGTGGTAAATTAACAAAATGTTCAGGAGCCTGTTTGATCCCGATAAGAGCATTAAGACACTGTTCCTACTAGTATTTTATGAAGGAAGATCATTACATTTAATCAAGTTTAATAGCAATAGATTACAGTTCACTCCTGGTTATGCAATGGCTTGGGACAGTTGGGCAAGCATTCCTCAAATTTGAGCTTGCAGTCGGATATCCAGAGCTCCAGAGTTAAAATTATGTAGCCTAATTGAATTAGAACAGGGGAACTACCCTGCACTTATTCTGCACCTATCAGGGGTGCACTATTGTAATATTCTGTGTCATATATAATATTCTGTAGGTTAGAACGGTATAACTGTCTGTAGGTTTGACTCCAATGCTCTCGAATTTTAGGTTCTGGGAAAGCTTCACAAGTCTATTCTTTAGTCACGTCTTGAAACATTTAATGAGCCACAGAGACATGATGCCGCTGTTTGAAGTAGCACAACAGTGTAACATAAGGTTGTTGGTGCCTGGGGGGAAGCACATGCGCACGTCACACACACACACACACACATATACTTTTTATCGGGAAATCGGCAACCAGAAGCTCTTGATCGTCGTGACGCACTGACTTCTATCAGAAAGAGAGGGTTAAAGTTTCCCTTCTCTGCTCTCACAATGTGTGCAGCAGATGAAGTCTCAGCTCTGGTCCCTGGCGCTATAAATCAGCACAGGTCACATATTGCTGAGGGGTCACACCACCACCATCTAACCCAGCCCTCCTTCTGAAACACCACAGTCTTGGCTGCCCATTCACAGACACCAGAAAGGGGTCAACAATGTACCTTGTTATAGTGGTCTAATGCCCTGCTACAAGAGTATATTCATATCTAGGATAAACCACGATGTATCAAATGATTAGTAGTTAGGACTAGAGTAGGCGTCCACTGTTGGATGTAGTGAGTGCTGTGACTGTGGGGTGATCTCTCCTGTCTGCTGTAGAAGGTTCTGGAAGAATCTCCCCCAGGTTTGTCACCATGATACCAGTATCGCGATACTCCAGAAGTATCGTGGCAATGAAACAAAACATGAAGCAGACATCATTTCTTGAGGAAAACAGTCCTATAGTAGAAAAAAAGTTGAGTCTGCTTCCTGTTCTTTTTTTTGCCAAGGAAAATCTGGTATCGTAGTATCGCCATACTGGTATCGTGACAACCCTAGTCCCCAGTCAGAGAAGCTGTGTCTGTGAGGTGTTCTGCTGAACAGATGGTCCAGGCGTCTGTCTGCTGGGTGGCTGTCACTGTTCAGTGGCTGGTGGTGGAGGAAACAGAGGCATGGCATGGGGCGGGGGGCTCCGAGTCTGAGCCTCAGACAGACTGGGGGTGGATTCAGGGAGCCCTCCCTCCCAGTCCCTCCCTATAGCCTGATCCCAGATCTGTTTGATGTATAGACAATTGGCATGACAATGACCATTGTAGTTGGCTACACTGCACAAAAAGATCTGTGACCAGGCTAGTCCATCCCACCTCAGGGCTAACCATAGACATACATATTCACATACTGGTATTCAGGTTGATAGGACATTTATTGGGGCTAAGAAAGGCTTTAGAGATGTAGAGGAGGATGTACAGGGGAGCGGCTGTAGGCCGCAGGATGTGACTGGTAGCACCAGGCTGGGAGCTCCAGAGCCCCGCGGTACGAGCAGGATACCTGAGAAAGGTTACGCTATTTCAGGCCTCCGGCCTCTGCTCCAACCCGCTCCCTCCCTCCGCCCACCACAACGCTCAGGTTTCCTAGCTACCAACCCCCTCTCCTGTTACTGTGGCCACTGGCCGGGGAAAACATACACTTCCGGTGTTATGTCGGTGGCATTGGAGGGTACGGGACAAGCCAATGTCACAGCCACCTTTGTTTTAGGCCTTAAACCTTTAGAGATGGTTTCCCAGACCTAGATTAAGATTACTTCTGGACTACAAAGCATGCTCATTGGAGAATCCCTATTCAAAAGGCTTTAAAGTCCAGGAATAGGCTTGATCTGGGTCTGAGAAGCCGACCTTTTATTTAGAATAGTCGTGACTCGTGCAGTACGTCTTTATAGTATGCAATGTGATAGTATTCATAGGGGCTTTCCTCTGCCATGTGCTGTGGGGGAATCTAGGCTACTAGGACAGGCTATCCTATAGCCTACTTTGATTCAAAATCGCTTGGGAACAGATGCTAGTGGTACAATACCCCTCATTGACCAAAATGTTAGAGATATGTGCTTCTATTTTTCTTCAAACGTCATACTTTCCTCTTGTACTTGTTTTTCTCATTCCTGTCAGAGGACAACAGTTTATTCAGTGAACCGGCTCCAAAGAAAGCCAGCCAGCACATTTCTCCCATTTAGCCTGACTGATGCTGTCCGGAGTCAGCCAGAAGCCCAGCTTCTGGTGGAGGCATGGAGTGGAGGGAAAAACTGACGGACTCATTTTTTACGCCTCTGTTGAATTATTTTTGATTTCCCTGGCCTTTAGCAAGTTAACATTTTGATTTAATTTGGTGCCTGTGATCTGCATGCCGTGTGAGGGCTGAGTGGAGGGCATTTCTGTGTGGCATGTTTGCCTGGCATAGCATGGCCTGTTGAAAGCACAATTTTAGTTTCGCCACGAGCTGACAGGGGCACATAAAGAAACAATAGACAATGGTTAGTGACTTACCTTGACTAGCGGAGAAAAGAAGCCATAGTGGTTAGGCCAGTTACTGTAGAGCGAGGCATAATGTGGTGTAAATGTCTGCCTGCTTCGACAGCTTACAGTGGTGTGTATCATTCCTCTTACTCATAGGCCATGCACGCACCCACACACGTTTTATTTCTCCACTTGCATACTGCACAGTGCTGTGTTAGAGGAAACTGTGTCTCCCTGTAACTGTTAACAGACCAGGAACACCTGTATCATGCTGTATGGAACACATACTGAGAGCTCCTTAAAAACTGGCTCAATGTAGCCCAGTCTTTATAACTGGCTCAATGGAGCCCAGTCTTTATAACTGGCTCAATGGAGCCCAGTCTTTATAACTGGCTCAATGGAGCCCAGTCTTTATAACTGGCTCAATGGAGCCCAGTCTTTATAACTGGCTCAATGGAGCCCAGTCTTTATAACTGGCTCAATGGAGCCCAGTCTTTATAACTGGCTCAATGGAGCCCAGTCTTTATAACTGGCTCAATGGAGCCCAGTCTTTATAACTGGCTCAATGGAGCCCCGTCTTTATAACTGGCTCAATGGAGCCCCGTCTTTATAACTGGCTCAATGGAGCCCCGTCTTTTTCATGAAGATACAGTGTGTATGCTAGTAGATTATGAATTACTAACAACCTAAATCGTTTTTTACAATAATATGCCTAAATAGGTTTTTAGAACAGATTATTTCTCTCTAGGTTGTAGCTCAATAGAGCCATAGACCAACCAAGCTACCCAGAGAGACTCACTGAGACAGTTTGTCTGTGTGGAGGGGCATGGATGGAGTGTTTCTTTTTGAATGCAGCTGTTCAAATATGATTGTGCCCTACATAGATAAAAACACACAGAGGAAAAACACCCAGCAGCCTGCAGCCTCTCCTGTGACACAGCCTCTCATCCATACTACAGTGCTGAACAACACAACCATACTCTCCATCCATCTAAATACTGTTTATAGTGTAAAACCCCTTAATGATTCACTACTAGTTACAGTCCCTAAATGAGCTATTACAAGTGTGATTTTCGAGTATGGTTAGCCTAATGTTTGTGGGAATTCCTATGATTCACTGTCTTTTCTGTCTGATTGGGTTGAACACATCACATAGCCTCTTCAGCCCCATTTAGCCACTGTGCTCTGTGTGTCACTCAGACCTAGTGTAGGCCTAGAGTGATCCTCCACAGTGTTTCCAGAGGTCATGATTCAGTTCAACCTGTTGTGCTCTCACTTCTTTACAGTATATTAGCATACATAATGTGTCATTGCATTGGTTCTTCCATTGGTTTTTCCATTGGTTCTTCCATTGGTTCTTCTATGTACTTATTATCTTTGATTAAGGGCAGTCAAACCTACATTTCAGTAGCGTATTTAAACGCACAACCTCTTTTCCCTGACCAAATACAATTGCGATAGTTGAGTGGTTCTGTATGCTCAAATTGACTCATCTTACAAGTAGATGCTCTTAGTTCTCAGAATAAGACATGTGGGTGTGCTGGCCTGGCAGTAGTTTGTAAACAGAGGTACTGTACTGTGCTGCCAAGGCAGGTTTGAATGAATCCAGACGGTTTAGCTAGCTCTAACCTGTCCCAGCTGGCTAATATGTTAGACCTAAATCTCTGATTATAGTCTTTTTGTCATCCATAGGGTGAGTATGTAGTCACAGGGCTCACAGGTAATGTCTTCCCAAAAGACAAGAAATTCTAGGTGATATAGGCTATATTTATTTGTTATCCATAGGATGAGTATGTAGTCACAGCGCTTCATAGATATCGCCTAGGTGATCTGTATCTTGTTGTTATCCAGACCAGCAGTACCCTTATTGTCTTATGTATTGGTTTGTCCCCAGGACCTCCTCCCTGCCCCCCCTGGACTGGCCCCTGCCCCACCAGTTTGGCCAGTACGAGCTGAAGATCGAGGTGCACCCCAAGGCCCACCACCGAGCGCACTACGAGACAGAAGGAAGCAGAGGGGCGATCAAAGCCTCATCGGGCGGTCACCCTGTTGTCAAGGTAAGACATATAGCTTATTGTAGTCTTTCCCCTAGATTGTTTTCCAGACAGGGCTCAAAGGCCCCTGGCATCAACATTGTTCATTGAAACCAATAGAAGCCAAACTGTTTTAGGCTGGGTGCAAAACAAAAGAGCTACTGAGCTAGGCGGGTGGACCTTCCTCACTAATTCACTGGCCTAGTGCATGGTCAATGAATAACCCATAGAAATCAGAATAACCAAAGTTATTACCAGCTGGTGTAACCAACCACACCTAATAACTGGCAAAACACAGGTCAAATGGCTCTTTAGGTCCTAGTGTAGGTCATGGCCAGTTTGTTGTGCCAATCTGTTAGCATGATGCCTGACTGCCCTGCATTGTGTTACATAAGGTAAACCTTTCCGAATCTAACCTATACCACCAGGGAAACTATCACCTTAGTCACGTAACCATGGTGTTGGCGTGGCAACCTGGACGCAGGAAGTAGAACTTGAGAAACTCTCTGATGTAAACTACAAAGGTAGGGCAGCTCAGTTCAGTTCAGGAGGTGACCTGCATCTATACTGACAGTGACAGACCTCATTCAGATTGATAGACAGCCCGTGCCTTGTAGAATCAGGACTGGTGCCAAGACTGGGACGGTCACAGCATGCAGTACCTCAACTGTCAATTCATCAATTTATATAGCCGTCTAGGTTACGGCAGCCAATGCTAGTGAATTAAACTACAGAGAAGTGTCTCAGTTTACCTGGTGAGCGTGTAAGTATTATCAGACAATGACCGCCCCACCCCTCCCTCTGTACAGGTAGAAAGGTAAGCTGCTGCAGCAGGCATGCCAAGCAGGGCAGGATACATCATCGGTGTCACCGTCACCGAAGCCCAATTAGTTTGTCTGTCATGTGAAACCCCTGGACACTGAGGCAGAGTGAGCCTCAGAGCTGGAGCAGTGAAACCAATAATAATATAATAGTAATATATGCCATTTAGCAAATGATTTTATCCAAAGTGACTTACAGTCATGCTTGCATACATCTTACGTATGGGTGGTCCCGGGAATTGAACCCACTACCATGGCATTACAAGTGCCATGCTCTACCAACTGAGCTACAAAGGACAAGTTCCAAAGGTGCAGACCCTGCCTAACTACAACTCAACTCCAGGCAGGCTCAAGAAAAGGCTCCCAAGTATTTGAAAGGTTTTGAATACTATTTGAACCGAGGTCTGTTACAGTACCTATGTAGCGCAACATTCCTGACCCAGGGCTCCCATTCTGTTATCCAGCTGACAACCAGAGCAGAGCCAGGCAGCGGGTGAATATTTTATGCTCATGGGACAGGGATCCTTTGTGTGGTGACTGAAGCCAGGCGGATGGCATCATGGGCCATGACCACTGTTGTGTAACCCAACAATGCCCCTGCTTGGAGTGTGTGTGTGTGCATAACCCAACAATACCCCCCTTATAGGAGCCAGGAGACGGCTTGTCATTCCAGTCCACTCCCTCAGGATAATCTTTTAGTTGGGGTTTTAATGGAACTATACGCTGGTACCCACAGCAACCCCAATGTCATACTCTAATTGAAGTGACCTTTAAGAATGTGGACCAGAGTAAGACCACAGTTTGGTCTCCAGAACCGCTCATTTGTTAAATCTTTCACTGGGGTTGTCATCATTGGTTATTTTGATGCAAATGTTGTTGACCAGTTGTTCCATACAGCATATTTTCTTAAAAACTATGCCAACTCTCATCTCAGGGCTAGTTATACAGACTGGGTCCTGTTCCTCCATCAGTCAGAGCTAATGTTGAACCATTCCAACTGCAACCCCTCCAACTGCAACACCTCATTATATCCCACCATGTGTGACGATGCATAATTTAGCTTTCAAAATGTTGAACCCATACGGGCATTGGCTGTGTTTGCCCTCATTCCTAGTCCAGAAGGGAGCTATTTGGCTATAAGATAATTTCATTCCTTCTTTTTTTTGTATCGCTCCTCGCTTTGTCTTTGTGTGTGTGTGTGTGTGTGTGTGTGTGTGTGTGTGTGTGTTTTTGTGTGTGTGTCTTGTCTTCATGTGTGTTATGGGGCACCAGACCAGTGTAACACTAGGAGCATGTGAGGATAGATGATATCATCTCTGGTCAGGCAGGTCTAGTGGTGTTGTCCTTGTTTACTAAACAGAACCTCCTCATTGTTTCTCTGTTGACACTCTGTTTCATGCCCCCTTTAACACCGTGTGACCAAGAGGCTGTCCTATTATATTTGTTTTCACAGAAACACTGTTGTTTTTATTACAACCTAAACACCTGCCTTACTGATACAGGTCCAAGACACAATGTGCTGCTAGAGTATTTACAAAAAGTCTCAGGTAAGAAGTGCTGATCTAGGACCAGGTCCCCAACGGTCCAGAAAATCGTATTCATTATGAATTCATGATGTAAAAGGCAAAACTGATCCTATATCAGTGAATATACAGCAGGCCCTGGTGAATAGGGATGAGTCATCAAGGGTCAGTCACTAGGTTAACAACAGACTGACTAACAGCCTTTTCCCTCCAGGTGTAGGTCTGTAACTAAGCCTATAGTCCCTAGCCGTAGGAGGACATTGGTCCCTCAGTGTCTCAGTGTGTCACTGCATCCTTCTGCTCTCAATGGCTCCATGGGAGCGCCAGTCTTCCTGTGGGGTCCACTGACTCAGGTGTTGGGACTCGTGATGTCATCAACTGACGCAATGACTGCCATCTGGCCGTGGTGTGGCCAGCTTCCTTTTGTGACTGTTGTGTTTGTTGTCTATATCAAGACACACACACACACACAAACACACACACCCCAGATCAAGGAGCCACAGAGCTGCTATGTCAACAGAAACAAGAGCATGACACTGGGAAGGGGTCCATGGTAGAGCCCTGCACAGGCAGGAAATTGAATCCCGAGCCCTACCCATGCCCTACCCTACCCGGGCCCGATTGCTTCTGACAAATTTAAGGCCCTGCCTGAACCCAAAATCAGAAATACATTTCTTCATGAGCTGCTCATCTTTGTCTGTTCCCCTGCTCCGTCCCTGCACTGCACTGCATCTGCTCCATGCGCTGTCTGCGTGTGTGAGTATCCATAGCAACGCCCCAGCTTGGGCTGCTCACGAGACGTGGTAGAGCTGTTAGCTAGCAACTTTTCGTTACTCTAAACTACTACCAAAACGTACGGAATATTATTATTTTCTGTGAAATAATATCTCCTGTCGACTCGGACAATGTTCTGGTTTTATATTTTATAAGAGGTTGAAGCACTTCTGACACCATGTTATGATAGTAAGATATGACTGTACAGAGACCCTGCACAGCAGAGCAGGAGGGAGCAAATGGCTCAGCTTCAAAATGTTAGTGATCAATTTAATCATTCTTGAAAATAATACCCAAGCCCGGCCCGTACCCTGGTAGATGAAAAAACTGGCCTTAACCTGATGTATAATGTTGGGGCCCTTCAGGCTCGGGTCAGGTAGCATAACCTAGAAAGGGTAAGCTGCTGCAGGGCAGGAGAAGAAGGACAGACAGGGTGTCTGAGTGTGTGTGTGTGTGCGTGCGTGTCTCCCCCTCAGCCAGCCAGCCTACATTATTCATGCTACTGTATCTGCTTTATGCTAATTGTACCGGTCCTGTTCCTGAAGCGCTTGCTGGCTTTTCCCCCTATTATCTCTCTCTTTTTCTAGACTCTCTTTGACAGAGGCCAGTTTATATGGCAGAAGCCAGCCAGGCTTTGTCTGTTGTTTTCTCTGATCACAGTGGGCCACAGATGAGCAGTTATAATGGTAGAGGTTGTGTCCCTGAGGCGGGAAGCTGTTAAAATATCCTGGTCCTCCGAACCACCTGAAAGGGAAAGGTGGACTTGTCTCTGTTTTATTTACATTTACATTTACATTTTAGTCATTTAGCAGACACTCTTATCCAGAGCGACTTACAGTTAGTGAATACATATTTTTTTGTTGTTATTTTTGTTTGTTTGTTTTATTTTATTTTTTCAAACTGGTCCCCCGTGGGAATCGAACCCACAACCCTGGCGTTGCAAACGCCATGCTCTATCAACTGAGCTACATCCCTGCCGGCCATTCCCTCCCCTACCCTGGACAACGCTAGGCCAATTGTGCGCCGCCCATGAGTCTCCCAGTCGCGGCCGGCTGCGACAGAGCCTGGATTCGAACCAGGATCTCTAGTGGCACAGCTAGCACTGCGATGCAGTGCCTTAGACCACTGCGCCACTCAGGAGACTGTTACTGTCATGATACATGCTTTTACTGCTGTATGTTGACTTGCTGCAAACCAAAGTAAAAGAAAGGCAGCTTTAAGGCATGCCACTATATAGGACTAGTACTACACTGATAATGCAGCTCACCTAGTTTGAGCAACAGGCGTTTGTTTGCTTGAGGGGCCTCATCGTAAATTAGTGGTTTTATTTTATCCCCCATATTGTGTAGTAGATTTGAAAGTTCAAGAATGGTCGCTAGCTACAGGGTCTCCTTCCCATAACCCCAAGGGTCACCAGGTTATCAGGCAGGGCAGCGTCATTTAAATGAGAGGAACATGCAAGACTAACTGATCTTATCCACACTGTGATCAAACAGCCACCAAACTGTTCCCATGGACTTACATGCACATACATCTCCTACCATAAGTTAATGAGTAATATAAGGGAGTCAAAAATGAAAAGTCTCCTCAGTCCGTGTCTCCCCCCCAAAATAAACCATAGAGTGCAACAGAAAGAAAGCCATGGGTCTGCATGTCATAACAGTAATCTTCTAACTAAAACCTACAGTAGCCAGACAAACAAAAGCGAAACAATGTGACACTGTTTACATGGCACTGTTTGGACAGAGGTGATTCATACCACTGGGTTCTGTGTGGAATGCTGCTTATTCCAGTGGATACCACGCTAGGCTATGCTAAGCTAAGCTGTTCTTATGTAAACAGCCTGGGTTATGCTAGGCTAAGCTAGGGCTTCTCCTCAGGGGCTAGCCTAACTGCTGGGCAGGCAGACCATAATTGTAAGGCACACCTGTTGCTAGGAGACGGGTAAGTCCAAAGCCTCTGGCTTAGGAATCTGTGTGCGTATTTAACCGGCCTAATTGTGCGCTTGCTGCTTCGACACAAAGAGAAGGAGATCCACAGTGTTACACAGTGGGCCATGGATACAGGGAAACACGCATGCAGGCAGGATACACACACACACACATGTACACACACACACACACGTACACACACACACACACGTACGTACACACACACATACACATACACACTTTTACAGTATTATTAGGTAAAAGGCTTCTGTAAACAAAAACATTAAGGCTAAGTTTCTAAATATAACATGTTTTATATTGCAGCCCTTGCATTTAGTCTTTAATGTTCAGCCTTTTTAATAACTCTTAATGAGGCCATGGTGTCCGATAATGGGATTTGAAAGGCAAGATGGGCTGAGGCTGTCCAAGAGCGCATTATGTTTCCCTCTCTGGCCACACAGAATGATTGTGATACATCACGAACCCCCTCTCTGACTACCAGCGACTAGCTGTGGTTCTATTTCTATACAACATAACCATCAGCTTTTGTCACATAATAAAGCATGTGCCTTGCTGCGTTGTCACTTTTCTACACCAGTGCTCCTCTGCTCCACTGTGTGTAGTCTTTATTCCTCTGTGTTGTTGTGGCATGCCTTTGTTGACTCTTTCAATAGGTGTGGATGTGTAATAAAGAGGGAGACATGCGACACTCTCCTCCTCTCCTCTCCTCTCCTCTCCTCTCCTCTCCTCTCCTCTCCTCTCCTCTCCTCTCCTCTCCTCTCCTCTCCTCTCCTCTCCTCTCCTCTCCTCTGCTCTGCTCTGCTCTGCTCTGCTCTGCTCTGCTCTGCTCTGCTCTGCAGTTTGCACTGTGTGAACCGACCGGAGCTGTTGTCCTGCCCCAGGCTCTATTTGATGTAAACATGATGTAGGCTGTGAGGCTCCGCTCTCATTTCATGTAATCAGGGTTAGTGTACAGTGAGGGAACTGGGGGTGGGAGAGAGAGAGAGCGAGAGAGTAATGTTTACTGTTCATTTTTTATTGTTTATTTCACTTTTATTTATTTCACTTGCTTTGGCAATGTAAACATATGTTTCCCATGGAGAGAGAGGGGGAGGGGGAGAGAGACCTTCAGCTTTAAGTAGAGGGGAGAGGGAAAGGGGAAAGAGAGACTGAGCTTTGAGCAGACCTGCAGAACCATATACTAGCTGAGGATGCAGTAGACGTTGCTCTGCTCTGTGTGTGTATATTGACCTTGTTTAAACAAACGGCTGTCTGGGCCCTGGTGTGCTGGCTACAGGCCTGTATGTGAACAGGGCTGTGCGCGTCCGTGGGCCCAGACACCACTGGACGTCATGGGCCAGAAGCCGCCCATGACCTTGACCACCGCTGTTCCCGCTCCTACATCTCTCTCTCTCTCACACACTCACACACACACACACACACACACACACACACACACACACACACACACACACACACACACACACACACACACACACACACACACACACACACACACTCACCCTCTAAGGGCTGTAGTTTACACCAGTGTGAGAATGCACTCATATATACACACACTCAAATACACATGCACAGAGCCTTGCCATGGCAACACCAGAGAAACACAGGGAAACAACTTGGCAGAGGCATGCGCCTAAAGAAAGTGTTGTGTTACAATAGGGAGGGAGGTAGAGGGTCGGAGCTGAAGGGGGTGTGGAGGAAAGGGGAGGGAGGGTGGATTTAGGCATGATGAAACATGCCGCTCTCACTGTGAAGTTTGGCGGGCTACGCTTCTGTTGGTGGGACTTCGCCCAGCCCTAGCCCTAGCCCCAACCCAACCCAACCCAACCCAACCCATCCCTCAACACTTGTGTTTTGCCTTTTCATTTTTGCAAATGTCAAACATTTGAGACCGGGGCTGTTTTTAAATTTCTCCTTGTTGCATGTCACCCTCTTCTCTCCGGGCCCCGCTGGCCAGGCTGTTTTCTCTTCTAATACTGGATCAGTGGAACAGATGCCACTGAGAACCAAAATAAGCCTCTTTATTTAGGCCTGAATCTGTAACGGTATCCAGCAGTTTTATATTTAGGTAACCTAGCAGGCAGCCTATGGTTGTGTTCCAAATGGCATTATAGTCCCTACATAGCGACATGCTTTCGACCAGAGCCCTGGTTGAAAGTAGTGCACTTACTGCACTATGTAGGGAATAGGGTGCCTTTTGGGATGCAGACCTATATCCAGCAGCAGCAGTGCGGTGTGTGTCAGACATGTGACTGGTATTAATGTCAGCAGGTTTAATATGACTACTGATTGACATGATCCATCAGGTCTTATTGACCATCTGGTCCCAGAGGATTTGAGGAGGTTAAGAAAGTGCAGAGACCACCCTCCCATAGTATTTCACACCAACCATGGATTTGGTGGGGGATGTGAGGCGAGGAATGTGAAACAAGCAGGCAGAGGGTGCGTGTGTGTGTGTGTGCATGCATGTGTGTGTCTACTCTGCGTGTGTCTACGTGTGTGTGTGTGTATTTTTTGCTTATTCGCCCTCGCATGTGTTATGTGTTTACATAACACTTTGCGCATTACAGTATTTGGAAAGGTGTAGCCTAGCCTTGCTATGATGTTGGGACTGAAAGGTGTAGCCTAGCCTTGCTATGATGTTGGGACTGAAAGGTGTAGCCTAGCCTTGCTATGATGTTGGGACTGAAAGGTGTAGCCTAGCCTTGCTATGATATTGGGACTGAAAGGTGTAGCCTAGCCTTGCTATGATGTTGGGACTGAAAGGTGTAGCCTAGCCTTGCTATGATGTTGGGACTGAAAGGTGTAGCCTAGCCTTGCTATGATGTTGGTACTGAAAGGTGTAGCCTAGCCTTGCTATGATGTTGGGACTGAAAGGTGTAGCCTTGCTATGATGTTGGGACTGAAAGGTGTAGCCTAGCCTTGCTATGATGTTGGGACTGAAAGGTGTAGCCTAGCCTTGCTATGATGTTGGGACTGAAAGGTGTAGCCTAGCCTTGCTATGATGTTGGGACTGAAAAACGGAAACCGCAAAGAAAATAGTTATTTTGGATGTAGCTTTAAATGTCAGATGTTGCTAAATTAGTCGGCTCTGTCTTCTGTTTCTGTTCTGTTTGACAGTGTGGTGTTGACTCACTGGGAGTGCTGAAGTAGGTATTTTTCAGACCCTAATCAGTTTTACTTCCTGTATTATTTCATTTGACAATATGGTGGCTCGCTACCAGACCTGAGCCTCGTGTTGTAGACTCTAGAGACTGAGAGGCCTTTGTGTAGTAGGAGATCTTTACAGAAAGTTCTACTCAAGGATGAGCTGCACGTGTTCAAAGTATTTTATGTGTTCAAAGTAGTTTGTTTAGAGACGCGAAAAGCACCACAGCGCGAAACATGGTTTCACAAAACAATAACAATACTTGATTTCTGACCACGTTTCGTGCTGTAGTGCTTTTCACGTCCCTCCCTCCCCCCTCTCTCTCTCTTCCTCCCCCCCCGCGCTGTCACAGTTTCACAGAAACATCAAGTCGCTAAATGATGTCTGGAACACACATGGTGTGCTGTGAACAGTGAATGAACATTACAACGCCACACACACACACACACACACACACTCCCTCAGTCTGTCTGCACTCACTTCCATAGTCCGCTTTCCATATCTATACTAGTAATGACAGACCGGAAGGCACCCATAAAACCAAGCCTAATGACTTTGAGCTTTTTGAAAGTAGGATTAAGGTTTTGTTTACAACCACAGGTTATTGTAATGATAATATAGATGGATAATTATCACTAGTTAGTTATTAGATGTATTTCACGTTGATATGGTTCTCTAGGGCTTGAGGATGACCCCATAATAGAGGGATATTATACAGGATGTAATGTTGATCGTATAAACAACTTTCAGCCCATCTTAATATATTAAATTGCCCAAAAAGCTTTTTTGACATTTTGAGTTGCAGTCAGAGTCCGCACATCCATTGTCTCAGAGATTCGTTGCACTCTATTTCTTACGAGGCTTTACATTTCTGCTAGTCTCACCCGGTACCCTACAAAGACTAAACCAGTAGGGACAATGTTAGTGACTTCCACTATAAAGAGTAGGCCTGTAGGGACAACATTAATAACACTAGAACAGCTGTGTTTCTGTACTCAGGTAGGGTTAAATCAATGCTAGTTCTCCTATTTGCAGCTGTAAGAGGCCATTAGTGCACCTCTCTTCCTCTCTTTAAAAGCTCTGAAGAACTAATCCATTACTAGGCTGGACTGTTCACCAACCCTGTCCGCTCATCAGGATGCCAATGTGTTGTGGATGCCACAGGCCCTATCCCTGACTCTGGCTTTGTTTCGATGGGCGAAATGGCACTGCCTCTGAGGCTGATTGTCCGAAGTGTGAGTGTGTGTGCGTATGTGTGTTAGGAGTGGGCGATATACCGGTTTGATAGTAAAAACCGGTATTGTGCCGCGCCATGATATGGATTTAGCAATATCATGGATACCGCGATTTATTCAGAATTCATAAATTCGAATTTTGCATCAATATTTTTTTGTTCCAAATTTCAACTGAGTGATAGTACTAAGTAGCTACATCTTTTTTTTTTTTTTTTATCCAACCTTTCTTGGTTCTTACGAATAAAAGAATGTATGTTAATATGTTGACCTATTTTTATGAGCGCACGTCGCATGCACTTGTTGCACGCATGTAGTGCTAGCAACAAAGAAGTGTGCAGGCAGCTGCAGTTAGGAGGCAGGTTAACTATTGGGGGAAAACTTTACAATCCAGGATGAGCGAAAACACAGAAATTGATGTTGCTCAAGAGCAGGAGGATAAATTGGTTAAGAAGAAAGGGGGGCACCTCTGTTGTTTGGAACTGGTTTGGCTTTAAAATCTCCGACCCCGACCAAAACACTACCCTATGCAAGTTGTGTCGTCGTGTTGTCTTAGCAAAAGGTGGAAACACGACCAACCTGTTCAATCACTTAAAAAACATACATGTCCGTGAGTATGAACAATGCACCAGAATGCGTGAGACAGTAAGCCCAGGAGCTCGCCCGAAGACAAGCCAGACTCGCACTCAACAATCAATTATATCATCATTTGCTGCCGGTACTTGCTATGAGAAGACGAGCAAAAAATGGATAGACATCACAGCTGCGATTACAAATCACATAGCGAAGGACATGGTACCGATTCAAACTGTGGAGAAAGAGGGGTTCAGAAAGTTGATTCAAACTCTGGACCCAAGATATGAGATCCCGAGCCGCAAATATTTTAGCCAAAAATGCCTGCCACAGCTTTACACAGAATGCTGGGACAGAGTTTACAGTGAGATAAATAACATTCCATTCTTCTCCACTACTGCCGATCTATGGTCAAGTCGTACCACAGAACCTTATATAAGCCTCACAATCCATTACATAGACGGTGACTGGAAACTGAAAAGTAAGTGCCTACAGACGTCTTATTTCCCAGACGACCACACCGGGGAAATAATTGCAGGTGGGCTGAGGGACATACTGTCGTCCTGGGGATTAAAAGAGTCGCGTCAAGTTTGTATGACGACCGACAGCGGATCGAACATGATCAAGGCATTGCAGCTGAACAAGTGGGCAAACCTTGGATGTTTCGGACACAGGCTGCACAATGCTATTGGTAAGTTTCAGGACTGTAGCCTAGGCCTACCCTGTATGATGCTTATTATTAAGAAAAAATACAGCTCACATCAGCCATGTACCGTAGGCTAAATCTAAGCACATCAGATTTGTAAAATGTGTAACAGTTGAATGTAAATGCCGTAAATCCTCAAACAAAGATTAAAAGTTATATTGTATTGTGATTTCTATATAAAAATGCATTATTATTAATTATTATTGTATTGTGATTCGATTATTTTTCACCCTATTATTTTGATTTCTTATTCCCAATTTCCAGAGAGGAGTGTCCAAAACGCTCCCGGGCCACAGGGGTGTGCGATTTCCCGGGCCACAGGGGTTTGCAAAAAGGTGGTTAGCACGTTCTCATACAGCTGGAAAAAGCAGAAGGCCCTGATGACAGCACAGAATGAACTAAGCCTGCCCCTGCACAAGCTCATCACAGAATCTCCGACAAGGTGGGGATCTCGTCTGAAAATGATGGAAAGAGTCCTGGAGCAGGAAAAGGCCATTACACAGGTCCTGGCAGGGGACAAAAGACACGGCACCTTGTACCTACCTGGCAAGACATCCAGGTCTTGGAATCAGTCACAGCAGCACTGAAGCCACTCCAGGACTTTACAGATGCCCTGTCAGGAGAAGCGTATGTGAGCGTGTCCTATTTGAAGCCTGTCATCAATCTGTTAAATGCAGAGGTTCTAAATCTGAGCAAGGACGATACAGAACTGACCAAAGAGATCAAGATCAAGGTTCTTGATTACTTGAATAACAAGTACACTGACCCTGCAACAGATGAGCTGCTCTCCATGGCTACCTTTCTAGATCCAAGGTTCAAGACCAGGTACATGTCCGCTGAGAAACTGGAGGACATTAAGGTATTTATTCATTTGTTCTTGTTTTATTGCTTCAAATGTAAAGCACTTTGGGCTGCATTTTATGTATGAAAGGTGCTATACAAATAAAGTTTAATTATTTTCATTTTTTAAGGTGAGAGCTGCCTCAGAGACCGAAGCCCTCCTGGTGGAGAACACAGCCCTGGGAAAATCGTCTCTTGCAGAGGATCACACTGACAGGGAGAAAGAAGCTTCCACTGCTCATCAATCAGGCAAGAAGCCCAAGAAGAGCCTTGGGAGCTTCTTTAAGCAGACCAGCAGTGCACCTGCCTCATGTTCAGAGAGGCAGATCATTGAGCAAGAGCTGAATAGCTACATTCTGGCAACGGCAGCAGACAGCGAGTCTGATCCTTTGGAGTGGTGGCGATTTCACGGATCTAATTTTCCACGTGTGAGTTGTCTGGCAAAGAAATACTTATGCATCCCTGCCACAAGTGCCCCCTCTGAGAGGGCATTCAGCACTGGGGGGCAATGTGGTGACATGTCACAGGGCAGCACTAAAGCCAGAAACAGTCAACATGCTGGTATTCCTGGCACGGAACTTGTGAAGAAAGTTCTAGTGAAGATTTGTTGATATTGTTGATAATTGATGGTTGAGGCTTGAAAGGTTTAGTTTCAAACGGTTAGTTTTTTACATATCTACGGACCGTAGCCAAAACAAACACACGTATTTGAATTTGTAATTACCTTATTTTCTTTATCTCCTGTTATTTTTTATTTAATTTTACTTAATATCTAATTTATATATATATATATATATATAGGCCTACCTACCTCATGTTTACGGAATGCATGTTTGCACAATACAAATAAAAACTTTTCAGGTCCATACGGTCCAATGCCTCACTCTTTCTGGTTATATAAGGTTCAAATACATATTTTTCCTTAACTAATATAATTTAACCAAGAAGGGATATTAAAATGTGATTCATATTTTTTTACGTCATATATCGTGATATCATATCGATATCGTCTGGACAGTGGAAAATATCGTGATATGAATTTTAGCTCATATCGCCCACCCCTAATGTGTGTCACAGCGAGACAGGGATGTGACCTCGCACACTTCGTCCCGGCCATCCAAAAGCCTCTTAGCGTAGTCAGGGCAGTGTCAGGGAGGAGTCAGATGGTCTCCTAGGTATCAGCCTGTAGCCCGTAGGCCCAACAGGAGCAGGCTTAGAGGGCACACACACTTCCAAGACATCCAGCTAGGAATGACTTTAGGGGGCTTTTCCTGTCCCTTTAAGTTCTAACCGAAGCCTGTGTGTGGCCCTCTGCCATGTGCTCTTATGTGCTCTTTACTTAAAGGCCATGTGCCATTGTTCTAATGCATGCAATAACAGATCAACACACTTTGGTTTTTGTTCATTAAAGCAGTGGGTGCCTTTGATTAGTAAGCACCCAGTACTTCAGCATGAACAATACATTGTGGAACTGGAAATTCTAACTGAGACAAATTGTCCAGTACCACATCAACCTTGAATTGAAATTGGAAGCAGGCCTACTGCTCAGCTGTAAGGTGTTTGCCGTGTGTTGAAAGATTAAGAATCAAGAATGAAGTCCAAATGAAACAGAACAGGTGTAATCACTCATACTCTGTGTAAAGGTCTCCATGTGTTGCTGGTGCTTTCCTAGATGTGCCTGCCTGTATAAATAGGTGGAGCTGCAAAGCAGAGAGGAGAGTGACCTAACCTGGTTGAGTTGAGCCAGGCAGGGCTGCAGTGGGCAGCTGCTGGGCTTGTTTTATTATTATTTTAATTTTTTTTGCCAGCCACCCTGAAGATGAATTAACCAGCCAGACCAGACCAGCCGGGTGTTGTAACCTGTAACTAGGCCTATGAGGAGCCAGGTCATCCTAAACCCTGCCCCCTTCTCACACACACACACACACACACACACACACACACACATATACGTACACACACAGTGGTTAGAGGTCAGGGAGAGGGGGTGGGTTAGTGTTCACTGCGTAAACAAGGCCCCTGACCAGCATCGTCTTGCAGACGTTGTGTCTCGGCTACCTCACCTCCCTACCCCTGTCCAGAACACTGAGGCTTTAAGCTAATTAGAACCCTGCTCCTGTCTTCAGTGTTATGGTAGTAGAGGTGTAGAGGTCTTTACCACCCTGATACCCAGGGGACTCGTCTTCTCTCCCAGACCTCTAAACACAACACATCGTTTCCACTGGCTCTGTCTGACCCCAACAGGCCCCCATACCTCTATTCTGACCCCGCTGGATCCCATCTATGTGTTTTAGTCAGAGAGAAAATAGTCTGAAAATTAAATAAAAACCAATGGAGTGTCTGGTAGGATCTCTCCCCCCTAAGCGGGTACACACCACCACAGTGCAGCTTTCAGTTGGAGATGGAAAGGAAAAGGAAGTCCAATAATTGGTTTCAGAGAAAGTAAATATTTTGAAACCAAGCTGCATGTGATTTTTAGTGGTTGGTGTTTCTCAGGTACACTTGTTTCCATCCAGACCATAATTTCACTGTTTTGGCTGCTGTTGCTCTGGGAACCAACCGCATAATGACAACTCCCACCCTCAAACCCCCCTCTCCTTTCTTTTCTCTCTTTTTCTCCTTCCCTCCTTCCACACCTGAACTTTTTCTCTCTTTTCCCAAACGGTAATGCCGGTGTGTGTGTGTGTGTGTGTGTGTGTGTGTGTGTGTGTGTGTGTGTGATGCAGGGTGGGGAGCAGGGTTCACCCTCCAGCTGCAGTGGGGCCAGGGGTTGGCTGGGTCGGGGAGGTGTGTCGGGGGGAGGTGGTGGGTGGAAGTGGTGGTGGAGGGGGTACCATCCTGCCGGCACGGCCCCTGCCAAGCACAACATTCCTAACAGTAGTGGGATTGTGTGGCCGGTGTTTTCTCTGTCCCTCTGAGGAGAGGATGGAGGAGAGGGCCTCTCACCTGCATGGCAGGCTGGTGGCCATTTTGGTTCCTGAAAGAGCCAAGGAGGAGAGCGGCTGCCCAGGGCTCAGGCCAAGCTGGCACTGGCATCACAGCTGGATCAGGGTCATGGGCGTTGGTTGGCAATTTCACTGACAGGTTTAGTCTAGAACCCAAAACCGCAGCTTCACCAATAAAAGTTGCTTTAAAAGGTGCACGGTAGACCACACAGAATGAGTTGAAGATCATATCCGTGGTGACTTGTTTTTCCAAGCTTGCACTCCATTCAGTAAAGTTGTAGGCACATTTTTTCTGGTACTGTGGTGCACCAAAGTATGTCTTTCAAGATTATAATTTTTTTCACTCACTGTTCTTTCTCCTTTCGCTCTCGTGTTTTGAAAACGTGTCTCCTCGTTTTTTGGCTTGGTCTTTTTGGGTAGCTACGACCTGTTGGGGGTTTGTCTCGGAACTGGACTAAGGTCGGAGATGGTGGTTCCTCTGCAGAAGGGATTTTGGAGGTAATTGTGCACATGCAGGTTGGGATCCCTATTAAGACAGAGTAGATGGGGGAAATGATAAGGGTCTTTAGTTAGAGGAGGAGAACGTGCGTATGTGTGTGTGTGTGTGTTGACCTGGTTGGAGGCCAAGCCGATAGATCCAGATGAATCTCCAGAGATCCTGCCAGAAATGTCTGACTTACTGGGGTTTTCACTTGAACGTTTCAAGCTGACATTTAGGCTAGACTCGCTCCAGAAAAGAGAAAAGTGGGCATTGGGAAGCAAAGGAAATGTGCAGATTGTCCTGGAAGTGCGATGCTCATATGGACTCTATCTACATACTCATGTCTTTGTTTTAATTATTTACCCCCCCCTTCCCTCCATATCTCTGTCTTGTCTCAGCTGATGGGCTACAACGAGAAGCCTGTCAACCTACAGATGTTCATCGGCACGGCAGACGACCGCTACCTCAGACCTCACGCCTTCTACCAGATGCATCGGATTACTGGGAAAACGGTGGCCACTGCCAGCCAGGAGATCATCATCTCCAGCACCAAAGTTCTCGAAATTCCTCTGCTTCCCGAAAACAATATGTCCGCCAGGTGGGTGTCATGGTCGCTCAAGGATGACATTACTCAGAGGAAGACCCTGAGAGTGTAAAAATAACAGTTCATGCAGGATCGTAATATCCAGACATACACACACACACACACACACACACACACACACACATACACACACATACATACATACATACATACATACATACATACATACATACATACACACGCTAGGGATTTTATTAGTCTTAATTCAAACCAACAGGAGGGTTAAGTTCAGCAGGAAAATGAGAATTTCCTACCAAGCAGAATATGCTTCTAATACACTTTATTTCCATATTTATGGATTTACATTGACCACAGTATATATTTAGGCTTTTATTTCGAAGGCTCTGGTTTTTCCTTTATAATCTGAATTCCGAGCTGTTTTGTCTTAGATTTGATGTTTCCCCTCATAGCTGTAGCATTAATAAATCATATTTACTGCATTTGCACTTTGTAATTTGACTCAGATGTATATTATTTTCACAATATGATGGCAAAGGTTTATTATGGCATTCATTCAGCCTTCCATTCAGCCTAATTAATTTCTTAATTGATACCCAATCGGGGGTGTGTTGCTTAGCTCCCCTCCCTATCTCTCTTGCAGTATTGACTGTGCTGGCATCCTGAAGCTGCGGAACTCGGACATTGAGCTGCGGAAGGGGGAGACGGATATTGGGCGGAAGAACACGCGTGTGCGAGTGGTGTTTCGTGTTCACATCCCCCAGACCAATGGGAAGGTTCTCTCTCTACAGGCTGCATCCATCCCCGTAGAGTGTTGTGAGTGTCCAGATCCTGTTCAGATGCGCACACACACACATACACACACATACACACACACACACAGCCCTTTTCTCTCTCACTCACTCATCTCTCTTTTTCTCTGTCTCTTACTATCTTTCTCATATGTACATTGCTGCCTATGTAAACCCCTCTCCTCTGCTCTCCTCTTTCCTCCCAGCCCAGCGTTCGGCCCAGGAGCTTCCCCAGGTAGAGAAGGCCAGTCTGACCAGCTCTCTGGTCAGCGGGGGAGAGGAGATAGTCATCACAGGATCCAACTTCTTCCCCGAATCAAAGGTCATATTCCTGGAGAAGGGCCCTGGTAAGAGATTTGTACACACAGCGTCTCACACACGGGGGAAGTCCTTGGGGACATCCTTGCTGAGGATTGTGATTGTTTTTCTTGATTATTTGTATTATATTGTATTTTACTTTATTTAGTATATTGTGTATACAGTATGCAGGGCTCCCTTGTAAAAGAGACGTTGGTCTCCATGGTAAAATAAGTAAAGATAAATATTGCTGACCCACAAGCTGACTCATAATTCACATTGTCGAACAGTCCAAAGGATCAGGACAGATTATTTTTTAAATTGTCCTCTTGCCACAATGGTCTTATATCAGATATATAATACTGTTTAGTTAATCCAAATTAAACAGCTCAAAGAATATCCACAGTAGCAAATACTCTGTAGTTTGGATCCAGTGAGTTGACCCAAGATCTGTGTTGATTTGGGTACTGTAGCTCCATGTTAACGTAACCATTGTTGGGTAGAGAACAACGGGAGTGTAAGGAAGGACCCTTCTCAACATGCTCTGGATAGAACGTCACCATCACCAATCACCTCTTGCAACTTAGAGTTCAAACAGGTTCCAATAGCTGATTTACTGACAGCGGAGGAAGAGTCAGACCCAACTAGATAGAAACACCTGGGAAAAGAACAGTCACATGCCTCCTACAGCCCTGGGGAGCGTTCCACACCATGCTGCTATCCCGCCCACTAGCACTGCTCTACTATTTAAAGCACCTCTCTTTTTCTGTCATCCATGGAATGTTACTACTGAGTTATGTGTTACAATACACACATAGCTCAAGAGCAAGAGCCACTAATAACGGATCTCTATCTCTTTTCTGATTGTATCTGTCCGTCCCAAGAGATAGATAGGTAGCGTATCTGGCTGCTGCTACTGACTGAAACACAGGTCATCACACACCCACACAGTACAATCTACTGCTTACACCTGGCTCTTCAGTCTCTAGTCTTTATCAGTGTTAATATGTAGCCCTGCCCTGTTCAGTGTTGTAACTTAAGAAGAGAGAGTCTCTCTGAGTGTGGTCGGTCCTTCTACTCATACTGGACCTCTTCACTAATCGCTTGGGTTGAACTTAACTTATAACAACCCACTGTTTAGCCTCTCTCCCTCCTCTAACTCTCTCAATAATAAAACACAAGGATGGGCGGGTTCCAGGATGGAAACTGTGAAAGGGTGACCGCATTCTGTGAACCAGTCCCTGCCTGCCCATGTAGCTTTGTGAAAGAGGCCAAACTGAATCAAGTTCAAACACGGAGGAGAGTCAAGGGTGCTGTTACTTACTGACTAAGATACATTATTTTGAGAAATTGAGTGGAAACCTTTACCCTAGGAGTGGAAACCTTTACCCTAGGAGTGGAGAGTTTAACCTAGGAGTGGAGTGGAGGAAACTTGGGCCCCGCAAACATGATGTGTGTGTGTTTTGAGGTTGAAAGAGAGAGATAATGAATGATCTGGTTTGTATAAATTGTCCCTCATCACGGCTAATCCAGCCGCTTATTGCAGACCATGCCTGATTGGAGGGAGCGAATGGAGGGATGGAATAAAGACAGGAGAGGAAGAGAGTAGAAATGACAGAGTTTTCCACCTCCTCCTTCCATAAACAGAGTACAACAGTGGAATCACGTTGAGCGTAAAATACAGGTTTATTGTGGTTAGTTAGTTAATGCATAGTCAGTGTTTCCCCTAGGATTCTTTTCAGCAATGGTGGCAGAGTTGGGGGGGATGGGGTCTAGCGGGAGCTGGGTCTTCCTGCGGGGGGGTAGGGTGGGGTCTTCCTGGGGCATATATAAAAATAAATGCAGTGGAAGCGCCGCTGCTAAATGCACATAAGAGGAGGGGAGGGTTCGGTAACAGGGATCCCTAGCTCCAGGCACCAGTTCATAAGAAGTACTACATTACTGTTTATGGAATCTCTACTGGCCTCTTTACTGGACTCTCTTCTTGACTTGTTATATTCCCATTTTTAAAGATGATAAAAGTCACTTTGAATAGAAAAGTTTGCTAAATTACCATATTGTTTTTATTACAAGCAGTAATGGAGGTATTTTAGTGAGTTGGTTGACTGTTAGTTAGGTCAATGGACTTGACTGCACTGCAGTGAGGATAGGGGAGGAGGGGGAGAGGTAGTTGAGGTGAGGAAGGGGAAGTTAGCCATGAGGATGCAGGCAGGCTAGCTACAGCAGGTCTGTCAGTGTGAGGTCTGGTCTTTGGCTCGCTCGCTCATCACCTCTTAATGCTAGGAAAAGCAGAAAGGGCCTTTCCATCTGTCCAGATGAAACAGGATAATATCCAATGGCTTCATGCTGACTTCTATCACTTTATTACCTGCTCGGAGGGAGGGAAGTATGGCTCAGAGGAAGGGGAATATGAAAAATGCATTATTATTCTGAGGGAAAAAACATATTATTTGACCAGAGTGAACCTCATCAAACAGAGAAAAGGGGTCCCTAGTTGGACTGACTGACTGCCTGACTGACTCTACTGGCTGACTGACTCTACTGACTATACTGACTGACTGACTCTACTGACTACTGGTTGACTGACTCTACTGACTGACTGACTCTACTGATTCTACTGGCTGGCTGACTCTACTGACTATACTGAATGACTGACTCTTCTGATTCTACTGGCTAACTGACTCTACTGGCTGACTGACTCTACTGACTATACTGAATGACTGACTCTTCTGATTCTACTGGCTAACTGACTATACTGACTGACTGACTCTACTGACTATACTGACTGACTGACTCTACTGATTCTACTGGCTGTCTGACTACTGACTATACTGACTGACTGACTCTACTGATTCTACTTGACTATACTGACTGACTACTGATTCTACTGGCTGTCTGACTCTACTGATTCTACTGGCTGTCTGACTCTACTGACTATACTGACTGACTGACTCTACTGATTCTACTTGACTATACTGACTGACTACTGATTCTACTGGCTGTCTGACTCTACTGATTCTACTGGCTGTCTGACTCTACTGATTCTACTGGCTGTCTGACTCTACTGATTCTACTGGCTGTCTGACTCTACTGATTCTACTGGCTGTCTGACTCTACTGATTCTACTGGCTGTCTGACTCTACTGATTCTACTGGCTGTCTGACTCTACTGACTATACTGACTGACTGACTCTACTGATTCTACTTGACTATACTGACTGACTACTGATTCTACTGGCTGTCTGACTATACTGACTGACTGACTCTACTGGCTGACTGACTCTACTGACTGGCTGACTCTACTGACTATACTGACTGACTGACTCTACTGATTCTACTGGCTGTCTGACTCTACTGACTATACTGACTGACTGACTCTACTGATTCTACTTGACTCTACTGACTATACTGACTGACTCTACTGATTCTACTGGCTGTCTGACTCTACTGGCTGACTGACTCGACTGACTACTGACTGACTGACTACTGACTATACTGACTGACTCTACTGATTCTACTGGCTGACTGACTCTACTGACTCTACTGACTGACTGACTATACTGACTGACTGACTCTACTGACTATACTGACTGACTGACTCTACTGACTATACTGACTGACTGACTGGCTGACTGACTAACTGGCTGACTGACTCTACTGGCTGACTGACTCGACTGGCTGACTGACTCGACTGACTGACTGACTCGACTGACTGACTGACTCGACTGACTGACTGACTGACTCTAATGTAGGGCCTTGATGAGGGCAGAAGTTTACACAAGGGGAGTGGAGAATGACGTAAAAAAAAAAACAGTGGTTGAATTGAAATTGCATTTAACACACCAGGCATCAGTGTTTTTCCTTTCTTCTATACAAAAGGTCTAAAAGCTATAGTTATTATAGCTGTCTGACTAGCTTAGCCCTCGTTGTTTTGGTAGATATCATAACACATGGACGTGTGTTTTTAGCTCTCTGAGAGGGGAGCATATAGAACATGTTTTCTCTCGGAGAGAGGGGTGGATGGATGTGTGTTTTCAGGTGGGGGGTGCGATATGAGGTTCCTGTTGGAGCTTGTTTTGTGCTGGGCGGAGGACGGTGGCAGTACATGTGGGGCCCTCTACCTCCTCTCTCCTGCCTATTGAATGTCAACATGTGCTGCAGAAATACACTCAGTGTGCTGTATGCTGAAGTCAGACAGAGCTAAGGCACCCAAGGTCATTATTCAGTCATTACCAGAAAGCTGTCTGACTCAGATGGCTAGAGGAGTAGCTAGAGCCCTTACACCAAAAGAGAGGGAACCTCCCAATAGAGATACAATAGCCTAGAGTGGTTTATGTCATAAACCTGTTCCTTCTGTGGGACGGTGGAACCTCCACTGAGCTCTATAGAAGAGTCTAATGCACCACAGGATTACTGGGACAAAGACTGTCATCTGCCTCTGTTAGGATGAGATCAGGGGCATTTCTAAGCCTTCCTAACTAAAGTAGTATGTTATCAGTTAAGAGGAGATCAGAGTAGGGCCATCTACTATAGATGGCCATTAGAAGGGGAAGCCTTTGGAAAGAAAAGCAGAATACTGTAGATGTACAGGACTTAGCCTATAACTACAGTACAGCTATAAGATCCCATTGTATAGATGGGGAGTCTTTCAGCAGGCATTAGGGCAGATCGGTTTTGGGGAAGCCCTTTGGTTAAGTGGAGAAGTAACACAGGTGCAGTCAGATGTAATCAGGCCCATATTGTGAACAGCATGAAACAGCCCCATTTGCAATTGCAAGTTAGTGTGGCATCATGCCATTTAAAAAAAGGTGTAGCTACTTACTACTGTAAGTGACAGCAGTAGTTGTGCAGTAGTAGCTGAAAATATATCTTTATATAGTAGTTGTGATGATCGTGACTTCTCCTGAACCGCAGCACCAGCCCAGCAGCCCGTTATAATTCTCTCAACTGCTTTTCTGAATGGCTGGATGCCTAAGATGTCTGGCCAGATCATTAGATCTGTAGTAGGAAAACTGGAAAATAAGGGGATGTTTCCTTTCCTAAGCCAGCCAGAACTCTGGCAGCACAACGCAGCCCAGCACGTGGTGGACCAACCGACGGAGGGAGGGGTTTTTAAATAAATAGACAGTTATTCCACTCTTCTCTCCATAATGTTAACCAGGCAAGACAATCAGCAGGATATTTAGACTTTGATTACTTTTTAATAGCTGTAAAAATACTCTCCACAGGGTTTCTGTGTCCATAAAGATGACATCATTGAGATGTTTCAGGTCCCCCAGCCAGAACCAATTGAAATCCCTCTGCTTTCCGAAGATTTTCTGTGGTTCATATTAAGCCATGTCTGCTGGGGCAGAGAGAGTCATACACTGACATGATGATCATTAGGAAAATAGACAGTACCCCAAAAGATAACTTCCAAAATATTACACAAGACTTAAAGATGGGTCTGAAAAATAATGCAATGATCATAGATCTTCCTCATAATTAGGTTGTGTGGCCGGGGTTTATTGCATGTTACGTGCATTTAGCTACCTGACTTATTCAGCTTTTTTCAACTCAACATTACTGTATGATCTTTAGATTTGATGGTCTTGGTTTTATAAACTATTTGACAGATACTATAATTCACTTCCTCCCAGATTCACATTGATATAGGAATTAGTCCAAAAGCTGGCAATTCAATTAGGGGAGGATTTGATGGAGTCCTTTGTGTCACATTTGTCTGTTGACTCCATCTGTTTTGTGGAGGAGTAGCAGGATGAGGAGGAGGGGGGTTGACTCTATGCTGAATCCCTATGGGTGCCATTCTGCTATTAATTCACACATTATTTGAAAAGCAGACAAAGAGCCGAATGCATTGTCTCTCGCCAGGCCCAGACTGGAGTGGGAATGCTGTGATCTTGCTGTCTGTCACAATGGAGTCCTACAATGTGTTCTACTCATCTATCATGTCTTCTCCCTCTTTTTTTCTCTTTTAGATGGAAGACCACAGTGGGAAGTGGAGGCGAAAATCATCCGGGAGAAAAGTCAAGGAGTAAGTAGAACATATGCTTTCTACACGTCTCTGTAGCTTAGCTGTCATATAAAGGCAATATTTTTACAGCTGTTAGATTTATGTAACATTATGAATTAATTATTACTAAAGTATCCTGACCTAATGTGAATGTCTGTGAAAAGTGGAAACGTTGACTGTGTTGGTTCCTTCTCCCAGTCGAACATCGTGGTTGAGGTCCCTCCCTACCACAGTAAGACCGTGACCTCGGCTGTTCAGGTGCAGTTCTACGTGTGCAACGGGAAACGGAAAAGGAGCCAATCACAACGCTTCACTTACCTGTCAGGTAGGAGGATCTACATTCTACACAAATCATAGTGCTTGAATTGCAAGTATTTAGAATCACTGGTGGTTGTGTTCCAACCCATCTTAAACACGGTCACACTGTACAGATTACTAGATCTGGCAACACTTGGTGTTAAGCTAACATCTCATGAACCACATTTATATGATATAGCAATTTTGTCATGTGTGGCAGTGTTCTAAAGACTTACTGGAACACAATCATGTGCAGTCACGTTTAAACCTCCAGTTGCTTCTCACTCCTCTGTTGGCCTCTCAGGGTGATTGACAGAAAGCAGAATCAGCCATGGAAAGCAGCAACACACACACACACATTGCCGAGGCTCCTGTTGTTTTGGAGAGCTTTGAACTTTCCCTCCCAGTTTGCATAGCTGTGGTTAAAGAAGGGGCACCTCCACTAGCAGTTCCAGTTACATGTGCACCTGCCAACCGTTCATGTAAAGCACCATTCAACTCTATTGCTGACTGTTTCTGATGTGAATTTGCATTGACGTTTTAGTATGCAAATCTCTCTGCTCTCCAGGAACATTTTACTGCACACAGGAATTGTGGGAATTTCAAATGGTGTTGTTTGCCTAAAATAAAATCTCTGCATCAAGGCTGAAAATGAGTGTTTTTGACATGTGGATTATGCAGTTTCCTAATGTTTCTGATTAAGTCAAATCGCTGCGTAGTTACTTGATATTGTTATTGTTTTCCAACAATAACGTCAAACCAACATTAGTCAAAACGAAAACTGCGTTGGTGGAATATAATGACAAGTAAGCAATTTCTGACATGTACCACAGGAGTGTGTGTGTGCGTACGTTTAAATGTATGTGTGTCCCTCCACCCACTCTCCGTTTGCAGCGCGTCGCCCACTCATCAAGTGCTTCCTGTTTTCCACGCTACCCTACCAGGACAGCCAATTAGAGCACAGCACAGGAAGCCTGCTCTGTCAGTGTAGATGCCACTATTGTTACCACGGACACCACACGCTTAATTGTGGCATCACCGGCCCACCTATCACACTGTGCTACCTAGTGTGCGTGGGTAGCAGGGGCCCTGGCTGGCCCGGTTTAGGGATGAACTGTGAGAAAAGAACATCAGTTAACTTATGAGATCTCTTAAGGAGGATGTCATGACTAGAATGAGTAGGGTTCTGAGTTGTTCCTGGTCAGGTCAAGTGGTCAACACAAGAAAAACTTAGTCATTAGGGTTGGCTAAGTATGAATAGATGCAGTCAGCATAATCCAGAGGAAGACCCTTCTGTCTCTACAATATCACAGTGCCTTTCCTCCAAAACAAAAACATGTAAAAAAGCACCCTTTAACCCATTCTACCACAGTATCTCAGTCCCCTCCCCCTCAGAAATAGTCTTCCTGGCTGTGTTCTCTCAGTAACATTCCTGTCAGATGGAGGGCCATGGGAGGTAGTATGGGTACTAGGGGCTGTGAACTGGTTTGTCCTCCTCCTGGTTTCAGCATGGCTGGAGGGCATTCTGCTTCTCCCCATACTGCAGACAACATGATGGCACCCAAACCTAGCAACATATGCTCCCTCTCTCTGATTCAGAGCTGGGTCAAAATAAAACCCTGCCTGTCACAAGCACCAGATTGGGAAATAGGTTACTGATTGGTACACAGCATAGTTTTGCTGTGTGCTATGTGCTGTTATAAAGGTGTTCCAATTAAGTAAAGATTTCTAATCTAGTTAACACATACATTCTGGTGAACTTGGGTGAACCACAATGCTTTGACACGGTGGATGTTGATTGGGAAGTTAATCCTGAGATTCGGCTATTTGTGGTGTTCCAGAATGTGGTAAAACAACGAATGAGTACTGCCTTCTTTGGTTTCCCATACTGAGTGTCTCTCTCTCTCTGTCTACCGCACTCCCTCTCGCTCGCTCTCTCTCTCTCGCTCTCTCTCTCACTCGCTCT
Organism: Coregonus clupeaformis; assembly: GCF_020615455.1. Taxonomy (NCBI): domain Eukaryota; kingdom Metazoa; phylum Chordata; class Actinopteri; order Salmoniformes; family Salmonidae; genus Coregonus; species Coregonus clupeaformis. The sequence continues at coordinate 19,194,581 of NC_059206.1, forward strand.
CTCTCTCGCCCTCTCTCTTACTGTCTCCAGTCCTGGTGAAGCAGGAGCATAACAGAGAAGAGATGGAAGGGCCCCCTGCTGTGCCCCCCATGCCCGGTATGTCCATGCCCCTGGCCCATGCTGCCAGCCTGGTCTGCAATACCCACACCCAGCTGCCTTCCCCTGAGCAGGGCCACCCGCCGGACGGCCTTCTGTCCAGCTCTCCCCGGGGCCTGGCTGCGGGCCCCGGCCCCAGCCTCCATACTCTGCAGCCTGCCTGCCCCCTCATGGGCTCCCCCTCCTTCCAGCACCTGCCTCACCTCCAGGGCAGAGGCCTCCACATGCCTGCTGACTGCCACATGACGTTCCATCCGGGCCCAGCTCCTCCCAACAGGCCCTCCTACCAACACCATCCTATGCAGCAGAGTCACAGCCATCCCGGCCACGTAAGCAACCTAAATCACAACCTGCCCTACAACGGCCAGTCCAGCCTGCCTATGAACATGAACACTGGGGCTCCGCAGGGCTATGAGAGGATGCCTTACCACCAGCAGCAGTCTGACCCCGGGGCCTCTCACCCCATGGGGCTGGGTATGGTGTACCACTCCTCCCCATCCACCTCCGCCCAGCAGGCCTCCAGCCCCCACAGCCCCATCCCCACTGCCCCCCACAGCCAGCCCATGACCCACTCCTCCCACTCTGCTCCTCACCTGCTCTCCATGGGCTACCACTGTTCCCCCAACCCCAGCCAGGTGCCCTCGCCCACCCACCCCAACCACCCCATGGGCCAGCCCTCACCCACCCACCCTAACCATCCAATGCAGCCCTCCCCCCAGCTGCAGAGAGCTATGGGGGGCTACCACCCCACCAGCCAGAGGTCTGCCTCCTGTCCCACTACCTCCAGTGCCCCTCCAGCCCACATTGTGCCCTCGCCCCACTCCGGGCCATCCTCCCCCCAGCTCCACTCCCTGCCCTACCAGTCACCCACCTCCCCCTCCCCCACCGGCAGCCCTCTGGGCCACCCAGCACACAGTCCCCAGGCCAGCAGCCCTGTCATGTCCAGCCTGTCCCCAGGGGGACCGGGGCCCCTCGTGCAGCAGCACCCTCTGGCCCCCCAGCAGGGCCCCTTCCCTACGGAGGGGGAGAGCATGAACATCAAGCAGGAGCCGGAGGAGAGCGAGCCCACCTTCAGATCCATCGGCCTGCAGGACATCACACTGGACGACGGTAAGACACGGCTATGTCTATGTCACCCTCTCCATCTCTCCATGTGTCTGTACTCTCTCTATATCTCATTCTCTCTTGATTAGGGGGAATTTAAAAGCCCTTAAATTTCCATTATTTTAATAGCCTTTTAGGATTTAAAAAAAGTTCCATTACATTACATTGTTGCATAGCATCCAGCTAACACGTGTTATACAAAAAAGCTTCTGTTTTATAACACTGTGTAAAAAGATACTTTCCACCAGTTGCTGAATTCTCCTGGGTGAAATTATGTCTCATTATAGTGATTGTATTTCATACATACATCACTTAAACCGGCAGTTGGGTTTTGTACACAGTAGGGTTGTTATTGAATGGTCCTGACTGAGTACAGGAGGATTGGACATCATAGCAGCACAATAGACTAATGACTCTTCACACTAAAGGCCTCATCACAAATAGCTCATCCCCATCTGACACACACACACACACACACCAGTAAGGAGATTCATTACACTTTGGGTTCAGCTCATTTGTACTGACTGGATGTTGCAACAGTGGGAATACTAGGAAAATAGTTTTATACCACAGAGACCACAGCCGCGTCGTTATGCTGCTGCAATTACTGTGTGTGTATGCGGGTGTGTGGGTCCTTTCCATTCTTAATTTGGATGCTGAAGAGGACTAATGTACCTCTATTTACGGTGGTATAACAAACTGACTTGAGAATGATGAGTCTAACTCATTAAAATTCGTAATTGAGTGCCTCTTCACCTCAAGAACACTACAAATCCTAACTCAGCACAAACCGTCAGAGAAACCACCATTCCTCATTTAGTTTCTAATCTGCCACGCACAGCCACTTCTGCTTCTCTGAACCCTGGTCCCGGTCAGTCACATATTCAAATCAACAGCAGTCAAATGGCCCATAGTTAATAAACAGCCTGAAGAGACTGCGACATAAAGTGTGTGTGTGTGTGTATGCATCAGCAAGTGCTGTATTGTGTGCTAGCAAGGGCCAGGCTAATTAACACGGCCCATTATCAATAAGTCATGTATGAAAGGCCATCAGACAAAAGTTAACCAGCTGCATAATACACTGCATGTGTATTCATACACACACTCATACACTCAGACTTAGTCGCACAGTTGTGTGTACGCACGCATAATCATAATCAGTATATCCTTAATTATTCGCTCTCTATTTCTCTCTCTCTCTCACACTCACACACACACACACACATTGTTAAAGTAAAGGTCTGGCTGCCTCAGTCAGTTTCCCTCAGACGGTGTAGCTACAGGTAACTGCCAAAATAAAGGAAACCCCAACATTAAGTGTCTTAATACGTAGGGCGTTGGGCCACCACGAGCCAGAACAGCTTCAATGCACCTTGGCATATATTCTACACGTGTCTGGAACTCTATTGGAGGGATGCGACACCATTCTTACATGAGAAATTTCATCATTTGGTGTTTTATTGATGGTGGTGGAAAACCCTGTCTCAGGCGCCGCTCCAGAATCTCTCATAAGTGTTCAATTAGGTTGAGATCTGGTGACTGAGATGGCCATGGCATATCGTGAAACATCAGCAAGTTGAGCAGTCTTCGTCACTGAAGCTCCTGCTAAACGTGCCCCAACATTCACCCCCCAAACTCACTGAGATCTATTCTAGCCATGGTAGCCAAAATAATGGGGCAACTGGGCCTGCCCAGCATTTTTATGCACGACCCTAAGCATGATGATGGGATGTTAATTCCACACCAGTGGAAGAAGAAGAAGTGTGAGAAAAGTTATTGACTGAAAAGACTGACATGGTTCACCCTGGGATTAGTAACTCCCTGTCTGAATGAGGCCTAGAAATAGCTTCTGTGCCATGCAGGCTCTGTAGGGCATCCACACACACACACACACACACACACAAAACACACGCGCGCACACACACACAAAACACACGCGCGCACACTGGCGCTGTAGGACATCATGAAGCAGTGAATGACTGAGCAGCACAGTGCAGCAAAGGAACGGCTGAGTTTTTAGGCGGTCAGAGCAGCACATGAAATATACCACAGAGCAGACCAGGGTTCATGTGTATTTGAGTATTTGTTATTTAAATACCTTTTTTCTGTGTATTTGACTATTTTCAAATAATGTGGCCTGAATTAACTACAGTGGGGAAAAAAAGTATTTAGTCAGCCACCAATTGTGCAAGTTCTCCCACTTAAAAAGATGAGAGAGGCCTGTAATTTTCATCATAGGTACACGTCAACTATGACAGACAAAATGAGAAAAAAAATTCCTGAAAATCACATTGTAGGATTTTTTATGAATTTATTTGCAAATGATGGTGGAAAATAAGTATTTGGTCAATAACAAAAGTTTCTCAATACTTTGTTATATACCCTTTGTTGGCAATGACACAGGTCAAACGTTTTCTGTAAGTCTTCACAAGGTTTTCACACACTGTTGCTGGTATTTTGGCCCATTCCTCCATGCAGATCTCCTCTAGAGCAGTGATGTTTTGCGGCTGTCGCTGGGCAACACGGACTTTCAACTCCCTCCAAAGATTTTCTATGGGGTTGAGATCTGGAGACTGGCTAGGCCACTCCAGGACCTTGAAATGCTTCTTACGAAGCCACTCCTTCGTTGCCCGGGCAGTGTGTTTGGGATCATTGTCATGCTGAAAGACCCAGCCACGTTTCATCTTCAATGCCCTTGCTGATGGAAGGAGGTTTTCACTCAAAATCTCACGATACATGGCCCCATTCATTCTTTCCTTTACACGGATCAGTCGTCCTGGTCCCTTTGCAGAAAAACAGCCCCAAAGCATGATGTTTCCCACCCCCATGCTTCACAGTAGGTATGGTGTTCTTTGGATGCAACTCAGCATTCTTTGTCCTCCAAACACGACAAGTTAAGTTTTAACCAAAAAGTTATATTTTGGTTTCATATGACATTCTCCCAATCCTCTTCTGGATCATCCAAATGCACTCTAGCAAACTTCAGACGGGCCTGGACATGTACTGGCTTAAGCAGGGGGACACGTCTGGCACTGCAGGATTTGAGTCCCTGGCGGCGTAGTGTGTTACTGATGGTAGGCTTTGTTACTTTGGTCCCAGCTCTCTGCAGGTCATTCACTAGGTCCCCCTGTGTGGTTCGGGATTTTTGCTCACCGTTCTTGTGATCATTTTGACCCCACGGGGTGAGATCTTGCGTGGAGCCCCAGATCGAGGGAGATTATCAGTGGTCTTGTATGTCTTCCATTTCCTAATAATTGCTCCCACAGTTGATTTCTTCAAACCAAGCTGCTTACCTATTGCAGATTCAGTCTTCCCAGCCTGGTGCAGGTCTACAATTTTGTTTCTGGTGTCCTTTGACAGCTCTTTGGTCTTGGCCATAGTGGAGTTTGGAGTGTGACTGTTTGAGGTTGTGGACAGGTGTCTTTTATACTGATAACAAGTTCAAACAGGTGCCATTAATACAGGTAACGAGTGGAGGACAGAGGAGCCTCTTAAAGAAGAAGTTACAGGTCTGTGAGAGCCAGAAATCTTGCTTGTTTGTAGGTGACCAAATACTTATTTTCCACCATAATTTGCAAATAAATTAAAAAAAAATCCTACAATGTGATTTTCTGGATCTTTTTTCCTCAATTTGTCTGTCATAGTTGATGTGTACCTATGATGAAAATTACAGGCCTCTCTCATCTTTTTAAGTGGGAGAACTTGCACAATTGGTGGCTGACTAAATACTTTTTTTCCCCACTGTACTTCTATTGGAAGTATTTTAAAGTATTTTCGGTAACACTTTATTTGGATAGTCCATTTGTAGTTGCTCTACTGACTATCAGTAACATTTCAACTAACTATCTACTAACCCTAGCTCTAACCGTAACCTTAACCCTTACCCTAACCTTAACTCTTACCTTAACCCTTACCCTAACCCTTATTCTAAACCTAACGGCCCATTATCCTGTATGTATATAACCTGTATGTATGTATGTATGTATGTATGTATGTATGTATGTATGTATGTATGTATGTATATGTATGTATGTATGTATGTATGTATGTATGTATATGTATATGTATGTATGTATATATATATATATATATATATATATATATATATATATATATATATATATATATATATATATACACACACACACAGTGGGGAGAACAAGTATTTGATACACTGCCGATTTTGCAGGTTTTCCTACTTACAAAGCATGTAGAGGTCTGTCATTTTTATCATAGGTACACTTCAACTGTGAGAGACGGAATCTAAAACAAAAATCCAGAAAATCACATTGTATGATTTTTAAGTAATTTATTCGGATTTTATTGCATGACATAAGTATTTGATCACCTACCAACCAGTAAGAATTCCGGCTCTCACAGACCTGTTAGTTTTTCTTTAAGAAGCCCTCCTGTTCTCCACTCATTACCTGTATTAACTGCACCTGTTTGAACTCGTTACCTGTTTAAAAGACCATCAGATGTAAGGACATCAGGGATACAATTGTAGACCTGCACAAGGCTGGGATGGGCTACAGGACAATAGGCAAGCAGCTTGGTGACAAGGCAACAACTGTTGGCGCAATTATTAGAAAATGGAAGAAGTTCAAGATGACGGTCAATCACCATGCAAGATCTCACCTCGTGGGGCATCAATGAACATGAGGAAGGTGAGGGATCAGCCCAGAACTACACGGCAGGACCTGGTCAATGACCTGAAGAGAGCTGGGACCACAGTCTCAAAGAAAACCATTAGTAACACACTACGCCGTCATGGATTAAAATCCTGCAGCGCACGCAAGGTCCCCCTGCTCAAGCCAGCGCATGTCCAGGCCCGTCTGAAGTTTGCTAATGACCATCTGGATGATCCAGAGGAGGAATGGGAGAAGGTCATGTGGTCTGATGAGACAAAAATATAGCTTTTTTAGTCTAAACTCCACTCGCCGTGTTTGGAGGAAGAAGAAGGATGAGTACAACCCCAAGAACACCATCCCAACCGTGAAGCATGGAGGTGGAAACATCATTCTTTGGGGATGCTTTTCTGCAATGGGGACAGGACGACTGCACCGTATTAAGGGGAGGATGGATGGTGCCATGTATCGCGAGATCTTGGCCAACAACCTCCTTCCCTCAGTAAGAGCATTGAAGATGGGTCGTGGCTGGGTCTTCCAGCATGACAACGACCCGTAACACACAGCCAGGGCAACTAAGGAGTGGCTCCGTAAGAAGCATCTCAAGGTCCTGGAGTGGCCTAGCCAGTCTCCAGACCTGAACCCAATAGAAAATCTTTGGAGGGAGCTGAAAGTCCGTATTGCCCAGCGACAGCCCCGAAACCTGAATGATCTGGAGAAGGTCTGTATGGAGGAGTGGGCCAAAATCCCTGCTGCAGTGTGTGCAAACCTGGTCAAGACCTACAGGAAACGTATGATCTCTGTAATTGCAAACAAAGGTTTCTGTACCAAATATTAAGTTCTGCTTTTCTGATGTATCAAATACTTTTGTCATGCAATAAAATGCAAATTAATTACTTAAAAATCATACAATGTGATTTTCTGGATTTTTGTTTTAGATTCCGTCTTTCACAGTTGAAGTGTATCTATGATAAAAATTACAGACCTCTACATGCTTTGTAAGTAGGAACACCTGCAAAATCGGCAGTGTATCAAATACTTGTTCTCCCCACTGTATATATATATATTATGTCCCACCCACTTCTAAAACCAAAGTTGCGCCCCTGAGTATCACTGTAGTATCGCCTGCATAAACTCTGTGTGTACCTCCACGTCACTGTTTAAACTGCTGTGGTGATCTAACAGATGGCCTTGGTGACGTATGCCAGCGTATGGGCCATGCAGTAGTGTGTGTGTGTGTGTGTGTGTGTGCAGTAGGTCTACTCTGTGTGTGTGGGGTCAGGAGCGGCACAGACTTACTGACAGATGGACAGACGAGTTGAGAATCCCACCCAACTGGCAGTATGCACCCAAAAATGCATCCCCACTTCTCATAAACTCCTCCTAGCCGAATTCTCATCTCTAATAAACAAGTTTCTATCTAAGAATATGCATTTAGCAGTAAGAGGCAGGAGGAGGCCGTTTTTCTGCTAGAACTAGCACCTGAAAGGAAACTGCTGTGTACAGGACCTCTGCTTCTTTATTGGTAGGTACAGTTGTCTAGATTTGGTTTAGTGTCCATATTTAGTGTCCATATATTTCCAGTCTTCCTGAACAGTGTTAATGTGAGTGCACTATTAACAGGTACAGTAACTGTACAGTAGTGTGTATAGCGTGCTGTAGGTGTGTGCCTCCTTGCTCTCTCCCTCCCTGTCTTCTGTGAGCGTGAGTGAACCCTCCTGTGAGGGTGATTACGGCCGTCATGGTGACAGACTGAACCACTTGTGGTGCCGACCCGCGTGTTTATCTAATTAATCAGCTGACTCTGGCCCTGTGTTTGCACAGACAACACATACACACACATACATACACACACAGTGCAGACGGGTGGGGGTGGGGGTGGGGGGGCTAGCGGAGGCTGTGTGTGTGACACGGCGTGCCTGCGTCTTTTGTTTGCTCTCCTGCTCGGGCCACAGCTGCCTCTCGCCGTGAGCACGGCATTCTGGGTTAATAATAGGCCGGGCCTGCTGCTCCCGCTCTCCTTGTGAGAGACAACGACACAGAGCAGGCACACACACTCACTCACACACACTTAATTCTACCGCCGTCATAGTGTACACACACACACACACACACACACACACACGCGCATGGAGACACAGGCACATCGTACACACAGTAACCAGCACACAGTAAATGCACCCATCAAAAACAGCCATTTTCACATCAGTACTATGAGTATGGAGCAACACATTGTAAACACTGTGCACACAGTAGTTAAACACATACTTTAGACAGTTTTCCCAGGCACAACTCTATATACAAATACACAAGAGCAATGGCACTTACAGAGCATGTGCACAGTCTCTATTGACATAGCATAGCCAACACACAGACATAAACACACACACGTCTACATTTAAAACATGGGGTAATCTGGGTCTGTTACTAAGGCTGCTGAAACATCGTTGTCACCAGACTCCATTCCCCTCCATGAGGTAGGCCCTGTCCATCTCTACTACTAGAGACCCAGGGATCCAACCCCCATTTCTATAGACAATGTGTAGTCTGCAGGTTGCACTACCACTAGACGGAAGTCATAGAACCCTGGCACCATGGTGCTGGTCAGTTTTGGTCAAGCAGGCCTCAGTCTCTGAGTCCTGAGTTGTCCCCAACAGTGGAAACTCCCCTCTGGTGCTCTGTGGTTTGGTGGCTTTGTGGCTCGGTCCAAGTCCCAGCCCAGCCAGTGGCTGCTTCTAACTTCGAACCGAGCATGGCAGATAAATAACACAACTCTCTATTCATGTGAGGAAAAAACAACAGTGGTAGGAAAATGCATCAGGCCTGGACCAAACCAAACTCAGCTAGATAAATACAATCACAAACGCACACCGCCGGCCTTGGAACAAGTGGAAACTGGCTTTGTCATCTTTCCATACAATTAAAGACTTAGGAATGTAATGAAGGCAGAGGTCTTGGCAGTGTAGCGCTGGGCTCTAGGGTTCAGGTCCTGCCATGGGAGCCTTTCTCTCTCTCTGTGTGCGTGTGTCTGTGCGTGTGTCTGTGCGTGTGTGTCTGTGCATGTGTGTCTGTGCATGTGTGTCTGTGCATGTGTGTCTGTGCATGCGTGTCTGTGCGTGTGTCTGTGCATGTGTGTCTGTGCATGCGTGTCTGTGCGTGTGTCTGTGCATGCGTGTCTGTGCGTGTGTCTGTGCATGCGTGTGTCTGTGCGTGTGTCTGTGCATGCGTGTCTGTGCATGCGTGTCTGTGCATGCGTGTCTGTGCATGCGTGTCTGTGCGTGTGTCTGTGCATGTGTGTCTGTGCATGCGTGTCTGTGCATGCGTGTCTGTGCATGCGTGTCTGTGCATGCGTGTCTGTGCATGCGTGTCTGTGCATGCGTGTCTGTGCGTGTGTCTGTGCGTGTGTCTGTGCGTGTGTCTGTGCGTGTGTCTGTGCGTGTGTCTGTGCATGCGTGTCTGTGCGTGTGTCTGTGCATGCGTGTCTGTGCGTGTGTCTGTGCATGCGTGTGTCTGTGCATGTGTCTGTGCATGCGTGTGTCTGTGCGTGTGTCTGTGCGTGTGTCCGTGCGTGCGTGTCTGTGCGTGTGTCCGTGCGTGCGTGTCTGTGCGTGTGTCCGTGCGTGCGTGTCTGTGCGTGTGTCTGTGCGTGCGTGTCTGTGCGTGTGTCTGTGCGTGCGTGTGTCCGTGCGTGCGTGTCTGTGCGTGTGTCCGTGCGTGCCTTTCAGTGGGTTTCTCTGTCAAGATGTTGGCCAGCGGCAGGTAGACGGGAGAGCCCAGGCAGGCCGGAGATCCTTGGTAATGTTGGAACTTAACATTTTCCTTCAGCCAGGAAAACAGAAAGAGAATCCTTTTATTTGTGTTTACAGAATAGAATACCCTCCAAAGGAAGTCCCATATCATGTTATGTCCCTATTAAACCCTGTAGTGTGCTTTGTGTGACAGCTGCTGTAAGGGGAGTGTGTCTGTCAAGTGTCTCAGAGAACTGTTGAGTCACTCTGCCCTGCTCTAGTAAACAGTAAAGTCATGTGCATTGCCATCACACACACCGGACACACACACTCACTAGTAAACAAAGGTCCACTGTAGCTCAGTTGGTAGAGCATGGCACTTACAACGCCAGGATGGTATATGCATGCATGACTGTTAGTCGCTTTGGATAAAAGCGTCTGCTAAATGGCATATATGATTATATATGACACACACACACCATAACACATCTCCACATGGCAGTCAGCTCACTGCAGCTATCCGCCATTCTAGTTATGTGGATCCAGGAATTCTCCTAACTCACTAAACAAGCCTCCGGTCCGGACACTTCTCTTAAAATGCCATTAGGTGCCATTAGATGTTTAGTCACTGTGAAATGCAGCAGACACACATGGAATGTGTCATTATCTGATCCCTACTGCACATCCTAAGGTGATGGTCTATTGTGGTGGAGGTTTAGATGAATCCTGTGGTTCGCCATTCCGGATCCTATTGGCTTCCATTCCAACGTTTTTGGACGGCTATTCCGGCTCCAATCCTGTTGGCTTCCACCTTGTAACTCACTCTTGTGGTCATCTGATGGCTTCCTGTGAGCATACATTATAGGGGCCGGATCAAAAGACATGGATCTTGTGAATCACTTACAGGCACATCAAATGGGAAATCCACAGATGATTCACAGAGATGAGTGACTTTGTTAAAACGGTTAAAACTGCAACAGTGATCTAATGAGGCTATAGTGTTCTCACTGGATCTCTACTGTAACTGTGATCTGTCCAGACTAGAGTAACAGTCTATACATATCCTTTAAAAAAATATATTTCCCTTTATTACTTTCCAACCCCACCACCCCTTCCCTAATTGGAGTAAACTAGTGAACAACAACGCTTAGGCCTCTACTTCCAGCTTATATGTACTATATACATTTTATGGACACAGTCAATTTTACAATAAGTCTATTTTGTTTGTTTTTTCTCCTGAACTTCTTCTACTCTCAACCTCTCCGATAATTTTCATGATGTCCATCCGGTTTGCTTCTATATGCCATATTGTTCTAACTGTGCTCTTTCACAAAAGCTCCCAACCTACAACCTATACACTTATTATGGACACAGTATGCTTACATTAGTTATCTTGCTGTTAGTTGTTATTAGTCCCATCCATCAGCTCCATTCAACACCTCCCATCTATCTCTTAACACCATCCATATAGGATTTATATTTGCCATATATATTATCAACTGTACTGTGATGTTTCACAAAAGTTCTGAACCCTTCTATTCTCATTGTTTCTACAGATTGTAAATTGAAAATAAACATTTTTGCTAAAAGTATTATTATATTATTGATCGATTGACTATGACTTTTCAGATCACCCAGTAGTGCTATCTGCAGGGTTAGCTCCAGGTAAATATTGCAATCCTTCAGCCAATCCTGGACCTGTGACAAAAAACAAGCTACAAATGGACAGTACCAAAACAAATGATCTAATGATTCTGTCTCTTCGCAGCAAAATCTGCAGAGCTGGAAAGAGTGTATCCCCTATATAAATAACATTCTGTTGGTAGCAAGAATTTTGTATAATAATTTAAAGTTATTGAATCCGGCGTCGTTTTGCGTATCAGTTCATAAACACTATGCCATGGAATCGGTACGTCAAAAATCTCTTCCCAATTATTTTGCAATCTATATGGGACGGCTGTCAATCCTTTGGTCCTTAAATGAAACTGGTATACTTTTTTTATCACAATTTTCTTTAACCAATTATGTTCTCTAATGCAGGGCCGACAGACAAGTTCCTTACTTTTTCCCCCTTCCACTTTCGTCTTCCATTTTTGCGGTAATGCTGCAATTATTTGGTTGTAATTTTGGATAGAGCAGACATTTCCATATGTTTTTGTTAGCTGCATGTGCGACATAACTCCACCAGTCCTACCTATGATATAATTTACGAAGATTATACCTTTTTAAACATGTTTGAAAAACATTTTTATTAGTATATTTGAGTTTAACCACAATATTTATTCTGTCGTTTCTGGAAGATTAAATTGAAATTGCAACCAACTTTCTATGACTTGTTTTAGAAATAGTGATATTTGGGAGATGATTTCCTTTTCAAATAACTGAAAGTGAGAGGTTGTAATCTGAATAAAGGGAAAAAGGCCATTCTTGAACATTGGGTGAGACAGTCTTACTAATTTGCTAGAGAACCTGTTCGGATTTAAGTATAACTTTTGTATGACTGAAGCTTTTAGTGATAGGTCTAATGCTTTAATATTTAATCATTTCTGTCCTCCGAATTCATATTCATTATATAAATAGGCACGTTTAATTTTGTCTGGCTTGTTGTTCCAAATAAAGTAGAATATTTTTTTCTCATATAATTTAAAAAACTGTTCGCTAGGCGTTTGAGTTTGAGTTTAAGTTTATTTTTACAGGGACAGTGCACATTAATCAACGTTTCAGTAAAAGTGCCGGTTTTAGCCAGCCGGCTAATTTTCAACCGCAGTCCCTGGGCAGGTTATTAAAAACAATTACAATATAGACAATAACAACATAGAACAAGACATAGCATACAGACATAGCAACATAGGACAAGCAAGACGTAGCATACAGACAGAGCAACATAGAACAAAAAGCAGCAAGACAAAATTCATAAAAGCAACAAAGTGTTTCCACACCTCACAAGTTACAGACAACAGACATGGAAAGCGGCAACACACAGCTAGGGAGTAGGCAAGACCATAAGCAAAAACAGTGAGGGGAAAAAAGTATTTGATCCCCTGCTGATTTTGTACGTTTGCCCACTGACAAAGACATGATCAGTCTATAATTTTAATGGTAGGTTTATTTGAACAGTGAGAGACCAGAACAACGCATGTCAAAAATGTTATAAATTGATTTGCATTTTAATGATGGAAATAAGTATTTGACCCCTCTGCAAAACATGACTTAGTACTTGGTGGCAAAACCCTTGTTGGCAATCACAGAGGTCAGACGTTTCTTGTAGTTGGCCACCAGGTTTGCACACATCTCAGGAGGGATTTTGTTCCACTCCTCTTTGCAGATCTTCTCCAAGTCATTAAGGTTTCGAGGCTGACGTTTGGCAACTCGAACCTTCAGCTCCCTCCACAGATTTTCTATGGGATTAAGGTCTGGACAATAGGCCACTCCAGGACCTTAATGTGCGTCTTCTTGAGCCACTCCTTTGTTGCCTTGGCCGTGTGTTTTGGGTCATTGTCATGCTGGAATACCCATCCACGACCCATTTTCAATGCCCTGGCTGAGGGAAGGAGGTTCTCACCCAAGATTTGACGGTACATGGCCCCGTCCATCGTCCCTTTGATGCGGCAGAAAAACACCCCCAAAGCATAATGTTTCCACCTCCATGTTTGACGGTGGGGATGGTGTTCTTGGGGTCATAGGCAGCATTCCTCCTCCTCCAAACAAGGTGAGTTGAGTTGATGCCAAAGAGCTCAATTTTGGTCTCATCTGACCACAACACTTTCACCCAGTTCTCCTCCGAATCATTCAGATGTTCATTGGCAAACTTCAGACGGCCCTGTATATGTGCTTTCTTGAGCAGGGGGACCTTGCGGGCGCTGCAGGATTTCAGTCCTTCACGGCGTAGTGTGTTACCAATTGTTTTCTTGGTGACTATGGTCCCAGCTGCCTTGAGATCATTGACAAGATCCGCCCGTGTAGTTCTGGGCTGATTCCTCACCGTTCTCATGATCATTGCAACTCCACGAGGTGAGATCTTGCATGGAGCCCCAGGCCGAGGGAGATTGACAGTTATTTTGTGTTTCTTCCATTTGCGAATAATCGCACCAACTGTTGTCACCTTCTCACCAAGCTGCTTGGCGATGGTCTTGTAGCCCATTCCAGCCTTGTGTAGGTCTACAATCTTGTCCCTGACATCCTTGGAGAGCTCTTTGGTCTTGGCCATAGTGGAGAGTTTGGAATCTGATTGATTGATTGCTTCTGTGGACAGGTGTCTTTTATACAGGTAACAAACTGAGATTAGGAGCACTCCCTTTAAGAGTGTGCTCCTAATCTCAGCTCATTACCTATATAAAAGACACCTGGGAGTCAGAAATCTTTCTGATTGAGAGGGGGTCAAATACTTATTTCCCTCATTAAAATGCAAATCAATTCATAACATTTTTGACATGGATTTTTCTGGATTCTTTTGTTGTTATTCTGTCTCACTGTTCAAAAAAAAATTATAGACTGATCATTTCGTTGTCAGTGGGCAAACGTACAAAATCAGCAGGGGCTCAAATACTTTTTTCCCTCACTGTACGTAAACTGGGATAATACTAAAGAGTTAATCAGGGTGATTTTTCCACAAATAGACAGGTATTTACCTTTCCATGGTAGCAAAATCTTATCTATTTTTGCTAACTTTCTATTAAAATGTATTGGAGTGAGATCATTTATTTCATTTGGGATATGTAGTCCGAGTATATCCACATCACTCAGAGATGTTAGCCTAGCAACCCTGGAACATTTTTAGTCATCTAGTTTCTGTTACTGAAACTGACCATATATTTCCAATGAAATATGATCATTAAGTGGACTTATCCATTTGACTTGAACGTCTCATGTTTTCTCTTCTACCCAAGGCTCTCTGAAGACGTGTGCATGTCATTACAAGACTTCCTTTTGACATTCTCGTTTTCAGGGAAACTGAATCTTGGCTTGCCTGTCCCGTGCCTTGCACAAGTGTTTTCCATTGTAACATGTTTTCTTCATTTGGTAGAGTGGAGGGAACAATCACTCAGTCTTCTTGTTATTTTCATAAGCTGGTTCTCTGTTGGAGCGCCCTACATGCCCTTTTCTACTGCACACTTCAGTGTTTGTCTGTCAGGGAAGGTTTTTTCAATCTGTCAGAAGGGAACCAGGGTGATTACCCGTTTTCCATACTAACTGACGACTTGTTTATCATAGCAAATCCACATCAGTTTGACTGTTTCACTTCTGTTTCTCACTGCAGAGATTATTTTAACAGATCTCTTTTAGACATGAAATGTATACATCTAGACATGATGTTAAAGATCACTGTGTGATTCGAAACAAAGAAAAGAAAAATATTTGGGGTCAGAAAGGACACACTATGTAGATTTAATGAGGGGCAGTCTGTTTCTCCCCTCTGACTGGGTTAGGTAAAGTGATTAATGTGAGTTTCCCCTTTTAAGATAATGACATGACACACACTGAGACAGACCAGCAGAAAACCTTGTCTTACTGTAATTGGCCTAAGTCACTGTGATTGAAGGGTTCGTTCCCCCCTAAAGCACTGTCTGAGAGGTGACACCAGTCCGATGGGGAGGGAAGTCTTGTTCATGGGCTGGTTTAGTCACACATTCAGTAAAGTAGGCTAGCCCTACACACTGGGAAAGGACCAGAGAGGTATACCTTAGAAGCAAAATGACGGCTCACTGTAGGAGGAGCAGTTCCCTGGCTTACCAGGGACCCCCCCTCCTAGTCATATAAAGAGGATCTCCCTTCTAGAGGGTGAAAGAGACCCAGGGTTCTCTGCAGTAAGCTGGGCTAAATCATCAGGTTTCTGATGCAGTCATAAAAACAAGTCAATCTGAGACATTGGTTCAGGTATGAAACTACCGAAGCCAAGCACAATTGAAAGACTTTTCCCAGATCTAAATTACTTCAGAATATAGGCCTAATTAATAATATTTTATGAAACTGTCAGTATTGTTGGAGCCAATTGGAAACCTTACCAGTAGTCGATGAATAGGATATCTAACGGCCGTGTGAACGTTTGCATCGTTTTGAAAACTTGGAGTGTGATGTGTGTGTTCAGTGGAAAGTTTTCTAAACAGACACACAACTGCAGATAGACATTGTGCTTGAGACTTACATTAAACTCATACAACAATAATAACGCTTCATTTTTAGTTCAACATTTCAGCTGGTGTGCTGTATTTAGAACATCGATACATTGCTGATGTTTTATGTAAAGCTGTATGTCACAGTTAACCTCTCTCTGTGAGAAGATAGAAATATAGTCTCTGTGTGAAGATAGATAGCAGTGTGTGATGGGAGAGGAAGAGCCATCCGCCCACGCCAACAGGATAGAGACGGTGGCTAGCCAGCCAGGCACAAAGGCCTGCCCCTCTCTCTGTCACATCAGCAGTAGTAGCAGCTCGCAAATCACACAAATAAACAGCTCTATTTCTATCATGGAACCACCAATACGTTTTCACTGCTTTTTTTAATGGTAGTCGAGAAAAATCCTAGCAAGGACAGTTGAAGCTACAGTATTCAATGTGAATACTATAAAAGGATGTTAGAAATAGTTTTTGTTCTTTTTTCTGAGACAGATTTCTTTTGGGGGCTTTTTTGAGATTGTACCTGTATTACAGGATTGCAATGTCTTTGAGATGTTGTAATTGTTTTCAGATAAGTAGCCGCTGATTCTTAGGAATGGGGGTAACAGTTGAAGAGAGGATTAGGTCTAACAACTGGAAAATAGAGTATCAAAGCTTTTAATTCAATTAAATTGATGTCGTAGTGCTAGCTGTGCCACTAGAGATCCTGGTTCGAGTCCAGGCTCTGTCGCAGCCGGCTGCGACCGGGAGACCCATGGGGTGGCGCACAATTGGCCCAGCTTCGTCCAGGTTAGGGGAGGGTTTGGCCACCAGGGATGTTCTTGTCCCATCGCGCACTAGCGACACCTGTGGCGGGCCGGGCGCAGTGCATGCTGACTCGGTCGGCAGGTATACGGTGTTTCCTCCGACACATTGGTGCGGCTGGCTTCCGGGTTAAGCGGGCACTGTGTCAAGAAGCAGTGCAGCTTGGCAGGGTCGTGTTTCGGAGGACGCACGACTCTCGACCTTTGTCTCTCCCGTGTCCGTACGGGAGTTGCAGCGATGGGACAAGACTGTAACTACCAATTGGATATCACGAAATTGGGGAGAAAAAGGGGGTTATTTATTATTTTTATTTTTTTGGGGGGGGGGTGTAATTAATTAATTAAATTGATGAAAAAGTGTAATTCTTGATTTATGTTAATGAATAAATTATTATTTAACCCCATACACAGCATAATTTGGTTAAGAAATTTAAAGGGAAGATTTTAAGATGAACAAGATTCATTAATTTTAAGACTCCCTAATATCTCTATTATACTCTGGATTTGTTGTCAGTGAAAAACTGGTAATCTAGACATGATTCGACATGGATGTGTTTATTTTCTGTTTATCACTCCATCTACCAAATAACTACCACAGATATAAATACCCATATATTATATTACCCATATAAAGCAGATGCTGAATGACACCATGGACCAAACTTGTCCATCAGACATGTCTGGGCCAGGGGCCAGTCTTCAGACATGCTGGGCCAGTAAATGTATGATTTCACAACAGACAGTTGCACAAGAAGTGGCCAGTTGTAGGTAGGAGAAGAGAAATCCCCAAGCAGCAGGGCTGGTACTGTTACTGTGGTATATGGACAGATCTGCCTGAGTGCCTGCGTATCTTATCTGTCTCAATGTGCCAAAGTCAAACTGTCAGAGCTCAGAGGACTCACTCACCATCTCCTCTCTCTAAACCAGATAGTCAAACCCTCTCCTCTCTTTGCCCTCTGTCTCTCTGACCTGCCATGACTTTTGACACCTATGTGCCACATCAGGAAATTAACGGTGTATGAATGCCGCTGCTGCGCGAATGCAGATCTAGCAATCACTGGTGTGTGGAAAATATCTTCACTTTTTCCACAAATACCAAACCAGTCTACTTATCCTCTCCTCTCTCTCCATTTCTTCTCTCTCTCTTTTCTCTCTCTTTTCTATTTCTTCTCTCTCTTTCTCACCCTCCTTTTTGTTCCACAGGTACTGTAGTAAACCAGATACAGCTTACAGCTTCAGTTTAGCGTGATATGGGGGTTAGAAGTTGATTTACCTTACGGCTGTGGTTTTTACAGGCTCCCTGCTGGTCCTCCCGCTGAGCCACGCTGGGCCCGGTGTGAGCTGAAAACAGCTTCGGCACCACTGTAACATCTCCAACATGCCCCAACGCCAGAGCGAGAGAGAGGGAGAGAGAGAGAATAACTTGTGTTATTTATTTAAAATCAGGCCTAGCTAGCTCTGCCTGGTAGAGTAATTACCTACAGCACTGTGCTTGAATGCCTTTCTGGGGTCGACAACATGTGTTTTAACAATGGATTAGTTTTATACAGGCCCGTTTACTACGCTCGCAAACCCACAATAATAGGCCAGAGGAAATGTACTCAAGCTCCATTAAGAGATGGAGGTAATGAAGAAACATAATAGAGAGCTTGTGCTCGCTAGCCATTAAATAAGTGGAGGATGATATTTATAGGAGTCGACATGTTGTGGTGGTAAAGACGAAATATCATGGACGCTGTCAAAGGTCAAGTCTGACAGTAATGACACACGGCAGTGAATGGAATAGTTTCCCCTCGCTTTCTGGTTGTTGATGGTGTTTTTTTCATTCCAAAGCTGTGAGTTGAATCTCTGGGTCTTGCCAGTGTATGTATGATTGAGTTTTTCCCCCTCTGTCTCTCCAATATGATATGCTGAAGCTGAACTTTTCTGTGTTCAGAGTAGTCAGTAAGTGAGCTGGGCAACATCGCCCTCTGCTGGTAAACGTGTATTTTCTCACAGTCCGAATGCATTCAGGAACACAATTTAGATTTGATTTCTTGATAATCTATGAGAATCAATGTGTCCTCAAACGTTGGGTCAATTGAAGTAGAAGAAAGCCTTGCTAAGGTTTAGTAGCCTATAATAAACCCTCTGGACTGTGTTGTTCAGCTGTAGTGAACCTGTATCTCTCTCTCTCTTTGTGTTTCCAGTGAATGAGATCATCGGCAGAGACATGTCCCAGTCCCCTGGCGGCGGTGCCCAGTCGTAGCACTGTCTGCGGCCTCCACACACCCAGCTGGGCATAGCAGTGTCCTCACCAGCCCCAACACAACCACCTCCACCACAGGACTTTACCATCTGCCTCTAGGCAGGACAGACTTGGCTGAGATTCCCCTTTACACTTCATGGACCTACCAGTCCACAAGAAGACCCTCCAGACACACATGAACACACCTTTCATATACTCACATGGCAGCAAAAGAGCTCAGATTCACCCACCTACACATGTATACATCAGATTATAAACAGGAAAACACCGCAGGGTGGTGACAAGCTGTGGGATTATTGGGGTCAGTGAGGGGCAGAAAGACGAGGAACATGTTCTCTGTTCAGTTGACTTCGGGTTCTTTTTTAGGATTAGTTCTCAGTTCTCAGGCCTGGGCTCAGATCCCCAGAGGTGATCACTGGTTTAGAGAGTGATCACCTCCTAAACGGTTTCTATGCAGCAGAACTCTCTGCTCAGGGGCATCTGATTGGAGTATGTAATCTATCCTCTCAAGTCAAAGTGTAGCCCCTAACAGTGTAGTGCTCAGTGAGGAAAAATAGGATGCCCACAGTAGGAATAAAGAAGGGTTGAATACTGTTCTCATGATTTTCTCACCAGCATAGACCTCGACACGGTACAAATCACCCCGGTTGGTTGAGTGATGTCACAACAGTGCCCCGTGGGGGTGTATAGGTAGTACTGCAGCCCCACTGCGATGACCCCCCCTTATCACCCTACTCCTTCTCTGTCTCAGGTCTCTGGGTGCCTGGGAGCCCCTCTTCTTCTCTGGTGCTGGACTGGGATCTGTAATATGCAACATTCCACACTTCTAGTGACCTTCCAGCCATGTAGATACAGTGCCTTCAGAAAGTATTCACATCCCTTGACTTTTTCCACATTTTGTTGTGGTACAGCCTGAATTTAAAATGGATTAAATTGAGATTTTTTTGTCACTGGCCTACACACAATACCCCATAATGTCAAAGAGGAAATATGTTTTTAGACATTTTTACAAATTAATTAAAAATGAAAAGCTGAAATGTCTTGAGTGAATAAGTATTCAACCCCTTTGTTATTGCAAGCCTAAATAAATGCAGGAGTAAAGAATGTGCTTAACAAGTCATATAAATAACATGATTTTTGAATGACTACCTCATCTCTGTACCCCACACATAAAATGATCTGTCGAGTGGTGAATTTGAAACACGGATTCAACCATAAAGGTTTCCCAATGCCTCACAAAGAAGGGCACGTATTGGTAGATGGGTAAAAAAAAAGCAGACATTGAATATCCCTTTGAGCATGGAGAAGTTATTAATTATACTTTAGATGGTGTATCAATACACCCAGTCACTACAAAGATACAGGCGTCGTTCCTAACTCAGTTGCCTGAAAAGAAGGAAACGGCTTAGGGATTTCACCATGAGGCCAATTGTGACTTTAAAACTGTTACAGAGTTTAATGGCTGTGATAGGAGATAACTGAGGATGAATCAACAACATTGTAGTTACTCCACAATACTAACCTAATTGACAGAGTGAAAAGAAGGAAGCCTGTACATAATATAAATGTTCCAAAACATGCATCCTGTTTGCAACAAGGCACTAAAGTAATACTGCAAAAAAATTGGCAAAGCAATTCACTTTTTGTCATGAATACAAAGTGTGATGTTTGGGGCAAATCCAAAACAACTGCATCATGTTATGGGTATGCTTGTAATCATTAAGGACTGGAGATTTCTTTAGGATAAAAAGAAACGGAATGTAGCTAAGCGCAGGCAAAATTCTAGAGGAAAATCTGGTTCATTCTGCTTTCCACCAGACACTGGGAGATGAATTCACCTTTCAGCAGGACAATAACCTAAAACACAAGGCCAAATCTACACTGTTGCTTACCAAGAAGACAGTGAATTTTCCTGAGTGGCTAAATTACAGTTTTGACTTAAATCTGCTTGAAAATCTATGGCAAGACCTGAAAATGGTTGTCTAGCTATGATCAACAACCAATTTGACAGAGCTTGAAGAATTTAGAAAATAATCATGGGCAAATGTTGCACAATCCAGGTGTGGAAAGCTCTTAGAGACTTAACCAGAAAGACTTGCAGCTGTAATCGCTGCTTAAGGTGCTTCTACAAATGAGATATTTCTGTATTTCATTTGAAATAAATTAGCAAACATTTATAAAAACATGTTTTCACTGTCATTATGGGGTATTGTGTGTAGATGGGTGAGATTTAAAAAAATATTTAATCCATTTTAAATTCAGGCTGTAACACAACAAAACATGGAATAAGTCGAGGGGTATGAATACTTTCTGAAGCCACTGTATCTGTATATTATTACTACCCTCTCCTCCTGAGTCCCCAATCCTCCTCTTCAGGTTGAACAAATGCCTTATAAACATTGTTAACTAGCAGCTTTGAATGATAGGATGGTAAAAGCTTTTGTTGTTTGTTTGCAGAGTTGACTCTTCATGCAGAGTATGAGGTTGATTTTGATAGAAATTAGGTAGATTTATGAGTTGGTGATATGGAGACGCTTGACTTTCGATGAATATAATGTTTTGTGCGATGGATAGATGAACACTTTGGTTTGGTCCAGACTGAGGTAGCCCGTTAAGACGAGTAAATATATATATTTGTAACTGTAAGTAGACTCGTTGGAGTTTAATTAAAGGTGGTGTTTGAATTATCCACAAAGCGAGACGGACCTGTGTTCCTCTGAGCTCTGTAATGCAATAACTGACGTGCGTCTGAAATGGCACCCTATTTAGTGACACCCAATTCACCAAACAGGGAATAGGGTGCCATTGTGGATGCACACTAACTGTCCTGATGCCCTGGGCCCAGTTTCTCAAAACTTTTAATCTGGATAAGAATGATCCGGATTCTGTAATCCTTTTTTCCAGGATCAGATTGCTCTGGCTGTTTTTGGGCCAGTTTTTCAGAAAATAATTGGATAGGATCATTCTGATGCACAATATGAAGGTCACAGAAGCCAGATTTTCAGTGCTTTCAACAGGCCTACACCTTTCCATTTATTGGACAGGTTATGGTACTACTTCTACACTGTCAGGGAAACAGAGATGAGTAAACTACATGAATAAAGGTAACTATATTACAAATAATAGAGCCTGCATATCACTTATAAGTAAGTACATGCATTTATTTGACACTTCTCAATATAACTGACCACATACTTAATACTGCGGTCAATTTAACTTCATCAACCTTTGGTTTTCAGATGTAAGAATGTTTTTTAAACCTCCTCACCTTAGTTACTTAGAAGATTATTGGTTGTTGTGCCTTTCACCTTTCTAAATCCACCCTGAATACACCCTTCCAGTGGGATCAAGATAATCCAGATTTTTGGCATCAAAACGATCCGAATCACTACCTTTTGAGTAAAAAAAAAAAAACTACATTTAATCCTGATTAATGGTCAGATTGGATTACTAAATCCGAATCCCTATCTGGAGGATCAGAATTTTTATTTTTTTAACCCAATTCTAACATGTAATTGTATGTGATTGCAGAAATCCGATCAGATAACTTTTGAAAAACTGGGCCCAGAGACCCTTGTGTGCCTTCCACTTTGTAACAACCACACCTTTCTGAGGGTAAAGCAGCTTCAATCCACATACTATTGGAAATAATATGATAACACATTGAAAACTGTGCAGATTTCAACTGTTGATAAAAGTATTTTATATATAGTCCTTTATATATACTGTATTAATGTATTGCTCCCCCCCGATGAACAAGGTTAAGTTAGTTTTGTAAAATTACGCCCACTTTTGACTGTTGTTGGTTCTTCCACGTCCCCTGTGTGTTGCACATCACGACAAACGATAATTTTGTCTTCAGGATGTTACCTTAACAAAAATATGTATTAGTCAATCTTCCTCCTTGGGGAGACATACAGACTGCGAATGTATGGAATATTGATAGCAATAATAAAAATATTCTCAGTTTGCCTGAGAATTACAACAACAAGAAGTCCAAAGAAAATGTTAAAAAGCGACATATTCCAGTACAACAACATCATAAGGATGTTTACAGAATGTGATTCTGAATGCTGGATAGATGTATGCCATACATTACGTAGTCATGCTGTAATACAACATGTTTATTGGTCTGGGTAGGAACAACTCCTATTGCCTTAACATGTTCTCTGTGATTGAACAGTGATATGTATATTCTTGCATGTATATTTTTTTCTCTGAGAGGATGTTGCTAATAACAACTGTCAATCATGTTCAAGTCCAATTGGAAGTAGAAAATAATTCTGCTATACACAAAAAATCTGCCTGATGCCTTTAAAAACATAAAAAGAAACAAAAAAGAACCTTGATGCCTATAGTTGTAGATGCAGTAGAGATGCTTGGTTCCGTCACTTCAAGGCTGCATTTACACAGGCAGCCCAATTCTGATCTTTTTCTAACTAGTTTGGCTTTTGACCAATCAGATCAGCTCTGAAAAAGATCTGTGATTGGTCAAAGAACCAATTAATGGAAAAAAGATCAGCATTGGGCTGCCTGTATAAACGCAGCCTTCTAGAGTATCAGCACAATACTTCTTATTACTCCTGCATACCAGAGGGCCAGTCAGTGAATCTGCCTTGTAAAGGACACAGTGCAAGCGTCTTAGTAGATTATATTAAGTGTGTGTGTGGATGTGTGCGTTTGTACCCAATAAACTGTAGATAAGTGTTTTTTGAATAATGAATTTCAGTTCTGTACAATACAAGCACACCGATGCATTAGGCTACTATGCAAAGCATGACAAAAGCAACATGACAACGTGATATTTGGCATCAAGTAGAAAATAACTGATTTGTTTGTAATAATCTTGTGGCTTGTGTTTTATGTGTAAAACCTTTTCAAACAGTGAGGAGAGAATGTCACTATTTTGTTTATTTAAACTATAGGAATGCCTTAACTCATGTTTTTAATATGAATTACTGGTTGGTTTTCTATATGCTCTTCTGGGTTCATCATTTACTTGTGAGAATATTAATTTTGGACAGCAGGACGTTAGTTAGAAGAGGAGAGGCTGGCTCTGGGGCTGGTTGTGAGACTCCGTTACCTGATTCACAGTATAGAGCCGATCAGAACCGTACTGTGCTGGCTTGGATGTTTCATTTTCACATTGTCCTTTCCAGCACTATGTAGATGCGTAACCAGGGCAGCCCAGTATAGATAGGCTTGGCTCAGTTTGGCCCTATAAGTGTGAATGAGGCATATGAGTCAAGACACGAGCAGCATTAAATTCAGTAAGCGTTCACTCTCTGCCGTCCTCTTCTGTAAAACCAAAGACCGAACAATATGTTCCCATTTTACATACTGATAAAAAGCAACACAGACTGACTTTAGAACTCTATTTTTGATACTTTGAAATGGATGTCATTCCTAACGGTTGGGGACATATATCTATAAATATATGTTTTGTAAAAGAAAAGGGAAATACAGGTTTTAGCTGATGTTTACGGAACCTTGTATTGTCATGTCATGTACATTTTGTATTTTAAAACCATTTTGTAATTTAAGACTGCAGTGCTTTTTGAACTTATTCAAAGGGAATACCTTGCATTTAGGCTCTTACAGTAGTGTATCAATAAAAATAAAAAATGTCCAACTATGGCTTTGTGTTTTTCTCTTTCTATACTGAACAAAAATATAAATGCAACATGGAACAATAAAGATTTTACTGAGTTACAGTTCATATAAGGAAATCAGTCAATTGAAATAAATAAATTAAGCCTTAATCTATTATTTTCACATGACTGGGAATACAGATACACATCTATTGGTCACAGATACCATAAAAAAAGGTAGGGGAGTGGATCAGAAAACCAGTTTGCTATTACCACCATTTGCCTCAGGCAGCGCGACACATCTCCTTCGCATAGAGTTGATCAGGCTGTTGATTGTGGTCTGTGGAATGTTGTCCCACTCCTCTTCAATGGCTGTGCGAAGTTGCTGGATATTGGCGGGAAATGGAACATGCTGTCGATCCAGAGCATCCCAAACATGTTCAATGGATGACATGTCTGGTGTGTATGGAAGAACTGGGACATTTTCAGCTTCCAGGAATTGTGTGCAGATCCTTGCGACATGGTGCGTTACCATGCTGAAACATGAGGTGATGGCGGCGGATGAATGGCATGAAAATGAGCCTCAGTATCTTGTCACGGTATCTCTGTGCATTCAAATTACCATCAATACAATGCAATTGTGTTTGTTGTCCGTAGCTTATGCCTGCCCATACCATAACCCCACCGCCACCATGGGGCACTCGGTTCACAATGTTGATATCAGGTAACTGCTCACCCACATGACGTCATACACGCTATCTGCATTCTACAGTTGAAACGGATTCATCTTTGAAGAGCACACTTCTCCAGCATGCCAGTGACCATCGATGGTGAGCATTTGCCCACTGAAGTCAGGTCAAGACCCTGGTGAGGATGACACGCACGCAGATGAGCTTCACTGAGACAGTTTCTGACAGTTTTTGCAGAAATTCTTCAGTTGTGCAAACCCAAAGTTTCATCAGCTGTCCAGGCTAAGATGATCCCGCAGGTGAAGCCGGATGTGGAGGTCCTGGGCTGGCGTGGTCTGCAGTTGTGAGGCCGGTTGGACGTACTACCAAACTCTCTAAAATAACGTTGTAGGCGGCTTATGGTAGAGAAATTAACATAAAATTATCTGGCAACTGCTCTGGTGGACATTCCTGCAGTCAGCATTCCAACTGCACGCTCCCTCAAAACTTCAGACATCTATGCTATTGTTTAGTGTGACAAAACTGCACATTTTAGTTGCCTTTCGTCCCCAGTACAAGGTGCACCTATGTAATGATTATGCTCTTTAATTAGCTTCTTGATATGCCACATCTGTCAGGTGGATGGATCATCTTGGCAAAGGAGAAATGTTCACTAACAGGGATGTAAACAAATTTGTGCATACAATTTGAGAGAAATAAGCTTTTTGTGCATATGGAACATTTCTGTGATCTTTTATTTCGGCTCATGAAACATGGGACCAACACTTCACATGTTTATATTTTTGTTCAGTTTGGGAGGAATAATAATAATAATATGCCATTTAGCAGACGCTTTTATCCAAAGCGACTTACAGTCATGAGTGTATGGGTGGTCCCGGGGATCGAACCCACTACCTTGGAATGGTGGTGTTGATCCTGGAAGAGATTGCCTTATCACTGGTTGACAATAAATCACTTTATTACGCAGGGCCTCATTTCATAGGAGTCATCTATACCTACACTGGAATATATAGTATGTATAATTTACTGGATCAGCCTTTCAAATAGCCTACTAATAAGGATTACTAGAAGACCTAATTTATGAACGCGTATGTGCCATTAAAGAGCCGAGACATCTTTTGCGCCACTAGTTTCCCAATTCAATCCAGTGTAAAAATACACATTTCATTGGTGCATGCCGCCATACATACATAAACGCTTTTCACAGCAAAAACCAAGTTATACTAGTTATAAGTACTGACTTGTTCAATAGAATTTCATTGATTTAGTTCAGAACAAATTAAGGCTGTTTAAACACTGGGGCAATAAAGTTTCATTTATTTATTCAAACAGTTATATACACATACAGTTATAAATTCATACAAGTCAAGTCTCAAACTTGCTTAAAAGAAACAAACAAAAAAGTCCCCTCTGCCACCAGAGGTCAGCCAGGCCTCAGAGGGGGCTGGTATTGCACTCTGGGTAATGTAGGCACAGTGAAGATGAGAAACCAAAGACACTAGTGTTCTCAGCAGCCCAGTCACAGGAAAAGGAACAACTCATTCACTTTATTTATTTTTTAAACAGTTTGTCGGTCCAAAACAAGGGAGAATCGAAAGCATGCTGCAGAAGACCGCGGTTTTCAAGAACAGTCTGGAAGAAAACTAAAGAGATGGCACAGAGATCTACTCTCTTTAAAGGATAAATGATATTGCTTAAAGATTATGCAGACCAACAGCCAACTCTTTTCACATTTACATTTGAGAGTTTATTTTGGATTAAACAAAGAATCAATATTTGTCATGCTAGTATACTACAGAACTATATGAGACTCTGGCTACTTGAGCCTTAGCCTACTCTGATTGTAGCAAAGACAACAAAAAAAGAGTGCTTGGACATATTCTAAATAGAATGGCATGCCATACATAAATGCTTTTTACAGCAAAAACAAAACACTGTTACACAAGTAGTTGTCAATAAGTGCATCACCCAGCATGTTACTGTGGCTCTCACTACTGTACATAGTGGCCTTGTCTTTTCTAGTTCTCCAAAAGCCATGCCAGGGAGTAGTGGAATGAGCATCTGATTTCCCTTCTGCTATCCAGTACAATAGTAGTTTCAGTTCCAGTCAGTCTATATGGCTGTCATCTATTATCACACTGTACAGGTCAGCATTGGAAGGCACATCATTTACGACACTAACGTGCATACAGTACATACGTAGTGTTTGAAGACATACACACATGCATACGGTAGGCTACATACAGTAGTGTTTCAGACTGACAAACCAGACAGGGGAATAGGGATTTTGTTTGGAGGTATGAACATCTTATATAGTGGGGTTGTAGTGGTCATTTTGCTAAAACAAAGGGAGACGTGGTTTCATGCTTTAGGTGAGTGGTAAATATCATTGTCATCGTCGGTGGATGTTATGGAAGTATTAACACAAGGCACTTCGAGCCAGACACACAGAAAGGATGACGTGCATCATATATAAATATGTGTACAACCTAGTGCTGTGGGGAGAGGTGTCTGTCGGTCTGTGTATGAATGTTGAGAGGGAGCGTGAAAGAGGGGGGGGTCGGCGGATTGTTTGTGGGGAAAAAGAGGTGTGTCCATCAGTAGTGGAGGGAGAGGGCGAGGGAGTGACGAGGGAGAGAGAAACGGTGTCAGCAGTTGCGGTCCTCGGCTCATCCCTCCATGGTCGCGGTCAGCTGGTCACGGTCAGTTGCAGCACACCAGCAGGTGGACGGGGAGACCAGACAGGGGGTGGTTGGAGCGCTCGGCCACGGCCCGCCTGGCTGACTCCTCGCTGGGGAAGGTGACCAGGGCCTCGCCACTACGCTGGCCGCTGAAGTTGTACAACAGGAGGATGGAGTCCGGCTGGAGCTGGAGGCAACAAACCACAGGAGATGGAGGAGGGATGTAAAGAGGTGTGGAGCGAGAGAGAGAGGGGATAGAGGCCACACCGCTCAGTCATTAGCACCATCCCAACACCAGGGGGCCACAATCAGGCAAAGGAGAGAGGAGATCCTGCACTGATCAAACAAGTAGAGTTAGAGAGGAGATCCTGCACTGATCAAACCAGTAGTTAGAGAAGAGATCCTGCATTGATCAAACCAGTAGTTAGAGAAGAGATCCTGCATTGATCAAACCAGTAGAGTTGGATGAGTCAAAGACGAGAAACCACAGGCCAATGCAATTCCTTCTAATGCATGCTTCCCTTTAGAAGAGCTTCAGTCCAAAAGCAATCCCCTGATCAGTCTGTGGGAGCAGGTTAGCAATTGTGTTAATAAACTCAGAAAGAACACCACTAGGGTAGCACACTCAGGTCAAGGGCTAGATAAATAGTTAGAGAGGAGAGGAAGGGAGATAGAAAGAGAGAGAGATTCACTCTGGAGCACACTGTTGATTTGGTGTTCGGCAGGTGGACTGGCAGGCAGGCAGACGGGGGGGCCATGCGAGGTACAGGGGGTTGAGGGGGTTGAGGGTGTTAACTTACCTTAGTCTCCCTACAGACAGAGCCACTCTTTGGGCTGGATCAGACTCCTGGTCTGTCCCTGACTCATCTGAACCATGCTGCTGTAGTCTTCAGGAGAGTACTACAGTGTAATGAGTTTCACAGTCAGACAGGTGGACTCAGTAGAGCATTATATACACACACACACCACATAAATAAACTCACAGTTTAAAACCTAGATACACACGTTTTAAATGTAGATACACCACACTACAAGTCCCCAACAACTGTCATTGGAACATACATGCATACACTATAAGTGTAATGTATGTAAGACACCAATCAGAACAGTTTCTCACCCAAACTGAGTGCTCAGTCAGAGATAGCACAACAAGTTTATAATTGAGCCAGATAGCAAAAACCAGGGGATAATCAGTCAGGATGAGATTACAGTGGTTTAGCCAAGAGTCAGGACTGAACACAGCAACACACACTCTTTAGCACACACACACAGCGTATGACTGAAAAGCCTTACAGTAACTGGTCAGGTGATCTCACATGCTGGGAACTTAAGAGTTAGCCCCAAGGAAAACACATACCTATGACATTAAAAACCAGCAGCAACTTTTCTAAACAAACCTTTAAGAGCACAAAGAGACCCAAACCCTTTTACAAAAACATCCCAGCCCCAGCCCCATCCCTGTATCCTAGAACACCTAATACACCTTGCCCAACCAGCCCAGTCAGTCACAGTACTGTGAGAGTTCAGTTCATACCTCCTCTGTAGACTCACTCCACCTACTCAGCCAGTCAGCCAATGAGGGAGAAGTAAGAGAAGGGGAGAGCACAAGTGCACACGTGTTCCTTATTGAATATGCAGCACGGCTGAACCATGCTTGGTGTTGCAATAAAGCATTCTGGTAGCTAATATATGAGCATAGTGACTGGTCAATGGTGAATGATGGTTTGCCTACAGGCTTGTAGTTAAACATAAAGCTGGTTTTGTCATGAGGTGGGGTTATAGTTTGGGGAATTATACAAATATGCTATTATGGAATAAGAAGGGTTTGGACAGTTTGTCCAGGTATTTCTTAAATTTAAAATTTTGGGGGATTTGTGTGTATTGTTAGGTATTACTGCACTGTAGGCGCTAGAGACATAAGCATTTCGCTGCACCCGTGATAACATCTGCAAAATGTGTACGCGACCAATAACATTTTATTTTTACAGTTTATGTAACACAAGTCAGAGCCGCACTCGCCCCAAACCAATTTAGAGCCCCATCTGACACCAGGACAGATTTTTCTCCTCAACCCGACTCTCCCGCATAGAATTGTTCCGAGAGCTGATCTGTGACCCACCAAATAACATCAATTTTATTGTTTCCATTACTCCAGAGTAGTAGGCCATTATTCCCTCCCTGCATGAATTCATTTGTTTGCATGTCTATTGAACATTTGGATAAAAGGAAACCAAGCCGATATCTTTTTATTTTTACAATTGACAACTCAAATCACTCTGAAACAAGGGCCTTCTAATTAGCCTTCTTACCTAATGAAAGCCTTTAGCTGACAAAACTCGTGCAGCACCTGTTTCCACGATGGTGTATTTCATAACCTTTATTTTTATTTTTCCAGTTAGGTCTATGTTAGACATTTTTGCCTGAGCTACACTATCCAGGGAAATTACACTTGGCAACATATTCCAGCACCACACAATGGATAGTTCCCTGATCCACTGCGTGCATGGCTGGTAGCCTACATGTCTGTCTCACCGCTCACAGAACGGAATTCTCAACACAATAAGCTCCTGGGTTTGTAAAAAAATATTTTATCTTGATTTAAAATGCTTCCGACCCGCAATATAATTGTTCTGAACCGCAAACCGACCCATGGGTTGAAATAACGTTTTCATTGCTCCCGCTAGCTGATTTTTTTGCAGGTCAACCGCGGGGAACCGACCCGATGCAGGACTCTAACCGACAGCCCCTAAACCCTGCAAAAACTAGCAGAACATTCTGCTTTGCTATTGGCTGTCACACACAGGCACAAACATATACCCGCATCAGACACAAGATGTGGTATGTTACAACGCAATGTTTATATAAGCCCCTTTCAAACAGCCTGTTATTTACCACTCAATTGCAGGTATACTCCTTTTATACATGTCAGTGGGTAAATGGCAAATTGGGAGGGATGGGGGTGTTGTTAAACCATGGGGGCTGTTTGCATTTCAAATTAGGGAGGTGTTAAAACAATGGAAGTGTTAATGAATTTACCTGCAAAAAGCAGAAAACCAATCACACAGACCCAATACCTGTATTTTGGTTACAGCGTCTGTGAAAATGCAGGAATCATGACTAGGTTTTTAGGTGGCTTTTAATTTGCCATGTTTTTACCCCCTACCCCTACAAAAAGCTGCTATGGTAAAATAGTGGGATCTTAGTCTGTATATGAAAAGGGACAAAACACACAAAAAATAGTGGCAAAGAAATCACCAAGACACACATTAAACTGCAATGGAGATTGAGGAGTGGGACTGGGGAGACTGGAACTAAGGAGACTGGGGGTAGAGGGCAGCAGAGACTGTTTTAGGGGACTATGGAGGGAAAAGGAGAGGGTTAGTAGTGGGGGGTATATTGGGGGTTCTGACCTGGTATCCCTGGAAGAAGCTGAGGATGTCTTTGACCCCGGCATTGTAGGGCAGACCCTGCATCCTGACTAGAGCGCCGTGCTGGGGCATCATGGGAGAGGCAACATGGCCTTGGGCATGGGGCTGCTGGGCCGCTAACGCTACTGACCCTGGAGGAGATGCAAAGTAGCTCACCGTGGAGGGAGAGACTGGGGGGCTAGAGCAAGAGAGAGAAACAGATAGTTTTTTTTACTTTGGAAGCAAGTGTACATTATCCAGAATATGTTGGGTATTGATTTTGACACTGGAACATGGCACTTTGAACTGCATACACACATGACACAAGAGGATATACAGTTCATATTGACAAAACCCCAGAGGGAAATGGTTGTGTGGTTTGTACACTAAGCTGGGGTAGTATTCAGTGTAGTTTACACTAACCTGGGGTAGTATTCAGTGTAGTTTACACTAACCTGGGGTAGTATGCAGTGTAGTTTATACTAACCTGGGGTAGTATGCAGTGTAGTTCATACTAACCTGGGGTAGTATGCAGTGTAGTTCATACTAACCTGGGGTAGTATTCAGTGTAGTTCATACTAACCTAGGGTAGTATTCAGTGTAGTTTATACTAACCTAGGGTAGTATTCAGTGTAGTTTATACTAACCTGGGGTAGTATTCAGTGTAGTTTATACTAACCTGGGGTAGTATGCAGTGTAGTTCATGTTCATGTTCATGTAGAGCTGTGCAGGGTGGTGCTGTGGGGGGTAGTAGGCCAGGGTGGGGTGGGGGCTGTGTGGGGGCTGGGGGGTTCTGGGGGTGGCCAGTAGGGGGGGCTGGTACAGAGCAGCCTCAGAGAGCATGGCAGGAGAAGGGAACGCAGCATAGGCCGGAGGAGCCAGACCTGGGGAGAGGACAGAGAGGGAAGTTCAGAATTTCAGATACAGTAACATTCAACTACACAGGAATATTGGATCCTTATCATAATCTCAATATTATTACACCATCATAACATTATCATGCCTAAGCCTGCACATCAAACACTGAACCATCATACATTTACATTTTAGTCATTTAGCAGACGCTCTTATCCAGAGCGACTTACAGTTAGTGAGTGCATTCATTTTTCATACTGGCCCCCCATGGGAAATGAACCCACAACCCTGGCGTTGCAAGCGCCATGCTCTACCAACTGAGCTACAGGGGACTACAGCTCCATGTGCCATACAACATCAATCCAATTGATTTATAAAGCCCTTTTTACATCAGCAGTTGTCACTAAGTGCTTATACAGAAACCCAGCCCAAAACCCCAAAGAGCAAGCAATGCAGATGTAGAAGCATGGTGGCTAGGAAAAACTCTAGTTTTTCATATGATTGATAAGACTGTATATATTAGTCACATAAAAGCCTCAAGATAGTATCCTACTCAGAAAGTTGCTCCAGGTCTGTCCTTGGTGCTGCCCTAACCCTACAACATAAACACACTGAGGGACTGAGGGAGGGAGGGACAGCGCATTTATACACAAACAGGCTGTATGGGTCTGTGGGCCACATTGACACAAAACACAGTCAGATGACCTTGTGGGCTGAGGGTGGGTTTGCAGGTACACTCCCCTAACCAATCTGGCAACTTAAGTGACCTTGTTAGGCTGAAGGTTGCCACGTATTGTACACTCCACTACAATCTGGTAACCTGAGTGACTGGTCACCAAACTGGCAACTCAAGTGACCTTGTGGGCCTGAGGGGTTAACAGGTGGACTACACTCCGCTCACTAACCTGGGAACCTGAGTGAGAGTGACTGACTTTGTAGGGTTAAGGGTTGCCAGCCAGGTAACGTACACTCATCTCTAACCAATCTGGCAACCCAAGTGACCTTGTGGGGATGAGCGTTCTAGGTACACTCGGCTACCAACCTGGCAACCTGAGCGAGTGACTGCCATAACTCCAGGTCAAGCCAGTGAGATTACAGTTGATGTCAAACATGAGGTTGAATAAAGGGAAAAAAGTCAACAGCAAACAGAAACCGCCATTTGAGTAACTGCTCTCAAAGTGTGGCCATCAGAATTCACAACAGCCAATGGTGACACCAGACGGAATTCACAACAGCCAATAGCCACACCAAGAGCATGCACTGCCTTCTAGTGATATGATAAGCAGGAATCTAATCTCTATAGCAACAGGGCACTAATAGAACAAAGTACACTGGGATAGACACCCACTTTAACCGTGTGTATGCAAACAAACCCTTCATAGTTTTAATTGGTGTGTTACACCACCCTACATTATACAACTAATATGGAGGGCATAATTACTACAGCTGACCCTGCCTGTGTAATATGTTCCCTGAACAAACCATTAACAAGGCATAACCATGACTGAAACATGTCCATTTGAATAATAAAGAAGCATTTCTGAAAGCTACTTCCACTGTCCTCGCTACATATTCTCTGTTCTACGTGATATGTTGTAAAACATCAATGGGACATGCAGTGATTCAGCTAGATCTATTATAGACTTACAGGGTAGTTTGCAGGGTGGAGGGGACAGGCCGCTGCGGTTGAGTGTTCCTCCCATCAGGACGAAGCTCATCTCCTCAGTAGAACACTGGAACACCTCCACATAGCGATCCTTCATCATCTTCTTATGGCACTTCTGGGCCACCATGAACGCCCTGTCAGCTGACTTCATCTGGATGAAGGCGTCACCTGAGGGACGACCCTGGAGAGGAGAGGGAGGTTAGAGATGAGAAAGATGGGCTGTTGGAAGGGTTAGGGTAGGAACTTTGGTTGCATCTCAATAGTGTAAAGCTGCTTCCGATTCCTCGGCTTGTACCCATCACTTCATCTGCGCTAAGTGTTTAATATAAGATGGGTGAAAGTATCATGGCACAAGCGCACGTGTGTGTGTACCAGTACCTGTTGGTTGAGCACCATATGAACCCCATGTGGTTTAATATCAATAGTGTGTTCTCCCATGAACTCCAGTATATCCTCTATAGCAGCGGTGTATGGTAGACCTCGCAGACGGACACAGTCCCGCGTGCTGCCAGTCGCCAGGTAGGGGGGTGTGGCCAGGACCGGCATGGGGACCATGGAAGAGGAGGGCAGCGTGGAGATCAGAGGGGTGGACATGTACCGGTTCAGGACCTAACAGAGAGGGCAGAGGTCAAAAGGTCAGACGACAAAGTCGTGTTTCTCTGTTGTGTTGAGTCATGTTGATCGTCATTTACAATAAGCTTTTATCTAATACAGTCAAACTAACATCTCTGGTGTCACGACACAAGCACCATCCTCCAGCCAACTGACTCATGGGGACCACATTCTATGCTGTGTCACGTATAGTCCTTCTCCAACTTTAGTCATGTCTTACGCTGTAAAGACAATACTCATTGCACAACATGTACAGTAACACTCATTTCAGACGAAAATAAGAGAACTGGTTAAATATGGAGAAAGAGGTTTATCTCCAGTAGTCCTCCTTTCTAAAGAAATGACCTCAAGTGACAGGCAGTGCCTAGAACACTGTACCCGTTGGACCTCAACTGTACTTCTAAAACGCTCTATGCATCTCTACCTTACAGTGACTGTCTACTATAATGTAATTGTTGCACCGTGGCTGCAGTACAAGGGAACAGCTTGATGCATCTCTGATAGCAGGATAAGTAGTAAAGAAACAACCCCATTAAGTCCCTAAACACCGTCTGCTGCACCTCACCTGCAGTACTTATGAACATCTCTACATTCTACTACACCATACCTGCAGTATACTACACCATACCTGCAGTATACTGCACCATACCTGCAGTATACTACACCATACCTGCTGCACCTCACCTGCAGTATACTACACCATACCTGCAGTATACTACACCATACCTGCTGCACCATACCTGCAGTATACTACACCATACCTGCTGCACCTCACCTGCAGTATACTACACCATACCTGCAGTATACTACACCATACCTGCAGTATACTACACAATACCTGCTGCACCTCACCTGCAGTATACTACACCATACCTGCTGCACCATACCTGCAGTATACTACACCATACCTGCTGCACCTCACCTGTAGTATACTACACCATACCTGCTGCACCATACCTGCAGTATACTACACCATACCTGCTGCACCTCACCTGCAGTATACTACACCATACCTGCAGTATACTACACCATACCTGCTGCACCTCACCTGCAGTATACTACACCATACCTGCTGTATACTACACCATACCTGCTGCACCATACCTGCTGTATACTACACCATACCTGCTGCACCTCACCTGCAGTATACTACACCATACCTGCTGTATACTACAACATACCTGCTGTATACTACAACATACCTGCTGCACCATACCTGCTGTATACTACACCATACCTGCTGTATACTACACCATACCTGCTGCACCTCACCTGCTGTATACTACACCATACCTGCTGCACCATACCTGCAGTATACTACACCATACCTGCTGCACCTCACCTGCAGTATACTACACCATACCTGCTGCACCTCACCTGCAGTATACTACACCATACCTGCTGTATACTACACCATACCTGCTGCACCTCACCTGCAGTATACTACACCATACCTGCTGTATACTACACCATACCTGCTGCACCATACCTGCTGTATACTACACCATACCTGCAGTATACTACACCATACCTGCTGCACCTCACCTGCAGTATACTACACCATACCTGCTGCACCATACCTGCAGTATACTACACCATACCTGCAGTATACTACACCATACCTGCTGCACCTCACCTGCAGTATACTACACCATACCTGCAGTATACTACACCATACCTGCAGTATACTACACCCTACCTGCAGTATACTACACCATACCTGCAGTATACTACACCATACCTGCTGCACCTCACCTGCAAAATACCATACCTGCTGCACCTCACCTGTAGTATACTACACCATACCTGCTGCACCTCACCTGCAGAATACTACACCATACCTGCTGCACCTCACCTGCAGTATACTACACCATACCTGCTGCACCTCACCTGCAGAATACTACACCATACCTGCTGCACCTCACCTGCAGTATACTACACCATACCTGCAGTATACTACACCATACCTGCTGCACCTCACCTGCAGTATACTACACCATACCTGCAGTATACTACACCATACCTGCTGCACCTCAGCTGCAGTATACTACACCATACCTGCAGTATACTACACCATACCTGCTGCACCTCAGCTGCAGTACTTATGAACAGCTCTACATTCTACTACACCGTACCTGTCAGACCTCAGCTGCAGTGTTTCTGAACAGCTCTACCTCATAGTGACTGTCTACTACATCGATAAACAGTGATTGTGCTGTGTTTTACCTGTTGGACCTCAGCTGCAGTGCTTCTGAACAGCTCGATGTATCTCTTGCCCAGGATCTGCTTGTGTTTCTTCAGGGCGTTCAGGGCGTACTCCTCACAGGAGAACAGGACGAAGGCGTCGCCTGTGGGCCGCCCATCGGGGTACTTTACGAAGAGTAGGCCCTCGCTGGCGTCCGTCACGGGGCTGTCGGCCCCCAGGAAGGTCAACACCTCCTGGGGAGAGGCGGTGAAGGGAAGACCCCTCATCCTGATGATCACCTGGTTCTCCTTGGACAGGAACTGGGCCACCTCGTTGGATGTGCCTACAGTCACACAGAGGGAGAGGAAACTGAATTAACTAGGAGTTAAAAGTTCACACTTTAGCTAATTACTTGGTCCCTTTTACATGCAGATTATTCTGAGGAGTTGATTGTTGCCACTAATAAATAAAATGATCAAATGCATTACATTACTTAAAATACAAGAGTAGACATTAAAACAAGAGCAGTGAGTCAGAGTCTAGGGCCGACAGTATCTGCTGGAAGTACAATGTTTTGTCAGACATTATAGATCTCCAGTCGTCTGGCTAGAGTCCACAGACAGACACTAGTCTCTCCCCTGCCCTCTCTCCTGTATCAGCTCTGCTCTTTGTCTATTCACACCCCCTTTGTGTGGCCCTGAGCTGGGCCTTTCACTGGCCGCCGGGAGGATGAGGTGAGACACTGTCGGCCAGGGGTAAAGTTACCTTCCACCAACTAGCCTCTGAGGGGTGAGAGAGGGGAGGGGGTGAGGCTCACAAAGCGCCTTTCATTCCCCCAGGATAAGCCAGAGAACCGGAGCGGTACAGGGCAGGGGAACAGGGACAGTTCCTCTAGTCTCTACTCTATACTCTCCGCTCTGCTCAGGAAAGAGCTGCTGTTTGAGAGGCAGGGGGGTCTGTCTTGGGTCTGTCTGGGATATGGGGGGGAATGTAATAGAAAGCTACACTACCACACACTAACAGAGAAACGTTCAACATGGCTTCATAGGAAGCAAGGGAAGAGACAGGGAAGGGGGAAAAGTCTGAAATCTGACCTCCAGCAATCTTGAGGAATTCCTCTCCTGTGGCTTTGTAGACCTGTGAGGATGAGAGGAGACTTTTAGCAACTCTAAATGGCCTTTCATCTGACCAATGCAACATGCACTGTGTGCTACAGTTGGAAAGCATTAATTTTTTTCTCTGTAACAGTATTGGCTGGATAGATGATGCTGTAACGGTATTGGATCCATAAGTGATGCAACAGTAATGGTATGGCTGTGTTAGACGTAGGGGCTGCTGTCTTAGACGGATGCTGACCTCAATGTATCTGCTGCCCATGTGGTGTTTGTGTCTCTCCAGGGCCAGGTCTCTGTGCTCCTGGTTGATGAAACGAACCAGGGCTTCACCGTTCCTCCTGCCCTGGGCGTTCAGACAGAGGGCCACACCACCCCTAGAGATACACACAGGGAGAGGTTGGAGGAAGGGTAAGCACAATTTGACCCTCTATGGAGACAAAGCTGCATGTACAACTTATTGTGGGTGTTAGTCGCCCATTCTCAGTGGAAACGTGGCTTAATCACATGACACACACACAGTCATGTTTTGGTAACGTACTTGGCGATGTTGAGGCCCTTGAAGAAGCGGGCGATGTCCTGGTCAGAGGATTGCCATGGCAACCCTCTGGCTCTGATCACTGTCTCACTGTCCACTGGTTCGGTCTTACTGCTGCAGGGGACAAACCAGAGGCACGGTCAACATGGGGAATGGTGTTTAACTGTTACACACTGAACTCACACAATGCTGCATGAGACACCAGAGAGAGAGTAATGTTCAGAAACTCTTTGAAGACAATGTAAATGGCTTGAATAGTACTTCTATATTGTTAAAAAACCAAAGTGTTTCAGTAAGTCGTCTTCATCAAAGAGAGACATGGTAAAAATTGGGACTTATGCAGTTTAACAGTCTACTTCACACTACTCTAACACAGCAACACAAATTCCAGGGGTTGTCAAGGCAATGGGTATTGGACACCGTAGTGGGATTTGTGTGGTGCTACTGAATAGCCAGTTGAGTACTTAATGGCAAAGTTGGAGTGGTTTAATGACACGCTTGTGGTTTCTCTTGTTGCTGTAATCAATGCTAAGAGCCTGGCTCTGAACATGGGAGGGACGGTTAGGCTTCAACTACAGTAAACACTAAACAACAGGTTTAGTATAGAGACGTGGCCACACAACCTCATGGTTGAATGAGGTAACATTAAGTCGATGCACTGAGAATATACATACCATGCTCCCGATTCAAGCTTGTACTTCACAGCTTCAAAGCATGAGAATTTGTGGTCTGGAAGAGGTTCAAACACTAATTAACAATACGCATCAAACTTCTATCCACATTTACAATCAAAAGTACCATACTGATAAAAAAATTACTTCACATTAGGCTTGACATTGGATCTGCCAACAGAAGCCAATTGACTTCACTTCTATTCAGACTAAACAATACAACAAATGTTGTTTTTAGTGTTGCTCCGCGTTGCCAGGTTGTTTCATGCTCAACAGGTCTGGCCTGCCAGCCTGCAACTTCAGCAGCATTCCTGTTAGCCACCTAGCCTAGAGAGATTGACAGGGCTGTGGGGTGGCCAGGTGGGACTGGCACAGACAGAGAGCGGGGGGAAATGTGGGCTAAAGAGAGGGATAGCAAAAGAGAGATTTATAGACGTACTGTATGGCTCAGCCAGGATGTGCAGGGAGAGCTGGACCATACTCCTCACCTCCTTCAGCCCCATCACCTGCTCTGACAGGGGAAGTTCTGGGATGCACACATCTACACACAGGTAAGGATAGTTTATCTGTCATTTGTATAAGTACTAGGAACATCAAAAGTGTTGACTGACATTTTTAATCTAACCCTGACTTACATTCTAGCATAGAGGGCAGTGTGAGGTCCTGGACCTGTCCAACGTTGGGACAACATTTGTGAAACTCTTTCCTCACATCCACAAAGGAGTAGAAACACTCTGGCAGGACCAGGTTCTGAAACACACAACAGGTCGTTGTCATTAGTCTATTCAACATTCACTGAATAGTAGAATACTCTGTAGACAGACCTCATGAAAATAAGGGATAATAGGAGTGACGCAATGAAGGAGGGAGCCAGGTATAGGCGGCATAAAGAGATGAAGAAAGAGGGGATGAGATGAAAAGGAAAGTGAAAGAAAAAAGAGAGGACAGGACGCCATCTCCGGATGATTGTGTGGATAGCTAGCATTCCTGTGCAGATTATGACATGTTACTGCTCAACACAAGACAAGCACAGGAGAAATACTGCTAACTGTGACCCAGGAAGTACAACTTACACGTGTGGCTAACAAGGTCAAATGTAAAGAATATACACAAACAAATACCAAAGACTCAATATCTGGACTGAATTATAGCATTGTGCCTCCTTCACCTAAACAAAGTCCTAGAGACTGATTCACATAATACCTTTTCCATATACATGTTGGAAATTCCCCTAAAAACTAGGTCAGTAAATAAGGGCAATTATATTTTCTAACAAAATGGCTACATTTCCCCTAAATGGTAGGTTAGAAGATCAAGGGCCACTCAATACCTTCTTGGAGGCCTCAGGGTGAAGGGCCTGTCGTATGATGAGGGGCCCGTCGACACACAGTGTGTAGGAACTTCTGCCCAGAGCCTTCACCTCCGCTGAGACGGACTGCTGGAACTGTAGGGAGTGAATGAAGAAAGATACAAGAGGAGAGTTATTGTGAGAACATACAATCAATCAATCAATTTTATTTTATATAGCCCTTCGTACATCAGCTAATATCTCGAAGTGCTGTACAGAAACCCAGCCTAAAACCCCAGACAGCTAGTAATGCAGGTGTAGAAGCACGGTGGCTAGGAAAAACTCCCTAGAAAGGCCAAAACCTAGGAAGAAACCTAGAGAGGAACCAGGCTATGAGGGGTGGCCAGTCCTCTTCTGGCTGTGCCGGGTGGAGATTATAACAGAACCATGCCAAGATGTTCAAAAATGTTCAAAAGTGACAAGCATGGTCAAATAATAATCAGGAATAAATCTCAGTTGGCTTTTCATAGCCGATCATTAAGAGTTGAAAACAGCAGGTCTGGGACAGGTAGGGGTTCCATAACCGCAGGCAGAACAGTTGAAACTGGAATAGCAGCAAGGCCAGGCGGACTGGGGACAGCAAGGAGTCACCACGGCCGGTAGTCCCGACGTATGGTCCTAGGGCTCAGGTCTCTCAGTTGGCTTTTCATAGCCGATCATTAAGAGTTGAAAACAGCAGGTCTGGGACAGGTAGGGGTTTCGTAACCGCAGGCAGAACAGTTGAAACTGGAATAGCAGCAAGGCCAGGCGGACTGGGGACAGCAAGGTGTCAGCATGCCCGGTAGTCCTGACGTATGGTCCTAGGGCTCAGGTTCTCAGAGAGAAAGAGAGAACGAGAGAATTAGAGAGAGCATACTTAAATTCACACAGGACACTGGATAAGACAGGAGAAGTACTCCAGGTATAACCAACTAACCCCAGCCCCCCGACACATAAACTACTGCAGCATAAATACTGGAGGCTGAGACAGGAGCGGTCCGGAGACACTGTGGCCCCATCCGAAGATGAGTCAAACACACACAACCAAACTAAAGTATGACTTTACTTTGTTGGTTATCAGCCAAGTAGTTGCCTGTGGTCTTTTAGAGATTCAGTGTAAACCACTTGTGGCCAGCAGACAAACATGGGAGTGCCAATGTCACCTCTGGAAAAACCACAGAGTAACACAGTACTGATTAATTCTGCTTTGCTGCAGCACGCTACTAACTACATTTACATTTTCGTCATTTAGCAGACGCTCTTATCCAGAGCGACTTACAAATTGGTGCATTCACCTTATAGCCAGGTTATACCTTATAGCCAGGTTATGCTTGATTTGTTTTCAAATAACAGTGCTCAGGGAGTTCCCTCCCATAAGAATTAGCAGTGTTTCTAACCTTTAACACTTTAAATAGGCCAAGTCTTTAAATAAGCCCACTGGTACAAACAAGTTCCCTGAACAGGTAGGTTTGAGTTCTGGGGGATCAACAGGTAGGGAGGCGTCCTGAGATTGACGGATGTGAACGCTACGTTCTGTACCGTGCGTGTGTGTGCGCGCATCTTATAAATGGGGAGGGGGGGGGTCCAATAGGTTTTTTCAGGTGTTTGCATAGCGAGGAAGCAGACGAGGGATCGTGGTGCTAATCAGCACCTGGATCAGGGACTTCACTTAGCAGTTAGACCAACTGTCACGACCAGACCAAGATGAGACAGGACAGGTGAAAACAACCAACCCCAGCCAGAGAAACCAGCCACTGCTTCGCTTCCTATAAACAATGTTCGCCAATCACTAGCCCCTATAAAAACACTCAGCCAATGACCAAGCCCCGCAGCAGTGACTCCCAAATAGGTATGTGTTTAGTAATCATCACATTTAAATGGGGCCCATTACTAGTGTTGTGTAAACTTTACTGGTGTCTTTGAACAGTCAACAGACATAATGTCTCACCATCACCTCAACCAACAAACTGACCTCTCCAATTTGCCAGTTGGTGCTCCAATTCCATTTCTAGCTAGGCTGGCTTCCTTTTTTGAGGGTATCATTTTGGTATCCTGTCTATTAGGGGAGAGTGGGGTAAGTTGAGCCAAAAGGGTAAGTTGAAACGCCCTTGTTTGTAGGAAACCATACACAAAATGTATCATTTGACCAAATATTGAGGAAGCGGTCATAATTTTATGGAGTCTGAAGGGAGTAACCACATGGAAAATGTGGTAAGCAAGTTAGGTAAAAAAATAAAAATAAATTTCACCAAGTCAAATTAATGTATTGTGTTAAGAGGTTTCATTTACATTTTAGTCATTTAGCAGACACTCTTATCCAGAGCGACTTACAGTTAGTGAATGCATGCCATTTATTTATTTTTTAGATTCATACTGGCCCCCCGTGGGAATCGAACTCACAACCCTGGCGTTGCAAGCGCCATGCTCTACCAACTGAGCTACACAGGGCTTGTATATAAACCACAGTAGATCATTTAAAGATTGTTCTATACCTCAGTTGGGGTCTCTATAAGCTTCAATAGGAGGTCCTAAACCTAGCACGGAAGCCTCTATAATGCAAATTCTGTTGTGTGGTGTTCCGCAGGGCAGCTGGCTGGGCCATTATCGTTTTCACTAATGATATTCCACTGACCTTTAATAAAGCCTGTGTTTCTATGTACGCTGACAACTCAACAGTATACACGTCGGCTACGACAGTAAAATAAATAACCGACAGCCTTAACATAGAGCTCCAGTCTATGAGCTCAAGTGTTTGTTAGGTGAGCTCAAGTGTTTGTTAGGTGTTAAGCCAAAAAAGCCATTTTGATTGTGTTGAATTGTGTTTGGGAAATAAAGATGGGCATGGTTTTAAAAAGGTAGTGGTAATACTTCATTCAGTACAGACATTTGTAGGCGGCTTAACTTACCCTGTTTCGCGGCTCAATTTACCCCATACCCGTAAGTTGTGCCAAGAGACCACTTCTTTTCCCAAAACTAATATTTACATGAATTCTGATTATTTCCAAAGATACAACAACATCCTGAAATATCTAGATATCTTTGTTAGAAAACTATTTCCCTTGACGGAGTGATGCTGAATATAAAAATAATGACTAAATTTACCCCACATCAAATAGGCAACACTACTCTCAAATTCATGGTTTGTTTAGCTACTACTTATCCCCTACAAGCTACAGTCCCACTGAGAGAGGGATACCATGTTATCTGTCCAGAAGATCTAAATGGTCGTTAGTGACTAATTGTCAGTCAGTCAGTGAGGCTAATTTCACATGGCCACTAGCCATATATGACATCCAGCCTTCAGACAGTACGAGTGTGTTGCTGCTGGTGTGTGTTAGAGCATGCTCCACACGGACAGCCAGGAGATATATACACAGGGCCATGACCTCTCAACCTCAACAGCTGGCGACTCAACTGCCTGAGAGAGGAGCCATGGGTGCTGTTAAAGTAGGGCACACCGTAGGAAAATGATTGCAACGGAAAGCTTAAATCTGTGTCCCTATTGGTCAAGTGGTACCTCCCCATTTCAAAAATGTTTTCGCCCTACTGAACATGACCCCTGCCTGGCTCTCACTAATCTACA
This sequence comes from Coregonus clupeaformis, assembly GCF_020615455.1. Lineage (NCBI taxonomy): Eukaryota > Metazoa > Chordata > Actinopteri > Salmoniformes > Salmonidae > Coregonus > Coregonus clupeaformis. Next base: position 19,238,218 of record NC_059206.1, read on the forward strand.
TGAGGTTATGGAGTTCAACTTGAGGGAAATAATTATGTTCATGAGGGTCTCTATTTCAACACACTGACCGTTACCCACAAACACCATCACACAGGACAAAAAAACACTAGGCCCCCTATACCATGATCATATGCATTGTATTGAGACAACAAAGGAGAGTTTTGTTGAACCCTTCATCACTCCATCTATCCTGAACCTATCAAACCCTAAAAGGGATGAGATGGTTGAGTCCTCGTGGTGACCGGGACCAGGATACTGGGTTATTGATTGACAGGTCTGTCTTGCCACGTGGAGCTGTGGGATGCCATGCCACTTCAGGGCCTGGTGCGCTACAGTTCACCATGCTATGATAACATCTGGGTTAGGGAAGGACTGATACACACAGGAAGCTCATTGGCTGATGTGGGCCGGTCAGATAGGCCCCTAAGACTACTGACTGGCTTTCTCTGAAAAGACTGTCTGCCAAGGATCCAGAGGTCAATGTGTCATCATCTGGGAGCCATGACAGATGATACACAGTGTATGTCATAGGGTATCAACAGATACTGTAATGTATCTGGTAACATCTATGGTATAGAACCCAGTCATTTAAGTAGTCCCATAGATAATAGGACAAGCAGGAACAGACCAGGATGCAAAGGTAGTTGTGTTCAACCTAATGCATGGTGAGTGAGGTGTGGTGTTCGTTTGCTTGCGGCTGTTTTCACAGCTATGCAGCCCCGCCTTGCACAATCAGCAGCCGGATTAGGAATAGAAACAAATGGTTTAAAGGAACTAAGCGACACACCCTGTACTCTATCCGCTCTGCCAAACTAGCATGCTATTAGAGCAAACATGTCCAACAGGACAGGCCTAACAAAGGGAACAGGTACTGATAAATATGACAACACTAGCAGCAAAGGTTAAATCAGAGAAAGTACCAGACATTAACTCAATAAGGCAGTCAGAATAGGAAATGTCAACATGCTACAAATGAGAACATGTGCATAGACGGTCACTAATCTACCTGACCAGGCCAGCCAAACCATTCATTGATTACCATTGGTTTCATTTTCCCCATTGGGAGGGCGGGTGGTTCTCTGCTGCACTGTGCCATGGGTGAGAGTGAGGTAGGAGTTGACCCTTGAACCATCTGTGTTTTCTCTTTGGTATAAGCTATAGCTGGTGTGTTTGCATGGTGTTGAGGCCGGGCCCATGGAGAGGAGTCGAGCAGGGGTGGTGGTGAGGCTCACGATAAGGTGTTAGGGAGTACCAGGCAGTACTCATGGCTAGGCCTGTTACAGTCACACCACTGTCCCAGACTTGTCATTTTATGACTGGACTGTGGAGATTAGAGGTTTACAATCCTGGGTCTGTATAGGACCCTCTGGTTTGTTCTCTACAAGGCACAATGCTGTTGGAGAATGGGAAGGGAGAAGACCAAGGGAGAGTTTTATTGCTGCTGGCCCTTTATCTTTCATTATCTGCCTCTGCTGTGCACCTGCCCTGCCCCAGTGCCTTCAGAACCTGGGAACAGGGTGACGCTGCCCCACCTGTGAGAGAGACCTAGCAGCACAGAGAGCTGAACACGCTTTGCTCCAGGCTGCCTGGCACAGAGCAAGTCAGAGCCTGTGTACTATCACTGCACTGATCTGAGGCTCTTCACACTAAATACTGGCCCTAATAAAGGGAGGCCCTAAGACTGACTGGGGTTCAATGAGTCCAAACCACAAGTGTCTTCCAGACAAACCCATTGATCTGAGAACAGCTAAGAAACTAGAACAGGATTCTGACATAAAAAAAAAATACAAAAACTCAATCTTAGGGAGAGAAAGTTGTTGATATGTTGAATGGAAGGCAGGCTACAAATCCACAAGGAACAGTAGTGTTTAAAGTCCCCCCCCAATGGAAAGGGTGCAGCCCAGTTCTAATCTCGATTGCCATTTTTCTCCGACTGAATAAATCTTTCACCAAAGAAAACAAATCTGCGTCCTTGGCTAGGCTGCTCTGGCCTTATGACATTGTCAGGTCCACTGAGATATGGTCTCTGCCAGGTTAGTTAGCTATTCCTACCTACAACCCCAAAGGCAGTCTCTCCTATGACTCACATTAGTTGAATGTAGCTTTATCTCCATTCCTCCACTGACTACCTGGCTTAAATCAATAGACACGAATGAATAAACTAAACCTGACCAATGGCAAGAGAAAGTGGCCCAGCAGACCGAGGTAAGCCAGTAAAAAATGGATTGTTCTGGTTAATCTTTAAAGGGTCCACAGACTCACAAAACAAACTGGAATTGGTACGGCTTGCAGGTAGAGAAACTCAAACTACAGATTACTTCAGCAATCAGAAATCAGCAGTGAGAGAGCATCTTGCAGTACGGATCTACTCTAAATCTATATTGTGTCACAAGCCACAACCACAAGAGCACTGTCAAACTCAGGGACCTTATTGCAAAAACATTGTTGTTGTTTAGGAAGGATTGATCACTTCAGCGAACCTGCTTGTGCTTGTTGCATGGGAGAGGACCACAGCACTGAGTCAGACAGCATCTCTAAACCATAACCCTAAATCACTAGGAGAGCCTGGTAATATGGGGTTTTCAATTATGAAATACTGCTGGGGCGGGGATGGGGTTCGGTGTAACTCCCTACCTACAGAGTGCATACAAATACTCTCAGCACTGCAGGCAGACAGAGCGGTTGAAAAACAAGTTTGGCAACATAAGCCCTTCTTTTGTCAAAACATACCTGGGGAGGTGGAACGTGAAAACACATTCACATCCTGGTCATCATAAACAGGAACAGACTGCCTCATCTCAACTACCTGGCCTGAGAAAACAGGTGCTAGACTATGGCCAGGGGTCTCCCTCACTCCCCCTCTTTCTCTCTGTCCGTCCTCTCTGCCCAGGAGGCGTGTTTCTTTGCGTTCCCAGGTAAACATTCAGTCTTCCAGATGTCAGCAGCTCGCATCAGTCTGGGACAAGACTAGACCTGCTTGTCTCCCCGTCCCTACCTCAACCCCACGGCAGTCACTGCTTAGCCAAGCAAGCCTACTCAAACCAGCTTCTACACTGGGCTGGTCCCAAATGGCACCCTATTCCCATAGGGCTCTGGTCAAAAGTAGTGCACTATAGGGAATAGGGTGTCATTTTGGATGTAACTACTCACTGCCTGTCAAAGAGCTTAATAGGCCAAACAGCAGCCAACCAATTGGAATAATTGTTAATGGTCAGAAACCTTTCAGGGGTTTCCATTCGCTGAGAAAATCGACACACCTTAACATTTCCCTAAAGCGTCACCATCAAGCTTGTTATGTCCTGTTATCTCCCTCCAGGCGGTTGGCGATGTTAAAGACCATTTGAATGCTGTCAGTCTTATCATGCATGGTTGTTTTTGCCAGTTAAAGTTCAGCCATTATCATATTAGAGATTTGTTCAGCATCTTAAACTTTTCTTTGGAGTCAGTTTTAAAATATTTAAGTCTTAGAATGCAGGAAAGCAAAGGACAAGACTCGAGATTTTGGTCCTAAACAGGAATCTTCACTATTGGGCCTGAACAGGAATCTTCACTATTAGGCCTAATCAGACAAAATGAGTCTCACCTGTTGCAGAACTTTGTCCAGAGGTTCGGCCTTGTAGAGTTCGTCCACAGACAGCCCAGTCTCCTCTTCACTCTGGTCTGTCAACTCTAAAGTATCGGGCTTCACAAGACGTCTCTGAAGTTTCCCAACCTGTGAACGGAATCGGTGTTTCACCACGGCATGTGCCACCCATTTTAGTTCTAAACTACAGAGTACAGCTTGGTAAAAACGCAACAACTAATTTCCCAAGTCAGTACTAAACATGACAGGCCCATTTTATGAACTCACCGACTATCAAACAAGCAGTTAATTGTCAAACAAGCAGCTAATTGTCAACGCAAAGTTGCCAATGTCAAGGCGTTGACATATAACCAAAAAGGTACGCTTTCTTTCATCCTATATTTAAAGCATTTCACTGAAATTACATCTGACACAGGTGTAGGCTACACACCCCCAGCCTATCGGTTGGTTTAGTTGAGGCCCATATGCACACTTATCTTTTAAAAAACTGTGACCCACAAATATTTACAGAACGCGTACCTTTGTTGATTAATATATGTCAGCTGTCAAGTTAAAACATGAGTCCACTACTTAGACACAAAACACTAAAAAGAAGAAACCTTTACAACGGTTGAGAAAGTCCGTACCTTTTTCTCATGTAGATCCACAATTTGCCACACCAAGAGAATTATTTCCCTCTCATCCGAACCCAGTTTACCCCCATTTGCACCAGCTGTTGCCCCAAAGAACACCACCAGAGTATCACTGTGCGAAGCCATCAGGGACCACAAGGGTAAAAACTACAATTAAAAGCAAAGATGAAATAAAAATAACACGAGGGTTCACCTTTTCCAGTGATAAGGAGCAAACAAAAGGTCTGGAAATTCAATTGAAGTCAAGTAAACGAATAGGGGGAAAGAAAGATTATTTTCAAGAGGACACGAAAGAGATTCGTTCAAAGACTCTACCTGATCAAGTACTTGAGTGTGTTCTATCCAGAGATACTGGTTTAACTGGTAAAGAAAGTTGGAAAAAAATCCGTGTTTTCCTTCACGCGAACTCCATGACAAGCCCTGAAGTTTTTTTTTCTCTTCCTCGCAATTTTTACGGAGTTACCTGTGTATAGTTCAGCTTCTTACTTTCAGTCAAAGCTCCCAGGGGAGTTGGCCTATTGGCCGCTTGGCAAAGGTGAGGGCGGGACATAGCGCACCAATACCTATGTAACCTAACCTGATTGGTGTAGCACGTTTGAAGGAAGTAGTAGCATATAAGTATCCCGCTGTTCACCACACCTTTGAAGTAGCAAAGCACCTAACGCCTCGAGCACACCAACAGTGTTTTTACGTTTTGGTACACCATAAGTTAAGCTACATTCAAATCAAAATCAAATGTTATTTGTCACATGGTTGGTAAACAACAGGTGTATGCTAACAGTGAAATGCTTACTTACGGCCCTTCCCAACAATGCAGAGAAAAACAAAAATGTATAACAGGAGGAATACATACACATAGACTAACGATAACTTCACTATATACACGGGGTACCATTACCGAGTCGATGTCCAAGGGTACGGGGTAATCGAGCTAGATATGTACATATAGGTAGTGATGAAGTGACTATGAATCAGGATAGATAATAAACAATAGCAGCAGCATATGCGATGAGTCAAATGGGGGTCAATGCAGATAGTCCGGTAGCTATTTGGTGAACTATTTAGCAGTCTTATTGTATGTGGTAGAAGCTGTTCAAGGTCTTGTTGGTTCCAGACTTGGTGCATCGGTATGGCTTGCAGTAGGGTAGCAGAGAGAACACTGCGTTTGCCTTGCAGCGTTGCTTTGCAGAGGCAGTTGCAGTTGTTCTGTGTGGTGCATTGGTTCGATATATCCAACGTATGCATCAAATTGTGCGTAGACTTGACAGAAATTGTAACAAAAGGTGAATGTTGAACTTTTGTTGAACACATATCCAGTAAAAATGTTGGATTACATATTTAAAAGGTTTGACTGCAGAATGTATTATGCAGCATTGATGCAAGGACGGTGTCGGTCTGATCGAGGCGTAAGAGTTTCACTGCCAGTTTTTGTCAGTGTGTGTGTACTGTGTATGACAATTTATATATATACAGTGAGGGAAAAAAAGTATTTGATCCCCTGCTGATTTTGTACGTTTGCCCACTGACAAAGACATGATCAGTCTATAATTTTAATGGTAGGTTTATTTGAACAGTGAGAGACAGAATAACAACAACAAAATCCAGAAAAACGCATTTCAAAAATGTTATAAATTGATTTGCATTTCAATGAGGGAAATAAGTATTTGACCCCTCTGCAAAACATGACTTCGTACTTGGTGGCAAAACCCTTGTTGGCAGTCACAGAGGTCAGACGTTTCTTGTAGTTGGTAACCAGGTTTGCACACATCTCAGGAGGGATTTTGTCCCACTCCTCTTTGCAGATCTGTGTTTGATGTGCAGGCTTAGGCATGATAATGTTATGATGGTGTAATAATATTGAGATTATGATAAGGATCCAATATTCCTGTGTAGTTGAATGTTACTGTATCTGAAATTCTGAACTTCCCTCTCTGTCCTCTCCCCAGGTCTGGCTCCTCCGGCCTATGCTGCGTTCCCTTCTCCTGCCATGCTCACTGAGGCTGCTCTGTACCAGCCCCCCCTACTGGCCACCCCCAGAACCCCCCAGCCCCCACACAGCCCCCACCCCACCCTGGCCTACTACCCCCCACAGCACCACCCTGCACAGCTCTACATGAACATGAACATGAACTACACTGCATACTACCCCAGGTTAGTATAAACTACACTGAATACTTACCCAGGTTAGTATAAACTACACAGAATACTACCCCAGGTTAGTATAAACTACACTGAATACTATACCAGGTTAGTATAAACTACACTGCATACTACCCCAGGTTAGTATGAACTACACTGCATACTACCCCAGGTTAGTACAGTGAGGGAAAAAAGTATTTGATCCCCTGCTGATTTTGTACGTTTGCCCACTGACAAAGACATGATCAGTCTATAATTATAATGGTAGGTTTATTTGAACAGTGAGAGACAGAATAACAACAACAAATTCCAGAAAAACGCATGTCAAAAAAGTTATAAATTGATTTGCATTTTAATGAGGGAAATAAGTATTTGACCCCTCTGCAAAACATGACTTAGTACTTGGTGGCAAAACTCTTGTTGGCAGTCACAGAGGTCAGACGATTCTTGTAGTTGGTAACCAGGTTTGCACACATCTCAGGAGGGATTTTGTCCCACTCTTCTTTGCAGATCTTCTCCAAGTCATTAAGGTTTCGAGGCTGACGTTTGGCAACTCGAACCTTCAGCTCCCTCCACAGATTTTCTATGGGATTAAGGTCTGGAGACTGGCTAGGCCACTCCAGGACCTCAATGTGCTTCTTCTTGAGACACTCCTTTGTTGCCTTGGCTGTGTGTTTTGGGTCATTGTCATGCTGGAATACCCATCCACAACCCATTTTCAATGCCCTGTCTGAGGGAAGGAGGTTTTCACCCATTTGACGGTACATGGCCCCGTCCATTGTCCCTTTGATGCGTTGAAGTTGTCCTGTCCCCTTAGCAGAAAAACACCCCCAAAGCATAATATTTCCACCTCCTTGTTTGACGGTGGGGATGGTGTTCTTGGGGTCATAGGCAGCATTCCTCCTCCTCCAAACACGGCGAGTTGAGTTGATGCCAAAGAGCTCAATTTTGGTCTCATCTGACCACAACACTTTCACCCAGTTCTCCTCTGAATCATTCAGATGTTCATTGGCAAACTTCAGACGGGCATGTATATGTGCTTTCTTGAACAGGGGGACCTTGCGGGCGCTGCAGGATTTCAGTCCTTCACGGCGTAGTGTGTTACCAATTGTTTTCTTGGTGACTATGGTCCCAGCTGCCTTGAGATCCTTGACAAGATCCTCCCGTGTAGTTCTGGGCTGATTCCTCACCGTTCTCATGATCATTGCAACTCCACAAGGTGAGATCTTGCATGGAGCCCCAGGCCGAGGGAGATTGACAGTTATTTTGTGTTTCTTCCATTTGCGAATAATCGCACCAACTGTTGTCACCTTCTCACCAAGCTGCTTGGCGATGGTCTTGTAGCCCATTCCAGCCTTGTGTAGGTCTACAATCTTGTCCCTGACATCCTTGGAGAGCTCTTTGGTCTTGGCCATGGTGGAGAGTTTGGAATCTGATTGATTGATTGCTTCTGTGAAGTGCTTTGAAAGACTGGTCATGGCTCACATCAACAGCATAATCCCAGAAACCCTAGACCCACTCCAATTTGCATACCGCCCCAACAGATCCACAGATGATGCAATCTCTATCGCACTCCACACTGCCCTTTCCCACCTGGACAAGAGGAACACCTACGTGAGAATGCTATTCATTGACTACAGCTCAGCATTCAACACCATAGTGCCCTCTAAGCTCATCACTAAGCTAAGGATCCTGGGACTAAACACCTCCCTCTGCAACTGGATCCTGGACTTCCTGACGGGCCGCCCCCAGGTGGTAAGGGTAGGTAACAACACATCTGCCACACTGATCCTCAACACGGGGGGCCCCTCAGGGGTGCGTGCTCAGTCCCCCTCCTGTACTCTCTGTTCACCCATGACTGCATGGCCAGGCACGACTCCAACACCATCATTAAGTTTGCCGACGACACAACAGTGGTAGGCCTGATCACCGACAACGATGAGACAGCCTATAGGGAGGAGGTCAGAGATCTGGCCGTGTGGTGCCAGGACAACAACCTCTCCCTCAACGTGACCAAGACAAAGGAGATGATTGTGGACTACAGGAAAAAAAAGAGGACTGAGCACGCCCCCATTCTCATCGACGGGGCTGTAGTGGAACAGGTTGAGAGCTTCAAGTTCCTTGGTGTCCACATCACCAACGAACTATCATGGTCCAAACACACCAAGACAGTCGTGAAGAGGGCACGACAAAGCCTATTCCCCCTCAGGAGACTAAAAAGATTTGGCATGGGTCCTCAGATCCTCAAAAAATTCTACAGCTGCACCATCGAGAGCATCCTGACTGGTTGCATCACCGCCTGGTATGGCAACTGCTTGGCCTCTGACCGCAAGGCACTACAGAGGGTAGTGCGTACGGCCCAGTACATCACTGGGGCAAAGCTCCCTGCCATCCAGGACCTCTATACCAGGCGGTGTCAGAGGAAGGCCCTCAAAATTGTCAAAGACTCCAGCCACCCTAGTCATAGACTGTTCTCTCTGCTACCGCACGGCAAGCGGTACCGGAGTGCCAAGTCTAAGTCCAAAAGACTTCTCAACAGCTTCTACCCCCAAGCCATAAGACTCCTGAACAGCTAATCATGGCTACCCGGACTATTTGCACTGCCCCCCCACCCCATCCTTTTTACGCTGCTGCTACTCTGTTAAGTATTTATGCATAGTCACTTTAACTCTACCCACATGTACATATTACCTCAACTACCTCAACTAGCCGGTGCCCCCGCACATTGACTATGCAACGGTACCCCCCTGTATATATAGCCTCCCTACTGTCACTTTATTTTACTGTATATATAGCCTCCCTACTGTCACTTTATTTTACTTCTGCTCTTTTTTTCTCAACACTTTTTTGTTGTTGTTTTATTCTTACTTTTTTGTTTAAAATAAATGCACTGTTGGTTAAGGGCTGTAAGTAAGCATTTCACTGTAATGTCTGCACCTGTTGTATTCGGCGCATGTGACCAATAAAATTTGATTTGATTTGATTTGATTTGAGGTGTCTTTTATACAGGTAACAAGCTGAGATTAGGAGCACTCCCTTTAAGAGTGTGCTCCTAATCTCAGCTCGTTACCTGTATAAAAGACACCTGAGAGACAGAAATCTTTCTGATTGAGAGGTGGACAAATACTTATTTCCCTCATTAAAATGCAAATCAATTTATAAAATTTTTGACATGCGTTTATCTGGATTTTGTTGTTGTTATTCTGTCTCTCACTGTTCAAATAAACCTACCATAAAAATTATAGACTGATAATTTCTTTGTCAGTGGGCAAACGTACAAAATCAGCAGGGGATCAAATACGTTTTTCCCTTTTTGTATATATATATATATATTAATTTTAGCTTCTCTTCTGACGTGTTTGAAAGTAAAACTCTGTTGCACCATCTATAAAAGAAAATACATTTATGGCCCTCGCTAAAATGGAAATAGTAACACAATAAAATTACAATAACAAATCGATATACAAGGAGTACTGGTACTGAGTCAATGTGCAGGGGTACAAGGTAGTTGAGGTAATATGTACATGTTGGTAGGGGTAAAAGTGAATAGGCAATCAGGATAGATAATAAACAGAGTAGCAGCAGCGTGTGTGTGTGAGAGCATATGTAGTCGTATGTAGTCTATGTGTGCGTTGGAGTGTCAGTGTAGTATGTGTGAGTGTTTGGGTAGAGTCCAGTGCAAGAGAGTCAGTGCAAATAAAAGCGGTGTCAATGCAAATATTCAGGGTAACCATTTGATTAACTGTTCAGCAGTCTTATGGCTTGGGGGTCGAAGCTGTTCAGAGAAACTGATTGTGTGAGTGACAGCACACCTTTGTGGAAAGGTCATAAAATAACTAAACGGTAAGTCTTGGGCAAATGTCTCATAAAATGCATTATATTTCCTAATGCCTATACATACCTCATAGCTAGGCTACAAGAAAAAAAACGTATGTGCATTCCCACAGGTACTTGTCCAGGCACATGGCACATGTCTGCTGCCTCTCGGGAGCCCTGTGAATTGTTACTCCATGGACTGGTTCCCAAGATGGTGTGTTTTGTTGCTCTCTACGCCCCTTCCTTCTGTACTATAGGTAACTATGGGCTGGAGACAATACAAAGGAAAGGACTTTTGTCTCATCACCTCGTTTCACCCTATTGTTTCCCCAAGCCTCAGGAGGGCTGGATGCCTTCACATTGAAATTCCTCTTGTGAAGGTCTCTCTCTCTCTCTCTCTCTCTCTCTGTCTCTCTCTCTCAGTCTCTCTCTCTCCCCTCCCTCCCACTGAGTGTATGAAACTCAGATGAAAGCTTTTAGGCCCTGCTGTGTCAGAGAAAGTGTTTAAGACATTATATGGTTGGTGGTTTTCTATATTACAGGGACTGTGATGTATTATGGGACTCTGATGTAGGATGGGACTGTGATGTATGATGGGACTGTGATGTATGATGGGACTGTGATGTATGATGGGTCTGTGATGTATGATGGGTCTGTGATGTATGAGGAGATTGTGATGTATTTCCCACCATGTTTTTATCTACACATAAAGGAAATTGCCATAAGGTAGTCAGCCCCTATGTTTTGTGTTTCCTTCTGTGAGTGTTAATGGTGAGAAACTTACATTCTGAATGAACTTGTCCTTTCTTTCAAGACTAGAGAGACAATCATACTCTGGCAAGCTGTGACCAAAGATTTACAGGTGTTTGACACCATGTTAACATTTTCTCACACACTGACGGTTGCTTCCTCATTTTGCACCACACATTCAGAGCTTGGCAGTGTGCAGTTGAGTGTAGCTTATTACAAGCAACATCAGTGAAGCAAGACATGTGCCATGGCCATTGGTTAGTTGACAGTCAAATGATGTAGGCAAGCCTCAGGCTGTTTCGGCCTCTGTCAGTGTGACACCAGTGTGATTTTAGTCAGCAGCGATGAAGACCAGAAGTGAAACTGTGAACTCCACAGGAGCCACAGGCTCATCCTCACATAGACTGACCAGGCTGGCTGCAACAACCACTGTGATTGGTTAGGCTTAGGTTCAGACAAGACAGGAGCACCTGCTGGGGCAGCAGCCAGCACCACTACACACAGCTGTGATTACTGGAGGCAGTGCCGCAATATCATTTTTCACAAATATACAGAGGGTAAAGGAGACCACCCCACCCCCTTACTGTCACGTTTGTTGATGAACGGGTCAGACCAAGGCGCAGCGTGATATGCATACATGTTTATTTGAAATGAATAAACTAACGACACATGAAGTCCACGGTACACAAACAACATACCTCACACGGAACAAGATCCCACAACCCACTAGTACCAATAGGCTGCCTAAGTATGGTCCCTAATCAGAGACAACGAGCGACAGCTGCCTCTGATTGGGAACCACACCGGCCAACATAGATCTAGACATACTAGATCTAAACATAGAAAATCACAACAAGGAATATACACACCCTGACTCAACATATAAGCGTCCTCTGAGTCAGGGCGTGACACTTACATTCAAATTGTACACACTACAGGAGCAGGTGAAAACAATTTAGGCAGTGTTGTCCTGTAATTCGGTTGTGTTGACACAAGCTGCCCTGCCCAGCCCAGTAATTCTTACACTCAGCAAGCTAGAGCAGCCATTACATGTGTGTGTGTGTGTGTGTGTGCGCCTGCATGTGTGTGGGCGCTTGTGTGTGTGTACGTGTGTCTGAGTGACAGCGTGACACATTGAATAGAGCCAGGCTTACTGGAGCAGGATGAGACAGAGCACCCGTCTGACGCCCAGCCAAACGCTGTGTGACTCACTCCTTCAGAAGAATACATGCAGAGACACTGTGGAGCCTCTTGACTGTCAACGCGATATAAAACTTCTTACATCTTACCTAATATATAGTGAAATTACACCTTAACATACATATTTTAGGCGGGTTCATTTATAGTTGAATTAAAAGTGAGATAGAAACTGTGCTATTAAATGGAGAGAGAGGGCAATGTCTTGTGAATGTGTCAGAATTCCACAGTCATTGGAAAATAGGTACACTGCCACCTATTGGACTATAAGGACTAATGAATCATCATTTACAATCAATAGTATGATATTGATGTAAATAAAATAAATCCCTATTTGAATAAAATATTTAACTAGATTTAGCTGACATAGGAAACTCCCTAGAAAAACAATGTGGTTTTCTCTCTAATATGATTGTGCCAAAGAGTAGTACAAGATTCCTCTTTTCGTCAGTGGTCAAAGGGGACACAAGGCAGATTTTCATGTTGCAATCTCCGTAGATGAGAGGGAAGTTGAAAGCATGACTCGTGCTGTCGCAGAACAGATGTTAGGTGTAGACCGGAACCACAGAACTAGCAGATTCATACTTTCTGACTGAAAGATACATTTCGTAACACTTGTAATGGTCTTTGTAACACTTTCAACACGTTTTTTTAAGGGATCTTTTTTTAAATAAGTATTCTTTTATTTAATAAACGCACAAATATGACCTAGGGTATATACACATGTTCATTGACTTCAACTATAACAATTAAATGATCAGTATAAAGACAGTAGTAAAGTTCAGTATGACAGCAAGAGGCTGATATCTGTGGTTGCCATTATCATGAAGGCTAAAGCTGTGGATGAAATATATTCCATCCAGATCAGGAGGATCAAAAATAAACGTAGTGAGGCATGGCCTCAAGATAAGCAGCTGAATACATACAGTACACGCAGTCATTATACTCATATCACATAGCTTCAGACAAACATATGCAGTGACATATGTTCTTTTTTTCTATAAAGCTCTTTCTTCTGTGGCACATGGAATATAACATCATTTTGAGCATGAAATGAGCATTATATCACAACTAAAAAATTGGTCAAACACAGTGGGCCTACATAGAAAAACGCGTATTTGTTAAACCTTGAAGTATCATTTCAAATGTTAATTCAAATTCACTACAGGTAAAATGATATACAGTACTTATTTAAATGTTTTTTATATGCATTATGTTTGACATAAACATGATTAACAATTGTTATTCTACATTTTAAGTTAATTAACATATAGAAACAATGTGACAAATCAAACTTTGTAATTTACACACAAAAATCTTTAGCAAAAATGTATGATACACATCATATTCAAACTCAGGATGAACCATTTTCACATATATTTATAAGTACATCCATTTGTTCCTTAGGCTCTGTGACACACTGGGAGCTGTGGCTCTGTGTCTGAGAGAAGCTCGGTCTCTTGGTCACAAAGGACAGTTCTTTAGTCCCCTCTCTGGGGGCCGTGCTTGAGATGTGCCAGAACAATTTCTGGATCCCTGTTTCCCTCAGGGAACTCCGGAATGTACGCGCCACAAACACATAAAGCAAAGGGTTGACCGAACTACTGATGAACACGAGGGCTCCAGCGATGAAGGTCATGGTGGTTCTGGCGCTCTCTAGACGCGCTGCGACCTCGCGGTGGGACCCCTTGATGGTGAGGATGACGAGGGAGAGCACGTTGCCCACATGGTGAGGGGTCCAGCATAATGCGAACACCACTACCACGCTTGCAATCAAGCCCGTGGACTTACGCTTGGACTTAAAGGTCATCTGTGCGATGCGGCTGTAGATACAGCTGTAGCAGACCACAAGAATACATAAGGGGACCGCAAAGCCCACTAGGGTCTCCAGTAGAACACACACTGCCTCCTGGCCATCTGAGGTGTACTCCCTGTACAGGCAATGCTCCTCCCCAGGGTCCCCCTCCACCACCTGGGTGGGAAAGACCGGGATGCTGAATAGAAACGCAGCAGCCCACAGAACAAGAAGAACTTTATTCAAGGCCTTCTTCCTCCTCCAGCCGGCTGAGGCAAAGGGGTGTCGCACAGAGGCGAAGCGCTCAACGCTCATGAGGGTGATGAGGAAGACACTGCTGTACATGCAGGCGTTGATGACATACACCATGGCCTTACAGGAGGCCTCCCCGAACACCCAGGAGCGGGCCAGGGAGTAGATCCACAGAGGCAGAGTGATGAGCACCAGCAGGTCTGCAGCAGCCAGGTGGAGGATGAGCACCACGGTGTGGGAGCGCTGCTGGACATGCCTCAGGATGGTCCAGATCACCATCAGGTTCCCCGGGACCCCCACCAGGAACGACAGGCCCAGGATCACACAGGCCACCGCCGTTCTGCCAGCAAACTCATCAGGAGCCATGGTGGACTCTGAAGCTGAAGACAGCTGATGATCGAACGGTTCTGGTTGATGCTGCCGATCGCCTTGCCTCACCTCGCCTTACATGCCTCCTATCTGGTGTACATACTCAGACAGAAAAAAAGTGCTGCACCAGCAAGCTTTCACTTCCCTTTAACTTTGCGGAGGAGAGCAGGAAAGAGGTTGGTTTTTCACAGAGCCATCATTCTGTGAGAGACAGAGCAGTGAGTCATCCAGTGGGTCCTTATTGTGGCACTGTCTGGAAAAAGAATCTTCTAAGATATTTTAAGAGGTCAAAGAATTGTATTGACCACAAATTACTTTTATTGAAGTGATATGAACTTGAGATCAGATTGTTTTATTTTATTGTGATCAAAAAGAGTAAGCCAGTGTGTTATTTTGGGAAACAGGAATTTCAAGACAATAATATTCAAGGAATTGTAACAGGACCACGAATAAATGTTATTTAAGTTATACCACTTTATGAGCAAATGCAATAGCTTTATTGTGTTGAAATAGTCACAATTTAATTACTTTTGTGGGCTTTTCTCACTGTATTTCATAAGCACTACAACAATCTCTAGATTTCGTACCATGATCATAAAAATCAAACTTGTAATCAAACTTCTAGATTCTAGCCATATTTATTATCATCAATGCTGACATCTGAATCAATGATCAGGTCACAGTTTTCATTTGTCATTTTAGTAATTTAGCAGGCGCTCTTATCCTACACATTTTGCCATGGGGCAGAGAGAATGTTTTAAAACTAGTTTCCTGCAATTCTACACATTTTGTCATGGGTCTGAGAGAAAAATTTATCCAGAATGCTCTTATCCAGAGCGACCATTTCTGTAGTCCTACACAGTAGTTTTATCTGTGGTATTGTTGCAGTCTGGCATTACTGAGGGCATTGTGTTGTCCGATCCTGTTGTGTTGTCCGATCCTATTGTGTTGCCAGATCCCCTTAGCTTGGAGGAGGTGTGTGAGGCGACTTCCTGGAACAGCCTGACCATGCGGGACTCCTGGAGACTGCCCTGGAAGTTCCTCGCAGCGAAGGTATAGAACACAGGGTTCACAGAGCTACTAATGAAGGCCAGCGCTCCAGAGATAAACACTACTGCACTCTGGACCACTGAAACAGGCACAGCATCATCTGGATCCTCTGTCAGAATGCTGACTAGGCTTACAGTGTTGAGGACATGGTGAGGAAGCCAGCAGAGAATGAAGGCTACCGCCACACTACTGATGAGAACTGTCGACTTCTGTTTGCTGCTGCCGAAATGCATTGTCTTCAGGTGTGTTGCTACTAGACAGTAACAGACAGCCAGGGTGGAGAAGGGGACCACGAAGCCCACCAAGGTCTCCAGGCATAAGAACACCACCTCTTGGGCCACTGAGCTGTACTCCGTGAAAAGACACTGCTCAGTCCCATCGATCTCATCGATAGAGCGGGTCAGAATGGATGGGATCCCTAAAAGGAAAGCCAGAGCCCAGATAGCCACCAGAGCCTTGTCCATAATGGCCTTGGTCTTCCAGCGCAACATCTTGAACGGGTACCGGATGACAAGGAAGCGCTCAACGCTCATGAGGGTGATGAGGTAGACGCTGCTGTACATGCAGGTGTTGATGACGTACACCATGGCCTTACAGGAGGCCTTCCCGAACACCCAGGAGCGGGCCAGGGAGTAGATCCACAGCGGCAGGGTGATGAGCACCAGCAGGTCTGCAGCAGCCAGGTTGAGGATGAGCACCACGGTGTGGGAGCGCTGCTGGACGTGCCTCAGGATGGTCCAGATCACCAGCAGGTTCCCCGGGACCCCCACCAGGAACGACAGGCCCAGGATCACACAGACTACTGATCGCCCTATGGTTGACATTTCATTCAACAATGCATCATCATTGTCTGAGATGGAGGAGCTCGAGCTGTTCATTTTGCACTGCAGTCAACTGCTGTTTCCTAAGAAATAATGATGTTGTTTGGGGAGTAGTTCCTTATATCACCCTTGGCCTCGTAAGCAGTAATGGTCACTTTACTTCTGTAATAGTACAAACAAGAGTTTCTGTCTGAGTGTGACAGGAAAGCAATGTGGTTAGCTAGATGTGACAAAGTAAAATGTACAGGATGTTAAATATTTTTTAACCGTTTTTATGTATTATTTTTGTATTTATTTTTTACAGTAGATTATGTACGCCTTCCCCATTACAGTTTACACAATAATTGTTTTTAGTGCATGAATGCATTGTGTTGGGTGCATTTTACATTGACCCCCTTCACCCCCACTTTTTTTGCACTGACTCTCTTGCACTGGCTCTATGCACACTCAATAGACTCTACCCACATATAATACGCTGACACTCCAACACACACACACACACACACACACACACACACACTACATACACTCACACACACAAAACCCACACACTTGCATATTGATGCCACACACTCACACATAGACACACTTTCACACTTTTTCACTCTCTTCACAAGCGCTGCTGCTACTCCGTTTATTATCTATCCTGATTGCCTATTCACTTTTACCCCTACCAACATGTACATATTACCTCAACAACCTTGTACCCCTGCACATTGACTCGGTACCGGTACTCCTTGTATATACTGTAGCCTTGTTATTGTTATTTTATTGTGTTACAATTGTTCCTTTTTTATTTAGCAATTTTTTTTCTTACTTTTTAACTCTGCGTTGTTAGGAAAGGGCTTGCAAGTAAGCATTTCACAGTAAAGTCTACACCTGTTGTATTCGGCGCATGTGACAAAAACATTTTATTTGACATAGAGTTGACTATTTTTATTGTTATAATTGATTACTGTACTGCATTGTTAAGGAAGCTAGCGCATAAGCATTTCACTGCACCTTTTATACCTGCTGTAAACAGTGTTTGTCATGAATTAATTACATTTTTGATTACATTTTTCGGTTGAGTAGGTTACGCTCTAAATGTAATCTGTTACAAAATGGTTATCAGTAATGTAACAAGGATTACACAAACTCAGTAACATAATCTGATTACTTTCACAGTTACTAGTTACCTGTCCAAAATTGTAATCAGTAACATTACTTTTGGATGACTTTTCCCTTAAAATGCATTAGCATAAAGATAAGGTGGAACAAACTTAAACTTGCACCTTTTTTCAATGTTGAATTGAAAGTCATTGAGAAAACAGAAAGATATCATAATTTATTTTTTGCAAACATTCTTTCTGAATTAAAATGTAATCCAAGAAGTAATCATCTCCTTTTTCAAAAGTATCTGTAATCTTATTGCAATATTTTTTGCTGGTAAAGTAAGTGATTACAGGTAATTGTTTTTAATAATTAGATTACATGTAATTGATTACGTGTAATCAGTTACTCCTCAACCCTGATTTTACTGGACAACATTGCACTTGACACACTTTTATTTTGAAAGTTGTTGTGATGACGCTCAGAATTTCATGACCTGGGTCTCTTGCATAGATTGTATATCTCCAGCCAGAGAGAAATAAACAAGATGTCGTCAACATATGCCGCGTTCATACACTAGACGGGACAAGGAAACGTCCTAACTGGTTGTAGTTGTACACGTGCCGCGGTCAACGAATTAGCAAGTCGGAAATTTCCGAGTTTTCTAGTTCCGACCAGTATGTGAACGCAGCATTAACCACGGATCGGGGAATTTCAACGTAGTCTACTGTCAACCTCTACAAGAGGATATTGGATGTTGGACATTAAGTTAGCTAGTTAATGTCAAATTGATCAATTTGTAAGTTGAGTGAAATGTCTTTGCTCAAATATTAACCAGACTGGTTTGGTTTATTTCATAATCTCCAGCTAGCTAACTAGCTAGCTGCTAATGCTAGCTAGTTAGCAACCTCTCTGCCGAGGACGGAAACGTCAAATAGATTCTGGAACAGGTAGCTAGCTAAATTAGTTAGTTAACTAACTAGCTAGAGAGTTTGGACTTTTTAACTAGACAGTCAGCAAGCTAAAGTGCTAATTTATAAGCAATGTCAGGTCCTCTATTTGAGTTTGTTTTATTTGATATATATAACATTGGGTAGCTAGCTAGCTGTCTAAACTTGTAGCGAACAGCTAGCTTCCATGCTAACATTAGCCTAGCACGCACTAGCGAGCTGGACCAAAATGGGCGTTGTTTTGGTAGCGGTAGGTAGGTAGTTAGTTAGCTAGCTAATAACAATATGAACTTAGCCAGCAAGTTTAGCTGCTCAGCTAGCCCTCCACAACTGTCTCTGACCAGTGAAACAACACTATAAACTAGAACTAGACAGAGAGGGCTTATTGCTCAGGCTTACTACCGTTACACTAGCTAGCTAGTTCCATTCATTACCATTACCTACAGTAGCCTAACTGATTTGTTTTCTGTCCCTGCAGGTTGTTGACAGAGCAAAGGTGTGGTGGAAATCAGTGTCAAGCCTATTAGGCCTAACTTCACAAGTATTGTGTGTGAGAGACCTCCAACATTAACATTCCAATGCCTCTGCTATTCCTGGAGAGGTTTCCCTGGCCAAGTCTGCAGACCTACACAGCGCTGAGTGTGGCTCTGCTGGCTGGAAGCATCTTCAGCGCTTACACTACTGTGACAGAACAGGGGTTCGGGGTTCCAGACATGGACGAGCCTCCCCCACCTGCCCCCTTAGAAGGAGATAATAGAGGCGGCCAAGGCCTAGAACATGTGACTAGTGATGATGTTGTGGGTGCAGATACAGAATTGGCAACCACTGTTATGTGGTACCTGGTCACTGACAGTCTCTTTGTATGGGTAAGTCTTATTCAAGATAGGCTCAACTCAGCCAAGCAGACAATATTGTTGTTACGTTACTTAGTTGTTACTTGGTTGCTAAGTGGTCTACTCTTCTCTACTCCTCAGGTGTTGGTGAATACAGCTTGCTGTTCTCTGATGTTATTTGCTAAGATGATCCAGTGCATGGTTTTTGGGCCCCTCAGAGTCAGTGAGAAGCAGGTGAGTCTTGGAGTTGTGGTGGTAACCTAATAACTGGTATTTGATAAGCCTTGTGTGTGCTCACATGTCAACGTGGTACTTGCATGTTTTCTCAAGCGTCTGCTTTTTGGCATGTCGCCTTATTGAAGGTTAGGCATCTGACTGTGTGTCTATAAACTATAGTACAAATGTCCTCCACAAATAGTCTGGAAAACAAGATCTTAGCATTGAAATCCACACTGGTGGTTTGAGTCTATTAGTGTACTCTGACCACTCCATCCATGTTCTAATGTCTTGACCTCTCCTCTCTCCACCCCTCTCCCTTACCATCTCCTCTCTACTCCACTCCCCTCAGCACCTGAAGGACAAGTTCTGGAACTTCATCTTTTATAAGTTCATCTTTATCTTCGGGGTGCTGAACGTTCAGACGGTGGAGGAGGTGGTCATGTGGTGTCTGTGGTTCTCTGCCCTGGTCTTCCTCCACCTCATGGTCCAGCTGTGCAAGGACCGCTTTGAATACGTACGTCTCATCAACCTCTAACAGTACATTTTAGTCACTTAGTAGACGCACTTATCCAGAGCGACTTACATTAGTGCATTCATCTTAAGATAGCTAGGAGAGACAACAACGTATCACAATCGTAGCAAGTACATTTTCCCTCAACAAACCTCTATTTCTGTTGATAATAATAGTACATTTTATGGTAACACTTTACTGTAGGTGTCCTTATGAATGCATTCATAAAGCCTTTATAACAGCTATATAACACATCATTTGTCATAAGTAGTTTTAAATAGTTATGAGTAACGACATGATATGTTATAAAAGTAGTTATAATGGGTAACAACTGCTATTACACAGTCTGCATGACAACTTATTACAGTACTGAATAAAAAACTGAAATACACTGAAATGATAAAATGTAGATGGGCCCACCCACTGTACTATAGGGAGAGTGACCTTGTTGACTTGTTTACACTGTAAACATATATACCTCTGTTAGATGTCAGTGATATGAAGCTGTTGGCTATACATTCAGTCACAGTGACTGCCATAGACCGGGTCTCTTTCAGGTCCAGACCAGACCTATTAATAAGCTAGTTCTTGCTGTATGTATGTAGGCCAGGGTCTTAGGTTTAGCTAATGTTTCAGTCACTTCATAGACTCAAACTACAGAGTGGGGGACTACAGATGAAAATGAGCTGTCTGGCTAAATCTGGTGTAATGGGATGTTGTACATGGTCCCTGACAAATAAATGTAATAATACAAAAAAAAGTATTAACATTTAGGCCTATTAGATAGTGTGCTGTAGCTATATGAGAGGAAAACAGAACATCACACCACATTGCATTGTGAAGAATGACACCTCTCTGTCTGCAATCAATGGTTGTTAGGTTTTCCCCTTATCATATCAACTGACATAATACCTGTTGGAATGCTGTACTTTGTTGCTAAAAGTTGGATCAGAGCCTGTTAGCTTTTCATTGCATAACAAGCCTGGATGTGCGTCACTGTACCTGTGTCAGTATTCTTGTGTGTCACTAGACTGGTTTTTTGAGCATGTGTTAGTAGGACAGTATGGGGCTGCAGTGACACTGCCCAGATAAAGCTTACCTCTTGACCAAAAAACATGCTAAACTGGAAAGTCTATTGAAAGAGTAGCCATGAAGTCTGCAACCTCCCCTAAATTGTCATTGTGTGTGTTGGTCGCTCTTTGTATGAAAGTACAAGTTATATGTAGGTGTGCATGTCCGTCTACATCTGTGTGTGTTTGTCTTAGTAATCTCTCTTTCTGTACAGTAGGTTAATGTGTACCTGTTCCCCCCCTGCAGCTGTCCTTCTCCCCCACTACTTCTATGAACAGCCATGTACGTGTCCTGGGTCTACTGGTATCCCTGCTGCTGGGCTGCTGTGGTCTGGCTGTGGTCTGTGGCCTGCTGGGCGCTACCCATGGCATGCACACCCTCTCCTTCATGGCTGCTGAGGTGAGGACCAAGCCCTAAAGAGCTCACCAGCTTGTAGTTCTAAAAAACGTAAATGAGTAACCTCTGGTTCGTTCGGCCGTTCCTATGGGGAAAGAATCGGGTTTTGGAATAGAAAAAAAAAAGGCAAAAAATAACACAGACTTAGGAGATGTTATACGTTTTGTTCTATGAGACAGTATCAGTCCGTTAACATGACCTTTATGAATTATGAAGCCTTTATGTTCTTTTCTGATTACATAAATGCTTAAAAATTCACAAAAAGTGAAGTTAGCTGATGAAGATTATCTCATAGAACAAAACGTATAAGATCTCCATACCTGTGTTTACCACAGACCTTATTTCTGGCGTTGATCCAAAAACCCTACAAAAACTCAATTCATTTCCCAATAGGCTTTGTCCAATGAACCATGGCGGAGTTAGTGCCTACAAAAAGACCCCATTACTATTGCTCTATATTGGGCGGAAGGTATTTCTATAGGCACACCCATTGGTGTAGACTAGAGCAGGACTGGCTAAACCTCCTGGGGAGTTGGGACTACCATCCTGCAGGAGTTTGTTCCAGCTGTTGTTTTATTGTAAGTTACAGTAACAAGGCGGTTTACTCAGTCACAAATTAGTAATACATAATTGTCATCAGTTCCTTTCTTGTGGGAAACAGTTCTAAAATCAAGGTATTGTATAAAATACTTATGTATAATTCATATCTCTTTCTCTTGTCTTTCAGTGTCTGCTGGTCACTGTGCGGACTGGACATGTCATCATGAGGTAAGGTCCTTTCTTTCAGAATGCAGACCCTCTTGCACACCACCACAGCAACACAGATGACATAGCAGATCTAGAATGAACCAGTTCTATTATTAGCGTGCTGTTAGATGTGTTACCATGAGCACCCGTTGAAAGACTGCTTTGTACTACAGAGGGTGATCAGGATGACTTACAGGCAGCTGTATTTATTGGAGTGGTTCATTAATTAGTTAGGTTAAACCCTGTAAACAGTAGCCAGGTGTATGAGTTGTTGCTTTGCTTTGTGTTGTGTGGATACCCATAGCATTAAGTGCCTATCAGAGTCCAAAACTTGTACGCGTATGCATAGCAGTGTACTTTTCGAATTCTCAACGCAGCTCAATCAATTTCTCCAACTGTCAACACATTGAAATGAATAGAGGGACGTGTGCGCAGAGCTGCGTTGGTTGGGAATTTTGGGGAGGTGCACGTTCGGGCTGGCCCAGTGAGAGTTAAGCTAAGTGATGATCTACAACGACTGATTAGCGCAAGCAAAAATAAGTTAGTCTGGCCTTAATGGCTATATACTCTTATCTCCATCTGGCACAGTCAGAAGAGGACTGGCCACCCCTCAGAGCCTGGTTCCTCTCAAGGTTTCTTCCCAGGTTCCTGCCTTTCTAGGGAGTTTTTCCAAGCCACTGTGCTTCTATATCTGCATTGATTGCTCTTTGGGGTTTTAGGCTGGGTTTCTGTATTAGCACTTAGTGACAACTGCTGATGTAAAAAGGGCTTTATAAATACATTTGATTTGTAGTGTGTACAATTCAAAAGCATACAGTGGGGAAAAAAAGTATTTAGTCAGCCACCAATTGTGCAAGTTCTCCCACTTAAAAAGATGAGAGAGGCCTGTAATTTTCATCATATGTACACGTCAACTATGACAGACAAAATGAGAAAAGAAATTCCAGAAAATCACATTGTAGGATTTTTTATGAATTTATTTGCAAATTATGGTGGAAAATAAGTATTTGGTCAATAACAAAAGTTTCTCAATACTTTGTTATATACCCTTTGTTGGCAATGACACAGGTCAAACGTTTTCTGTAAGTCTTCACTAGGTTTTCACACACTGTTGCTGGTATTTTGGCCCATTCCTCCATGCAGATCTCCTCTAGAGCAGTGATGTTTTGGGGCTGTCGCTGGGCAACACGGATTTTCAACTCCCTCCAAAGATTTTCTATGGGGTTGAGATCTGGAGACTGGCTAGGCCACTCCAGGACCTTGAAATGCTTCTTACGAAGCCACTCCTTCGTTGCCCGGGCGGTGTGTTTGGGATCATTGTCATGCTGAAAGACCCAGCCACGTTTCATCTTCAATGCCCTTGCTGATGGAAGGAGGTTTTCACTCAAAATCTCACGATACATGGCCCCATTCATTCTTTCCTTTACACGGATCAGTCGTCCTGGTCCCTTTGCAGAAAAACAGCCCCAAAGCATGATGTTTCCACACCCATGCTTCATAGTAGGTATGGTGTTCTTTGGATGCAACTCAGCATTCTTTGTACTCCAAACACGACGAGTTGAGTTTTTACCAAAAAGTTCTATTTTGGTTTCATCTGACCATATGACATTCTCCCAATCCTCTTCTGGATCAACCAAATGCACTCTAGCAAACTTCAGATGGGCCTGGACATGTACTGGCTTAAGCAGGGGGACACAGCAGGATTTGAGTCCCTGGCGGCGCAGTGTGTTACTGATGGTAGGCTTTGTTACTTTGGTCCCAGCTCTCTGCAGGTCATTCACTAGGTCCCCCCGTGTGGTTCTGGGATTTTTGCTCACCGTTCTTGTGATCATTTTGACCCCACGGGGTGAGATCTTGCGTGGAGCCCCAGATCGAGGGAGATTATCAGTGGTGTTGTATGTCTTCCATTTCCTAATAATTGCTCCCACAGTTGATTTCTTCAAACCAAGCTGCTTACCTATTGCAGATTCAGTCTTCCCAGCCTGGTGCAGGTCTACAATTTTGTTTCTGGTGTCCTTTGACAGCTCTTTGGTCTTGGCCATAGTGGAGTTTGGAGTGTGACTGTTTGAGGTTGTGGACAGGTGTATTTTATACTGATAACAAGTTCAAACAGGTGCCATTAATACAGGTAACGAGTGGAGGACAGAGGAGCCTCTTAAAGAAGAAGTTACAGGTCTGTGAGAGCCAGAAATCTTGCTTGTTTGTAGGTGACCAAATACTTATTTTCCACCATAATTTGCAAATAAATTCATTAAAAATCCTACAATGTGATTTTCTGGATTTTTTTTCCTCAATTTGTCTGTCATAGTTGACATGTACCTATGATGAAAATTACAGGCATCTCTCATCTTTTTAAGTGGGAGAACTTGCACAATTGGTGGCTGACTAAATACTTTTTTCCCCCACTGTAAGTGCAAAAATGTCAAAATAAAAAGGCATTATTGTGACTTGGGCAGGTTTCTGACTGTCTGTTTCTCTGCAGGTACACCATCCACCTGTGGGATCTGAAGCACCCAGGCACCTGGGAGAGTAAGGGCTCCTACGTCTACTACACTGACTTCATCATGGAGCTGTCTATGTTGTCCCTGGACCTTATGCACCACATCCACATGCTGGTGAGTAACAGAGCTGGGAGCACTACGGGCTGGTGTTAGTAATGGAACTAACTGCACTACCGAGAGGCCCACAAGATGGCTGACTGAACTAGCCTGAATTTAAAACAAGGGATCTATCTCAATTTGTCTTTCTGCGATTCCTTGCATTCCATCTCCTCTACTCCTCAACTATATTGGAGGAGAAGGTCCATGGTCTCTCCTCTCAGATGATGAGAGTAATCAAGGAAAGATTAATTGAGATAGAGCCACAGTATTCAGTTAGATGAGTTGAGTATGATCTTAGAGCTGTGTTTAACGTTGGACTCCCCTGTCTCCCCTCAGCTCTTTAGTAATATCTTAGAGCTGTGTTTAACGTTGGACTCCCCTGTCTCCCCTCAGCTCTTTAGTAATATCTTAGAGCTGTGTTTAACGTTGGACTCCCCTGTCTCCCCTCAGCTCTTTAGTAATATCTTAGAGCTGTGTTTAACGTTGGACTCCCCTGTCTCCCCTCAGCTCTTTGGTAATATCTTAGAGCTGTGTTTAACATTTGTCTCCCCTCAGCTCTTTAGTAATATCTTAGAGCTGTGTTTAACGTTGGACTCCCCTGTCTCCCCTCAGCTCTTTAGTAATATCTTAGAGCTGTGTTTAACGTTGGACTCCCCTGTCTCCCCTCAGCTCTTTGGTAATATCTTAGAGCTGTGTTTAACATTTGTCTCCCCTCAGCTCTTTAGTAATATCTTAGAGCTGTGTTTAACGTTGGACTCCCCTGTCTCCCCTCAGCTCTTTAGTAATATCTTAGAGCTGTGTTTAACGTTGGACTCCCCTGTCTCCCCTCAGCTCTTTAGTAATATCTTAGAGCTGTGTTTAACGTTGGACTCCCCTGTCTCCCCTCAGCTCTTTAGTAATATCTTAGAGCTGTGCTTAACATTGGACTCCCCTGTCTCCCCTCAGCTCTTTAGTAATATCTTAGAGCTGTGTTTAACGTTGGACTCCCCTGTCTCCCCTCAGCTCTTTGGTAATATCTTAGAGCTGTGTTTAACGTTGGACTCCCCTGTCTCCCCTCAGCTCTTTGGTAATATCTTAGAGCTGTGTTTAACGTTGGACTCCCCTGTCTCCCCTCAGCTCTTTGGTAATATCTTAGAGCTGTGTTTAACGTTGGACTCCCCTGTCTCCCCTCAGCTCTTTAGTAATATCTTAGAGCTGTGTTTAACGTTGGACTCCCCTGTCTCCCCTCAGCTCTTTGGTAATATCTGGCTGTCCATGGCCAGTCTGGTGATCTTCATGCAGCTGAGGTATCTGTTCCATGAGGTGCAGCGCCGCGTCCGACGCCACAAGAACTACCTCCGTGTCATCAACAACATGGAGGCCAGGTCTGTCTACTGATCAGCCCACTGACAGCTCTCACTTTCCTGTATATAATACAGCTCTTATTAGATGATGGGTGGTGTTCTTTCACGCTTAGCTGTGACTCTGTGTATGAAGCTGTTGTTGTTTGAATCTAGTCTCTCTGCTTTCATATGACGGCTATCTAGCTATTAGCTATTTACAGTTGAAGTCGGAAGTTTACATACACTTAGGTTGGAGTCATTAAAACTTGTTTTTCAACCACTCCACACATTTCTTGTTAACAAACTATCGTTTTAGGCAAGTCGGTTAGGACATCTACTTTGTGCATGACACAAGGCATTTTTGAGAAGTTTACATACACTAAGTTGACTGTGCCTTTAAACAGCTTGGAAAATTCCAGAAAATGATGTCATGGCTAATTTACATCATTTGAGTCAATTGGAGGTGTACCTGTGGATGTATTTCAAGGCCTACCTTCAAACTCAGTGCCTCTTTTCTTGACATCATGGGAAAATCAAAAGAAATCAGCCAAAACCTCAGAAAAAGAATTGTAGACCTCCACAAGTCTGGTTCATCCTTGGGAGCAATTTCCAAATGCCTGAAGGTACCGTGTTCATTTGTACAAACAATAGTACGCAAGTATGAACACCATGGGACCATGCAGCCATCATACCGCTCAGAAAGGAGACGCGTTCTGTCTCCTAGAGATGGACGTGCAAATCAATCCCAGAACAACAGCAAAGGACCTTGTGAAGATGCTGGAGGAAACTGGTACAAAAGTATCTATATCCACAGTAAAACGAGTCCTATATTGACATAACCTGAAAGGCCGCTCAGCAAGGAAGAAGCCACTTCTCCAAAACCGCCATAAAAAAGTCAGACTACTGTTTGCAACTGCACATGGGGACAAAGATCGTACTTTTTGGAGAAATGTCCTCTGGTCTGATGAAACAAAAATAGAACTGTTTGGCCATAATGACCATCGTTATGTTTGGAGGAAAAAGGGGGATGCTTGCAAGCCGAAGAACACCATCCCAACCGTGAAGCACAGGGGTGGCAGCATCATGCTGTGGGGGTGCTTTGCTGCAGGAGGTACTGGTGCACTTCACAAAATAGATGGCATCATGAGGAAGGAAAATTATGTGGATATATTGAAGCAACATCTCAAGACATCAGTCTAGGAAGTTAAAGCTTGGTCGCAAATGGGGTCTTCCAAATGGACAATGACCCCAAGCATACTTCCAAAGTTGTGGCAAAATGGCTTAAGGACAACAAAGTCAAGGTATTGTAGTGGCCATCACAAAGCCCTGATCTCAATTCTACAGAACATTTGTGGGCAGAACTGAAAAAGCGGGTGCGATCAAGGAGGCCTACAAACCTGACTCAGTTACACCATCTCTGTCAGGAGAAATGGGCCAAAATTCACCCAACTTATTGTGGGAAGCTTGTGGAAGGCTACCCGAAACGTTTGACCCAAGTTAAACAATTTAAAGGCAATGCTACCAAATACTAATTGAGTGTATGTAAACTTCTGACCCACTGGGAATGTGATGAAAGAAATAAAAGCTGAAATGAATAATTCTCTCTACTATTATTCTGACATTTCACATTCTAAGACAGGGAATTTTTACTAGGATTAAATGTCAGGAATTGTGAAAACTGATTTTAAATGTATTTGGCTAAGGTGTATGTAAACTTCCGACTTCAACTGTAGCTATTCATGAGACTAGTAAAGAGGTTGATCTAGATTTCTTATGCTCTGTACCTCTCAGGTTTTCAGTGGCCACAGCAGAGGAGCTGGTAGCCAACAACGATGACTGTGCCATCTGCTGGGACACCATGCAGACAGCACGCAAACTGCCCTGCGGACACCTCTTCCACAAGTAAGAGACTGACCCAGCCAACTATGGCACCTCTAAAAACCCAGGAGTCATTATTTCCTCACACTTGATTGAATGTGGCATTATGTGGGTGATGTTTTGAATGACACTAAGCGACTGCTTGAGTTTCTCTGGGCTCATAATATGCTTGTGTGTCTGTGTTGTCTGTATCTGTGTTTGCTGCATATCTGTGTACATTAACGTTCCTGTTTGTTCTATTCCTCAGTTCCTGCCTGCGGTCGTGGCTGGAGCAGGACACGTCGTGTCCAACATGCAGGATGTCCCTGAACATCAGTGGTGATGGGGGCCCGGCCAGGGGCCAGCAGCAGGGGGCTGGCCTCCCACTGGAGAACAACCTGGGCCCCGGAGGCCCCGCTGCAGACGCCAGACCACACCTCAACCAGCACAATCACTTCTTCCACTTTGATGGTAAGGCCCATACAGACTTGTTTTTACAACACAGGTGCTCCCACTGAATGGACTACTCTATTGAGTATGGTTGATGATGATGATGAAGTGTATATGAGTTCTGGCATACAACTTGCTGATAGTCACATAGACAGACATCACAATATTAGAAACATTACATGTAGTGCACATTTCAGGTAGAGATAATTGTGGTGATTTCTCCTCCCAGGCTCCCGCATCGCCAGCTGGCTGCCTAGTTTCTCAGTAGAGGTGATGCACACCACTAACATCCTGGCTATCGCTCAGCAGGCCAACAACTCTCAGCTCAACACCATGGTGAGTCACAGCCTTACTCTAATCCCCTCCCGAGACACCAGGGGATTCTCCTTTCAGCATGCTTTTTAGTCCTGGACTAGGTTTAATGTGTCCGCCAAAACAGTTTCCAGGGGGTCTCGCAGGCATCATCTGAGCTTTGAATATAGTTTTTACACCTGCCCTTCATCAACAGCTTTGTTTTCAATGTATTAATTGCAGCAATATGACTTGTATAGAATGGAGGTGGCTGCTGGGTAACGTAGTGTTCTACTCCCCACAGGCCCATCAGATCCAGGAGATGTTTCCTCAAGTTCCCTACCACTTGGTGCTGCAGGACCTGCAGTTGACCCGCTCTGTAGAGGTCACCACCGACAACATCCTGGAGGGACGCATCGTGGTGCCCTTCCCTGCTCTGGTAGGTCCTCCAGTTCAGTTCATTGGGTATTTTGGCCATGGTGGTCCACATAGAGATCACAGAAGGCCTACACTTTCTCCTTGTGTGTGATTGTACTGCCTCATTCTTAAGGTTAGGTAGAAAAATAGAGGGCATGAGTTCAGGTTCTGGTCAAATGTGATTAAAGATGTCTCTGACTTGCCTCTCCCCCTCGAGGCGGCTGAGCGTTCCCCCCTGCAGGTGAACCCAGGCCCAGAGGAGGGGGCAGGAGCCAGTGGGGGGGTGGAGACGGCCCCCAGCGAGCTGAACAACCTGGAGGTCAGAGGGAGCCGCTTTTCCAAGTCTGCAGAGGAGAGACAAAAGATGTTGCTGCAGAGGAAGGATGAGCTGCTACAACAGGCACGCAGGTACTGTACTGTCACCACTGGCAATACTAGACCAGTCTGTCGAATGACATGGGTGTATTCAGTGAGGGGAAACCTTCACAGCTTTGCAGATAGAAATATAGCTAACCCTATTCAACTTGGCAGACAATCATATCTTTCTACACAATCCATTTTCTATCTGAATGTTTTGCAACATGACCGGGCATCCTGACCAGGCCTCAGCTGACAATCTTTTCAAAATAAGAGTCTTATTAGATAAGAGCAAACACTTGTTGCTATCTTGGTGGTTGTTTTCTTGTCTGTTAGGTCAGGGTTCAGTCTCTGGCCCTGTAACTGAGTAACTACAGTAGCAGAATAGATCTATTGTAACTAAATGACTGTGAGATCACGGTCATGTTCATAATGACACATCATAGCAAAAGTTTAGCAAAATGAACGTTTCTTATTAGACTGGTTCTGACAGTTTCTCCCTGCTACACTCTGTTTCTGAGCATTTTCTTCCGTTTCGTGTCTACTGAACACAACCCATATCAATTCATTTCCCCACAGGAGATACTTGAGAAAGAGCCCAGAGGATGAGGAGGACCTGCCCACTCTGGAGGAAGACGCCCCTGTCTCAGACCTGACCATGTTGAGACGCAGGACCATGGCAGCAGCTGCAGAGAGACGCATGCAGAGCCAACCAGACCATGCTCCCTGAGTCTATACTGGACTGTAAACTCCCACCTGGACAGTCTCGCCTCAAACCCACATCTAATACCCTTGGAGTGTCCACCAAACTCCCCACGTCCCACCTAAGAGGCACAGCCACCTCCACCGAAAGAGCTAGTACCCCTCTCTACGTTATATGATCAATGGAATTACCCAAATAAAAACATGACATTACAAAGTGTTACAAGAAGCATGGGCTTTGGCTGCACATGGCACAGGGGCTCTGCTCTTTTAGGCTGCCTTAGTGAGATATGAGAGCTGTTGGGCCTTGGGAATGGTACCAGCCTCCTCTGAACTTACACCAGAGGCTTAATTGGACATAGATCAGCAGTGTTTTAAAGGAGTGGTGGGTGTCTGTCTGTCTGTCAAGAGTTTCTGAAGTGCACCGTAGAACGCCACCTCGCACACCTGTCATCACATAGCCGTAGCCCCAGCTTCATTAGACTTACCTGTCATTCTCTTTACTGGCCATGATGGGGAAGGAAAGAACATGGTCTCAGAGGATGCAGCTGAGGTTAGTTAGGGTTTGTTAAGGTGCTATCGCTACATACAGCTCATAGTATAATGAAGTAGTTAATATTTGTGTTGTAATGGGCTGAGATTGCTATTAAGATCATGGGTTGGGTTTAGAACCTACTGATGTGTTGTTTTATAACAATGGAGTGAAAACTGTGAATTAAGAGGAGGTTTAATGGATTCAAATATTGTGAAGCTTTTTTATTTTCTTTTAATCTTGCCTTTCAGTAAGAGAATGTCACTTTAGTATTGCAGCCTCTTCGAAATATGAATGTACTTTATCCACATAATGCTGCAGAGAGAGAGAGGAGAAGAGTTTAACTTCTGGCCGTTGTGGAGACTTGGTTGTTAATAATGTGTTAAATGTTACATATCCACCCAAGAAAGAGCACTATCTGGATAGGAAGACGGAATAGTTTTGTGTTCCAGGATCCAGACAGACAGTTAAACTCTCACCAGTACTGAGTTATAGAAGAGAGCTGACCTCTAGGTCAACCAGGGGTTTCTATCTGCAGACTGTATACCTCTAAAACTTCCCAAAACATACCTACACTGTATTAAACATCCATTGATAGAGGTACAGAGGAGTTGGGACGACGGTTGAGGTTTGAATACTGATGATCTGATCCAGATTCAGGAGTTGGTTGTTCACTCACTCACACTCCATTCCTACACTCCATGTACTGGTAGGTTCATTCTTGCAGATGATATGTAGGCCTACGTGTTGGATTCTTGCAGACGATATGTAGGCCTAAGTGTTGGATGTCTGATAAAACTAAAGGCTTTTGAAAGTTGATTGGTAGTGAATCACAATGGAGTGCTTTAGTTTGTACTTTTATCCCAAAGAACATTGATCCCATGAACTTCCACATGTCTTTCTTTGAGATGTGCATCTTTTTTTGCGTTTGGTTGATGCAAAAGATTTCTCTCTTTCAGCTTGTTTCATCTGTGGGATTGTAAGAAGTTTCTACTAACTATATTTGTGTTTCAGAGATGCACCTTTTGTCAAAAACGAAATACACTAGTCCGTTTTCATTGATTCAAGCTATTGATCAACTCATATTTTCATATCCATGTCATATTTTTATATTCATAAGGGGTTATTTTTGTAACCATTGTGTATTTGACCTAATCAAAAACATTAATTAATATTTTGGACTGAGCTTTCCTCATATTTTGTGCCTAAATCAAGAATAGTTCTATGGATTGATTGTGTACATAATGTAGTTTTTGTAAGAACTGCTCTAGTAACATGAAAACATTATAAATAATAAACAGAGCTTCTCTACAGCCTTTTAACAAACTCTAGCTTTTCTTTGCCTCAATAAAATAAACATATTGTAGTGCAGTATAATGGTATAGGCTATAGACCAGTGGTTCCATACCTTTTCTGGGTACTGTACCGCCAACTGAATTTTGTTCTGCCCGGAGTACCGCTGAAGTACCCCCCTCATGTGCATTTTAATGAGTCTTCTCAAGTACCCCCTGTGGATAGGCCAAGTACCCCTAGGGGTCCTAATACCCCAGATTGGGAACCACTGCTATAGACAATGAGTAATCTCTCTCTAGACAGATGGGTTGCCTCCCACAATGTTACCACTGAGGGAGTTCGATTAAGCTGAACCGCAGTGCACCGGGCTATGCAGTGAGGGAAGAGCACCCTTCTCAAATCGAACAGTAATCTGCGTCGCTCGGTCATGTTGTCAACAAGGCAGCATGATGCAGGCCTCCTGTAGCTCAGTTGGTAGAGCATGGCGTTTGCAACGGCAGGGTTGTGGGTTTGATTCCCACGGGGGGCCAGTATGGAAAATGTATGCACTCACTAACTAAGTCGCTCTGGATAAAAGCGTCTGCTAAATGACTAAAATGTCAAATGTAATGCATCGTTCAGAAACATACATCTCTTTTCCCAAATTGTTTTGCATTTTCAAACTTTTTTCATTGGGAATGCAGATAAAGCGTTTTTATCAAAAGCAGTCACTTTTGCATGTGAAAACACAGAATCCTACTATTTACTCCACATGCTTAACCTACGCCACTTTTGTTTTGAGCCGACTCCACCGTCGGCCAAAACAGGGCACCTGGCTCACGCCCCTGGAGGCAGCCCGGTTACAAAACAAATGAAATCGACGCTAACCCGGTTCACCCGGGGCAGTCCCGGGGCATTAATCGAATACCCTCAATGTTCCAGCATACACACATAGGTCTGGGATTTCTGAGACTAGGCTATGAGTACAATACTTAAAGGGGCAATCCTTAGTTGAAACAATAACAATGCGGTTGCCCCGCCTCTGTTCTGGTAAAAAGCTCAAGGATGGGCCTAGATAAATGTAACCACTCTCAAATTCATAGACAGCTGTGGACTGACCTCCAATATATTAAAATTATAGTTTTAAGCATGTTTTGAGGCTATGCAGTGTTTATTTACATTTACAATGTTTACAAACATTGGAGTAAAGCAAGCTTATATTTTGGGTTCTGATGGGGTATGACAGTTGAATTAAGCTCATGAGGCATAAATTATACATTATCTAAAAAAATCAATGGGTGTATATCACTCATTTATATATCCAAAAATTGATGTAGGGACTGCAGATTGCCCCTTTAAAGGTCCGGCTTCCTGGACACAGCTGGACTAAAAAACATGCCCAATGGGGAATTTCCATTTCAATCACTTTTATTTCCAGGTCTAGGTTTAGGCTAACCTGTCTCTGGGAAACTGGCCCGTAGTGTTATTACTTAGATTGGACAGTAGATGGCAGTAATCCCATCTCAATGACCACACTGTGTAGTGTACACGATCTATTCTAAAGATCTATTCTATGCGGTACAGTCCAATGTATTTCAGTCCCACACGTAGCCTACATCTGGGCGGAGGGAGCTAGTAAATTCGCATTATTAAATTGTGATGTTCGGGTTTAGGCTGCATTCGTTGTAAATAACCCGACCAGCTGATCGATCACCTTGCACAGTGAGTTTTGTTTTGCTAAAAATACTTTACTTTTTTAAATAATTATGTTGCCTATATTTACTGAGTTATTATGCTTTTTTATAGAATTCCAGTTATTTGTAGGCCTATTTGCATAATATTTATAGATCCGTAATGTTTTAGATCACTCATTAAAACTGTTGACCCATTAACTGTAAAAGTTACTTTAAATGTTATGTTCAACTTTAAACGAACTACAACTTTTAAGGATTAATGAAGCCTTCATTAATTAACCATTTAGAAGGCCAACAGATGCTTAAGAAACCATTCTAGCAGAAGTCAGCAGTAGAAACAATAACTAAGCAGATATTCTGCCTCTGTTGCAGTAAAAAGCTGAGGGATGGAGCTGGAGAAATGTAACCACTCTCAAATTCATAGACAGAACTATGTATGCAAGGACTGACCATCCATGATACCAACATTATACTGTAGTTTTAACCATGTTTTGAGGTTATATAGTGTTAGTTTACATTTACTTTATTTACAAACATTGGAGTAGATAGGTTTATATTTTGGATGCTGATGGGGTACGACAGTTGAACTAAACTCATGAGGCATTTTATAAATTATATTCTTCAAGAATCAATGGGTACATATTGTAAAAACTGTTGGCCACTAAATCCGGCTAGAAGGACCAAGTAAAAATGGTTGGCTGGTATGCCCTAACCCGTCTGAGCGGTCGGCTGTAAATTCCCTCACCCGCTATATACTTATAACTGATTGGTTTGGTTCTATCCTCTGTAGTGCTGTCCGGCTATAACATGATGTTGAGGCCCATCACCGTACTCTTGATAGTCACCACCACACACACGCAGACGCAGCTGTTTCCATTTGGAGAGGTGTATATGGTTTGGTAATCTGAATGATTTTGAATTTTATTGTTGTGTTTCTATAAGACAAAGATATGCACACATGTAAACAGTATTAGTTAAGGGTTATAACTATGCAATATACATACAGTACCAGTCAAAAGTTTGGACACACCTACTCATTCAAGGGTTTTTCTTTATTTTTACTATTTTCTACATTGTAGAATAATAGTGAAGACATCACAACCCTGAAATAACACATATGGAATCATGTAGTAACCAAAAAAGTGTCAAACAACCCAAATATATTTTATATTAGAGATTCTTCAAAGTAGCCACCCTTTGCCTTGATGACAGCTTTGCACACTCTTGGCATTCTCTCAACCAGCTCCAGGAAGTAGTCACCTGGAATGCATTTCAATTAACAGGTGTGCCTTGTTAAAAGTTAATTTCTGGAATTTCTTTCCTTAATGCATTTGAGCCAATCAGTTGTGTTGTGACAAGGTAGGGGTGATATACAGAATATATCCCTATTTGGTAAAAGACCAAGTCCATATTATGTCAAGAACAGCTCAAATAAGCAAAGAGAAACGACAGTCCATCATTACTTTAAGACATGAAGGTCAGTAAATCCGGAACATTTCAAGAACTTTGAACGTTTCTTCAAGTGCAGTCGCAAAAACCATCAAGCGCTATGATGAAACTGGCTCTCATGAGGACCGCCAAAGGAAAGGAAGACCCAGAGTTACCTCTGCTGCAGAGGATAAGTTCATTAGAGTTACCAGCCTCAGAAATTGCAGCCCAAATAAATGCTTCACAGACTTCAAGTAACAGACACATCTCAACATCAGCTGTTCAGCGGAGACTGCATGAATCAGGCCTTCATGGTCGAATTGCTGCAAAGAAACCACTACGAAAGGACACCAATAATAAGAAGAGACTTGCTTGAACCAAGAAACGCGAGCAATGGACATTAGACTGGTGGAAATCTGTGCTTTGGTCTGATGAGTCCAAATGTGAGATTTTTGGTTCCAACCGTCGTGTCTTTGTGAGACGCAGAGTAGGTGAATGGATGATCTCCGCATGTGTGATTCCCACCGTGAAGCATGGAGGAGGAGGTGTGATGGTGTTTAGTGCTTTGCTGGTGACACTGTCTGTGATTTATTTAGAATTCAAGGCACACTTAACGAGCATGGCTACCACAGCATTCTGCAGCGATACGCCATCCCATCTGGTTTGCGCTTAGTGGGACTATCATTTGTTTTTCAACAGGACAATGAACCAACACACCACCAGGCTGTGTAAGGGCTATTTGATCAAGATGGAGAGTGATGGAGTGCTACATCAGATGACTTGGCCTCCACAATCACCTGATCTCAACCCAATTGAGATGGTTTGGGATGAGTTGGACCACAGAGTGAAGGAAAAGCATCCAACAAGTGCTCAGCATATGTGGGAACTCCTTCAAGACTGTTGGAAAAGCATTCCAGGTGAAGCTGGTTGAGAGAATGCCAAGAGTGTGCAAAGCTGTCATCAAGGCAAAGGGTGGCTACTTTGAAGAGGGATAATTAAGGTAGGCTGAGCAGCCAAACTAACGGGAGTTAAGGGAAACTGAAGGGACTGTGAGGTGAAGTTAGGTAGAGAGGAGAGGAGCAGGACGGCCTTCTTTACACATATCCTTAATTTGTCAAAAAATGTATGTAGCAACTGCTGATTGCCCCTTTAAGCAAATTTCATATGTTATAAAGAGTGGCAAAGGATCACATTTGCCAAAGCCCTGGATTTTATATATAGGCCTTTCATATCACACGTTATACAGTATTACTTTGTTTATAAATTATGTAGTGCTTATCAAGACTTTATGAATGCCATATAAAGCCTTCATACATTGTAGTTCGTTTAAAGTGGGACCAAACGTTCAAAGGACTGGACTGATTGAAGTTACCACGTCTTAAAATGACTTTATTTATAGAATATGATGTCGCGGATACTCCATAGAGGTGATTTACTAAGCCTGGGGACACACTTGATGCTGTGTTTTCTCTGTGGCATGATGTCGGAAGATCCTACAACAGGAAGTGCAGTTGGCTTGATGACAAAATATCCTTTGATTGATGGGTAAGTGAACGGAGGAAAGTTGTCTTAGTTATTCTGGCTTTCCTAAAATAGAGACAAGTTTATCCTACAGTATTCCTTATTATTGGTTAATTATATATTTGTCTGTGCAGAGATACATAGATATTTTTGTTAAATCATATGCAGCCTAAAATATTAATAGCTCAAGGATTTTCAACGGTAAACTTTTGGAAATTTGGCAGCAAGTATCCAAAACAAGTGTAGTTCCAAAGACAAATAATTACCATCCCGTACTGAGTCATTCTCGCCCACACACACAAGTGGTACTGTATGGAGCTGTCCCTTTTGAAATTGGATATGTAAAGATGTCTTCCTCCAGCTCCACCTTGAGTCACTCCCCTCTATTCCATCTGACTGACTCATCTCTCTCTCTCCTAGACATAATGACCTAGCTCTGATGCTGAGGATTCTCCACAACAACAGACTGAGTCAGGTTGACCTACGCAACATCAGCAAAGTGGCCACAGACATCAACCGACTCACAACGGGACATGTCGGCGCTCTGGTAGGTTAATGTATGGTTAATCGTAGCCTAAGTGTGTGTGTGTGTATGTGTGTGTGTGTATGCGTGTGCATGCTTGTGTGAGTGTGTGAGTGTTTATGTGTGTGTGTCCCCGTGCGTGTGTATACTGAGTTGTATTAAAGCCATAATACCCTTCTAACTCAAGTGTTGCTCTCTGGCCTCCTGCTTTGTCCCCATCCCTTGCTCTGATCAGGTGTTTGCAGCCTACGTGTTGTGTGGCGCCCAGAAGAAGGATGCTGTGCGGCTCACACTGGAACAGATAGATGTGATCCACCGTATGTGTACAGAGAACCCAGAACTGGAGCTGGTTACATCTGTAAAAGGTATACAATATACCAGGGGTAGGCAAATAGATTCAGCCGCGGGACGATTTTTGTCAGCGTGGATGGCCGTGGGGCCGGAACATAATTATGATCATTTGTACACTGCAAATTGACCACAAATAAGCCCAATAAGAGATTGTATTTGAAAATAACAATAGTTTCATACCTTGATTACATTGAGACATGATCATGTTTCTTTTTTTATTCGTGGGAATACTTAATTATTATATATTTCTTTCTGAATTCCTGGTGATTTTAGAATTTTTTCCCCCCTAAAAAACTAAAAGTGTATTTGAATGTGTGTGGTTTTGTGTGGGAGTGTCAGTGTAGTGTGTGTGAGTGTATGCTGTACATAGTGTATACAGTATATAGTCTAGTGAGTGTGCAGAGAGTCAGTGCAAGATAGGGTCAATACAGATATTCCGGGGTAACCATTTAATTAGCTATTTAGCAGCCTTATGGCTTTGGGGTAGAAGCTGGTCTGGAGCCTGTTGGTCCGAGAGACGATGCTTCGGTACCGTTTGCAGGACGGTGGCAGAGTAAACAGTCTATGGCTTGGGTGGCTGAAGTCTTTGCCAATTTTTTGGGCCTTACTTTGACACCGCCTGATATAGAGGTCCTGGATGGCATGGAGCTCGGCCCAAGTGATGTACTGGGCCGTACGCACTACCCTCTGTAGCGCTTTATATTTGCCATACCAAGCGATGATGCAGCCAGTCAAGATGCTCTCAATGGTGCAGCTGTAGAACTTTTTGAGGATCCGAGGGCGCATGCCAAATCTTTTCAGCCTCCTGAGGGGGAAGAGGTGTGTGTGTGTGGACCATGTTAAGTCCGTAGTGATGTGGATGCCAAGGAACTTGAAGCTCCCGACCCACTCCACATCGATGTGGATGGGGGAGTGCTCTCCCCCCTTTTTCCTGTAGTCCACGATCAGCTGCTTACTGACATTAAGGGAGAGGCTGTTGTCTCTGATCTCCTCCCTGTAGGCTGTCTCATTGCCGTCCGTGATCAGGCCTACCACCGTCGTGTCGTCAGCAAACTTGATGATGGTTTTGGAGTTGTGCGTGGCCACGCAGTCGTGAGTGAACAGGGAGTACAGGAGGGGACTATTCACACACCCCTGATGGGCCCCTGTGTTGAGGGTCAGCATGGCGGAGGTGTTGTTGCCTACCTTCACCACCTGGGGAGCGGCCTGTCAGGATGTCCAGGATCCAGTTGCAGAGGGAGGTGTTCAGTCCCAGGGACCCGAGCTTGGTGATGAGCTTGGAGGGCACTATAACCGCGATTGATAATAGACAGTACTGTGCAGCCGTCTTCATCGACCTGGCCAAGGCTTTCGACTCTGTCAACCACCGCATTCTTATTGGCAGACTAAATAGCCTTGGTTTCTCAAATGACTGCCTCGCCTGGTTCACCAACTACTTCTCAGATAGAGTTCAGTGTGTCAAATCGGAGGGCCTGTTGTCTGGACCTATGGCAGTCTCTATGGGGGTGCCACAGGGTTCAATTCTTGGGCCGACACTTTTCTCCGTGTATATCAATGATGTCGCTCTTGCTGCTGGTGACTCTCAGATCCACCTCTACGCAGACGACACCATTTTGTATACATCTGGCCCTTCATTGGACACTGTGTTAACAAACCTCCAAACGAGCTTCAATGCCATACAACACTCCTTCAGTAGCCTCCAACTGCTCTTAAACACTAGTAAAACTAAATGCATGCTTTTCAATCGAACGCTGCTGGCACCCGCCCACCCGACTAGAATCACCACTCTTGACGGGTCTGACCTAGAGTATGTGGACAACTACAAATACCTAGGTGTCTGGTTAGACTGTAAACTCTCCTTCCAGACTCACATAAAGAATCTCCAATCCAAAGTTAAATCTAGAATCGGCTTCCTATTTCGCAACAAAGCCTCCTTCACTCATGCTGCCAAACATGCCCTCGTAAAACTGACTATCCTACCGATCCTTGACTTCGGCGATGTCATTTACAAAATAGCCTCCAACACTCTACTCAGCAAATTGGATGTAGTCTATCACAGTGCCATCCGTTTTGTCTCCAAAGCCCCATACGCTACCCACCACTGTGACCTGTACGCTCTTGTTGGCTGGTCCTCACTACATGTTCGTCGTCAAACCCACTGGCTCCAGGCCATCTATAAATCACTGCTAGGCAAATCCCCGCCTTATCTTAGCTCATTGGTCACCATAGCAGCACCCACCCGTAGTCTGCGCTCCAGCAGGTATATCTCACTGGTCATTCCCAAAGCCAACACCTCCTTTGGCCGCCATTCCTTCCAGTTCTCTGCTGCCAATGACTGGAACGAATTGCAAAAATCTCTGAAGCTGGAGACTCTTATCTCCCTCACTAACTTTAAGCATCAGTTGTCAGAGCACCTTACCGATCACTGCACCTGTACACAGCCCATCTGAAATTAGCCCACCCAACTACCTCATCCCTATATTGTTATTTATTTTGCTCTTTTGCACCCCAGTATCTCTATTTGCACATAATCTCTTGCACATCTAGCATTCCAGTGTTAATACTATTGTAATTATTTTGCAATAGCCTATTTATTGCCTTACCTCCATAACTTGCTACATTTGCACACACTGTATATATATTTTATGTTGTATTTTTGACTTTATGTTTTTTACCCCATATGTAACTCTGTGTTGTTTTTATCGCACTGCTTTGCTTTATCTTGGCCAGGTCGCAGTTGTAAATGAGAACTTGTTCTCAACTGGCTTACCTGGTTAAATAAAGGTGAAATAAAAAAATGGTGTTGAACGCTGAGCTGTAGTCTATGAACAGCATTCTCACATAGTTATTTCCCCTCTTGTCCAGGTGGGAGAGAGCAGTGTGAAGTTCAACTGAGATTGCGTAATCTGTTGGGGCGGTGTGCGAATTGGAGTGTGTCCAGGATGTCTGGGATGATGTGTGTCATGACCAGCCTTTCAAAGCACTTCATAATTACAGATGCGAGTGCTACGGGACGATAGTCATTTAGGAAGGTTACCTTGGAGTTCTTAGGAACAGGAACAATGGTGGGCAGCTTCAAACATGTTGGGCTTACAGACTGGGCAAGGAGACACTTGCCAACTGGTCTTCCGTCTGGCCAGTCATTTATGCTCTCTGATGTCATTTGATGGGTTTTCCAAATGGATCTTTCCAACATTATGGAAATGTGTGGTTGTTCAAGTGGGTTGATGCCTAGTAAAAATATGTTTCTGCCCCATTTACAGTAGTATGATGATAATGCTGCTGCTGATGATGATGATGTGTGTATGTATCATGTGTGTGTATTCAACAGGACTAAATGACACTAAGAGGATAGCGTGTCTGATCAGCATTGAGGGAGGTCATTCTATAGACAGCAGCCTGCCAACCCTGCGTATGTTTTACCAGCTGGGGGTTCGCTCAATGGCCTTCACACACACCTGCAACACACCTTGGTTAGCACACGCACACACACACACGCACACACATGCACACACACACATAACACACACACACACACACACACACACACACACACACACACACACACACACACACACACACACACACACACACACACACAGACTCATGCACAATATGTGTTATATTTTGGCTTGACATCTTGGGTTCTTGCTACTGGGCTATGACACAGTAGTGTTTTCTTGCTGCAGGGCTGAGTCCTCCTCAACAATCTATGATGTCTATCAAAGAGAAAATGACAGCCTAACAGACTTCGGTAAGGTAAGGGGAACCTTTAACACTAAGTCTGTGTTAAAGCCAAGACTTGTAGCCTACGCCGGTCACTTCACGCGTCATACTGGAGCGGAATGACATTTCGCTACACTTACGTCTTTAAGTCACAAACATTCTTGATCCTTGACGACTTTTAGGGGGCTGTGTAACACTGATGATCTCATCACTGAGAGTTTTACTGTTTGAAGTGCTTACTTCAAGATAAGTTGAGCAAATTGTTGATGTTTTTAATGTCAGCAGATAGGTACAATGACGTACATAGAGCACATCATTACTGGGAAACCTCAATAACACGGCAAGTGGTAGCGTTATTATGCTTTATCTGTTCTCTCTCTGTCTGTCTTTCTCTCTCTCAGGATGTGGTGAAGGAAATGAACAGATTGGGGATGATAGTAGACCTGTCCCATAGTTCCTGGGCCACAGTCAGGGCAGTACTGCAGGTCTCCAAAGCTCCAGTTATTTTCAGCCACTCCTCAGCCCATGCCGTGTGTAACCACAGCCGCAATGTCCCTGATGACCTGCTCCACGAACTGGTGAGACCAATGGCTAGAACTCTCTCTCTGTCTCCCTCTCTCGCTCTCTCTCTCTCTCTCTCTCGCTGTCTCTGTCTGTCTGTCTCTCTGTCTCTCTCTCGCAAACACTCCTCCATCCCTCCTCCCTTTCAACCACCATCGGCACGGTCACTCAGTGTGGGTGGCCTATGTTTATCAGGAGAGACTTTTGGAATGATGTTTTGACGATGTCCTTTCTGAAGTGTTTCTTTAATCAACTTGTCCTTTATTTGCATTTCCTGTTTTACAGTGCCTTCAGAAAGTATTCATACCCCTTGACTTATTCCACATTTTGTTGTGTTACAGCCTGAATTAAAAATTGATTAAATATATATATATTATCCATCTACACATGATACCCCATAATGACAAAGTGAAAACATGTTTTTATAAATTTTTGCAAATGTATTGAAAATGAAATACATAAATATCTCATTTACATAAGTAATCACACCCCTGAATCAATACATGTTAGAATCACCTTTGGCAGCGATTACAGCTGTGAGTCTTTCTGGGTAAGTCTCTAAGAGCTTTGCACACCTGGATTGTACAATATTTGCCCATTATTCTTTTTTTAATTCTTCAAGCTCTGTCAAGTTGGTTGTTGATCATTGCTAGACAGCCCTTTTCAAGTCTTGCCATAGATTTTCAAGCCGATTTAAGTCAAAACTGTAACTAGGCCACTCAGGAACACTCATTGTCGTCTTGGTAAGCAACTCTAGTGTATATTTGGCCTTGTGTTTTAGGTTATTGTCCTGCTGAAAGGTGAATTTGTCTCCCAATGTCTGTTGGAAAGCAGACTGAACCAAGTTTTCCTCTAGGATTTTGCTCTATTCCGTTTATTTTTATCCTAAAAAAACTCCCTAGTCCTTGCCGATGACAAGCATACCCATAACATGATGCAGCCACCACCATGCTTGAAAATATGAAGAGTGGTACTCAGTGATGTGTTGTTTTGGATTTTCCCCAAACATAACGCTTTGTATTCAGGACAAAAAGTTCATTTCTTTGCCAATTTTTTTGCAGTTTTACTTTAGTGCTTTATTGCAAACAGGATGCATGTTTTGGAAAAAATTTATTCGGTACAGGTTTAAAAAAATCTCAATTTAATCAATTTTAAATTCAGGCTGTAACACATAAAAACGTGCAAAACGTCAAGGGGTGTGAATACTTTCTGAAGGCACATGGCTGGAAGGTCATATTTTTTGATGTTCTATTCTGGGTGTGTTGTTGTTTCAGAAGGAGAACGGAGGACTCATCATGGTTAATCTGCACAGTGGGTTTGTGGCCTGCCATGGCCAAGCCAATGTCTCCATTGTGGCTGGTGAGCAGTTGCCTTTGATTAGTGTTTACTGGCATCAAACAATTAAGTGCAAAATTGGCTGCCTTGTTATCAATCAAGACCTGTTTACAAGAGCAATACGAAGAACATCAGTAACATGTGTATACATGATTTATCCTATGTAAATATCTTCCTGATCTTCTGATATTCCTCTCACGTTTTGCAGACCATTTTACCCACATTAAGAAGGTGGTTGGACCCGAGTTAATAGGAATAGGAGGAGACTTTGATGGAGCGTCTAAGTAAGAACTTGTTGTTACCTCAGAGTAACAACAGCACATCCAGCTTTAGTTCATTAATACATTAGGCTCCAGCTTGAATGCTATCAGAATGACTCACTTTTTTGTAAGCAGGCTGGTAACAGATAGCAGCTGCATTTTACATGTTGTTCTCCTTTGGCCTAAGGGTGTCAGTGATACATAGCCTGTTATGTTCTACTGTCTGAAGGTTTCCTCTTGGATTAGAGGATGTGTCCAAGTATCCCGCTCTGATCCAGGAGCTGCTGGAGAGAAACTGGACAGAGAACGAGTTGTCCGGGGTCCTCAGACGCAACTTCCTGCGTGTGTTCAAGGAGGTC
The DNA here is from genome assembly GCF_020615455.1 of Coregonus clupeaformis. Lineage (NCBI taxonomy): Eukaryota > Metazoa > Chordata > Actinopteri > Salmoniformes > Salmonidae > Coregonus > Coregonus clupeaformis. Next base: position 19,281,999 of record NC_059206.1, read on the forward strand.
GAGAAAGTGAGTGCTAAAGGAACAAAAGCGCGGTGTTTTCAGCTCATAAAAAAGGCTCCATGCTACGGTGTGAGTATTGTAATCAAAGCCCATCAAAAACACCTGCAGTAGTAACAAAGGAATGAAAGGCATCTCTGTCTGGGACTGAATGTCCATCTGAGTACGTTGTGGTATGAAGGGAACTGAGAACTGGAAAGGAGCCCAGTATAGTGCATGGAAAATCCCACTTGGATTTTCTTGTTCAGTAGAGTCACTGTCACGGCATCATAACACAGTGTCAACTTCTCTCTCTCTCCCTCCCTCCTTCCCCCTCTCCCTTCCCCAGGAGCGTGACAGGCAGAAAGAGAAAGGAACTCTCCCCAGTGAAGCTCAGATCGACTTGGCTGAGGTTCAGAACCCCTGCAGGCTGGTTCTCAGGCGACCCGACCACCAGGGGATCAAGAAGGAACAGATGTACTCCAAGGGCCACAGTGAACTGGTGGCCCCCAGGAGTCTGGTCTGGACTGTGGTTGTACTAATCTCCTGCCTCTGTGTCCTGATGGACCATTAAGACTATAATAATATGGCCTCGATTCAATCAGATCGAGCACTAACCCGCGCTGGCCGATATCCGCATAGCTGATGTTTTGGCAGTATTGGAGGTGTAACTGCGGTGTGAGCTGACAAATAGGTGTGTGGCTGCTCTTTTGTGTCACCAACCACTCCCTTCCTTACTATCCCTATGCATTAGATGTTCAAAACGACAAAAGCAAGTGTAGGCTCTGTCGATGATGGAGATAATGACAGGCCAATGCATGTTTTCATGTTCATTTGGATGGGGGGATTTATAACCTATCAGTCTATGTAGACAATAGACCATTACGCATTAGAGTGGTTGAAACATGAGCTTCTAACGCAGCTACATGGGATTTGTGGGATATAAAGTCAGGTGTGGTTTCATTGCATCCAATGGCAGTGTCCACGATAATGTACCGTAAGGGGCTGCTCTAATGCAGTTCCTCCTCCGACACTGCCAAAACAACTGCTATGTGGATGTCGGCTACAACGGATCTGATAGAATCTAGCTCTTAGTGTTACTAAACTATTAGCAGTGCTTGACTTGGGCAGGAGCCTACCGGAGCCGAGTACCGGCACCTCAAATTCTCTATTGCTTGAGCTCTTTTTACTCTTATAGAATATTAGCTCAAAAGTATAGTGGAGCTCCTGCACCTAAATATAAACAGTACTTGCACCCAAAATTAGTACTGGCACCTATTTAGTAGTACTACTAGTGTTGTATTAGTAGTGTTATATTACACTACAACCATGTTTCTCCGACAGTTACAAGCCTAGCTTTACCGTGTTTACTGTGTCACTTGCTTACATGCAGATGTGATCTGGCCTACAAAGAACTTTACCTCATTTTTAGTTTCGGTCATTTTGACCTTGAAGGAGTTGTATATTTACACAAAGCTCTGCATGAACTTTGCACTATATTACATTGAGTTCAACACGTTGAACTCTTTTTACATATCTCATTATAAAAATATATGTTGTTATGTTATGTTTGTTTATTGATACAGTCAAGGCCACAAGGTCATTCTGAGGCATTTACAAGGTCATACTGAGGCATTTACAAGGTCATACTGAGGCATTTAGCTTTATTTATCTGAGGACACAGACCTTGAGGTTCATCACACAAACTTGATTGTCACAATGAAACTATTTCATAGCAAGTGAAGATTTCATCTTAACATTAAGATTATTGTAACATTTCCTCACAAGAGGGTACAGTGAAACGGTATGTAACTAACATGTTAATATACTGTAATGCCTCCTACAGTCATCTCAGGAATGTTGTATTCTGTATTCATATCATAGGTTATATCATATTTATTTTGCCTTTCTCTTAAGTAAATAATGCTTTGAGTTTTCTGTTTTTCTACCATCTTATTTTGTGAACACATTGATATATCTGAAGTCAAGAAAATTACATTCTGGTTGAATATGGAAATGAATCATGATTTTATTGCCACATTCAGATAAGTACTCTTCCTTTTTACAGCTCTTGCAGTCTACAAGAAATAAAAGGAAATGTGTGCGTATGCTACTCTGTTCGTTCAGGTGGCCCAGAAAGTATTCTTCATGCCTATCATAATGACTTTTGTACAGAAATAGCAGATCAACAACTATACATTACATTGAATGATGTAAAACCTCTTCTCTTTCAACAATTACAATTACAATAATCATGAATCAAAATGATTTCAAAACAATCTCTGGCATCTACATTTACAAGCTCTGTCTCTGCCATCTGTTGAAATACCCCAACTGGCATTTCTTTGTTCATTATCTACAATCCGAAAAATCTTAACCTCATCGGGGGAAGATAGAGAAAATAAATAAGAAAATAAATATAAAAGTTATTATTCCACCAACCAAAAAAGGACTCAAATTGGCACTCTACACAGAGGCCTTCATACGGCCCACCCAAGACTATGCGCTATCTGGCAAGCTAATCCTTGATGAGGGAAAGCCCACCATAATTTATTTTCTGCAAAAAAATACAAAAATACTGACTCAGTCGACATAGAAAATTAATGTTTGATGGATGTATGTGTAAAAGTAGCAGTTGTTAGTGGCAGTGGCGGCTCCTGAAAAAATTCTCAGGAGGGGCAATTTTTCTGATGATTTAGGTGACCTACACACATTTAAAAAAAGATATGTCCAGCAACAACATGAAGACAGGGGCAGCATATAAGTCAATACCAGAAGCATTTATTGACTGATCTCAAAAGTGTTGGCTTACCAGGGTTGGTGGAGCCCTCAGTTTCATCTTTGCCTCGCAAAGCTAACTCAAACACTCCGCAAAACTTCACACACTGGATTAGCCGGCTGAGGATGTGGCGGTTCTTGCTAATGTCGTAGTAAATATATTTGTTATAGTGAATATGGAATATGATATGTTGAGTAAAATGTTGTGCTAAGATCTATTTAGGTCAGGAGCTGGTTATAAGTTATGTTCCTATCCAATAACAATGGACAAAAGGGTCCTATCTTGTCAGCCTTGTCAGCAGGTGGCCAAGGACAACACCCACGCCATAGGCCTCTCAGTTCTTCCAACTCACGAGTTCTTGCTCTGAGGACACACACACACACAAACACACACACACACACATCATCACTGTTAAACACACACACACACACACACACATCATCACTGTTAAACACACACACACACACACACACACACAAAAATCCCCTCTCTTAGGCTGAACATTTGAAGACAGAGAACCCGACTCAGAGCCAATGCAACAGTGACAGTAGCCTGGAGGGGACCTCGCCCAACTCATCAGGACCAATCAGAAGATCAGAACTACTAGATTGAACCTACTTCATTTATTGCATAAAATGTCTGCACACAATGTTTCGGGGCTCTCTTCAGATAATAATAATAATAATAATAATAATATGCCATTTAGCAGACGCTTTTATCCAAAGCGACTTACAGTCATGCGTGCATACATTTTTGTGTATGGGTGGTCCCGGGGATCGAACCCACTACCTTGGCGTTACAAGCACCATGCTCTACCAGCTGAGCTACAGAAAGTGGATACTCATGGATGCGCATTGCAATTGTAAAATGTCAACACAATTGGAGACACCACGTCATTTTTGGAGACATGTTATTGACAGTAAACTATTGTAGATGCGACTGCTAACTAAATAAAACATTTTAGCTGGCTAAAGCAGAATGTTTGCAGAATGTTTGTAAACTAAGTCTACAAATTAAAAACATAAAATAACGCCACACTGCAGGTCGCAACATAGACGCTGATAGCCGCCATTGTCTTAGTTACGTTCAACGTTACGTCACGTATGACGAAAGCGCGTAAGTGCAAGCCCACAGACACCCATAGAGAATGTATTGAAAGCTTTGAAATGTGAAAAAAATAGATTTTACATGACAGGCTATGAGAGACTTCTGGGCGATTTTCAACCTGACTGAAATCGCCCAAAAAACGGGCGGGGCCATTTGAAGCACGACTTTAGCCTGATTTGACATTTAGTGGCTGGCAGATCAGACGTGAACACTGATAACTGCTGTTGCCGTGATATAATTTTTTATAAATTTATAAAAAAAAATTATAATTTTTATTTTTTTATTTTTTTATAATTGATTAGAAAAAAAATCCCTTCCTTTTCCCGTTTGGCAGTGCGTCGCCCATATCGCCCTATTGAACAAGCCGTCCCTGGTTAGTGGTCTCCTATTGCAGAAATAGGTTTGTGAATGACACAAGCTTTAGTTGCCTTGGCAATAAGGCATTCATATGAGGGAATTATAGCATGTCATCTTTAAAGGCTACTGTCCTCGTGGAAGGCAATACATTCCACAGAAATGCCAGGCAAATTATTATTGCTTTCTGTGGTCCTCAAATTCCACAATAAAAGTCCTCTTAATTCCATCATTAATTGGCACAGTTTGTGTGTACTGTATGTTGAGGATCGGCTGGATGCTGCTGCCGGTGCTGCAGTGCCCCCGGTGGTCGGGGTGGAATGTTTCCTGTCGAGGCAGTGTCATGACCTATGACCCCAGTGGTTTCTGATAGGTCAGGAGTAGATAGTGATGACCTCTCGTCCTCCTCCTCTCACCAGCAGCACTCTCTCCAAACCTTCCGTCAGCACCTCCAGAAACTCCATATCTGGGCCAGAGTTAAGCACTGCTATAACCAGCAACTCTGCTCTGCATCGCTGCACCTGCGATTACATCTGCAAATCTGTGTACGTGACCAATTAACTTTGATTTGATGTTCAGCTCAAAAGCCAGTAGTCTTTCATCTCGGTAGACATAGCCAAATATTTCGTGCATGCTGGCTGGCCATCTACTAATACTCATTCGGTCATCTTTTACACAACTCATGCTACACTCAACCCCAAATTACACTCCCTAACCCCATAATGAGCCCTAAAACTGTCCTAAAAAATGAAATATTGTACCACACAGACCTCTAAGACCAGTGTTGTCCAGTAAATTGAGAGCAGCTGTTAGTGAAGGATACAGTTCTCGTCTCCGTCTGTGTTGCGTGGCGGCCCCGGCATGTTGAGCAGCACCAGACGAGCATCATGGGACTTGTTGACGATTACCTCGTTCAGCTTCACTGCCGTGTGCATCCGCCGCACATTGGACTGGTCCCTGGGACACAACCACATACAGATGTTACAATGCAATCCAGAACATTCAAGTATTTAAAGGGATAGTTCACCCAAATTACACATAGGTTTCCTTACCCTGAATGCAGTCTATGGACAAAGTATGACAGCAATCCAGTTTCCCTGGCTCTGTTTCCACATGCTAAAGTTTTAGCATTTGTGGCACAAGTCCCATTCAAGTCATGGGACCGATATTATCATTTTTCACACATCATGTCCAAATCATCCGAAAGTATCTAAAATTGATTTTGAACCTCAAAAAAGTACCTTATAGAAGTTTTGAACATGATGTGCAAGAAATGTTATATCGATACCATGATTTTAATGGGATTTGTGCCACAAATGCTAAAACGTTAGCATGTGGAAATGGTGCCAGGGAAACTATACTAAAGCATGGATTGCTGTCATACCTTGTACATAGACTGCTTACAAAGTAAGAAAACCAATATGTAATTTTGTAATTTGGGTGAACTATCCCTTTAACAATGCCGTGGAATAATGTTCAGATATCTAACAGTGAACAGCATGAACCAACTCAGTCATAAAGCAGAAAGACATCAAGTGCAGTCCACATACCAAAGCTCACCCCACCCCGCCATTCCAATCCATTGCATGGAACTTACAGACTCAGAGTGATCAGAATAACATATTACTAACAGGAACTTACAGACTCCGAGTGATCAGAATAACATATTACTAACAGGAACTTACAGACTCAGAGTGATCAGAATAACACATCACTCACAGGATGAACCATTCTCTGTCTGCAAGACAACAGAAGCAGGAAAAAAGAGAGAGAAGAAGGAAGACTAGAGAGAGTGGACTACCTCAGATGGGGCCGGATGGAGATTTTCCTAACCACGTGAAAGGCCTGGGGGTTTTCCTAGTCAGATCACGTGGGTCAAGAAAAACTCCTGGCCTTCCAATAGACCAACAACAAGTGACTCACGGTTTGAGGCTCATGAGTTCTCTGAAGTTCTCTGGTGCGTTGTTCCTGTTCCTCCTTTCTGCCTCGTACTTCTCCTTGGTCCAGGTCATCTGGATCTTATCAGCTACAGGCTCCACCACCTCCTCCTCCTCGTCTGAGTACAGGCTGCCCATACGGATCAGAGAGTGTCTGTCCTTTACCAGCTGGGCCTATAGGGGGCAGAGTGCAGGGGATACAATGTCCTAATGTCCATACCAGAGTTACTTGAAATGCATGGCCATACATTGCTTCATTTAATGCTAGTGTAGATACACTTTATATACAAAAGTATGTGGACACCCCTTCAAATTAGTGGATTCGGCTATTTCAGCCACACCCGTTGCGGACAGGTGTATAATCGAGCATACCGCCATGCAATCTCCATAGACAAACATTGGCAGTAGAATGGCCTTACTGAAGAGCTCAGTGACTTTCAACGTGGCACCGTCATAGGATGCCACCTTCCCAACAAGTCAGTTCGTCAAATGTCTGCCCTGCTAGAGCTGCTCCGGTCAACTGTAAGTGGTGTTATTTTGAAGTGGAAACGTCTAGGAACAACAACGGCTCAGCCGCAAAGTGGTAGGTCATACAAGCTCACAGAACGGGACCACCGAGTGTTGAAGCGAGTAGCGCATAAAAATGGTCTGTCCTCGGTTGCAACACTCACTACCGAGTTCCAAACTGCTTCTGGAAGCAACGTCAGCACAGTAACTGTTTGTCGGGAGCTTCATGAAATGGGTTTCAATGGCCAAGCAGCCGCACACAATCCTAAGATCACCATGCGCAATGCCAAGCGTCGGCTGGAGTGGTGTAAAGCTCGCCGCAATTGGACTCTGGAGCAGTGGAGTGATGAATCATGCTTCACAATCTGGCAGTCCAACGGACAAATCTGGGTTTGGCGGATGCCAGGAGAACGCTACCTGCCCCAACTGTAAAGTTTGGTGGAGGAGGAATAATAGTCTGGGGCTGTTTTTCATGGTTCGGGCTAGGCTCCTTTGTTCCAGTGAAGGGAAATATTAACGCTACAGCATACAATTACATTCTAGATGATTCTGTTCTTACAACTTTGTGGCAACAGTTTGGGGAAGGCCCTTTCCTGTTTCAGCATGACAATGCCCCTGTGCACAAAGCAAGGTCCTTACAGAAATGGTTTGTCGAGATCGGTGTGGAAGAACTTGACTGGCCTGTACATAGCCCTGACATCAACCCCATCGAACACCTTTGGGATGAACCTGCTACTGGGCTAAATCACACTTTCAATGGAGATTCTCCAACTGAGGATGATTAAATACAGGAGAAGACTTCTGGGTCTGGGAAACCAGCTCAATATGTACTTCACTGTGGTCCACAACTATTGTTAAGTATGTTTGGTCTGACAGGTGTAATTCTGTGGATGTTTGTGGATGTGTAAGATGTACCTCTCTTTCTCGCTCTGCGCTGGACAGCCTCATCTGTCTAAGCATCTGAGACCTCTGCTCCATCATCAGAGTCCTCTCATACGTGTAGGCCGAGATGTCGCTGTCATGCTGAAACAATTAACATGGTAGTACGTAAATACCTGACCTTTGAATACACTAAGGGGAGAGAAGTGATTTAAAAATGGAAACTCAGTTGGATTGCATGTTAGACTCCTGGTATGAGGTACTTCTCTTCCCATCTCCACTATCATGACATAATTAGGTTTAAGGAGGGACATCTCTCACCATCTCCACTATCATAACATAATTAGGTTTAAGGAGGGACATCTCTCCCAATCTCTACTATCATGACATAATTTGGTTTAATGAGGAACATCTCACCATCTTCATAATTCGGCTTAAGGAGGAAATTCTCTCACCATCTCCACCATAATGACATAATTAGATTTAAGGAGGTTCATCTCTCACCGTCTCCACCATCATGACATAATTAGCTTTAAGGAGGAACATCTCTCACCATTTCCACCACCTCCACCTCTGCCTCTATTCTCAGCTGGTACAGGAATGTAGCCAGGTCTTTCTTCATCTGAATACTGTTGTCCTCCATCTGGGCCACAGTGAAGATACGCATCTTACACTTCCTCCAAACCTGAAACACACACCATGGTAAGAATGGAGTAGCTTAGCAGTTAAGAGTGTTGGGCCAGTAACTGAAAGGTCTCTGGTTCGAATCCCAGAGCCAACTAGCTGAAAAAGCTGCCGATGTGCACTTGAGCAAGGCACTTAACCCTAACTGCTTCTTTAAGTCGCTCTGGATAAGAGCGTCTGCTTAAATGTAGATACATTTCTAAACAAACAAATCCATACACCTTTAGTCTCTCTCAAGTCATGGTGGCCAACAATAAATGCTCCCAGAGTTTCTGCTGGACTTTACCTTGTGCTGTTTGAGCAGGAAAGGTAGCAGCATGAGCATTCCTCCGTCATGGACGATCCACCACACATCGATGGTGCCATCTGTGAAGCGTTCATGGTTGCTGGGGTAGAAGGACACGTTCTTGGGCACCATCAGAGCCAGGTGGGCTGCTGTGGTACAGCGGACTGTGTCTGTGGGGAGGGGCACAGAGAGGTAAATATGTTTACTTTGTGTAATATGTAATGTAATACAGTTCAATGCTGATGCTATCAGTTAACTAAAGAGTCAGCATGGAATGCTTCAAATACTATACAGGCTGAAGGACAGTCCACCAAACCCACAGAAACATAGAGATGGCCAATGCCCTCATGGAGAAACTGGGATGAGGTTATTGTTTAGAACATTTTTAGGGGAACGGGTCAGATCCATGTGTAGGACCAGGCTAGTCTACAGTAATCAGAGTCTTACTAATGAATGTCTTCCATGCGCGGGGGTCTTCACTTTGCCTCCAGCCGTAGGGCCATCCCATCACCACTGTGTTGTGCTTCATGCCCCCCAGGCCACAGGACTGGATCAGGTGGGCAATGCCCTCCCTCACCTTGGACGCCACAACCACCTGGCAGAAACCCTTCACCCGCTCAATCTCCATCATGTTCTTTACGGCCTGACGAGGAGGAGAGCAGACAATGCAGGTAATCATAAAGCTGGTAATAAACTCACTTATTCTTATTGGCGCAGAGGAGACAACAGAAATTAGATCTCTTTCTTATAGCTTTGTAAAGTGGACTGTATGACCAAGCAATGATGGTAACAGCCTTCAAACAATCCTGAACTGATTCAATAAAGCTACAGTACGGCAAAATGTATTTTTCTTGTACACACAGTAGACTGTCGGAGAAATAAGATACAGCTCTATCTCTACCTGTTCAGAGGCCTGTGTTTCTCCGTAGCTGTCCAGGAACTGTCCCTGGATGACAGAGCCCACTATGGTCAGGCCCTTCCCTGCCTTCAGCTGGGAGACAAAGGTCAACAGACGGGGATACTTCACATGGAGGTCCTCATCCAGCTTCAACAGCACCAGGACCTGGGGCCTGGAGAGTGGAGGGGCAAGAGAGACAAAGTACATGAGAATCTACCTGGAAGTACTTATTTGATTTACTAAAAAACAACAACAGTATAAACTGTAGAGTGAGAGAAAGTACAGAATGTATGAAAAGGAAGAGGTAGTTATGCATATCTGAAGTTGGAGATACCAGATATCTAAGACTATGGACGAGGAGTGATGTTTACCTCCAGTTTTTAGTGTGAGGTGGTCCATGCTCCAGCCGTAGCAGAGAGTACCGCGCAGCACTGAGGGACAAACCTCGTATCCCATCTCCCCACTCCTTCTCCGCTCTGAGAGAGAGACAGAGTGACAGCATCAGAATATATACTCTAGCCTAAATAGCTAACTCATACAGTGACCCAATTATATACAATTATGTTATGAGACGGGTAAGAGTTCAGACATACCCCTGGTACTCAATGTACTTGTAGATCATGCCAGCGATGCACATGGCCACGATGGCATAGTACCAGGAGGAGATGAACATCAGAGCCAGACACATACTCATACCCAGAAAAGACAGAGCCCTGTGGGGGAAACACACAGTAGTGTAGTACTCATTATACTATAGTACATGGGTGGCAGGTAGCCTAGTGGTTAAGAGCATTGAGCCAGTAACCGATAAGTCACTGGTTCGAATCCCCGAGCCAACTAGGTGAAAAACCTGTTGATCTGATAAGAGTATCTGCTAAAATGTGCACTTTAAATGTAGTACTCTTTGCATTTGACAGGGACTCAGGAGGAATGTTATGTGAGGGAAATGTATGTTGTCTGAAGAGCTAGCATTGAATTGTAAACAGCTTCTCCTCTCACTCTATCTTGGTTCGTGACTGTGACCTCCTCCTCAGACCAATTGGCAGTACACACAGAACATTGTTCTGGGGACCAAAAGGAGTATCTCAGTTTCAAGGTCCCAGCTTTGAGAGAAGAAGCCTCGTCAGTCACATGCAGGAACCTACGTTAATAATGTATAATGAAAATCATGCTTATATGACTTGTTTGTATAGCAGTATCAAAGGACTGAGAAGGAATGCCCTTTTCAGAGTTTTCATCAAGCTTGGATTGAGTTTGTGAACCTCTCCGGCCGTGATAATAAAGATTGATTCATTTACATTGAGTTTGAGTCCTTAGTGGTGAATTTCCACGACAGGTGCTATACTTGTTCAGCTACTGAAGCTTATTACAGTAAAGTTCCTTCTTTCTAGGTCACCATGCAGAACACCAGAGAACAAAATGCTTCTCTAGCTGGAGTCTGCATAAAGTCCTCCAGTCAGTCAACAGAAAAGCAAAGTAGATTATTCAAATGGAGTGGAAGTGTAGCCAACACACCCACACGTATACAAATGGAGTGGAAGTGTAGCCAACACACCCACACGTATACAAATGAGTGTTACATCGCTCACATACAGTATGCACGGATACACAGCCACGCACATACACCTGTACTGTACTTACCAGTGGTAATATTTAAACCTAGGCCTCCAGTTGGGTGTCCGTAGTAAAGTCTGCACAGCACAGGCTAAGTTCACAAACAGATAGCACATCAAGAAGAACCTGTTGGAAAAAAAATCACACACCATAAAATGTAATTAATTCCAAACCGATTTAGTCATTTAAATATTGCTTTGGAATTACAATACATTAATTGTCCAGTTATGTACTTGTTGCAGGATGTATAGGCCTAGTAGTCTGCTAAAATACATCTCAACTGAAGGCAAAACACAGAAGCACAAGAAAGTGCACTAGGTCAGGGGTTCCAAACTTTTTCACTCAGGCCCCCCTTCCAGCATTGGGGAACATCCCGCACGCGCACAACGTCTATTTCTGTGGGCACAAGCACTGTTCATGACACAAACTGTTCACACCACTCTTGTTGGTGTAGTGACATTTTTTCAGGTTTAAAGCTTATTTCCTGCAATTCTATACATTTTTCCATGTCTAATGTGTATTCATGTGATACTTGAGTGACTCGAACATTACTACAAAATGTATGGGCACTGAAACCTAGCTAAAAAACGTTACCTGAAATGAGCTAGTTGATCTGGACATTTCTGACGAGTTATAAATAGCTCTCTAAGGTATGCAATGACCGACATGACAAGAGGAATACTGATGATGCACTACTCAATTTCGAAATTTCACCTTGTGCATTCTACTATTATAACCTTCAACAGTAAGTTGAAAGTCGGATTGAGTTCCTTAAAATGTATATATATAAAAAAATAACTGGACCCACAGTTTGGGAACCACTGCACTTGGTGACCTTCTACAAAAAGCCACTTGTGCTGAGTGTGTTCACGGTGCCTGGCTGGAATGAGGTGTTTCACTTGTGAAGTGGTTGTCTAAAATGCAAGTGATTTGATTAAAGTACATTTTACAGACACTCTTATCAAGAGCAACTTACAGGAGAAAGTAGGGTTAAGTGCCTTGCTCAAGGGCACATTAACAGATTTTTCACCTTTGTCAGCTCAGGAATTTGAACCAGCAACCTTTCAGTTATTGGGCCAGCCTCTTAACCGCTAGGCTACCTGCCGCCCAAAGTACTCCACAGAGGACCATAATGTTCATTAAAACATCTGTGAGATGGAGTGGAATAACCACTAGATACACACACATTGAAAATGGTTTATTAACAGTGTGTGAGAGGGGAAGTAGAGTCATCAAGAGTCTGTTTTCTCCCATGTAAGGTACATGACTTTGGCTGATGGGAGTAAGTTCAGCAAGTTCACACAACATACCATTATGTAATGAATATGGATCTGAGTTGAAATAATCCCTATTTGACTGTTTTTTAATCATCATGTTTGTTGTGTCTGCGTGTCTGCATGTGTGTGTTTAGTGTGTTTGTGTGCATGCATGTGTGTGTTTTTCCTTGTCTGTGTGCATGCACCTGTGTGTTTAGTCTATTTCGTGCACGTGTGTGTGTGTGACTCACATGGAGAGGATAGGGGCCACCATGTCCAGAGAGGCTATGAGGATGCCCAGCTCAGCGATGAGTCCTGTCAGTAACAGTGCCCAGGTTGGCTCCCCATTGGCCTTGCCATGACCAAACACCTGCCCCAGGAAATAAGAAAAGATACACTTCATTGTCCATTTTCTTTACAGATAACAGAAATATGTATTTTTGAAATACATTCATTGTTTTTTTAATGGTTTGTTTGTTTTTTATTTGTTTTATTTTAGGTTAATTGTTGTATTGTAGCCAAGGGGACAGATAATTTATGGATTGTGTGGCTTTAAAGGCCCAGTGCAGTCAAAATTAAGCCTTTTCCCTGTTTTTTGTATCAGATTGTACAACGGCTGATGAAACTAACGCTGTAAAAGTGCGCAGATTTTTTTTTACCCTATTTTTTCTCCCCAATTTCATGATATCCCGTGAAGCTCAGTTGGTAGAGCATGGCGCTTGCAATGCCAGGGTTGTGGGTTCGATTCCCACTGGGGACTAGTATGAAAATATATGCACTCACTAACTGTAAGTTGCTCTGGATAAGAGCATCTGCTAAATGACTAAAATGTAACTATAAATATCCAATTACGATCTTGTCTCATCGCTGCAACTCCCCAATGGGCTCGGGAGAGGTGAAGGTTGAGTCATGCGTCCTCCGAAACATAACCCGCCAAACTGCGCTTCTTAACACCCACCCGCTTAACCCGGAAGCCAGCTGCACCAATGTGCCTGAGGAAACGCTGTTCAACTGACGGCCGAAATCAGCCTGCAGGCGCCCGGCCTACCACAAGGAGTCGCTAGTGCGTGATGAGCCAAGTAAAGCCCCCCCCTGGCAAAACCCTCCCCTAACCCGGACAATGCTGGGCCAATTGTGCGCTGCCCTATGGGACTCCCGGTCACAGCCGGTTGTGAAACAGCCTGGGATCAAACCCAGGTCTGTAGTGACGCCTCAAGCACCGCAATGCAGTGCCTTCGACTGCTGCGTCACTCGGGAGGCCAATGTGATTTTTTTTATTTTATCAGTGTTATTTCCTGATAGTTGCTGATTGAAAATACAATCTACACAGGACCTCCTAATCAGCAGGTTTGCAAGGGTGGGAGTTTCGGCTTGTCTGGTGACATCACCAGGCAGTAAATTGGTTAAAGCTGCAATATGTAACTTTTTGGGCGACCCGACCAAATTCACATAGAAATGTGAGTTATAGATTTACATTTTAGTCATTTAGCAGACGCTCTTATCCAGAGCGACTTACAGTTAGTTATTTTTATATTTTAATTTTTCATACTGGCCCCCCGTGGGAATCGAACCCACAACCCTGGCGTTGCAAACGCCATGCTCTACCAACTGAGCTACATCCCTGCCGGCCATTCCCTCCCCTACCCTGGACCAATTGTGCGCCGCTCCATGGGTCTCCCTGTCGCGGCCGGCTACGACAGAGCCTGGATTCAAACCAGGATCTCTTGTGGCACAGCTAGCACTGCGATGCAGTGCCTTAGACCACGGCGCCACTCGGGAGATCCGTCGTTCTCATTGAAAGCAAGTCTAAGAAGCGGTAAATATGTTCTATGTGCATTATTTATATGCTTCCAGTTCTTAAGTGTTGTTTTTGCGTCTTTTACTTTCAGTTTTGCACACCAGCTTCAAACAGCTGAAAATACAATATATGTTTGGTTATGGAAAAGATATTTCACAATGGTTTAGATGGTACAATGATTCTCTACACTATACGTGCGCTTGTTTTGTCACATAAACTGAAATTAGGCAAACTATTCGAATTTTAGCAACCAGGAAATGGCAGAGCGATTTCTGCATAGTGCAGCTTTAATAGACCAATAACAAATAGAGTTCCAACCTCCCTGCCAATAACAGCTAGTTTTAGTTTTCCCCACCCCACTCGGACCACTCCCAGACAGTCCTAGCTAAATTCTTGCTTGAGAAATAGTTTTTTTGCTAAAAAAGCTATTTTTTTCTATTTTAATAGAAAACTATGACAGTAAGGTACTTAATTGTTACCCAGAAATGATTTGATATTGATTGAAAAACGGCTGCATTGGGCCTTTAAGTGCTGGTCCTAGGCCAGTTTTTGGTACCTGATTCTTCATGGTTGCTTAAGCTGATCATAGACCAGGGTTACTCAACCATAACATTACCTTCTTTTATATAGCTAATCCTCTTCTACCAACAAGAATTGAAATGTGGGAATGCAAATTAACTCATATGTTCAGCTTCATTCAAATGAGTAAGCAAAGACATCCGCAACTCGATTCTCTTGTTCACTGTAGTTTGTAGTTGTGTATCATATCGTAGGGCCACTGTAACCATACACGGGCATAGAGCCGAGCAATGTGTACAAACAGTGGTGGCAGCTAGAGAAACCTTGAATTATGGCTGTGTTTTCCGGTCCACTAACAGCTCTGCATTTTATAGAAATGACACAACAGTGTGTATGTACAATACAGCTCCAACCACAAAGGCTCTGATAGCCAGTGTATAATTTTTTACATTGTAGCAAACACTCTTATCCAGAGCAATTAGGGTTAAGTGCCTTGCTCAAGAGCACATCGGCATATTTTTCACCTAGTCGGCTCTGGGATTTGAACCAGCTGCCTTTTGGTTACTGTCCCAATGCTCTTAACCGCTAGGCTACCTGCCGAGGTGGCTGGTCCTACCCTAAGGAAGGGGATGATGTTGTCCTTGGCGATGGCCTGTAGGAGACGAGGGGCGCCGGTCAGGGACTGTAGTCCCGCCCCCACGGTGGAGAAAAAGGAGCCAATCACGATGACCCAGGGGGAGGGCCAGGACAGAGTCCCCACAACCAGGTTCTTACTGACTGCATCCCCAAACCTACAGGACAGGAGAGGACATGGACCTGTTAGTGAGGCCATTATCAATACCAACAAACACAGCATTTGAAGTGCTTTGCCATACCAACAAATATAATTAAAAGCTTTGTACTATATGATGTTGAGAAGCAGACATGCCATTGTCTGGACTTGAATGTAGCTTGTGATGTCAAAGATGTGGCCTAATGCTACAGACAGGTTCACTTACTTGTCCCTTAGGACCACTCCTTCAATACAGGCCCCAAACAGAACAACAGAGCTGAAATCTGACGGCAGGATGTTAAGGAACATACAGAAACACATGCAGTATGGAACACAGATGTATCTAGACATCGAACAACTTGGGCACAACACTGCCTATTGATATGGACAAGGAAGAGCTTGCAGGTAGGCATTTCACTGTACCGTTTACACCTGCTGTATCCTGTGCACGTGACAAATAAACGCTGATTTGATTTGACTATTGACTCCATGGAAGGATACAGACAAGGGTAGTAGTGGTTATAGCCAAAATGGTTCCAATAGGGATGGACTTCTGAGCATCTTTCAGATCTCCTGATCTGTTGGAGCCTGCCATGATACCTACAGTACAGGGACATGAAGGACACACATCAGTTACTGACAACACTCAGAATGTTGACTCAACCAATCAGTGAACAAACATGTCTCTGGGTTGCCAGCTGGTCAATTGGTCTGGTGTTGCCAGTTCATGGTCTGGGTTACCAGTTATGGCTCTGGGTTGCCAGGTCTTACCTGTGGCGGAGGGAAAGAAGATTCCCACCAGGAGGGTGAAGGAGGTAGCGATGTCAGCTGAGACGTACAGGCCGAAGCTCTCCACAGCCCCGTGGACGTCTACTGAGGGCAGACCAGCCTTCTCCAAGATCTGACCCTTCTCCAGGTAGTCTCCCCACATGTTATCTACAATACACATCAGGAACAAACTTTATAGATATGCTAGCATCCCATCCACAAAGTAAGCAACGTAATGACATCCCCCTAACGGCACAGCAACACCCACCAAAGCTCTACAGCAGGGTTGCCCAACCCTGTTCCTGGGGAGCTACCCTACTGTAGGATTTCGCTCCAACCCCAGGTGTTACTAACCTGATTAATGGTTGCAGGTAGCTTAGTGGGTAAGAGCGTTATGCCAGTAAACGAAATCCTAATTTTCTAATCCCTGAGCTGACTAGGTGAAAAATCTGTTGATGTGCCCTTGAGCAAGGCACTTAACTCTAATTGCTCTGGATAAGAGCGTCTGCTAAATGACCCAAAAAAAAAAAATATTCGCCAATTATTAGAATCAGATGTGCTAGATTAGGGTTGGAGCAAAAACCTACAGCATGATAGCTCTCCAGGAACAGGGTTGGGAAGTCCTGCACTACAGCATCACAAATTATTGTTATAATAGTATATATAAATTCACTTTTTAGATAGCTAAATCACTACAAACATGTTGTACACAAAGTCTGCAGAAAATCTCAAAGTGCATGTTTTACTGTAATTACATATCACCATTGTAAAGTGGATGTGGCTCTGCTGCCCCATAGCTGGCTGGTCCCCAATGGCTATAGTAAACGAGTGAATTTGCCCCTAGACGCTAATATTGGGTCAGTTATACATTTCCCGCCATTAATGGTTAAGGTTAGGATTGTGGGAGGGGGAAGCTGATCTTAGATCTGTATCCTAGACTTCACCCAGTGTGGTAATAGCCATATCATTACAACTATGGTCCTTACCGCTGATGATGCCGCTGGCCAGTCCTGGTATTCCCTGTATCTCTGTAACGTTGTTCTGGTTGAAGTAGTCATCACATTGAGGACTACTTATGTTGCCAGAGCTACAGAAGTTCCTCCAAAGCTGACTAGCTACAGTCACATTGCCCTGTAGAACCGTCTTACTACACACGTCAAACTGATCTCTCACCAATGTCCTGTTACCCAACATACAGATCCTGGAGAAAGAGGGATATTATTGGTTATGATTATCAACAGAGTGATGAAAACATGTCATGATAATGTGATGATAATATCTGTGTTTTCACTCTACGTTAGATCAAATATTAGCTACATTATAGCTACACTGAAAAACATTTACAGTATGCGTACAGTAGCTACATCTTTAGGACAAAGTTCAACAATGGAAATACAATTATATCTCCCTGGACCATTCCAGCCAGCGGAACAACAAGTGTCTTGGCTTCCGTTGGGGAAAAACTGAACATTCATTAACACCAAATTAAATCCACACAAATTATACCATTATCCCCATTTCCTGTTTAGACAAAGAAGTCAACAAATACACAGTGCCTTACGAGAAGTCGGGCGGTTGGAAAATGGACTTGATGGCCCCGGCGTAGATGGAGACAATAGAGATAATGACACAGGCCAGGAAGAGAGAGGCCAGCTTGTTGACGTATTTCACCCCCACAAAAACCACCACGGCCATGAGACTGAGACAGATGGTGCCGTAGACCCTCATGTTGTTGAGGATGGCACTGTCGCCCCCGTGGTGGTCGCTGGCGTGGAAGATGGCCGCCTGGGGGACCAGGTATTTCTGGGAGAGGACAATGACAACAGAAGTAATTTAAGTAAGTACACTTTCTGTGAGGCACACACAATGGTGTAAAGTGTAAAGTACTTAAGTAAAAATACTTGAAAGTACTACTTAAGTAGTTTTTTTGGTATCTTTACTTTACTATCTATATTTTTGACAACTTTTACTTTTACTTCACTACATTCCTAAAGAAAATTATGTACATTTTACTCCATACATTTTCCCTGACACCCAAAAGTACTCGTTACATTTTGAATGCTTAGCAGGACAGGAAAATGGTCCAATTCACACACTTATCAAGAGAACATCCCTGGTCATCCCTACTGCCTTTGATCTGGTGGACTCACTAAACACATACAGTGCCTTGCAAAAGTATTCATCCCCCTTGCCGTTTTTCCTATTTTGTTGCATTACAACCTGTAATTTAAATGGATTTTTATATGGATTTAATGTAATGGACATACACAAAATAGTCCAAATTGGTGAAGTGAAATGAAAAAAATAACTTGTTTCAAAAAATTCTAAAAGATAAATAACGGAAAAGTGGTGCGTGCATATGTATTCACCCACTTTGCTATGAAGCCCCTAAATAAGATCTGGTGCAACCAATTACCTTCAGAAGTCACATAATTAGTTAAATAAAATCCACCTGTGTGCAATCTAAGTGTCACATGATCTGTCACATGTATATATACACCTGTTCTGAAACACCACTAAGCAAGGGGCACAACCAAGCAAGTGGCACCATGAAGACCAAGGAGCTCTCCAAACAGGTCAGGGACAAAGTTGCAGAGAAGCACAGATCAGGGTTGAGTTATAAAAAAATATCCAACACTTTGAACATCCCACGGAGCACCATTAAATCCATTATTAAAAAATTGAAAGAATATGGCACCACAACAAACCTGCGAAGAGAGGGCTGCCCACCAAATCTCACGGACCAGGCAAGGAGGGCATTAATCAGAGAGGCAACAAAGAGACCAAAGATAACACTGAAGGAGCTGCAAAGCTCCACAGCGGAGATTGGAGAATCTGTCCATAGGACCACTTTAAGCCGTACACTCCACAGAGCTGGGCTTTACGGAGGAGTGGCCGGAAAAAAGCCATTGCTTAAAGAAAAAAATAAGCAAACACATTTGGTGTTCGCTAAAAGGCATGTGGGAGACTCCCCAAACATATGGAAGAAGGTACTCTGGTCAGACGAGACTAAAATTGAGCTTTTTGGCCATCAAGGAAAACGCTATGTCTGGCGCAAACCCAACACCTCTCATCACCCCGAGAACACCATCCCCATAGAGAAGCATTGTGGTGGCAGCATCATGCTGTGGGGATGTTTTTCATCGGCAGGGACTAGGAAACTGGTCAGAATTGAAGGAATGATGGATGGCGCTAAATACAGGGAAATTCTTGAGGGAAATCTGTTTCAGTCTTCCAGAGATTTGAGACTGGGACGGAGGTTCACCTTCCACCAGGACAATGACCATAAGCATACTGCTAAAGCAACACTCGAGTGGTTTAAGGGGAAACATTTAAATGTCTTGGAATGGCCTAGTCAAAGCCCAGACCTCAATCCAATTGAGAATCTGTGGTATGACTTCAAAGATTGCTGTACACCAGCGGAACCCATCCAACTTGAAGGAGCTGGAGCAGTTTTGCCTTGAAGAATGGGCAAAAATCCAAGTGGCTAGATGTGCCAAGCTTATAGAGACATACCCCAAGAGACTTGCAGCTGTAATTGCTGCAAAAGGTGGCTCTACAAAGTTGTCACGTCTCCTCCCGTTGCTCCCCTCCGGCGCTCTGATTAGCCGGTCTACTGAGCCACCGGTCTGAGCACACCACCTCGGCAACACCGGAATGGAAACCCAATGCACCCTAATCTCCTCCAGCGCACCTGCACCTCATCATCTCATCACCACCCCTATATAGCCCTGGACTGTTCGGTGTTGTGTGTGATTGTTAGTGTCTTGTTGTTCTCTTGCGCAGTGTTAAGTAAACCTTTACATTGTTGATTCCTGCGTCTGCATCCTGCCTCTTCGTATCCTCAGTACTCGTCACAAAAGTATTGACTTTGGGGGGTGAATAGTTGTGCACGTTTTTTTGTATTTTTTCTTGTTTGTTTCACAATAAAAAATATTTTGCATCTTCCAAGTGGTAGGCATGTTGTGTAAATCAAATGATACAAACCCCCAAAAATCCATTTTAATTCCAGGTTGTAAGACAACAAAATAGGAAAAATGCCAAGGGGGGTGAATACTTTCGCAAGCCACTGTACTTCGTTTTTAAATTATGTCTGAGTGTTGGAGCGTGCTCCTGGCTAATTTTTTACTTTTGATACTTAAGTATATTTTAGCAATTACATTTACTTTTGATACTTAAGTATATTTAAAACCAAATACTTTTAGACTTTTACTCAAGTAGTATTTTACTGGGTGACTTTCACTTTTACTTGAGTCATTTCTATTAAGGTATCTTTACTTTTACTCAAGTATGACAATTGGGTACTTTTTCCACCACTGGGAACACACATATAATGCCTTATATGTGTATTCTTAATGCACTTATAATGACTTCTACAACTCGCTATAAGGTCAGAACAGACGTCTTTCACTTTATATGTATCTATTTTGAGTACTCCGAATATACAAATATCAGTCATATACTACAGTCTACAACAGTAACATTACATGGATCAAATTTCTGTTCATCTGATGTTATTGGATCCCATTTTTTACATGTAAGTTACTCCATCTCAATATGATTGAGTACATTGACCTATTTTACTGCGTTTTTTTGGTTACATCCCAAATGGCACCCTATTCCCTACATAGTGCACTACTATAGGCCCTGATCAAAAGTAGTGCACTAAATAGGGAATAGGGTGCCATTTGGGAGCAACAGATAACTCACCAGGAAGATCTCTATAGCTCCCAGTATGTACATGGCAGCAGCGAAGGTTGTTCCCAGATAGAAACAGATTCCTACAGCCCCACCAAACTCAGCACCCAGGGAACGAGAGATCATGAAGTACGCCCCTCCGGCTATAACAGAGCAGAACAGAGTTCATATGGATGAAACTGGTCTGATGTCAGAATAGACTGACGGTGTGATTATTGGTTAATTTGTTATTAATGTAATTAACAATTACATTATCTTGTTAATGTCATGTTTATGTAACTGTTACAACTAAAGTGTTTTAAGTGTAACATTTAAGTTTGGATTCTCAATCTTCAACGCTTGTACTGTACCCTCACCTGGGACAACACCATTTGTAGCTATGGCACTCATGGATATGGCAGTGAGCATTGTCTGTAAAAGAGGAGAGAATATGAACACCATAAAATAAGGTCAGTCTTTGTGAGAGAGTTCTGGATGTTTTCTGTTGTGCCAATCAACCAATACGCTGAGCTCTTTATCCACATAATAAACACACTTAGCATTAGAGGCATCACTTGTCATTGCACAACTGGACATAATTCATAAATCATATTGGAATGGTTGAGACATGAACCACAAATACATTACATTTCCTTTGGAGTAAACAGCAGGATATGTAAATTGATTGAAATGCTGTGGGTTTTATTCAGCCTAGTAATGTTAACTGGCAGACTGGCTGGTTACCCAGTTTTAACAGGGGGTTTGGCAAGTGGACAAGAACAGAGTGTCAATGGTCTTCTAACATTGCCAGACAGTGTGTATGTGTGTGTGTGTGTGTGTGTGTGTGTGTGCATGTGTGCATGTGTGCATGTGAGTGTGCCTGTGTGTGTGTGTGCATCCACAATGTGTGTGTGTACTAACACATGAGCAGCACATGAGGACGATGAGGAATGACTGGACGATGCCGGCTGTGCCCACGATCCACGTTAGACGAAGGAACAGGATGACACCAAAGATGTTCTGTAGACAGGGCAGGTAGACTCCCATCAGGGTACCCATGTTGGGTGACTGCAGAGAGAGAGACATGAAGTGAGACAGAGACAGCGAGAGAGAGAGAGAGAGAGAGAGAGAGAGAGAGAGAGAGAGAGAGAGAGAGAGAGAGAGAGAGAGAGAGAGAGAGAGAGAGAGAGAGAGAGAGAGAGAGAGAGAGAGAGAGAGAGAGAGAGAGAGAGAGAGAGAAAGAAAGAGAGAGAGAGAGAGAGAGAGAGAGAGAGAGAAAGAAAGAGAGAGAGAGAGAGAGAACAGAGAGAGATAAAGAGAGAACAGACAGAGAGAGTGAGAGAGGAAGAGAAATTCACATTAACTATAATTGATATCTAACATCAATCAGGAAGGGTGCAGGAATCAAACATAAACAGCAACAGAAAGAAGACAGAAAACAGATGAGTGATAGCACTGCTGTAGTTTCCCATATTTGTGTGTGTAGTGTGTTTCAGTGTATTTCAGTGTGTATGGTGTGTTTCAGTGTCTATGTTTTTGTGTTTCTGTATATGGTATGTAGCACAGATAGACCCACAGGAAATAGCTAATTGACAAGAAGTATTGATCAGGTAAAATATTGATCAATTCTCACCAGGGGGCCCACAGGGCACAGCCTGTAACAAACAGGCACCAACACAACCCAAAGCACACGCATGCAAGCTCAGATCCAAACATGCGCAGAGACAGAGGGGGAGGGGTAGAGAGAGAGAGACTAAAGCCTGTTTGAATCTGAAAAGAAAGAGAGGTAGTTTTTCTCCAGTCTTTGTGACTTCTGACCTTTGGGGCCTTCCTGAGTGACGTCCCTGTGTTCTCGGCCTCCTCGTGCTCCCTGGCCCCCTGGGTAATGTTGGTGTAGTTGACCAGCCGGCTGAGGAGAGACGACACCTTGGGACGGATGTCCAACTCCTCCTGCAGGACAGGGACAGCAGGACAGGGAATAGTTAGAGGTGGGTGGGTACCTGATGTGTCTTTAGGGTGCTATAGCCAACAGTAAAAGGGTATTATAGTGCAGTGTAAGGAACTGAATCTGTGCCTGCACTGTATTTGTTGGAGGAGTGGTGGTCTATCTAGTGATCGATCAATCTAGGCAGTTGAGACTAGCAAATATTGATGTTAAAACATGTGACATGTTGTGTATAATCATGTCATGTATCAGTATCAGTGTCACTGAGAGCCAGTCTTAAAGTAACTGTCCAGTGAAAATCTCACTTTTAAAAGTCCATATTCTGTTAACTCATACCCAAAAAATTTTGTTGATTCATCCTATACTCCTATTTTGTGGACAGAAACACCCACCTCAAACTTGGATCTCAAACAGACCGTTTCAAAAATGCTTGCCATTTCCTCATAGAGGATGATGTCATCCTCCTGAGGAGGATGAGCTGGCCATTCAGCGGTCTACTCGCATGAATATTTTTTATGACCGGTATACGCCCAAATCATTCTGTTGTTGGGGTATGCCCACACCATTCCAACACAAAAAAGCTGCTTTTTAACATAGGAAAACAATTTCACTCATATTGTAATTAATTATAGGTCATATTTCATAGAAATCTGGAAACACTGGACTGTTACTTTAAAAACAGAAGACAGGCTTGCTCACTGACCTCAAATAAGGCCAGGTTCCTGTCATAGAAATCAGTCCTCTTGACAGCATCTGCACTGCTGAGGAAAGGACTGTCCTCGTTGTGATTTCCATGGCCTGAAAAAAGAGATAGAAGTATAAATGTATAAGGTAGGCAAGGATAACATTTTCCCATTCAAATGTTTTCATCCAGTATCTTGTAAGATAAACAGGGGTTATTATAAAGTATGAAATGTGATAATGAGAGTGTCAGTTTGTGATCAGTTCCCATTCATGCATGTTGGTACTCTATTGTTAAACGGCAGTCTGTTTGTTTTCATATCAACCAACACATGTTGCAATATAAAAACACAGGAAATGACATTTGAGACAGATAAACTTTAGAGATATCTGTAGAAGTTGCAGGAAAAGGGAAGACTAATAATAACTACAGTACAATAGCCATCAAAACCATGCAACGATGCAACCATATCAATAAAATAGGAAATGTTTCCACAGAAATACTGTCTCTCAATTCACATTTTAAAAAAGTTTCTCAAGAGCTGGCGTGCTGATTTATTGTACAGTATTTACGGTGCTGACAGTGATGAATCTCCAAGTTAGTTCCCACAGTCTGCCTACAACCTACAGTATGACATCACTGTCTGTTTCAGTCTCCCACTCCCACGTTCAAAGTAATCAATTCCAGCAGCTGCTATGTGAGGTATGCTGTCACCAGAGACCTGCGCCCTACACTACTATACTGGCTTTAATATCTTTAGTATCAACAGAAAGCATATCAGGCACAGAGAAAATAGGAGGGAATTCACTCAAACCCTCTATTGCAAAATGTTTCAACCCATCATTGCCGATCAAGATTAATGTGATTTCAGTAAACAAGATTGAGCAATTGAGCGACTTCGCTTGCATCACAAGTTAGCATTCACCCAAAGATAAATTAATATCTAAACCTCATCCAGGCCAAAACTAAAATCAATCAATGTTAAATAGAGCAGAGATGACAAAGTTGCTAAGTAATTTGTCTCTGGTTTAAATTATGTTCTCTGTTTCTCTTGCTACATGAAGCTGAGACAGGATATGAGCCTGAGGATACTGGCATTGCACACAAAGCATCTGTGTGAATATGATAATACACGACACACACACACACACACCATTCTATTTCTAGAAATTAGGATCCTGACCTTTGGATCATCAGAGAGCATGACCGGTCGTCGAGTCTCTTCAAACAACATTTGCATGCAGCCCAAATACTAACATCCTGAGCTACAGACAATTACCCAACTGCAGTATCCTACAAGTATGACTGAACACGAGACAAAAATGGCTTCTCTACTCACCTGTCTCCGGTACCACAGTGTTCAGTACCTCAGTGCTGCTGAGGGTGACCATGCTGCCACAGTGTGTGCAGAGAGCAGTGTACTGCGGTCTCTGGTTCGGGACATAGTCAGGCGCCATTCAGGACACACTGTCACACAGGGCAAACTGTCACTCACTGAGGGGCTTGGGCCAGAACACACAGCGTGAGATTGCATACACACACACACAAGTTGGGCGCATACACAGGAGCGAGTACACACAAGCACGCACGCAGGCACACACACACATATACACTGTGGGTTCTAGAGCAGACGCCAGAGCAAACACAGAGTAAGCATATGAAGATCTTAAAAGTATTTCACAACTATGTACAGCACATTGACATTACTATGGGCCATGATGGGCTTGTCATTGGATGCCAACAACGCATAATGGAATCTCAAAATGATATGCTGCGAAACATTCAGGAAAAATGTCCCACCTAATCATTAATAACGAGGGAGTCAACTCCTCGTACCGTTTCTGAGATTAGATGGGAATACATGTGTAAATACCTAACACTCACTCACTAGTATGATGTAATTGAAAATGGAGAGGGAAAGAGACAAGATCAAATCAATGCAAACACTGTCCTCTAGTGTCAGTTTGCAGTTGGTGCACGTGAGAACATTATTGTAAGACAGGAAGGATGTCACTGTACTGTTATGTGTTTGTGTTTGCATTGCAATGTGCATGCCATCATAGCGTCAGTTCTAAACAATGACCGAAGGACGCTGAACTTGTAAAACAACATATAATCCTTATCTCTCTCTCTGTACTGTTCGCTTATATGTTTCCAAATGTCTCTCTCTCTACCGCAACACTCTCCTCAAGTCGGTCTTATTAAAAGGATGGAGGGTTTGGGAACGGGGTGCCGTTTGTAATGTTGAATGGTCCAGAGGGGGTTCTCCTCTTAATGACCTGACGCTGGATGCCTAATTAAAACAGATTAAAGATTAACAGGACTGTTATGAACAACATACAGAGAGTCCCCGAGTCCCACTGCGCTGAAAAGAACAGCACACAGGGATTTACGACGACAGGTCCCAACAAGTCAACGAACAAACGGTGCCTCCACAAAAATGCCTCTGAGCCACAAGATCAAACTACTGCCAACAAAGTGAGACAGACTGCCAACCCTGCCGAGCCTCCCGCCTCCTCCCGCCGTTCTGAACAGTTACCTCTGTCTGAACGCTTTGTTACTATTAGACAAGTCAGCACATTACTGACAGCACTCACTTTTGCTTTTTACAGAGTGTGATGTCACGAGAGGCTGTGTCTTGGAGGGACGTTACATCCCCCTGAGATGGCTGCAAACCCAGACAGCTATGGCTCCATCTGCTGGTATGGTCGGGAACTCCACCCCTCTATGGCCAATATTCCCACGCAGCTGAAACAAATCAGGAGCTGATGAGCTGAAGGTTTGGGAAGGGAAGAGACACAGTCTCCAACCTGGGCTCTCTGGAGGACAAGAGTGCTGCACGTCCACTTCCATGAGGAATATAAGGATTTGGAGATACTTACCTTTGGGAAATACTCACCTTTGGATATATGCACCTGTGGAAAGACGTGAGAGACATTTGGAAGGACTTTTTTGCTGGGTTGGCCACTAGCTGCAACGTGGACTACAGTAAGGCTGGGGAAAAGTTATCTGAGCGAGTGAGAATTATGATTTTGGATGTGGAAGAGACATCCCTGAACTGTTAACCCTTAAAGAGCCACAAGAGAACAGAATTTTGTTATATTTTCGTTAATTTCCCAAGACCTATAATAAAATCCTTGTTTTGTTTGAACCTTGTCTCCTTGCACTACTTGAGCAATCCCGCTGAAAGCTGTGTAGCCTCTCGTGACGTCACAAGAGATAAATAATATGACTACCCAAGTATCCAAAGCTATTCAGACCTATAATGAAGTTGTTTCATACGTGTTTGACTGAAGAGGTCTTTGAACTAGGCCTATTACTGTAAGTGTCAAAATATCACTGGTGTAGTGAAGTTACAGGCCAACTTACATCTGCAGAATGAATTATGGAAGATAATATAATTCTTTACTCTGTTTACTAGATCCATCAGCTTCTTTCTTTGTAATTTTACATTTAATATAAAGCAGAGACTATTAGCCAAGATATTAACAACTACCATATGCGGCACTGCTGACATTTGCAGATTCATTTTAAGCTTTAAACACACCAGTAAAACCACCACACATTTGGTTGCCATATTTTCAATGTGGTCCCATTCAAACAAAGGATACAGGAAAAGGCCAGTCCAAATGGTCTAGTAAGCCCAAGGGTGGGGCACCAATTGAGGCTGTGTCTTTTTGTGCAAAGGCCTATGATCAGTGCTGCTGTGTGCTACTGTAAAAACAGACCGATCCATAAAAAGAAAAGACCCCTGATAACCAACCACTAAGACCAAAGTGTTCCTGACCTGTTACTTACCTGTCAATCAATAAACAATCAATAGAAGAGCGGTGAAGTCCACCTAACGGAAACACAGGCTGTATCTGCTTGCTTATCTTCTCCCTGATATTTAAATATACAATGAACCAATACCCTAGACTAGAGTCTGATTAACACAGAACTATACACTAGACTAGAGTCTGACTGACACAGAACTATACCCTAGACTAGTTTGCATGACACAGAACTCTACCCTAGACTAGTCTGACTGACACAGAACTATACCTTTAGACTAGTTTGAATGACACAGAACAATACCATGGACTAGTCTGAATGACAGAACAATACCCTGGACTAGTCTGAATGACACAGAACAATACCCTAGATAAGAGTCTGACTGACACAGAAACAATGTCCACATCCAACACAGTTGGCGACTTGCGACCTTGCTGGTCCCAGACAACGGTCAGAATCTTCTCATATCTAAGAAAGGCACAGTGAGCATCAGCATCAAAAGAACCCGATAGGCAAGATGTGCTGGACCCAGATTCACAAAACACTTCTTACACAAAAACTTAAGAAGCTTCTTAATAAAGAAAAAAAGTTTGTAAGTGCAATTCCTCAACAATATCTTAAGATTTCATTTTTTTCTTACGAACTTCTCAAATATCTTCTTACGAACGTCTTAACGATCTTCTTAAGATGATTGCCACTAGGCAACCAATCTAGCTAGTAATGGCATTCAAGCTAGCATATTTCTTATTGAGATTACTGTTCTAAAACATGTTCTTGGGTTTTCAAACAATCAATGCTGAAACTTTTTGATGACGTTTGTGAATGAATTAAACATGTTCAACTGCTTTCATGAGCTTTTTCTCTCACTGAGTTTAAGACCAGGGTTTAGCTATCTTGGAATGAAACACGTTAAACAAGAAGAAATCCAAGAACATTATTTTCAAGAATCAAATGTCTTCGTAACTTTTTTCTTAGGAAGAAACATAGGAAGAAACTTGAGAACATTTCCAATAACTTTATTGAGGAATACACATTAAGTATAACTTAAGGAAAAAATTGCACTTAAAAATACATTTATTCTTAATAAGGTTTTGTGAATCTGGGCCCTAGACTCTGGAGTTGTGACTTTTCAGTGGCTAACCATTAATTTAACCAATAATGCAAAAGAAAGCAAGAAGACTTCAACATGTCAGCAATCACCAAAGCTGCTTATCCATGAAAAAAAAAACTTTCTCACCCTATTAGCTCCTTCAGTATGAAAGCCTCTTTGCTAAACTTCTCCTTAATTGAACATTTAAGACTTTATTAAGCAGTAGAGAAGTCATGCAGCTTAGACCTCTCTATGGCTCTACCTCGTGTGGTTAGCTGGCAGAGATGCTATTCTGATTAGTGCTGTTCAAAGGCAATGTGTCCGTGTGTGTGTGAGAGAGAATGTACATGTTTTCCTACATTATCAGGACCACAATGTCCTGACAAGTCACCACAATGTCCTGACAAGGTAGAAAAAAAAGAAAAAAAAGTCTGGACTTTTTTATGTCCTGAATTTGTTCAAATGCTATTTTAGGCT
Source organism: Coregonus clupeaformis (assembly GCF_020615455.1). Taxonomy (NCBI): domain Eukaryota; kingdom Metazoa; phylum Chordata; class Actinopteri; order Salmoniformes; family Salmonidae; genus Coregonus; species Coregonus clupeaformis. Next base: position 19,310,778 of record NC_059206.1, read on the forward strand.
TAAGGGTTAGGTTTAGGGTTTGGGGTTAAGGTTAGGGTTAAGGTTAGGGTTAGGTTAAGGGGTTAAGGCTTAGGGTTAGGGTTAGGTTAAGGGTTAGGGTTAGGGTTTGGGAAAATAGGATTTTGAATGGGAATCAAATAGTCCTGAAAATTCACGAAAACAAAGCTGTGTGTACGTGCATGCAAGCACAGATTCAAACGCACGCGAGATTGAATGCCTAAACGTGAGTGTGTGTATGTGAGTGAGCATTTGGGGGTGTGTAAGAACACTAGTCAGTTAGCTACAGTAGCTGTCAACACTGGTTGAACTCTCAACGAACACCAGGGTCCACAACAGAGATGCTGCTAACCTGCTACTGTACCAACCAACCAACACTAAGGTGGGTACACAACTATACCAGAGCCTTAGGCAGTTAAGTTACATTTGATTTGATAATACTGTGTATTGTATAATAACTTGGTGTTAGTTTGTCTAGCTCGTTTGAAGTGATCCATGAGCCTCGTTATTGTTTTTGTTGTGTTACAATCTCCTTTTTTATTTAGCTAATATTTTTCATACTTTTTAACTCTGCATTGTTGGGAACGGGCTCGTAAGTAAGCATTTCACTGTAAAGACCACACCTGCTGTATTCGGCACATGTGACCAATAAACTTTGATTTGATTTGTCCTTACACATTTATAAAGGATGGTAAAGTGCTCAACTAAGTCCTTTTGAATATATACTTCATATTTAATAGTTAGAAATGTGTCTACTTAGTCACTGTCTGTACAATAATCGTACAAACAACAATGACTGACTGATAAAATGTTAGATTGTATTTAATGACTCTGGGGAAAAGAAGGGGAAGAAAAATTTGTCGTGCCAGTTCTGTTTGATATATTGTTTATCAGATTAATTTAATAAAATGAACTGCTTCGTTACCACTAATGGGGAAATTAAGTTGAGATTAAATTGAAAACTCAAAGTTGTACATGCTTATCATGCTTATCAGTGGGTTGGTTATACATTTCAAAGCACAGCCATTCAGTCTCTGTAGCTCTTTCAAGTACGCTATAGGCCACTCTTTCACTGCTATGGAGATGAAGAAAGATTCTGATTAAGAGGACTGAAGTGACATTGTGGATCTTTTAGCCATTCGCTAAATAAATTATTCAATTACTGTCATCTAAAAAATAAAGACAGCTATATTCAAATTCACACAAGTAATATTCTTCAGAATTCTGAATGACTGAAGTATTTTTAATCCCAGTTTATTTTTCTTCAAGTGTTTCAGAACATCTTGAGCTACCTAGGAGAAAGTTATTTGAATGGACTGTTCCATTAGGTTGTTATTATCTCCCCTCCTACCATTCATTCCTGGAGAAAAAACAGTGTTTTCTGCCACAACAATAGGCCGTCATTAACTACAGTGGTGTTTCTCATGAACAACAGCAGCAGCCCAGTAGAGCAGAGGAATGCTAGCCTGCTGTGCTGGGGCGCTGTGTGCTAGCTTTGATGTGCGCTAACGATGGCGAACGGACAGAGGCGTAGAAGGCGGGTGGTTAGAGTTACTGTCGGCTATGGTTAGGGTTAGTAGAAGGTGATTACAGCACAACAGTGAGGGGCAGAGGAGCACTGTACAGTACAGATGTAGGATCTTAATTTTCGCCAGCTACAGCAGAAAAATTATCCTGCAGCAACAGGAAATGTGAAATATTATGTGGATTATAATGAATGGACATTCTTGTAGGGGTTGATACATTCTTCTTTAGGGCAAATTTCAAAGTGGAAATTACAAACTTTTGAAAGCCTTTTTAAAACTCAAATACACTACAAGTTTGTATTTCCTGCAGTGCAGGAAAATTATCAGCAACAAAAGACTGATCAAATTAAGATCCTACATCTGTACAAAGGAGGGGGGGCACCAATTGGAAAATCAAATGGACACAAAATTGGCAAGAATGGTGGGTTCAGAAACAGGGCACACAGAAACAGCAACAGGTGAACATTCTTTGGATACAGGTATAACAAGGCAAAGTGACAAATAAATACAACATAATTGCACATCAGGTCATGACTTCCTTCAGAGAGTTGTGCTAGGAAGGTGTGTTGTTTTTGTGCATGCTGTTAATTCCTCAAGTCAAGCTATCATACAATACAGTGACACTCTCCTGAAGACTTAGGCTTTGTCCCAAATGGCATCCTATTCCCTGCATAGTGCACTACTTTTGATCAGGGCCCAAAGGGTTCTGGTCAAAAGTAGTGCATTATATAGGGGATAAGGTGCCACTTGGGACGCAGGCTTTGAGGACTGTTTGTCTTTCAACAGAAGCTAATACACCGTAGCAGCCCAATCAGGAGAGAGGGGATTCATTGTTACCGGGCAAGCTAGAGGCTGTGGAAAACACACAGTCATTCCCTACATAAAGGACTGCCAACTCCCACTTTAAAATAGCCCAGTGTTGTTGTTACATGTCTCTCATAGCTCTAACCCCAAGGGCTCTAGTAGAATAATACAGCTAACCCTACCCTAGCAGCAGTGCTATGCTATAGCCTCTCAGGGAGACAACTGTAGCTGTAGCTACTGGGGCTGTGTCCTAAATGGTACCATTTTCCCTATAATAGTACACTACTTTTGACCAGAGCCCTATGGGGTCCACAGGTTACTGTGTAAGCCGCTTGGGACAGCAGAGCAGAGTACACCCATTAACATTCTATAGGGCATTGTTTGTATGTCGTTTTGTCAGTCTAAAATCATATGTTTTAAATTTCTAAATGCAGGAGCTTAGTCACTCACCACTTCTATCAAAGGAAGCATTGATGTGATAAGAAGTAAAAAATTGCCTACAGATTTTGAGAAAATAACGGTTGTGAGAGAACATGGTGGTCCTCTGTAGCTCAGCTGGTAGAGCACGGTGCTTGTAACGCCAAGGTAGTGGGTTCGATCCCCGGGACCACCCATACACAAAAAAATAATGTATGCACGCATGACTGTAAGTCGCTTTGGATAAAAGCGTCTGCTAAATGGCATATTATTATTATTATTATTATAACATCATCATGTAACATGAATGTATAGGAGAAATGTATAGTGGAAAGTCCCCTCTTGTGAACATTAACACAGCCAACAAGCCATCCTCATTCTACTCCAAATCAGTAACTGACAGCGGTCTGCAAGCCATCCCTTACACTTCAGCTTCCCTTCATGATCAATTCTCCTGACTGACTCTTATCTGTCACTGGTCTCAGGGTTCAAATTAGCAGTCCAGCTGTCCAGAGCCCATCAGTCATCACTCATTCCACACACAAAGAATCAGCTGTCTGCAGGCTGTCTGCATTCTTATTGGCAGACTAAATAGCCTTGGTTTCTCAAATGACTGCCTCGCCTGGTTCACCAACTACTTCTCAGATAGAGTTCAATGTGTGAAATCGGAGGGCCTGTTGTCTGGACCTATGGTAGTCTCTATGGGGGTGCCACAGGGTTCAATTCCTGGGCCGACTCTTTTCTCCGTGTATATCAATGATGTCGCTCTTGCTGCTGGTGACTCTCAGATCCACCTCTACGCAGACGACACCATTTTGTATACATCTGGCCCTTTATTGGACACTGTGTTAACAAACCTCCAAACGAGCTTCAATGCCATACAACACTCCTTCAGTAGCCTCCAACTGCTCTTAAACACTAGTAAAACTAAATACATGCTCTTCAATCGAACGCTGCTGGCACCCGCCCACCCGACTAGAATCACCACTCTCGACGGGTCTGACCTAGAGTATGTGGACAACTACAAATACCTAGGTGTCTGGTTAGACTGTAAACTCTCCTTCCAGACTCACATTAAGAATCTCCAATTCAAAGTTAAATCTAGAATCGGCTTCCTATTTCGCAACAAAGCCTCCTTCACTCATGCTGCCAAACATGCCCTCGTAAAACTGACTATCCTACCGATCCTTGACTTCGGCGATGTCATTTACAAAATAGCCTCCAACACTCTACTCAGCAAATTGGAAGTAGTCTATCACAGTGCCATCCGTTTTGTCTCCAAAGCCCCATACACTACCCACCACTGTGACCTGTACGCTCTTGTTGGCTGGTCCTCACTACATGTTCGTCGTCAAACCCACTGGCTCCAGGCCATCTATAAATCACTGCTAGGCAAATCACCGCCTTATCTTAGCTCATTGGTCACCATAGCAGCACCCACCCGTAGTCTGCGCTCCAGCAGGTATATCTCACTGGTCATTCCCAAAGCCAACACCTCCTTTGGCCGCCATTCCTTCCAGTTCTCTGCTGCCAATGACTGGAACGAATTGCAAAAATCTCTGAAGCTGGAGACTCTTATCTCCCTCACTAACTTTAAGCATCAGTTGTCAGAGCACCTTACCGATCACTGCACCTGTACACAGCCCATCTGAAATTAGCCCAACCAACTACCTCATCCCTATATTGTTATTTATTTTGCTCTTTTGCACCCCAGTATCTCTATTTGCACATAATCTCTTGCACATCTAGCATTCCAGTGTTAATACTAATTGTAATTATTTTGCACTATAGCCTATTTATTGCCTTACCTCCATAACTTGCTACATTTGCACACACTGTATATATATATTTTCTGTTGTATTTTATGACCTTATGTTTTTTTTACCCCATATGTAACTCTGTGTTGTTGTTTTTATCGCACTGCTTTGCTTTATCTTGGCCAGGTCGCAGTTGTAAATGAGAACTTGTTCTCAACTGGCTTACCTGGTTAAATAAAGGTGAAATAAAAAAATTAATAAAAAAAAGTGTGTGTGTGTGTTAATCTCTATGAGGCTAAGCCTATCTATGAAGCATGATGGACAGTATGACAGGAATGGACACTATTCTCCTGAAGACAGGCTGGGCGGACCCAGGAAGGAAAACAATGCAGCATTCTCCAACTGATACTCCCCTTACGTAATCTACTGTTCTGTACTGTACAGTTCAGTATGAGGCCAACTGTTGTCTGTATAGAAGACAAAACTACAGATTCCTACAATAGTAGATTACAGCAAGGCAATAATACTGTACGACATGATGATAATGCTGGTGCAGACATTCACTCAGACACACTCTCTCACACACATTCACTCAGACACACTCTCTCACACACATTCACTCAAACACACTATTCACACACACAAATTCTCACAACTAATTCAGTCATGTGGAAATGCGGAAATGTGTCCTTGCTAGATATTGTGCAGTGGATAAACTGAACTGATTGACTCCTAGCTAGCTACCACTCTAGTGGAAGGTTGCTCTGGTACAATGGCCACAGTGTGTAGTCCAGTCCAGACCAGCTCTGGAGAGAGCAGGGCCACCAGCCTGGAACAGAGTCAGCACTGTGACTGTGGCTGTCTCCCTCCTCTCCTCCACCCAACCATACCAGACCCACACAGCTCCTCCCTCCATCACACCATCTATTACTTCAACACCCTCTTCCCTCACTCCACCTCCCCCTCCTCTTCCTCCTTTTCCTACAAACACATACACAACACTCGACCCAAGAGAATAATATATATTTTTACTCCTTCCTAGTCATCTGTTTCCATCTCACTTCCTACATGTTATTCTCCCTGTCTCGATCTCTAAACAAGGCCAGAAGGAAATGGTGGCATAGGATGGAAGGCCAGTCAGGGGTAGTGTTTGGGTGCTTCATTACGAGGCAGCTCCCTTTTATTAAAGGTCTCCTTTCTCTCCCTCACACAACAGACTCACGCCTGGTCGGTTCCCATGTCAGCCTTGCATATCAGCAGTCTCATATAATCCTGCCCCGCGGCTACAAACTCCTCTCCTCTCCGCCTAGGAGTGGCTTATCCACTTTCTCGTACTTGATACAGAAGCGAAATGAGAAACTGAAAGAGGGACTAGAGTTAGATATACAGCCGAGATAGCGTGAGAGAAAGAAAAAGCTGTTTCTCACTGGTTTAACAGCCTGCTCAACCCCTGTGTGTGAAAATAAATCAACGCTTTGCACAAAGAGTGCTCCATCTTTTGTCAGATGGAACACTTGAGGCCTAAGCAGGGCTGGTCCCCCAGCCTCTACGCCCCCTCTACCCCCTCCTCCTCACCCCCCTCCTCCTCACCCCCCGCCCCTCCAATTATTTTCCCTTTGTCACCACAGACATATTTGGCATGAGGGGGCTCATGAGTCTGTCCTGAATGTCTGAAATCTCACGATAAAACCCCACAGAAAATTCCCTGAGCTGTCAAAAACAGGCTGGAAAACTGTCTGCCGTGAAAGGAAATCTGCCAGGTAGGTTGGAGGATTGCCATGGTAAACATACAACCAGCTGTTCTGTCCCAGCCAGCCCCCAGGACAATGTAAAGCATTCCCACAACTTCTCCCCAGGTCACACTCATAATAACACACTATAGAAAACATCTCATTAACTTCACACTTCTAGATAGTTCTCTTAGTAAATAGGACAACCTGCTTATAAAGAGTTGAGGACAGTTGTCTGTCTGTTCTTCCAAGCAGTTCTTAGTTAACAAGACAACTATGTTGTTCTACTTTGTAAAGAGTTGAGAGGAACAGTTGTCTGTTGTCTGAGAAAGAGAGAGTGAGAGAAAGAGGGAGAGAGACTCACCATCAGAGCTGACAGTGTCTAGATGTCCAGGGTGTCCCCCCTGTCCTCCCTGTACTTTGTCTCTGTAGTCCACCCAGTTAATTCCTTCCAGACTGTCATAGTTGGACGTAGTGCTGTCCTCAACCGGTACCACTGTGAAATGGGGCATGTTTTCATCCGCTGGTTAGCCCCTGACACTAATAATCCCCAGTATCTCCAGATAGGCTTCCAGCAGCTAGCGGTTAGCGCTGTCCTGCCAGCCTTGATCAGCCAGTTGAACTCCCAGTCAGTCCTACTAATCTCAGCAGCATTCCACTACCCTGCGCTCACTTCCTCTGAGAACATTACCATACCATGGCCCTGCCCCCTCTACCAGCCCCTGCACCGACCAGGCCGGCCTCCTGGGCTGCTTGTGTGAATAAAAGAGGTGCTACCTGTCATGTAGCCTGGGATACTCAGTCTGGCAGAGGAGAGGAGAGGAGTCAGAGAATCAGTCGGCACCACTGACTCATATCATATCCTCAGTGGTCATATACTGAGAGAGAAGGAGAAAAAGGGGACAGCAGGGAGACCCATTCCATGGCCATGTTGCTCATTGACTCTCTCCACACTGAACACTGTCTCTCTCTCTCTCTCTCTCTCTCTCTCTCTCTCTCACACACACACACACACACACACACACACACACACACACACACACACACACACACACACAGTCAGACAAACAGTCCTCTGTGTATGTGGGCCTTTCCCAAAACACACACACAACTCTGCGACGTGGCAGTCTGGAAAATAATCAAATAAACCACGTGTGTGTGTGAGAGAGAGAGCGAGAGAGAGAGCGAGAGAGAAAGAGAGATAAAAAGAGAGAGAGATAAAAAGAGAGACGAGAGAGAGAGAGAGAGAGAGAGAGAGGGAGTGAGAGAGGGTGTAATACAGCCCCTGCGTTTGGCATAAGCAGAGGAAAATATGACACAGTGAACAACCCAACTCTCCCCCTCTTATTCCTACAAACAACATCATGCTGATGTCATCTCAGCCTTTGACCTGAGGAACAGACAGCAACATCCTCTGTATTCCTAAACTGTATAGGCCTACGATATAAATTATTCTGCTTTCCTTTTAGGCATTATAGCTGTAATACAATACAGTACAATTATACAGTACAATTATACAGTAAAATAAACATGAACAGAATATTTGCAACAGAATCTTTACAGCGTCTTTACCACAACGACCCAACCCAAAGCATCAGTAATAGACTGCAGCTGGAAGAAAAACCTCATGCCCTTTCTTGTCCTTGGCACACCTCTTTGTTTTTCCAACCCTACCTTAAATGTAGTAAGCTTTACCCTACGGGCTTTACCCTATTCCACGGTAACAGAGTGATGCTGAGACTCAGATTTTTCACTTTAAAATGTATGTCAAACAAAAACCAATGATTGCAAAGTTTAACAAACCATACAACTCTATGCACAAAGACTACATTTAACAATTTCCACAGAACATTTTACAAAAACACATTTACTTGAAGAACAGCGCAGATGCAAAGTTTGGTAACAGAATGACAGTTTGTACTGTTTGTTGCCAAACTTTGCATCTGCACTGTTCCTCAAGTAAATGTGTTTTTGTAAACCTTTCTGTGGAAATTGTTAAAAGTAGTTCTTATGCATAGAATTGTATAGTTTGTTTAACTTTGCAATAATTATTTTTTTGTTTGACATATACTGTATGTTAAAGTGAACTGTAGGGTACTGTGACATTAAAGTAACAATGTAAATTATAGGCGAGAGAATGTAGGCCTACTGTAAATATAAATAGCCTATTAAATGAATTTTGAGCCATAATCCAGAACAAGCCATTTTAGTTGTGAGTTTCAGGGCATCTTTTTAAGATATCATGGGAACTAACCATAAATAACTTATTCTCTTTCCTTCCCTCTTTCCCTGAAAACCAGAAGTCCCCAGAAAGACAGATCAGAGGGCCTACAGCAGCCTGTAATTACAGAGGCCCATTAAAGGTCCTATTTTAAGCTCTACTCTCCTGCTCTATTTGGACTTCAGGGGCCTCTGTAGAAAACGGTTTAGATATTTCCTCCCTATCTTATTGCAGAACAGCCAAAACTGACAGACTGTTTTCAGTTTATGGTTCACAGTTTAATGACTGTGTTTGGAAATGAAACAGAGTCTGACTTTCTTGCGTAATCCAGGCAATGTAGGCAATGTCACATATCGTACTTTGGCCTGCCTAGTAACGGTAACAATAATAAGCAGAATAGTTTAATATACACTACATTATGTCTTGAAGTTCAATTCAGTAAAACATAATCAGTTTTGACAGGCCTTTTTGTGTCAAAATATCAGACCTGGGTCCAAATACTATTTCAAATATCTCAATTACTTTCACATACATTCAAAGTAAGTATTCAGATATATTTTATTTGACAATACAAGTAGTTGAACATTTTAATGTATTTGGAAATACACTTGGAAAGTATTTGAAATACTTAAATACACTGATTCAAATACACTCCCATGTACAGTGAGGGAAAAAAGTATTTGATCCCCTGCTGATTTTGTACGTTTGCCCACTGACAAAGAAATGATCAGTCTATAATTTTAATGGTAGGTTTATTTGAACAGTGAGAGACAGAATAACATCAAAAAAATACAGAAAACCGCATGTCAAAAATGTTATAAATTAATTTGCATTTTAATGAGGGAAATAAGTATTTGACCCCCTCTCAATCAGAAAGATTTCTGGCTCCCAGGTGTCTTTTATACAGGTAACGAGCTGAGATTAGGAGCACACTCTTAAAGGGAGTGCTCCTAATCTCAGCTTGTTACCTGTAAAAAAGACACCTGTCCACAGAAGCTATCAATCAATCAGATTCCAAACTCTCCACCATGGCCAATACCAAAGAGCTCTCCAAGGATGTCAGGGACAAGATTGTAGACCTACACATGGCTGGAAAGGCTACAAGACCATCGCCAAGCAGCTTGGTGAGAAGGTGACAACAGTCGGTGCGATTATTCGCAAATGGAAGAAACACAAAATAACTGTCAATCTCCCTCGACCTGGGGCTCCATGCAAGATCTCACCTCGTGGAGTTGCAATGATCATGAGAACGGTGAGGAATCAGCCTAGAACTACACGGGAGGATCTTGTCAATGATCTCAAGGCAGCTGGGACCATAGTCACCAAGAAAACAACTGGTAACACACAACGCCGTGAAGGACTGAAATCCTGCAGCGCCCGCAAGGTCCCCCTGCTCAAGAAAGCACATATACATGTCCGTCTGAAGTTTGCCAATGAACATCTGAATGATTCAGAGGAGAACTGGGTGAAAGTGTTGTGGTCAGGTGAGACCAAAATCGAGCTCTTTGGCATCAACTCAACTCGCCGTGTTTGGAGGAGGAGGAATGCTGCCTATGACCCCAAGAACACTTTCCCACCATCAAACATGGAGGTGGAAACATTATGCTTTGGCTGTGTTTTTCTGCTAAGGGGACAGGACAACGTCACCGCATCAAAGGGACGATGGACGGGGCCATGTACCGTCAAATCTTGGGTGAGAACCTCCTTCCCTCAGCCAGGGCATTGAAAATGGGTCGTGGATGGGTATTCCAGCATGACAATGACCCAAAACACACGGCCAAGGCAACAAAGGAGTGTCTCAAGAAGAAGCACATTAAGGTCCTGGAGTGGCCTAGCCAGTCTCCAGACCTTAATCCCATAGAAAATCTGTGGAGGGAGCTGAAGGTTCGAGTTGCCAAACGTCAGCCTCGAAACCTTAATGACTTGGAGAAGATCTGCAAGAGGAGTGGGACAAAATCCCTCCTGAGATGTGTGCAAACCTGGTGGCCAACTACAAGAAACGTCTGACCTCTGTGATTGCCAACAAGTGTTTTGCCACCAAGTACTAAATCATGTTTTACAGAGGGGTCAAATACTTATTTCCCTCATTAAAATACAAATCAATTTATAACATTTTTGACATGCGTTTTTCTGGATTTTTGTTGTTGTTATTCTGTCTCTCACTGTTCAAATAAACCTACCATTAAAATTATAGACTGATCATTTCTTTGTCAGTGGGCAAACGTACAAAATCAGCAGGGGATCAAATACTTTTTTCCCTCACTGTAGGTATTTGAAAATAGTATTTGAAAATCCTGTCAAATACAATTTGAATCCTCAAATAAAAGTACTTGTTTTAGGCTGTGTATTAGAACATATTTTAAATACCAGATACTCAATTACATATTTATTTGAACCAAGGTCTGCAAAATATACATTGACAAAAAATTACTCTGAATGAAAGCGGTGGTCCTTTGTTGAACATTCGGTAGCACTTTATATTACAGCACGGAATAAAGTGATTACATGGTAACAGTATGGTAACAAGTTATAGTTACTCACAATTAATTCCTTCAGTAGTATTACCCAGACCTCTAAACTAATCGTCACCTCTGTGTCCTCCCAGCTCCACATCAAACATTTCCCAGTCCTTCACCCAGACAGACTCTCTCTCCAGTCTCCACTGACAGAAGCCTTTGACGTACTAGAGGAGAGGTTTTTCCTAACTACTCGCCTACGTTGCGTTTACCATGCCTGTCTTGGAGTGTAATTGCCACCGGGATGCCAGGGGAAGGCCATATAAGGCTTTGCCCCTGACTGCCCAGCCTCAGCCCCAGCCTGCTGAGCCCTAACCCCAGCCCCAGCCCCTGCTCCAGCCCCAGCCCCTGCTCCAGCCCCAGCCCCTGCTCCAGCCCTAGCCCCTGCTCCAGCCCCAGCCCCTGCTCTAGCCCCTGCTCCCAGGCACAACCCCAGCCTCAGCCCACTGCTCACTGTGTACTGCACATGTCAAACTCATTCCACAGAGGGCTGAGTGTCTGCGGGTTTTCACTCCTTCCTTGTACTTGATTGATGAATTAAGGTCACTAATTAGTAAGCAACTCCCCTCACCTGGTTGTCTACGTCTTAATTGAAAGGAAAAACCAGTAGACACTAGACCCTCCATGGAATGAGTTTGACACCCCTGGTGTATGGTAAGTGCAGCATCAGTGAACACTAGGCAGCCAAGCAGCCAGGGCCAGACACACTCAGCTCTCCCACTCACAGTGACCCAGTCATGGGGAAAGAGAGTCAGTGGGCTGGAGTAAGCAGTTCCTGTAAACAGGAGGCCCATCAGGGTCAGCTTGTGTACAGACATTCACAGCAGGAAGTGACTTGACTAAAGGAGCTGCTGGACATAGTTCTCCGCTACACAATCTCCTTTGTATAGACCTAGTGTGGCATTTCCTCAGGGTAGGGCAGAGCTATGAATCAAGTGTGCTGTGGTGCAGATCAGGGGGTTAGAGCAAGCCCACAGTACATTGATGGTTAGAGTGCAATCAGAAGCTTTGAACAAGCAGCAAAGGCATGTGTGGGAGATAATTGATCACACACAAAATCATACTCTCGACACAATTTACTCTCACCTTTACTCACCTTTCTACATTTGATTTGGCAGACCCAAAAGCTCTTGGTATGTTGGCTGTGTCATCTTCTAGTGCCCTCTTTTGGATAAATAACAAAGTACAGTACCTTGACAATCATGAATGAATTCTGTGCTTGACAGACATGTCTGAAGAAAGGCCCATACTAAAACAATCTATTGCCTTTAGACAACAAAGGCTCTTGTTAAAGATAAAACTAACCCCGGGAATTATGTCATACAACTGACACTACCAACTGAGAAGCAAACTTCAAGCAACGTTTACCATGAGGTGAGACTAAAAACCACCTGTTCTGAACACACAAGGCTACAAGCCAGCGGGCAAATCTATTCAAAGTGGTCAAAAGCGTTTCTTCCCCAATAGGACTTCTACATCATTAACAGTAAGCCTAGATGTCAATCGGTGTTTAGTGTAAATCCCATGTCACAATTTTGAGTTAAAGATGCAGTCTGGGATCTTAAGCACAACACATTTGTAACATATTGTACGAATTGGATTCCTAACATATTATACGAATTGCAAAAAAAATTAAACAACATATCATACGAAATGGATGACGTAATACACAACTGGATGACGTAGTACCCAAAAAACGGGGACCCGTTTTGGCTCGTGAGCACCACTTTCAAAACTACTGTCTGAAATTATACAAAAGTTCTAGAGTATCACTTTAATGTTTGTCACGGTTTCGGCCGAGGCTGCTCCTTCTCCTTGTTCGGGCAGGCTTCGGCGGTCGTCGTCCCCGGAGTACTAGCTGCCACCGTTCGTTGTGTCTGTGTGTGTTTGGTTTGGTCTGATTTGTTACACCTGTTGCTCATTTCGTCTTGATTATGTGTCCTTTAAGTTCTCGTTGTTTCTGTCTTGTGGTTGTGTGTAGTTGTTCTATGTCAGCAGGTGTTGCCAGTCAGTTTGTGCGCTATGTTATTAGAGAGTCCGCACGTTGTGCGTTTGTTGTACTTTTACGCTGAGTGCGTTTATTTTTCCCTTGTTCAACCGGCTCTGTTTATAGCCGTTGTTTCTGTGGACTTTATTAAAGTGTTTTTGGACTTACATCTGCATCCTGCAATTGATTCCACACCACACCTACGCCCGGCCTTGACAGAACTACACACCATTCATGGAATCAGCAGGAGCAGCAGCAGCGACCGAGTCATGGGAGGAGCGCGTCTGCGGACAGGATGACAGGATAGCCCAGATCACCAACGCATTACAAGGAGTAATGAATACCCTGCATCGCCTGGAGACCAGTTGGGCATCCACGCCTCCTCCCACAGTACCACCAGCACCGGTCAGTCCCTTAGTCCACGCTCCGGAACCCAGTGGGATTCGGCTCTCGCTCCCGAGGGCGTATGATGGTACCGCTGCCGGGTGTCAAGGTTTCCTCCTACAAGTAGAACTCTACCTCGCCACCGTACACCCGGTGCCCTCGGGACACGAGAGCGTTTCCGCCCTCATCTCCTGTCTCACCGGCAAGGCGTTGGAGTGGGCCAACGCCGAATGGAGGAGAATAGACCCCGCGACGATCACCTATGCGGAGTTCTCCCGTCGCTTCAGGGCTGTATTCGACCATCCACCTGAGGGGAAGGCGGCGGGAGAACGTCTATTCTACCTCCGACAGGGGAAGAGGAGCGCACAGGATTTTGCACTGGAGTTCCGGACTCTAGCGGCAGACGCAGGGTGGAATGAGCGGGCCCTCATAGACCACTTCCGCTGCAGCCTACGGGAGGACGTCCGTCGTGAGTTGGCCTGCAGGGACACCACCCTCACGTTTGACCAGTTAGTTGACATGGCCATTCGCCTCGACACCCTGTTGGCCACCCGCGGACGTCCTGAGTGGGGTCGTCCATTTCCACCCTCCAGCACCTCCGAGCCTAGTCCTATGGAGCTCGGGGGTGCTGGCGCTAGAGAGGAGAGGAGAAGGAGCCCCAGGGGAACCAACCCCTGTACCTACTGTGGCCGTGGAGGACACACTGCGGCCAGGTGCTGGGGGGGGTCTCCTAGGGGGAGAGACGGCAGGCCACGCTCTGGGGAGTCCCTCCAGGTGAGTAGGCGCCCCACTTACCCAGAGCTCTCTGTTGATCACCTAACCATACCTGTTTGCTTCCCACAGGTTGCACCTCATTCCCAGCATAAGGCGCTAGTAGATTCAGGCGCAGCGGGGAATTGTATAGATCGGCGATTTTGTGCTGAGTTAGGGATTCCCCTCCTTCCAGTCAGTAGTCCCTTCCCTGTACATGCTTTAGATAGCCGTCTGTTGGGATCGGGGTTGATTAGGGAGGTCACAGCTCCACTTAGGATGGGGACGCAGGAGGGTCATGAGGAGACTATTCAGCTATATCTTATAGACTCTCCTGCATATCCGGTGGTGCTGGGGCTTCCCTGGTTGATTACTCATAATCCCTCTATTTCGTGGCAACAGAGGGCTCTCAAGGAGTGGTCTGTCCAGTGTGTAGGGCGATGTCTGGGCGTTTCCGTAGGGGCGACCTCGGTGGAAAGTCCAAACCAACTGCCGGCATTGCACATTCCCCCCGAGTATGATGATTTAGCAATTGTGTTTAGTAAAGCGAAGGCGACGCAATTGCCACCACATAGACGGGGGGATTGTGCGATAGACCTCCAGGTAGGAGCTGCGCTTCCGCGGAGCCATGTGTATCCTCTGTCTCAAGAGGAGAAGAGAGCTATGGAGACTTACATAGCCGAGTCTCTGAGACAGGGATACATACGGCCCTCCACTTCCCCTGCGTCCTCGAGTTTCTTTTTTGTGAAGAAAAAGGAGGGAGGTTTGCGCCCGTGTATTGATTACCGCAGTCTCAATCAGATTACTGTGAAATACAGTTATCCACTCCCTCTGATTGCGACTATGACGGAGTCTTTACACGGGGCGCGTTTCTTCACAAAATTGGATCTCAGGAGCGCATACAACTTGGTGCGTATTAGGGAGGGAGACGAATGGAAGACAGCATTTAGTACCACCTCGGGTCATTACGAGTATCTCGTCATGCCATACGGGTTAATGAATGCTCCTTCAGTCTTCCAATCCTTCGTTGATGAGATCTTCCGGGATATGCAGGGAGTGGTCGTGTACATTGACGACATTCTAGTGTATTCTTCTACCCAAGCCGAGCATGTAGCCCTGGTGCGCCGAGTATTGAGGAGATTGTTGGAGCATGATCTGTATGTCAAGGCAGAGAAATGTCTGTTTTTTCAGGAGTCTGTCTCCTTTTTGGGTTATCAGTTGTCTGCGTCAGGGGTTAAGATGGAGGTTGACCGTGTGTCGGCCTTGCGTAATTGGCAAACTCCAACTACTGTTAAAGAGGTGCAGCGGTTCTTGGGTTTTGTGAATTACTACAGGAGGTTTATCCGGGGTTTTGGACAGGTGGCAGCTCCCATAACGTCTCTACTAAAGGGAGGTCCGGTGCGCTTGCAGTGGTCTGCTGAGGCGGATAGGGCTTTTGG
This sequence comes from Coregonus clupeaformis, assembly GCF_020615455.1. Classification (NCBI taxonomy): domain Eukaryota; kingdom Metazoa; phylum Chordata; class Actinopteri; order Salmoniformes; family Salmonidae; genus Coregonus; species Coregonus clupeaformis. The sequence continues at coordinate 19,326,306 of NC_059206.1, forward strand.
GAGACTGAAGGACCTGTTTACCTCGGCGCCGGTGTTGGCGCATCCGGATCCCGCACTCCCATTCCAGGTCAAGGTAGACGCGTCTGAAGCCGGTATAGGGGCCGTGCTCTCGCAACGATCTGGCACGCCCCTGCAACTCCGCCCCTGTGCTTTTTACTCTAAAAAGCTCAGTCCGGCGGAGCGAAATTATGACGTGGGGGACAGGGAGCTGCTAGCCGTGGTCCAGGCCCTAAAGGTGTGGAGGCATTGGCTAGAGGGGGCTCAACACCCTTTCCTCATTTTGACAGACCACCGAAACCTGGAGTACATCCGGGCAGCTAGGAGACTGAACCCTCGCCAGGCTAGGTGGAATATGTTTCTGGCCCGGTTCGTTTTTAAGATCACGTACATCCCTGGGTCCCAGAATGGTAAGGCAGATGCTCTGTCCCGGCGGTATGACACGGAGGAGAGGTTCGTTGAGCCCACGCCCATACTCCCGCCGTCTTGCCTGGTGGCACCGGTGGTGTGGGAGGTCGATTCCGAAATCGAGCGGGCGTTGCGTACCGATCCTAGCCCTCCACAGTGTCCTGTGGGTCGGACGTACGTGCCGTTCGAGGTTCAGGATCAACTTATATATTGGGCTCACACGTCACCCTCCTCTGGACATCCAGGGATTGGCCGGACGGTGCACTGCCTTAGCACTAAGTACTGGTGGCCAACGTTAGCCAGGGATGTGAGGGTTTATGTTTCCTCCTGTTCGGTATGTGCCCAGTGTAAGGCACCCAGACATTTGCCCAGGGGTAAGTTACAACCCCTGCCCGTTCCACAACGACCCTGGTCTCACCTCTCGGTGGATTTCGTTACTGATCTTCCCCTCTCCCAGGGAAATACCACCATCCTGGTCGTTGTGGATCGGTTCTCGAAGGCCTGTCGTCTCCTTCCCATGCCGGGTCTTCCCACTGCCCTACAGACCGCTGAGGCACTATTCACTCACGTCTTCCGGCATTACGGGGTACCCGAGGATATAGTGTCTGATCGAGGCCCCCAGTTTACCTCTCGAGTCTGGAGAGCGTTCATGGAGCACTTGGGGGACTCGGTGAGCCTTACCTCGGGGTACCACCCGGAGAGCAATGGGCAGGTTGAACGAGTAAACCAGGATGTGGGTAGGTTTCTGAGGTCGTATTGCCAGGGCCGGCCGGAGGAGTGGGCGAGATATGTTCCCTGGGCCGAGATGGCACAGAACTCTCTCCGCCACTCCTCCACTAAACTAACCCCTTTCCAGTGTGTGTTAGGGTACCAGCCGGTTCTGGCACCTTGGCATGAGAGCCAGATCGAGGCCCCTGCGGTGGATGAGTGGGTGCGGCGCTCGGAGGAGACGTGGAACGCTGCTCACGTACATCTGCAGCGGGCCATCCGTCGACACAAGGCGAGCGCCGATCTCCACCGCAGTGAGGGACCGGTGTACGCACCGGGAGATCGAGTCTGGCTCTCGACCAGAAACCTGCCCCTCCGCCTGCCCTGCCGGAAGCTGGGTCGGCGGTTTGTGGGGCCTTTTAAAGTCCTGAGGAGGTTGAACGAGGTGTGTTACAGATTACAACTTCCTATTGAGTATAAGAATATTAACCCCTCGTTCCATGTGTCTCTCCTCAGGCCGGTGGTAGCTGGTCCACTCCAGGAGTGTGAGATAGCAGAGACTCCTCCGCCCCCGCTGGACATCGAGGGGGCTCCGGCGTACACAGTTCGGTCCATCCTGGATTCGAGACGCCGGATGGGGGGTCTTCAATATCTCGTGGAGTGGGAGGGGTACGGTCCGGAGGAGCGGTGCTGGGTGCCGAGGAGAGATATCTTAGACCCGTCTCTTCTGACTGAGTTCCATCGTGGTCATCCCACGCGCCCTGCTCCGTGTCCTCCTGGTCGTCCCCGAGGCCGGGGTCGGCGCACGGCTGGAGCCGCGCGTCAGGGGGGGGGTGGGGGGGGGGTACTGTCACGGTTTCGGCCGAGGCTGCTCCTTCTCCTTGTTCGGGCAGGCTTCGGCGGTCGTCGTCCCCGGAGTACTAGCTGCCACCGTTCGTTGTGTCTGTGTGTGTTTGGTTTGGTCTGATTTGTTACACCTGTTGCTCATTTCGTCTTGATTATGTGTCCTTTAAGTTCTCGTTGTTTCTGTCTTGTGGTTGTGTGTAGTTGTTCTATGTCAGCAGGTGTTGCCAGTCAGTTTGTGCTCTATGTTATTAGAGAGTCCGCACGTTGTGCGTTGTACTTTTACGCTGAGTGCGTTTATTTTTCCCTTGTTCAACCGGCTCTGTTTATAGCCGTTGTTTCTGTGGACTTTATTAAAGTGTTTTTGGACTTACATCTGCATCCTGCAATTGATTCCACACCACACCTACGCCCGGCCATGACAATGTTATGTAAGCGTTACTAACCCATTGATCAAAATGTTGTTCATTGTTGTTCTGGCCATTCTCCACTCCGACTCCTAATTGGTCAATGGTCACTGCGGGCATAGGGAGGATCTCAACTGCATACTCCTCGAGTCCTCTCTACTTGCCTCCTTCTCAAAACCCATTGGAGGAGAAGGTCAGAGGTGAGGGACCTCTGGCTTTCTCATCCAATGGGTTTTGAGAAGGAGACGAGGATAAAGGAAAGAGAACAAGAGGAGCATGCAATTGAGATATTCCCATGGGATACTGCCAGAGCAATAAACAGGTGCGCAGTTCTAAATTTACCACTAGATGGAGGCATTTACATACATTTTATCATGTTAAAACCACGTGTCTGTTAGAGAAGAAATGGTTTACTCGCTCAATCACAGAGTATCTTTGACTGAACATGTCTAGTAGTTAGATAGTAATATTTCATTGAACTAGTAAATCTGGGACTTTTAAGATTAACTTGCCAATATGACAAGATTAAGATTAACTTGCCAGTGCAGACAGGAGCTGACAATGAACAACAGATGGAAATTATAGTGTTAGCCAGTATTAATATGTTTCACGAGATCTAATTCAGTGAAGAGTTGTTGATAACATAACACAGCCTGGAGAATAAATTATGCAAAAGATGAAGGATTGGGAATCTAGGAGAGGTCTAAATGTCACTGGATCATATTGGTTCTCATTGTTTTCTTAAATTAAATGGAACCTATATTTCAGCATACAACACATAAGAGAATATCATGACAAAAGTAACAGGTCTACATCATAGCTGTGATTTATCAGTTGGTAACTGTCGACATGATGTCTGTTGCCCCAGATCGATGCATGAAGAATGTCTACTACCCAGATGCAATTTCTCTATCTCTCTCTCACACACACACATACACACACACACACACACACACACACACACCTCCAGATGAATGATGGGGACCAGGGCACTTCATTAAAAGCCTGCTGTTAGACAGACCGTGATTGCCAGCTGTGATTTCCACCTTCAATTGGTTTTAACCTTTTCAAATGTACAGAGCCCATTTAATTTTAATCACAATTGATGAGATGGCATAGAAATTAATTAAGTCACATTGTTGTTGTCTTGTCTGGTGTTGTTTTTCTCCTGCTCCATCTCTCTCTCTCTCACTCTCTATCTCTCTTTCTCACTCTGTTCTGCATCCATTCCAACCTGTCTGGTTAGATTGCAGGCGATCAGTGTTTGTAATCAGGTTTGGTCTCCTCTCCTGCAGAGCTGTGGCTGGTCATTGGGGCTGTGGCTGGACCGAGCGGTCAGACAGATGAGAGGCCTCAGTGCTGGCCAGAGCCATAAAGAAAAGGTCATCCCAGACAGCAACAACAGGCTAATTGACACGCTGCAATTGAATGGCTTTTATTTATCTCATCATGAAGGTATGAGACGTCAGATGTGTGTGTGTTCTCATTTGTGCCGACGGCTCTATAATACAGACAACAAACACTGAAAGATGAACTTATGTGTGTTTCATGCTTTTCTTGCCACATAGTGCCCTCTAAGCTCATCACTAAGCTAAGGATCCTGGGACTAAACACCTCCCTCTGCAACTGGATCCTGGACTTCCTGACGGGCCACCCCCAGGTGGTAAGGGTAGGTAACAACACATCTGCCACACTGATCCTCAACACGGGGGCCCCTCAGGGGTGCGTGCTCAGTCCTCTCCTGTACTCTCTGTTCACCCATGACTGCATGGCCAGGCACGACTCCAACACCATCATTAAGTTTGCCGACGACACAACAGTGGTAGGCCTGATCACCGACAACGATGAGACAGCCTATAGGGAGGAGGTCAGAGACCTGGCCGTGTGGTGCCAGGACAACAACCTCTCCCTCAACGTGACCAAGACAAAGGAGATGATTGTGGACTACAGGAAAAAAAAGAGGACTAAGCACGCCCCCATTCTCATCGACGGGGCTGTAGTGGAACAGGTTGAGAGCTTCAAGTTCCTTGGTGTCCACATCACCAACGAACTATCATGGTCCAAACACACCAAGACAGTCGTGAAGAGGGCACGACAAAGCCTATTCCCCCTCAGGAGACTGAAAAGATTTGGCATGGGTCCTCAGATCCTCAAAAAAATTCTACAGCTGCACCATCGAGAGCATCCTGACTGGTTGCATCACCGCCTGGTATGGCAACTGCTTGGCCTCCGACCGCAAGGCACTACAGAGGGTAGTGCGTACGGCCCAGTACATCACTGGGGCCAAGCTTCCTGCCATCCAGGACCTCTATACCAGGCGGTGTCAGAGGAAGGCCCTCAAAATTGTCAAAGACTCCAGCCACCCTAGTCATAGACTGTTCTCTCTGCTGCCGCACGGCAAGCGGTACCCGAGTGCCAAGTCTAGGTCCAAAAGACTTCTCAACAGCTTCTACCCCCAAGCCATAAGACTCCTGAACAGCTAATCATGGCTACCCGGACTATTTGCACTGCCCCCCCACCCCATCCTTTTTACGCTGCTGCTACTCTGTTAAGTATTTATGCATAGTCACTTTAACTCTACCCACATGTACATATTACCTCAACTACCTCAACTAGCCGGTGCCCCCGCACATTGACTCTGCAACGGTACCCCCCTGTATATATAGCCTCCCTACTGTTACTTTATTTTACTTCTGCTCTTTTTTTTCTCAACACTTTTTTTGTTGTTGTTTTATTTTTACTTTTTATGTTAAAAATAAATGCACTGTTGGTTAAGGGCTGTAAGTAAGCATTTCACTGTAATGTCTGCACCTGTTGTATTCGGCGCATGTGACCAATAACATTTGATTTGATTTGATTTGATTTAGAGGTTCCCACTAAGAATATATGTGCAGAGTGGCTCTCAATCAATGTAGATGGATGGTATACACTGTAAGTAGTAGGACTCTCCCTTGATTGTAAAAGACAGTGACCAAGTGTCTATCTGAGTGTATACACGTGTTGATTCATGTATTGATATTTAAGATTGATAGTAGGAGGTGCTGTACATCTATGCCCCCTTGCAGAGTCCACCCCCCCAGTCAGGCATTGCACAAAAGTCACCAAAAAAATTATTGGCCCCCTTGATGAAGATGAGCAAAAAATACTGTACAAAAGAAATATTACAAATACTGAGCTACAGTGGGGGAAAAAAGTATTTAGTCAGCCACCAATTGTGCAAGTTCTCCCACTTAAAAAGATGAGAGAGGCCTGTAATTTTCATCATAGGTACACGTCAACTATGACAGACAAATTGAGAAAAAAAAATCCAGAAAACCCCATTGTAGGATTTTTAATGAATTTATTTGCAAATTATGGTGGAAAATAAGTATTTGGTCACCTACAAACAAGCAAGATTTCTGGCTCTCACAGACCTGTAACTTCTTCTTTAAGAGGCTCCTCTGTCCTCCACTCGTTACCTGTATTAATGGCACCTGTTTGAACTTGTTATCAGTATAAAAGACACCTGTCCACAACCTCAAACAGTCACACTCCAAACTCCACTATGGCCAAGACCAAAGAGCTGTCAAAGGACACCAGAAACAAAATTGTAGACCTGCACCAGGCTGGGAAGACTGAATCTGCAATAGGTAAGCAGCTTGGTTTGAAGAAATCAATTGTGGGAGCAATTATTAGGAAATGGAAGACATAAAAGACCACTGATAATCTCCCTCGATCTGGGGCTCCACGCAAGATCTCACCCCGTGGGGTCAAAATGATCACAAGAACGGTGAGCAAAAATCCCAGAACCACACGGGGGGACCTAGTGAATGACCTGCAGAGAGCTGGGACCAAAGTAACAAAGCCTACCATCAGTAACACACTACGCCGCCAGGGACTCAAATCCTGCAGTGCCAGACGTGTCCCCCTGCTTAAGCCAGTACATGTCCAGGCCCGTCTGAAGTTTGCTAGAGTGCATTTGGATGATCCAGAAGAGGATTGGGAGAATGTCATATGGTCAGATGAAACCAAAATAGAACTTTTTGGTAAAAACTCAACTCGTCGTGTTTGGAGGACAAAGAATGCTGAGTTGCATCCAAAGAACACCATACCTACTGTGAAGCATGGGGGTGGAAACATCATGCTTTGGGGCTGTTTTTCTGCAAAGGGACCAGGACGACTGATCCGTGTAAAGGAAAGAATGAATGGGGCCATGTATCGTGAGATTTTGAGTGAAAACCTCCTTCCATCAGCAAGGGCATTGAAGATGAAACGTGGCTGGGTCTTTCAGCATGACAATGATCCCAAACACACCGCCCGGGCAACGAAGGAGTGGCTTCGTAAGAAGCATTTCAAGGTCCTGGAGTGGCCTAGCCAGTCTCCAGATCTCAACCCCATAGAAAATCTTTGGAGGGAGTTGAAAGTCTGTGTTGCCCAGCGACAGCCCCAAAACATCACTGCTCTAGAGGAGATCTGCATGTAGGAATGGGCCAAAATACCAGCAACAGTGTGTAAAAACCTTGTGAAGACTTACAGAAAACGTTTGACCTGTGTCATTGCCAACAAAGGGTATATAACAAAGTATTGAGAAACTTTTGTTATTGACCAAATACTTATTTTCCACCATAATTTGCAAATAAATTCATTAAAAATCCTACAATGTGATTTTCTGGGAAAAAAAATCTCATTTTGTCTGTCATAGTTGACGTGTACCTATGATGAATATTACAGGCCTCTCTCATCTTTTTAAGTGGGAGAACATGCACAATTGGTGGCTGACTAAATACTTTTTTCCCCCACTGTATATTGTATGCTCAACAAACATTCAAAAATGATATACGTTTTTACTAATACAATTGCTCAGGAAATAGATTTTGTTTAACCAAAAACTTAATACAAAAATTATCTAAAATATTTTTGGGAGCATTCAAAACATTAAGAACACCTGCTGTTTTCATGACAGCCTTTTTTTTATCCAATAATTGTGGAGTTGACTGTATCTGTAGGGTCTTCTTGCTCTTCCAGCTGACACCCAGTCACCCTTGGCTGTAGCATGGCTGACCCTGGCACAGTTCCCCCAGTTTACTGTTTAGCCCTCTGGGAGTGTCAGGGAGTGCCTCAACACCACATTGTTAGCATTTCCTAGTTCCTCCAGTTAGCTTAAACTGCCAGATGAAACCTTGTTGATTTTCTCAATTATATTGCTTTCTCCGAAAGTTTGACGGTTTTCTAGAATAATAACAAAGTTCTGGGCAAAGAAAAACATTTTGGGAGAAAGTTTTGAACATCAATGGCCAACCAACCGATATTTGGTTGTGCACGTTTGTTTTCCAACTCATTGTATAATTTCACATCCCTGGGATGGAGTGTGTGTGATTTGCTTCCAGACATCTGTTTGGAGCGGGATAGAGGGTTTTCATGAGCTCTAGTACAAGTGTGGGTCAGCTTGATCTTTGATTGAAAAAGAGAATCCTTAATGGCGTGAAAGTGGCCAGAGCAGGTGGGAGACAGTTGGGACAGGAAGGTTTATTACATAGGCTAGTTATTGGTTTGCTACGAAATCAATAAGTAGCTTACAGATATTGTTGCACTCGCTTTGTCTAGGGATCCTAGGCCTAGTTACATGGTCTGTAACCTGAATGAATGTGTGCAATCAACGTATGCGCCTAGGTGTTGAAGCTACATGTGCCCAGGGAGACAGCAACCTAACCTTGGTCCAGGGCCAGCTCTGTCTACCTTGACCTCTTGGTTGGCCAGTCATAGCGGATTATTATTTGTTCACATGGTGAGGAAACATAAATATGTATAAAAAGGAAACTACAGGCCCAAACTAAAAAGACTACAAAACCAACAAAAGGCCTCCTGCCCACCAAACCAACCAGCAGCCTCATGGCTCTCCAAGCTGGCACTCTGACTGATTACTGATTACATGTCTGATTGCTGAGCACAGACATAGGTCGCCTTTCCCTGCTCAGACGTTGCATGCATCAACCAATGGTTGCGTGCCACGTCATCGACTGTGTCAGTCGGGCACCTTGGTCCATTTTTGGTGGGATCTTCTGTCACGGTCGTTGAGAGACGGGTCAGACCAAGGTGCAGCGTGGTATGCGAACATGTTTATTAAACTGAATACACACTGACAAAACAACAAAAGGCACCGTGACGTCGGAAGGCTATACACAAACAAGCCAAACTCACCGAAACACAAACAAGATCCCACAACCCAGGCAGGAAAACTGGCTGCCTAAGTATGATCCCCAATCAGAGACAACGAGCGACAGCTGCCTCTGATTGGGAATCCTACCCGGCCTAACATAGAAATACAAATCCTAGACTCTAAACATAGAATCTAAACAGAAAACTCACACCCTGACCCAACCAACAAGAGTTCTCTCGATCAGGGCATGACACACTGCCCCTCAGTGTCATTCTAACTTACTTTTTGTTATGTTTTATTTTGACTTAATTTTTTTACTTTTATCTTTGACCTTCATTCTGTCCCCCGCCCAGCAACTCCACTCCCACTTGTCTCCAATTCTACATCCCAACCCTCAGCCCATCCCACCTATCTCTGCTGGCCAGCCTCTTCGGAGTTCTACGCACCATACATCTTTCAACTATGCTGTGATTTTTAACATACAATTTGAATCTATCTAATCGAATTGAATCCACAGATTGCGAGTTGAAGATAAATACTTTTACTACAAGTATTAGTATATTAGTGTATATGACTGACCTGGTCTCTCCAGATCTCCCAACAATACTATTTCTAGGGTCAATTTTAGATCAATGTTATGCATTTTCAGCCATTCCTGAACCTGAGACCTGAAACAGGCTACCTGAGGGCAATACCAAAACAAATGGTCTATTGATTCTGTATCCTCACAACAAAATCTGCAGAGCTGCAATGATTGTATGGCCCAAATAGTCAACATTTTGTTGGTGGCAAGAATTCTGTACAATAATTTTAGCTGAAAAGCACGAAGTCTTGAATCTTGTGTCAACTCGTACACCCTGTACCATGGAATCGGTACATCAAAAATCTCTTCCCAACTATTTTGCAATCTGTATGACATAGCTGTCAACATCCTGGTCCTCAAATGAAACTGGTATACTTTCCTATTTATGCTATTTTTATTCCTCCACCAGTTTTGATCCTTTATATTGGGCAGACAGACCAGTTCCCTACCTCCTCCTGCTGCCACCTGCCTCCTCCATTTTTGGGGTAATGCTGTTATAAATTGGTTGTAATCTTGGATTGAGCAGACCTTCCCATACAATTCTGATAACTCCATGAAAGACATAACTCTACCATTCCAATTTACAATATCATTTAAAAACAAAATACCCTTTTCAAACATATTTTCCATAAATACAGGTATTTTATCAACCAGCACATTTGAATTCAGCCATATTATTTGTTGCAATATTTGTTCTATCTTTTCAGGAGGATGAAATGGACATTGTAGCCAGCTCTGCAATGCTTGTTTGAAAAAGAGAGATACTTTGAAAAAAGTTTAATTTTCAATTAATCGAAAATGAGACATGGCAATCTGCACAAAGGCAGAAAGGACATTTTTAAACAATGGATGAGCTTTTCTTAGTAATCTACTTGAGAACCATTTAGGGTTCAAGTAAAAGTTTTGGATAAGAGAAGCTTTTAGAGAGAGGTTTAGTGCTTTTAGATTTAATAATCTCAACCCACCTAGTTAATATTCATTATATAGATAGGCACGCTTTATCTTGTCTGGTTTAGCATCCCAAATAAAGTGAAATATTTTTGCTCATATAATTTGAAAAATGAATCATCAGGAGCAGGCAGCGCCATAAGTAAGTGAGTAAACTGAGATATGACTAAGGAGTTAATCAGGGCAATTTTTCCATAAATAGACAGGTATTTACCTCTCCATGGTTGCAGGATCTTGTCTATTACAAGTTTTCTATTGAAATTCATTGTGGAGAGCTCATTTATATATTTTGTGATAGTATGTCTACTTCACCGTCAGCCCATGTTATAGGTAAACTGCAGGGTCATGTAAAAGTTGTATTTTTTAAAGATCCAATACGTAATATTGTACACTTATCATAATTAGGCTTTAGTACAGAGAGTCCAGAAAGGTTATCTAGATCTTCAATGATACATTGCAGGGATCTAGCTTGCGGACTTAATATGAAACTTGAGTCATCGGCATACATGGACACCTTTGTTTTTAAGCCTTGGATTTCTAATCCTCTAATGTTGTTATTTGATCTGATTTTAATAGCTAGCCTTTCGTTGGCCATAACGAATACATATGGTGACAATTCAAAACTCTCTGAGAAGTAGCCACTATTTACTATTTTACACCTGGGGTTGCTATACTTTACTTTTACCCATTTTATAAGAGAGTCACAGAAATTGAAAAAATACAGGCATTTATAAATAACATTCAGTCTTACTTTATTAAAGGCCTTTTCAAAATCCACTATAAATACCAGGCCTGGCTTCTTAGATGTTTCATGTTGTTCTATTATTTCTAGTAGTTGTCATATATTATCGCCAATGTATCGTCCATGTAAAAAACCTGTCTGATCAGGATGAACAATACCTTGTAAAACCTTTTTAATTCTGAGTGCTATGCATTTCGCTAGTATTTTTGCATCACAACATTGAAGTGTAAGAGGCCTCCAGTTTTTTAGATAGACTGGATCTTTATATTTGCCATCTGGGTCTTGTTTTAATAATAGTGAAATCAGACCTTCCTGATTAGTACCTGACAGACTACCATTTCTATAGGAGTAATTAAAACAAGCTAACAATGGAGCTTTGAGTATGTCAAAAACGGCTTGATATATCTCTACCTGTATGCCATCAGGCCCGGGGGTTTTCCAGACTGAAATTATTTAATAGCCTCAAAAAGTTTCGGTACATTTGTTAATTTTCAAATTGTTTTATTATTTGGAAAGAATTCCTTACAGTAATCGTCATTCAGAGGGTGAGGATGAAACGGAAAAGAGAAAATCTGCTTAAAATATTTAGCTTCCTCTTTTAAAATATCATTTGGAGAATCATAGATGACTCCGTCTTTAGTAACGAGTTTCTGCAAATTCTTTTAGGTAGCATTCCTGTGTTGGAGATTCAGGAAGAATTTGGTGCATTTTTCTCCATATTCCATCCAGTTTGCTTTATTTTTTAAATAGATTACATTAGATCGTTCTTGAATAAGTTCCTCCAGTTCCTTTTGTTTTTCCTCTGACTTATTTTGTATCTCTGTAGTATAGTTTTTATTGCTATCTACCTGTACTATTAGTTCATGTATTTCCCTTGTTAGTCTTGTCTCTTTAGACAGAAATTGCTTTTTTATTATTGATGAATATTGAATTGAATGACCGCTGAAGGTACATTTAAAGGTATCCCAAACAATAATGGGATTTGCTGAACCTATATTGTACTGGAAAAATTCAGTTATAAATGATTTTGTCTTAGTTAAAAATAAATTGTCCTCCAGTAAACTTTGATTAAATTTCCAATATCCCCGTCCACGTGGAAATTCTATAAGAGTTATGTGAAGGCCAATTAGATGATGATCCGATCACATTCTGTCTCCTATGAATACATTTTAAACCTTTGATGCAAGAGCGAAAGAGACAAGAAAGTAGTCAAGTCTCCTCCATGTATATTGCACTAGGTCAGGGTTTTTTAGTCTCCAAATATCCACTATTTCTAATGCATCCATAATATTTGTGATGTCCTTAAGGGCACAGTGATGATAGTTTGTAGAGTGATTTCCTTTATGGTCCATTTAGGTACGTAACACTGTGTTATAGTCTCCCACCATAATGATTTGATCGTTTGTTGCCTGTAAGTTCAATACATTTGTATAAATATTTTTGAAGAAGTATGGATTAATGAGCCAAATCTGTTTTTCATCCACTTTCATATTCAAAAAGATCCACCTTCCTTGCGAATCATTCCTGACTATTTGCACATTCAGATCCACATTTTTGTTCATTATTATCATCACACCTTTTGAGTTCCTTTGTCCATGACAGAAAATTATTTCACCACCCCATTCCTTTTTCCACACAACTTCATCTAAGGATGTAGAGTGAGTTTCCTGTAAACAGTATATATTTATATTCCTTTTCTTATAGCCACTTAAAGTAAAAGGCACACGCTTGGAGTTTGCCAAAAGGACTCTCAGACCATGAGAAACAAGATTCTCTGGTCTGATGAAACCAAAATGGAACTCTTTGGCCTGAATGCCAAGCGTCACGTCTGGAGGAAACCTGGCACCATCCCTACGGTGAAGCATGGTGGTGGCAGCATCATGCTGTGGGGATGTTTTTTAACGGCAGGGACTGGGAGACTAGTCAGGATCGAGGGAAAGATGAATGGAGCAAAGTATAGAGAGAATCTTGATGAAAACCTGCTCCAGAGCGCTCAGTACCTCAGACTGGAGCGAAGGTTCACCTTCCAACAGGACAACGACCCTAAGCACACAGCCAAGACAACGCAGGCTTCAGGACAAGTCTCTGAATGTCCTTGAGTGGCCCAGCCAGAGCCTGGACTTGAACCCGATCTCTGGAGAGACCTGAAAATAGCTGTGCAGCGACACTCCCCATCCAACCTGACAGAGCTTGAGAGGATCTGCAGAGAAGAATGGGAAAAACTCCCCAAATACAGGTGTGCCAAGCTTGTAGCATCATACCCAAGAAGACTCGAGGCTGTAATCGCTGCCAAATGTGCTTCAACAAAGTACTGAGTAAAGGGTCTGAATACTTATGTAAATGTGATATTTCCAAATTCTCAAAACCTGTTTTTGCTTTGTCATTATGGGATATTGTGTGTAGATTGATGAGGGGAAAAAAGGCTGTAAAGTAACAAAATGTGGAAAAAGTCAAGGGGTCTGAATACTTTCCGAATGCACTGTACATGCACTAGGTCTCATCCAGCACATCGTCTGCTTCCATAGATCAGGGCCTCAATTAATAAAATGTGCTCAGCGTACGGTCAGTTCTTCAAAGTGAGGACATACAATTTAGAACATGTGTATACAATAAATCACACATAAATTAATACAGTATAACACATTTCATTTATAAATCTAATTCAAAATCTAAAGAAAATGCAAATGTTCAAGTCATGTTCTGTTAATAAATTAAAATCAATGCATGAGAACATTTTAGAAATTAGAATTCTATGAACAAGATGTTCAAACCCAACCTAACCACCCACTGTTACTTTCCCACCCACTCCCACATGAAAAAAATACTATAGTGTACTGTATACTATGTTAGGAATACTATAGTATTCACTGTAGTGTTTTTGCGGACTTTACTGTAGTATTCGCTAGGGTGTTTTTGCGGACTGATAATGTAGTAAAAAAATGGTGGTATATACTATAGTAATTACTGTAGGGTTTTTGTGGACATTAGTTGAGTATTTACTAAAGTGTTTTTGTTTTATTATCTTTGACATACAAGTGTGTGGGGGGGCTTTCTCCTTGAGGAAACCTATTGGAGAAATACTTAAAGAGCACATTTTCCATAACCTGTAGATAGGTAGGGCTGTGTTCTGAACGGAGAGTTCAGAGCTTCTGCTCTTTTCTATATCCTGTACGGAACACAATATGGTATATCCTTGGCTTGTAGGTTTCTCACAAATTGGGATGGGGAGAGGAATGAGCAGGGTAAATGCAAATGAAATACTGTTGTATTTACTCTTGTAAAAAAAAATTGTTTTTGCGGACTGTAGTGTTTTTGCAGACATTTCTGTAGTATTTACTACAATGTTTTTTTGTGAATAATACTGTAGTATTTACTATAGTATTCTACAGTATACTACAAAATTCTATACTAAGTAGTACACATGATTGAGGGATACTACAGGCCTCCTGTAGCTCAGTTGGTAGAGCATGGCGCTTGCAACGCCAGGGTTGTGGGTTCGATTCCCACGGGGGGCCAGTATGAAAAATGTATGCATTCACTAACTGTAAGTCACACTCACTAACTGTAAGTCGCTCTGGATAAGAGCGTCTGCTAAAAGGACTACCTTTTTTAAAATTTTATGTAGTATCGTATTCTACATTATACTACAGTTTACTACAGAATTCTATAGTAAGTACTGAAGTATTCTATAGTAAACTGTAGTATTTTTTCATGTGGGCTAAATCTATAAAGAAACATAAAGTGCTGTAGCCTAAGTTCATATTACAAGTTCATATGCCATATAACTTTGGCAATGCATTCAGTACAATGTGAAACATAAGAACGGCTCATTTAATTAAATCTCAAAAACATATTGAAAACAGTCTCAAATTGACCTACTCATCCTAGCTCACACAACATCTCTCCACTCTCTTGCCTGAGTCACTAGGACTGAGCCTGAATGGCCAGGCAGAGGTGGACCTGCCTCTGCTCTTTCCAGGGTTAAGCGACGGGGTTGTCCTCCAATGGCAGGGCAGGCCTGGAAGACGGAGAGCGGTGTGGACAGAGAGCACAGGGGTCCCTGGCTGGCTGTGGTCCTAGAGGAGGCTGGGGCCTTTCTGGACTGTTGTGAGAGACATTTCACGTTTCATCAGCCAAATCTGATCTGAGATCAGGATCTAGCTGGCCCATGGAGAGGAGAGGCCCCCGGGCAGAGGGAAGATGGAGGGGAGGAAGAGAGGGAGAGGGAGGGAGGGAGGGAGGGAGAGGGAGGGAGGGAAGCGGGTAGGCAGATGGATGGACGGATGCTGGTACACAGAGACAGATAGGCAGACAGGAACACACAGACAGACAGACAGACAGGCAGGGACACATACAGACAGACAGACAGACAGACAGACAGACAGACAGGCAGGGACACAGACAGACAGACAGACAGACAGGCAGACAGACAGGCAGGCAGGCAGGCAGGCAGGCAGGCAGGCAGGCAGGCAGGCAGGCAGGCAGGCAGGCAGGCAGGCAGAAATGCAGAAAAACAGGCATGGAGGCAGGCAGACAGGCATGGAAGCAGACAGACAGGCTATCAGAACTGCTGTGGTTTTGACAGAAAAGTATGCCCCTGTAGAGACAACCAGAGCACCATAGAGCTGATCTAGTTCATCATCTCAATCCATCTCCAGTCACAGGTCATCTTCTAGGCTGTCAGCCAGGCACAACGCTGGGCAGCATCTCCATCGAAGTGTAAGGAGGAAATACAGTATGTTACCTAAGGCCGAAAACCTATCCTGAGACGTCACTCCAACTGTTGCGTAATACTAGCCTGGAAACTAAACTGATATGTTTCACCAGTTTGTATTCCAGGCTATCTTTATACATTGATGTCAATGGAAGATGTGTATGAAAATTCACCTTATGTACAGTATGTTTAGATTCAGTCCTTGGTTAGTGCATGTTTTTCTATTGTCATTTATGCAGCCTTGTCAAATCTGTTAAGTCGCTTTAACTATGGAATTTAGATTTTCAATATGAATTAGCCTTTAAATTAATCAAAACATGAACTTTAGACAGATTTGGTCAGTATTGTTTGCCATCTGTTTGTCCTGGGTTCACCTATTCAAATGTAGTCTACCTTCACTACTCTCCTAAATGGGAGGAAATAAATCCAAGATGCAACAGAGGAAAACACCACTAATAACATATAACCCATCCATATAGGCCTAACCTCACTCTTTCCTTTACCATCACTTCAATTATTTAATCCTTACAAACAAAACGCCCCAAAACAGCCCTTTTAAGGTTTTATAAGAGAAGCCAGGAAAGCACTGGAGAGCTTTAAGGGGACATTCATTGACTTTAATGGGATGAACTGATCAACCATATCTAATAGAAATCGTTGCCCATGGCAAAAGCTGGTGTGTTATTTAATTACGTATGGAACACAATGCTTTTACCGCTTCTTAGAAAACTGTAATTCAATATATTTAGAAGAGAGAAGAAACAGATAAAGTTCAAATTAAAACATTTCTGAAATAAGTTGTATTTTCTTTCTTTAGGTAAAAGAAAAACCTATTTTTGAAAATATCGAAATAGAACAAAATAGAACGAAAATAGAATTGTCATTTTTAACTGTTCATACTTTCAAAAAATGTAATGGCTTCAATATGCAAAAAAAATATGAATGAAAGCAAGTCTGTTCACACTTTTAAGTATCCCATTGAAAATGGCGTATAATAAAAAATCAAAATATAATTGCGTGAGAAAGAGGCCTATTGCATTCTCTGTATCCTATGCTGCATTTACCACGGATTAAATTCAACGTGTAAATCAAATCAAATCAAATGTTATTTGCCACATGAGCCGAATACAACAGGTGTAGACATTACAGTGAAATGCTTACTTAACCAACAATGCAAAGTAAAACAAATAAAAAAGTAAAATAACAGTAGGGAGGCTATATACAGGGGGGTACCGGTGCAGAGTCAATGTGTGGGGGCACCGGCTAGTTGAGGTAATTGCGGTAATATGTAAATGTGGGTAGAGTTAAAGTGACTATGCATAAATAATAAACAGAGTAGCAACAGCGTAAAAGAAGGGGATGGAGTGGGGTGGAGGGCAGTGCAAATTGTCCGGGTAGCCATGATTAGCTGTTCAGGAGTCTTATGGCTTGGGGGTAGAAGCTGTTGAGAAGCCTTTTGGACCTAGACTTGGCGCTCCGGTACCGGTTGCCGTGCGGTAGCAGAGAGAACAGTCTATGACTAGGGTGGCTGGAGTCTTTGACAATTTTGAGGGCCTTCCTCCTTGTATGTACACTATATACAGTACATCCGGAAAGTATTCAGACCCCTTCACTTTTTCCACATTTTGTTACGTTACAGCCTTATTCTAAAATGGATTAAATAGTTTTTCCCCTTATTAATCTACACACAATACCCCATAATGACAAAGCAACAACAGGGTGTTTTTTTTGTTGCAAATGTATTAAAAATAAAAACGGAAATATTACATTTACATAAGTATTCAGACCCTTTACTCAGTACTTTGTTGAAGCACCTTTGGCAGCGATTACAGGCTTTGAGTATTCTTGGGTATGACGCTACAAGCTTGGCACACCTGTATTTGGGAAGTTTCTCCCATTCTTCTCTGCAGATCCTCTCAAGCTCTGTCAGGTTGGATGGGGAGCATCGCTGCACAGCTATTTTCAGGTCTCTCCAGAGATGTTAGATCGGGTTCAAGTCCGGGCTCTGGCTGGGCCACTCATGGACATTCAGAGACTTTTCCAGATCTGTGCCTCGACACAATCCTGTCTCGGAGCTCTACGGACAATTCCTTCGACATCATGGCTTGGTTTTTGCTCTGACATGCACTGTCAAATGTGGGACCTTATATAGACAGGTGTGTGCCTTTCCAAATCATGTCCAATCAATTGAATTTACCCCAGGTGGACTCCAATCAAGTTGTAGAAACATCTCAAGGATGATCAATGGAATCAGGATGCACCTGAGCTCAATTTTGAGTCTCATAGCAAGGGTCTGAATACTCATGTAAATAAGATATTTCTGTTTTTTTATTTTTAATACATTTGCAAACATTTCTAAAAACCTGTTTTTGCTTTTTCATTATGGGGTATTGTGTGTAGATTGATGAAGGGAAAAAAATAATTTCATCAATTTTAGAATAAGGCTGTAACGTAATAAAATGTGGAAAATGTCAAGGGGTTTGAATACATTTCCCGAATGCACTGTATACAAAAGTATGTGGACACCCCTTCAAATTAGTGGATTCGGCTATTTCAGCAACAACTGTTGCTGACAGGTGTATAAATTGAGTACACAGCCATGCAATCTCCATAGACAAACATTGTCAGTAGAATGGCCTTACTGAAGAGCACAGTAACTTTCGACGTGACACTGTCATAGGATGCCACCTTTCAAACAAGTCAGTTCGTCGAATTTCTGCCCTGCTAGAGCTGCCCCAGTCAAATCTAAGTGCTGTTATTGTGAAGTGGAAATGTCTAGGAGCAACAACGGCTCAGCCGCGAAGTTGTAGGCCACACAAGTTCACAGAACGGGACCGCCAAGTGTTGAAACGCGTTGCGTGTAAAAATCGTCTGTTCTCGGTTGCAACACTCACTACCGAGTTCCAAACTGCCTCTGGAAGCAACATCAGCACAAGAACTGTTCGTCAGGAGTTTCATGAAATGGGTTTCCACAAGCCTAAGATCACCATGTGCAATGCCAAGCGTCAGCTGGAGTGGTGTAAAGCTCACCGCCATTTGACTCTGGAGCAGTGGAAATGCATTCTCTGGAGTGATGAATCTGGCAGTCCGATGGACAAATCTGGGTTTGGCAGATGCCAGGAGAACGCTACCTGCCCCAGTGCATAGTGCCACCTGTAAAGTTTGGTGGAGGAGGAATAATGGTCTGGGGCTGTTTTTCATGGTACGGGCTAGGCCCGTACCAACTTTGTGGCAACAGTTTGGGGAAAGCCATTTCCTGTTTCAGCATGACAATGCCCCCGTGCACAAAGTGAGGTCCATACAGAAATGGTTTGTTGAGATTGGTGTCGAAGAACTTGATTGGCCTGCACAGAATAACATCAGTGCCTGACCTCACTAATGCTCATGTGGCTGAATGGAAGCAAGTCCCTGTAGCAATGTTCCAACATTTAGTTGAAAGCCTTCCCAGAGGAGTGGAGGCTGTTATAGCAGCAAAGGGGGGACCAACTCCATATTAATGCCCATGATTTTGGAATGAGATGTTTGACGAGCAGGTGTCCACATACTTTTGGTAATGTAGTGTATATTCCGTTAGGACTGGTGCTGCTGTTTTGGCGAGGTGAGACCGCGGGCGCACTTCACCCCAGCGGCGACCGTGTGCCAATAAAGCTCCAAAATGAAGTGAGGGAGGGAGGAGCAGAAAGAAAATGTTAAATTATAAAATATCACGTGGAGAGAGAGAGAGAGAGAGAGAGAGAGAGAGAGAGGAACCCGATTTAAAAGCTTTGAATGTATATCGTCTCTCTCTCCTGAGAAGGCGAGTCTTAAAGTTCCATCAGAATGGGCAGTCTCTCCTCAGACGCAGCAGGACAACAGCAGCAACGGGTCATGGAGAGGTGTCCGTAGCTTCACAAGTATGGACCAACCGTCGCTCCTCTTCTACTTATACGGGCTTTAATGTGCTTTAATAACGATACTATACATCACTGACTATACTATTGAACTTTTTACTTATATTTTATGGTGTATTGCTGCCAGTTTGTATCAATTTGATTGAATACCCTATGTTGCTTAGCTGCGTTCAACAAATGCGCACGGGGATTATGAGAAATACGCAGAACCAATAGAATAGCCTAAACCTATTCTACGACGTTCACCTGTTAATTAAGTTTATTTTAACATTTTGTAAGTTACCAATAGCATGACTAGTAGTTTATATGATTTAAAGTATCTGAAACAAGGAAATACTTTTGGCTATTCCCCTCTGTGAGCTAGTGTAGCTATAAAACATAACTTTTCATAACTATTCCACCTCTCCAAACTTCTGAATGTTTATATATTTTTTGTTACCTCTCTAGCCGATGAATGCGGTGGAGTCCACTGTGGTTCGTGGAGAGAAGAGTCACTTATGCGGAGTTTGCCTTTCCACGCTAGCGGGACTCCCATCGTCATCACGGTTCACCGCAGCGCGAGCATCATCTCCGCCACCGATACTTCCTCGGTGCCGTGAGAGCACAAGGCCGTCGGCGAGCTTCACACCGACACCGGAGAAAAGATGAACATCCAGGTCCTGTCAGACCACAAGCTGTCATCAGTCGCCCCGCTGAAACCCTGCAATGTGGAGAAGAAGGAGGTGGAACTGATACTGTTGAAGGACCAGAATGGGGTCCAGTATACCAGTTCGACCATCATGCCCACCCCCAGCACGCACGGCACCCCCTGCACCGCTGAGGAGCTGGAGGAGAGGGAAACATGGGGAAAGAAAATAGACTTTCTCCTGTCCGTCATAGGCTTCGCAGTGGACTTGGCCAATGTCTGGAGATTCCCTTACCTCTGCTACAAGAATGGAGGAGGTGAGTGAACTGTTATATCTTCTGTAAAGACTTCTGTTAAGACTTTCCCAGGTTTCTTTGGAACTATCCTCGTCGAGAACCAGGCTTGGTATGGCAAGGCGAGACTGCTTTGGAACTAATATCAACTTTGTTTTACTGTTGTGAAATAACTTTCTTAGTGAGCTTATGATAAAATGTGCCAATCTGTTAGTTTGTATGCTACCAAACGTACCAGTACATATTTTGAAATCCCCAAATAACAGTGCGCAGCCTTTCTTGAGCCAAGAGGCTTTGCTTGTAAGAGGAAAACGGATATACCTCATTGCATAAATTCATTCAGGTCAGTGTGGTTGAGTCAACTGCAAATACATTCACTGTATCTGGGTGCTACTGTATCTTACTGTAAAGGGTTGGCTCATAACCCATTCACACCAGCTGCTGGCTCATAGGCGCCTTATTGCTGGTGGCACATGTCAGGAAATATTTAAATACTCACAGTTGAGCAGATAGCTATGCAAATATGTTAATAATGATAGTTTTGCAAATATGTTAATAATGATTGACTTAATTTAAAAGTGTCTAGATCAGGGGTGTCAAAAAAACATTTTCCTCGCGGGCGGCATTCGGTCTTCAGCGAGGTCCAGAGGGCCATGCTTAAAATGTATTATATTTCCCCACAGTCAAAATTTGCCAGACAATTGTCCTCTATCCTCATTGTGATGACTGTTAGCAAGTTGGAGGGAGTGAATAGACAATACATGTAGGTCCAGTATCATTTCTACACAGTTTCGATTTGATTTTAGTAATTTCAATGTTGATTGAGATCCTTTCCCCCCCAAATTTAAATAAAGAAATAAAAGAATAACAAATATTTACACCAAAAAAAATCAAACCAGGGCCGGACTGAATGGTGGATTGAATGGGCTCAGACCATCTAGACCATTAAGAGCAACATCCTGGTCTCATAAGCTAGACTTAACATAGTAAACATAAATCCGGTACACTCAAATTAGTATGAAATGTTACTTTTGGTGTGGTCACACAAAACAGATGGTCAGGGTCGGTGGGCATATAACACCAACGTCTAGCAACCCAAAGGTTGCGAGTTTGAATCTCATCACAGCCAACTTGAGCATTTTAGCAAATTAGCAACTTTTTAGCTAGTTTGCAACAACTTAGCATGTTAGCTAACCTTCCCCTAACCTTAACCCTTTTATCTAACCCTAACCTTAACCCTTTCAGCTAACCCTTCCCCTAAACCTTTAACCTAACTCCTAAACTTAATCCTAACCTTAACCCTAACCTAGATAACGTTAGCCAGCTAGCTAACGT
The DNA here is from genome assembly GCF_020615455.1 of Coregonus clupeaformis. Taxonomy (NCBI): domain Eukaryota; kingdom Metazoa; phylum Chordata; class Actinopteri; order Salmoniformes; family Salmonidae; genus Coregonus; species Coregonus clupeaformis. The sequence continues at coordinate 19,347,935 of NC_059206.1, forward strand.
TAGCCACCTAGCTAGACTTTGTAACATGTCATACGTTTTGCAAATTTGTAACATATTGTACATTTGGCAAATTCTTAACATATTGTACGTTTTCCAAATTCGTAACATATAATAAGAATTGTAATTCGTAACATATCATACAAAATGGTTATGGACATCCGCAAATTAATACATACACTACATGACCAAATGTATGTGGACACCTGCTCGTCGAACATCTCATTCCAAAATCATGGGCATTAATATGGAGTTGGTCCCCCCTTTGCTGCTATAACAGTCTCCACTCTTCTGGGAAGACGATTTTTACGTGCTACACACTTCAGCACACGGCGGTCCCATTCTGTGACCTTATGTGGCCTACCACTTTGTGGCAGAGTCACAATAACAGCACTTACAGTTGACCGGGGCAGCTCTAGCAGGGCAGAAATTTGATGAACTGACTTGTTGGAAAGGTGGCATCCTATGACGGTGCCACGCTGAAAATCACTGAGCTCTTCAGTAAGGCCATTCTACTGCCAATGTTTGTCTATGGAGATTACATGGCTGTGTGCTCGGTTTTAGTGTTTACTAGATTTCCTGTCCCCTTTGGCAGCATTCCACTTCCCGGGGTAAAAATAGACATGTGTATCTTTATCTGGTGAACTGTGTGTTGCAGTGTTGTGTCCTGTGGTGCCAACTCTTCAGCTGTGGGTCATGTTCATTTAGCGCTTTCTGAAAGGCTATAATGCAGCCCAACGCTCAGCTCTTTGTTATAATGTTGCATACAAAGATATTTTCAATTATACTAGATAAAGGAACTCCGTTCCATCTCATATTGCTCAAATAAACAGCAAACCTGGTTTCAAAAAACAGATAAAGCAACACCTCACGGCACAACGCCTCTCCCCTATTTGACCTAGATAGTTTGTGTGTAGGTATTGATATGTAGGCTACGTGTGCCTTTACATTTTTTTATGTAGTTCTGTTATGTCTATTAATGTTCTGTATAATGTCATGTTTCATGTTTTGTGTAGACCCCAGGAAGAGTAGCTGCTGCTTTTACTACATCTCATGGGGATCCTAATAAAATACCAAAATACCAAATACCAAAGGGAATTTAATTCTTCCTAGAATTCACTGGAACATAAAAAGCAATTCACTGTCTGTGCCTGGAGAGTCCATGTTGATGTCTGTTTCGTGTTATTTTTCTTTAGATATCATCATCAACACAAATTGCTAGGGTGAAAAACACCCACAAAATGCTAAATATGTTGTCTTGGGCTGCAACACAAATGCCAAAAGGATCACGTTCAAAAACATTGTTTTGTGGGTTTTTGTCGTGATTTCAGGTGCCTTTCTGATCCCCTACATTCTGTTCCTGGTGATTGCTGGGATGCCTCTGTTCTATATGGAACTAGCCCTGGGACAGTACAACAGGGAAGGCGCTGCTACAGTCTGGAAGATCTGCCCTGTCTTTAAAGGTGAACTTTCTCTCTCTCTCCCATCTCTCTCTTCCATCTCTTTCCTAACCTCTGCCTCCTCTCTCACCTTCTCAAGTCTCCTGGCCATTGTCCACAATTGATCAATGCCGTTCGAGATTCCGGGCAGATTATTATAGAAATTGTGAAGATATGATTACATAAGAAGACATTTATAGTTACAGTATCACCATTTGAAGGAGATGTATCTTCTGCTTGTATAGTTCCATCTGTGCCACTGAGTCTGGCTTTAATTCCAATTTTGCTTGATTTCAAATGTAATCTACAAGTTAATAATGTATATGTTGGATTCAACGGCTCCATCTCAACCAAAAATCTAAGTTAAAGAATAGGACTAAATCAAATCAAATCAAACTTTAAATGCACTATAAATAAAGTTGTATTTGATTTAGTCCTATTCTATAACTTAGATTTTTGGTTGAGATGGAGCCGTTGAATCCAACATATACATTATTAACTTGTAGATTACATTTGAAATCAAGCAAAGCTTCAAACCCTAGGCCTATTTATTGTATATTTTGAAGTTGAATTGAAACAATATGTGTTGATGCAAAGGCTATAAAGGCCTAAATAGCATCGTTGATGTTATATGTTAAATCTCTGTTAAACCCAGCCTTTGGAATGACTTTAATAGCAACAGAATCTATTTAGTTTTTAAGTGGAGGTCTCGCAACAATCATTCTCACTGTAGTGGCTTCCTTTCCTCTTTACCATAGCCACTGCCCTAGCCTGAAGCGGGGTTGTTTCGGACGCATACAGTCCACACTCAACGTTTCCAAACGGCCAAACATTCAATGAGATCCAGGGATATAGTGCAACAAAAAATGTTTATTCTTCTTATCTAACAAAAAGGTATTCTCCAATCAACTTAAAGCAGAGATTACTTGAAATGCAAATACATAATATAATATGACCTGTCTGTCTGTATTTCTGTATGTCTATATGGTCAAAAAACTATACCGCTCCCGCATCTAGCAAGGACTCCTCCCCCGAAGGCCCAACTTCCTGCCTTTATACTAACACAATTAACACAGTACAATGAATGGGCAAGAGGGGGGGCCAAAAACTGAGTTACACTAATAACAAATGAATATATCTCAATCCAGTAAATAAATCATAAAGGTACGTACCTAATATTTCATCATATACATTAATATTTAATATATTTACACAAATGTACATGGAGCTCAGTATGTTCAGTCTTTTATACAAAATATGCCCAAATCGGCTCTAACATACGCCCCCTAATTGTTGACTGCACTGAATGCACAACAATTACTTAATATTCAAACGTAGAGCCAATACAAAAACATTCTATACCAGAGCACCATTACAGTTCATAGCTATATACAAATATACAAGGTGCCATATAGGAAAATAGTCCATAGATCTCAGTCTGAGTTGAAGTGTAAAGGTGTTCAACTTCCAAAAAATTTCAAGAGTTTGACGTCCACAAAATGTATGACATCAAAGAATGTAAGAGTACGACATCAACGAATCAGAGGTGCACGTGATTCAAAGATGGAGCACTGTGTGTGTGTGTGTGTGTGTCTCACTTCGTCGCCTCAAGGAGCAGACAGAGTTTATTGATAGGTCTCTGTAGGATATTGGTCTTAGTCTTAACCATGACGCTCCGGACAAGACCTTTGGCCCTGGCAAAGCCTTCACCACACGCCCCATTAGCCAAGAGTTCCTTGGGGCGGTGTCATCGACGATGACCACAAGGTCACCAGGACTGAAGTTTCTCTTAGTTTTGTTCCACTTGTTCCGCTCCTGCATAAGTGGAAGATACTCCTGATCCATCTCTTCCAGAAGAGGTCAGTGATATATTGTACTTGCTTCCATCTCCTTCGTGAGTATAGGTCACTTCTCTGGAATAGTCCTGGTGGCAGGACTGGCTTTGCTTTCAGATGAAGCAGATGGTTCGGAGTCAGGGGTTCTAGATCGTTAGGGTCATTTGTTACAGTAGTGATTGGTCTGTCGTTCATAATCGCCTCAACTTCACACAAGGCTGTCTGCAAAGCCTCATCATCCAGTACTTGCTCTTTAAGGACTGAATAGAGGATCTTTTTCACCAGTCGGATCAACCTCTCCCATACCCCCATGGTGGGCTCCAGAGGGAGGGTTGAATGACCATGTCACTCCTTCCTTCAGTAATTTATTTTGAATCTTGTTGTGATCCAGCTCTTTCAGAGCTTCTCCTAGCTCTCTGTGTGTTCCAACAAAGTTGGTGCCATTGTCTGTTCTGATACTTGTTACTGGGCCCCTTCGACAGATGAACCTGCGCAGGGCATTGATGCAGGAATCAGTATCCAGATAACTAGCAACTTCTAGATGGACAGCTCGACTCACAAGGCAAGTAAAGATCACACCATACCGCTTCACATGAACGCGGCCTCGCTTCACCTCTATGGGGCCAAAGTAATCTATGCCCACATGGGTGAAAGGCGGCAAATCAGGTGCTACCCGATCTTGTGGAAGGTCAGCCATCTTCTGTTCCCCAGCTCTAGCTTGCATCCGCCTGCAGAAGACACAGCTCTTAAGGATCTTCCTTGCTAAGGAGTTGGCACAGGGTATCCAATATCGCTGGCGAAGTCTAGAAAGCATGTGACCTCTCCCAGAGTGGCCAACCTGCTCATGGATGTGGAGTAAGATCAGTCTGGAGATGTAGGAGTCTTTGGGCAGGATCATAGGATTCTTTAGTTCCGTAGGCATAGCAGCTTTGCTTAACCTTCCTCCTACTCTCAGAATGCCATTGTCGACTATTGGATCAAGCTTACAGATTGAGCCGCTTCTCTTGGCACATTGTTTTCCTTTTACAACTAGTGCAATTTCTTGTTTAAAGTGCTGTCGTTGCTCAAATCGAATGATGACCTTTTCTGCTTCATCTAGGTCATCTACAGACAGACTTTCTTTTCCAAACGTCAGTTTGAACTTGTCAATTTGTTCCTTCAGTGAGTTTGTCAGACTCTGATCTGATCCTGGATCAGTTTGGGTGAGAACTTTCCTTTTCTGGCTTAACTGTAGTAGAAGTCTCTTCAGTTTCAGCATCCAGGCAACTGCTTTCTTCAAGCTGTTCCATGTTGAATAGTACTCAATCAGTTTGCTGGTCGGACTCTTTTCTTCCACACATGTACTGTTTACGATGACGTCTTTTCTCACCTCTGGATCATCTGGAGGGATGGAGCCAAGCTCCTCGGGGACTTTCGGCCATTGTGTTTCTGTTTTCTCCAGGAATTCTGGTCCTTTGCGCCATCTCTTTGAGTTCAGGAAAGTTTCAACATGTAATCCTCTTGAGGCATCATCGGCTGGGTTGTGTTTGGAGTTCAAATACCTCCACTGTTTTGCTTTCGATAGGTCACGGATCATAGCAACCCTATTAGCCACAAAAGTATGGAATCTCTTGGTATCGTTAGGGATGTATTTTAGCACCGACTGGCTGTCTGTCCAGAAAGTTGATTCCTCAAGTTCAATCTGGAGCTCCAACCTTAACATCCTGTCCACTCGCACTGCCAATGTTGCTGCAGCAAGTTCCAGTCTGGGGATCGTCATCTGCTTGAGTGGAGTCACCCTTGATTTCCCCAGTATGAATGCGATGTGGACCTTTTCCATAACGTTTGTGAACCTAAGGTAGCTTGCCGTGCCATAACCTTGTTCACTTGCATCACCGAAGTGATGCAGCTGTGCGGTCTTGATTTGACCAAAGTTCTCCGGCATCATACACCTGTTGATCTGGAATCTGGAGAGCTGGTCCAGCTCTGAGAGCCATCTCTTCCATGAAATAGAGTGTTCTTCGGGGATGACTTCGTCCCATCCACACTTTAGCTTGCAGAGCACTTGAAGAATTTGCTTTGCCTTTAATACGAATGGGGCGAGGAAACCTAATGGATCATAAATAGAGCTGACAGTTGAGAGAATACCTCTTCTTGTAAGGGGTCTGTTCTTGACAGTGACCTGGAAGTTAAACACATCCCCTTTCAATGTTCCATCGGATTCCAAGTGCTCTTTCAACAGGCAGCTTTTCTCTGTCCAGGTCCAGTTCTTTTATCTGCTTGGCTTTGTGTTCATCAGGGATAGAAGCTAGTACAGTGCGGCTGTTGCTGACCCACTTGGTCAATTTGAACCCACCTTGAGAGCACACATCCCTGAGGTTTCTTGTGAGAGCTATGGCTTGTTCTTCTGTGGCCACTGACTTGAGGCAGTCATCAACATAGAAGTTGGACTTGACTGTTTGAATCACCTCTTCATCGTACCCCTCACAGTTGTCTTCTGCAGTCTTTCGCAGTGCAAAGTTTGCACAACTTGGAGAGGATATAGCACCGAAAAGATGTACTGTCATTCTGTACTCCTCCAATCTTTTGTTAGTATCACCATCCGGCCACCATAGGAATCGCAGGAAGTCTAAGTCATCTTCATGGACACGTACTTGATGGAACATTCCTTCGATGTCTGCCATCATGGCAATGTGCTCTTGCCGAAATCTTAGCAAGACTCCTATAAGCGTGTTTGCCAGGTCAGGGCCTTGAAGGAGTTCACTGTTAAGAGATGTACCTTTATAGGATGATGAACAGTCAAACACCACTCGTATCGTTCCTTTGCGCTTATGGTGAACGCCATGGTGTGGTATGTACCATACCTTGCCTTTCTCTCTGAGGAGCTGTTCTTGTGGTACCTTCTCGGCGTAACCTTTTGTTATCATCTCTTCCATGAAGCCTTTGTACTCTGCAGCGTAACCTTTGTCCTTCTTGAACTTCCTGATAATATTTAGAGCCCGCTGCTTTGCCATGTCACGGTTGTTTGGCAGGACTACATCTTTGTTGCGAAAGGGCAACGGTAAGTAGTAGTGATGGTCTTTGAGGGTTATGGAGCTTGATACTATCTCCATAAACCTACGATCCTCAGCTGACATCTCACTTTTCTCTTCATACTCTCTCTCAGGGAAGTCATGGTTGTACTGATTTACAAGAAGAACCCCCAGGTCGGCCATTGAGATACGATTGGCCATCACCGTAGGACGCCCGGATTCTTCTGCCATGGTACAACTGTTGAGAGGACCATTCATCACCCATCCAAAGAGGGTTTTCACTGCATACGGTCCGTTGCCTTGGCTATTTATGATTTGCCAGGGTTCCATTGCCTTTGGAGCATTTACGCCAATCAGAAGTTCGACGTCAGCATCAATCTCCTTCAACTGAACCTCTTTCAGGTATGGCCACCTTTTGAGCTCTTTCTGAGTGGGAATGTTCTCTCTTGTCACTGGGATCTTATGTTGGGTGTAGACCTTTGGTAATGCAAGAAATGTGTCGCCTTCCACATTGCCAATCTCTAATCCAGATATCTCAAAGCTCTTGGTAGGACTCTCCTGCCCCATTGTGCGTAGCAGAATTTCAGTCGCACTGCCTTTAGCTTGCAACTGCCTCATGAGTCTCTCCGTACAAAATGTTGCTGAGCTACCAGAATCGAGAAACGCATAGGTTAACACAGACTTGCTTCCATTTGCCACCTTTACTTGAACTGGCACAATTGCAAGTGCACAATCTGTACCGCCCCGGTATCTTCACCAGCTTCCAGTGAAACAAGAGCACTGCTGACAGTCTCCTCCCGCTTTACTGCTACACCACTCATATCTGCCTTTTGAGATCTAAATCTCTCTCTTCCTTCAATGTGCAGGATAGTGGGGTGCTTTCTTTGACAGCTCTGACAGGTCATCCTTCTTTTACATTCTCTGCTTAAGTGTCCTCTCATCAAACAGCCAAAACAAAGGCCTTTTGATCTCAGAAACTCAACCTTGAATTCATGTGGCTGTGCCTTCACCTGTTGGCAGTCGACCAATAAATGCGCACCAGCACAAAATATACATGAGATACTGGGAGCATCAGAAGGGTAGGTGCCTGGTCTCTTTACTTTGAATGTTTGTTCTTTTAAAGGTTTTTCAGAGTCACAATCTGCCACTACAGCTACTGTAGTGGCAAAGCTGCTTCCCCTACTCTTGGACTTGAACTGCTGTTTAAAGTCAGCTTCTGTTTTGGGTTTTAAAAACCTTTTGTTGTACAGGGGATCTTGAATATCTCCATACAACGGATCCTGCAGTATTTTGGCCTGTTTTTCCATGAACGTTACCAGGTCACTGAACTGGGCCCTCAGGTGACTTCTCTCTAAAATATCACATGCCATAGACCTCCATTTTTCCCTTAGTTTGTAGGGAAGTTTTGACATGATCAGCTTTATGTTGGAGGGAAGATTAAGCTCTTCCATGTTCTGTAGGTCTTGCATAGCGTTACAGCAACCTCTTAGATAGAGTGCATAACCACCCAGTCCCTTTCCATCATCGGGTTTGATGTTTGTCCAGTTCCAAGCCTTTTCCATGTAAGCAGTGGTGACTTTGATTTCATTGCCAAAGTGTTCCTTTAACAACCTCTTAGCTACTGCATAGCCTCTTCTGGCTTCCATATGCAGACAACTACGGACCAGATCCTTGGGCTGACCAGAGGTGTATTGTTCCAGGTAATAGAGCCTATCCTGGTGACTGCTTGTCTTATCTTCTATACCATGCTCAAATGCACGCATGAATGGCCTAAAGTTTAGAGGATCACCGTCAAACATAGGTATCTCCCTAACAGGGAGTGTGGCTTGTTTGTGCTGTAGTACAAGGAGGTCAGCAATTTCATTCTGCCTTTGCATGACAGTAGAGAGGTTATCATGGCTGGTATTATGGCTGATACCCGCAGTGTTGATTCTGTGTCGATTGCTAGACCTTGCTGTTGGCTGCTGAAGAGTGTGGTTTACGACTGTTTTCGGAATAGGGTTTGATGGCTTTGTGGTCGGTTGTTGTAAAACTCTTTGTAGTGGGGTCTTTGGAACTGCACCTAATGCAGCAAACTCAACAGGTGATGGTTCAGGTTCCACATAGACCTCTGGTTCCTGTTTCTCAAAATAAGAGTTCATTCCATCTTCTTGGCTTAGTAAATGGGCTGCCACAGAATGGGATTGAGAAGTTGACTCGGTACTCTCCAGGACCTTCAGTTTGGCATTATATGCTGCTATGTCCGTTTCCAGTGCCATTTTTTCCATCCTAACATTCAGTTGAGCTTTCTCCAGTTCCAATGCATGCTTGTCTTGTAATGATGCTTGGCGAGCTAGTAGAGCTGCTCGTTCTGCCTCGGCTTTAAGGCGTTCAGAGGACACTGAGGAAGCAGTCTTAGAATACTTAGTTTTACTTGATATTTTTGACACATTGGAAATGCTGTCATGTGGTTCAATGAGCGTTTGTGGCTCAACTTCAGCCTTTTTCCATATTTCCACCTCTTTCAGGAAATAATAATTATAATTAGTCATTTAGCAGACGCTCTTATCCAGAGCGACTTACAGGAGCAATTAGGGTTAAGTGCCTTGCTCAAGGGCACATCGACAGATTTTTCACCTAGTCGGCTCGGGGATTAGAACCAGCGACCTTTCGGTTACTGGCACAACGCTCTTAACCACTAAGCTACCTGCCGTTCATAAGTTCTCATTCTTGGTTGATAATAGTTAATGCTCTCCTGTTCCTGTTCCTCCTCTGTGACCAGCTCTAGCACAGATTCATGAGCCTTCTTAAAGTCATTGAGCACAGCATCAAATGCTTCAAGACTCTCATTCACAGTTGCAATGTTTCCTCCATCAACAAGAAGGACTTTTATTTCATTCATTTTGCGTGTACACACTCCAAGTTTGCCTCTCCGGGCTGCATAGAGTGAATTTAGATGCTCCTCTGCCCTCTCCAGTGGAGTCTTATTTGGGATTTCCTCCTCCATCATTCACTTTTAGTTCACTCAATTTACAATGACACGGTTGTTGGTTTGATTGTTAAACGTAATGCCCCTTTAGACCTCCTTTAATCTTTAAAAACACAGTCATCCATTTCAGCATATTGACCCATTTTGAATTGCACATGTGCAAGTTTGGCATTTTAGATGCGTTTTAAACATTTCATCCCGTTGAGGTTTTGTCCCTTTAATTAAGTTTTAACACGCAGTATCTTTAGATCCTTAGGTTGCATTCGTTGCGTTGATGGATTGCATTTCCACGTTAGGCCAAATATTAGATATATGATTAGGCTACATTGTGCATAGGATCTGTGTTTCCCAAACTTAAACTTCTTAATTGTTTTCACAGCGCTGTATTTTGAATTCCATTCCCAAGTTTATCAAACATTCCAATTATAAGCACATTTGCGCTTCCATAATATGCATGATCAAACGATCGCCTTGAACAGGGCAGCTCATTCATTCGCAGTGGTTACTCACGGCTGGCGAAATCTAGGAGTTCAAATCCTTCCAAGCGAGCTGTCCTTATGGTCCGAATGCAATTACAAATAGAACAAAATCCAGCGTGTGTCCGAACCGGAGATTTCCTTCCGGTAGTAATCCTTCACGGAGTTTTTTGACTTGAATGTAGTGGCTTCCTTTCCTCTTTACCATAGCCACTGCCCTAGCCTGAAGCGGGGTTGTTTCGGACGCATACAGTCCACACTCAACGTTTCCAAACGGCCAAACATTCAATGAGATCCAGGGATATAGTGCAACAAAAAATGTTTATTCTTCTTATCTAACAAAAAGGTATTCTCCAATCAACTTAAAGCAGAGATTACTTGAAATGCAAATACATAATATAATATGACCTGTCTGTCTGTATTTCTGTATGTCTATATGGTCAAAAAACTATACCGCTCCCGCATCTAGCAAGGACTCCTCCCCCCGAAGGCCCAACTTCCTGCCTTTATACTAACACAATTAACACAGTACAATGAATGGGCAAGAGGGGGGGCCAAAAACTGAGTTACACTAATAACAAATGAATATATCTCAATCCAGTAAATAAATCATAAAGGTACGTACCTAATATTTCATCATATACATTAATATTTAATATATTTACACAAATGTACATGGAGCTCAGTATGTTCAGTCTTTTATACAAAATATGCCCAAATCGGCTCTAACACTCACGATAGCACAATGGTGATAGTCAGTGATACATTTCAAAGCTAAGCACGGCTGGGCTTGGTTACAAACCCTGGATGGGAGCCCAAAGGGATAGCTGTAGATATATACATTCTCCAGTAGGAGGTGCTGCCCAGCCTGTTGTTTTTTTCATGCTAGTGGATGTAATTCAACATACAAATTCAACATATTTTATACAAGCTTTGTCTATGCTGAAAATTGGTAACCATGATGACATAATCCTGTGGTTGAAATTTCAAACTAACAGTTTTTGCAAATCCAATGAATTTTACACATAGAGTTCACGTCACAATACATTGACAAATTACATTGAAACAATGTTGATTCAACCAGTTTGTGCCCAGTGGTTTTCCCCTATAATCGTCTTCTTCCATCTCTCCTTTCTCGTATATACCTCTCTTCTTCATTTTCCTGTCTTCAGCTCTCCCTGTCCACTTTTTCAAAAGCTTTGATCAGAGGAGAGAGGAAGTAAAGATGTGGTTGTTTAGAAGTATCCAGTAAATGCCAAGACACATACTGTACAACAATAAACATACAGTAGATATTCTGTATAAACATAGATATGCATTGTAATGTAGATGGACACATAAAGGCAGTTTGTTTATTAGTTTTACTACTGACAGCCTTATCATCATGGCATACTGTTACCACACACACCATGGCATCTGAACTGTTGAACCTGAAAGCTTAGCCAGAAGTTTACAGGCAGTGTTTTACATTTACAGTATGTTACACATAAAGTCTATTGTATATTGTTGTTCTTGCAAGTTATGAAAAATGATAAATGATTTGTATGAATACTGGAGAACCAGACAGATATGATCTTATTACACATGACAAGAACAGACGTGCAAGATGTACTGTATGTGTGAAAACCTCAGTCAGTACATTAGAGTGTATAACAATGTTAAACTGACATTGTTAAGTCCATCTGCTGCCTGTTCTGATGGTAAAGTTATAGCACATCACATTTTGCTAAAATAATACATTGAATCAGGTGAAATAAGTGGTTGAATCCTCACATTTCCTCAAGTTTTTTTTTTTTTTACTAGCTGGTATTCCACTGCCGTGCTTGGTTTTCAGCGGTCTCTGCTGTCCAAAGTCTTGTGGATACATGCTACATACACATTTATGATTTACATTATACAGGAGTAGCAGCATTTCACCCTCTGTAGCCCAATGTAACCTATGTAACCATCTCTCTCTCTCTCTCTCTCTCTCTCTCTCTCTCTCTCTCTCTCTCTCTCTCTCTCTCTCTCTCTCTCTCTCTCTCTCTCTCTCTCTCTCTCTCTCTCTCTCTCTCTCTCTCTCTCTCTCTCTCTCTCTCTCTCTCTCTCTCTCTCTCTCTCTCTCTCTCTCTGTTTCTCTCACTCATATTCTGCCCTCCCTTCCTCCCTCAGGCGTGGGCTACACTGTGATCATCATAGCGTTGTATGTGGGTTTCTACTACAACGTCATCATAGCCTGGTCTCTGTACTACCTGTTCTCCTCTATGACCAGTGAGCTGCCCTGGCTCCATTGTGGCAATGCCTGGAACAGTCCGAACTGCACAGACCCCAAGCTACTAAACGGATCCTTCCTGGGCAACGGGACGTCTTATGCCAAGTACAAGATGACGCCGGCTGCAGAGTTCTATGAGTGAGTACAGTGGGTTATGTCCTGTCCGTGTTCTATGAGTGGGTACGGTGGGTTCTGTTCTGTCCCTGTTCTATGAGTGAGTACAGTGAGTTCTGTCCCTGTTCAATGAGTGAGTACAGTGGGTTCTGTCCTGTTCCTGTTCTATGAGTGAGTACAGTGGGTTCTGTCCCTGTTCTATGAGTGAGTAATCTCTTGTGACAGCCTTAACAAGTAGCCGATTTGGTTCTGGGTGCCAAGATGAATTCGTGAGTAACCTGGATTCTGTCCTGTTCTATATGACTGAGTACCCTGGGTCCTGTCCTTTCCTTGACCTGTGCCTCTGATGTGTGTCTTGAGTCTGACCCTCCTCTGTCACAGTAGCTAAAATATCAAATAAACCAGCCTTTTAACATGTTTCTCCATGGGAATGAGCTGACCTACAGTGCCAAATATGAACTGTGTCAAATTAAGTATTTTCATCAGAGACTAAATGTGTTAGAAGTAGGCTCAACCTTTTAGAAGCTTGGTTATTTAGTCTGGCCACTTTTTGAAGTGGACATTGTACACTTAAGCATTTCATAAACAGCAAATAACTGTTTTTAAATGTATTATTAATGGCATCTACAGTATGGCAGGTCTTCATAAATCAATATTTAGTTAGTGTACAGCAGTGACTGGACAGCAAACTGCACACACTCACTCTTATCACCTGCCCTGAAACCCCTGCTTACTCACTCTACATCTTACCAAGACTGACCAGTATGAAGTCTAAAGTCCTGGAGTGGCTTGAGGAATAGATAAGCTTTGGACTTCTGCAGAGTCACAGTCTTACAGTGTGTCTTTGTGCTTCTGTACCCTTGTCTCATTGAAGAGTGACTTTTACCATTCAGTAGATTCTGATGACGTGGCTCAATCTGCTTACATGCTAAGCAGAACGTGTTCAGGCAACAAAGGCCTTTATTAAACAGTGAATCTAAAAGTGTTTTTACTGACTATTATTGCATCTCTGCATGGTACCGGTGTATATGACACTTAATTTTAGGTTAGCAAAATTCCTGGAACTTTCAATAAATTCCCAGGTTTTCCAGATATCCTGGTTGGAGGTTTACGATTTCCTACTTATTCCCTCCTGGTTCCGGGAACCCTCCTTTCCAGAATTTCAGGAAAACCAGAAAATGTATTGAAAGTTTCAGGAATTTTGCAACCCTAATCATACTCAAGCAATTCCGCTGTGAAGTGGGCCACTGTCATTAAAACTTTTGTGCAGTATCCCCAAAATGTTTGAAGCCGTCCGCCCATATACCGATTGCTCTACAGAAAGGCATATAAAAAAAGCTTAGATGCTGCGTTTGAAGTTGACACAAAAAGCCCAATCCGTTTGCACTTCAAAGAATTCCTTTCCAGTGCTCTGTGTGAAGATTACTTCTGCAGCCCAAAGGAAGTCGTCTGAAATGACTGGGTCATACAGCAGCATCCTTATCTTGCAGCTGATGTGCAGTACAGAGTAGAGCGCCAGGGAGGCACAAACAAAACATTCTAAGCTTGCATTCCAAACTTTAGTAGTGCACTATATAAGGAATAGTGAGCAATTTGGGACGCAACCTAAGAGTGCATGACAGGCGGTCAATGAGAGCAGATTAAAGACCCTCTACCAAAATGCTGATCTGCATTGATGTCTCGTGTGTTTATGTAATCAACATCCTTGGATTTTCTCCAATGTTTTTCTCTCGTAAATCCATCTAAACTTGAATACAGTCAGTTACCGTTATATCATATTTTCCTGCTTTTAGCATAAAATTGCACTCTCATTCTTTCTACCCAGTGATGTAGTGGTAAATATTAGGTGGGTAAACTCTGATCGCCGTCTGTGGTGAATAAAGTTACTCTCCCTATACTTTCAATGCGTTTTTGTGCAAAAGGTGGGTAAACTGTTGGGCAAAATGAAAAAGTTAGGTAAACAACGTTTACGTGTGTTTACCCTCCACTTAACCACTGTTTCTACCGTACTGTAAAAATTATTCATAGACCTTCAATTCTCTCGTCAACCCCTTTAACCTTGGTAACAATGGGAAGTTAATGGAGTCAAGTTGGTTCCTCTTACAGCATATCTTCTTGCATTTATTTACCAGAAAATGCCGTCCTTTGTGTATTCTCCCATACTGTATTAATCTTCACAGATCTTGAATACTCATTAGTGTATTAACATTGGCTCTATCAAAGAGCTTTAGGTCCATACTCCCCTGAGAGCCACTATATCCCAGTATAACTGTAGTTGATTCTAGACAGACTGAATGAAAAACACAGAGACCCAGGCAGTGGGAGCTCTAGAATAGACAGTGATTTTTCTCTGACAACACTTCTAATCTCATTGTACATTTCAGTCAGGCCTTGTGTGGGGGACATAAACCCCCTGCTCCCACAGGGCTCCAGGAACAGGAACAAGACCATCAGGCCGCTGCACGCTCTGGGAGAGATCACACTGACTGAGTCAACAGATTTCTCTCTCTCCTTCTTTCCCTCGTTCTCTCTTTTTCTTCTATTTTTTTTCTCTCTCTCTCTCTCTCTCTCTCTCTCTCTCTCTCTCTCTCTCTCTCTCTCTCTCGCTCTCTCTCTCTCTCTCTCTCTCTCATTTCTCTCTCGCTATCTCTTTCTCTCTCTCCATTTCTCTCTCTCTATCTCTTTCCTTCATGTTTTCCCTCTCTCTCCATTTCTCTCTCGCTATCTCTTTCTCTCTCTCCATTTCTCTCTCGCTATCTCTTTCTCTCTCTCCATTTCTCTCTCTCTATCTCTTTCTCTCTCTCCATTTCTCTCTCTCTACCTCTTTCCTTCATGTTTTCCCTCTCACTTCATTCTCTTTCTTTCATACGTCTGTTTATGTAATGAGCAGCGATCTCTGAGAGAATCAAGGAGCTGCATGTGTTCTTAGTTCTTAGATATGGAGATTTGATCGTCCTGTATCCGCTAGAGATGAACAGGGACAGAGGAGACATTTTCTCATAAGATTTTCAAGATTTGAGGGAGTAGCATTCAACACACACATGCACGCACTCACACACACACGCATGCACGCACACACACACACACACACACACACACACACACACACACACACACACACACACACACACACACACACACACACACACACACACACACACACACACACACACACACAAACACACAGCTTACTTTTCCTTTGCTGCTGCATTGCTCTGGTTCTCACACAAGACCACGTTGATGTGTTGCTGTGTGATGTGTTGCTGTCCTCTCCTCAGCTGACTGAGGATGTGCTAGGCCCTCATTTCCTCTCCTATTAGGCCTTTATTATTGGTTTCATTGATCACCGCTGCCCTGCAATCTGTGGTGCTGCTGTGCAAAGGTCCCTGGAGTATAGTCATTAGTGTCATGGCAACGTCCAGGGGCGGACACCACAGCAGGTGTCAGTTACAATGCTATCACAGGGGCTCAACACAGCTATCAACACCTAATGACAGACTAGGATTCTCAGAAACCAAGCTGGGCTACCAAGAGGCTGGGTAAATATATACCTTCTGTGTTGATGGTACTGCTGGGTTGTCTCAGAATATATCAATAAACGTCAATCAGTTATGTAAACTTATACAGTTTGAGTACAGATCAGTTTGTTATATTAATTAGAGAATGTCATCAATAATATTACGCGAAGTCAATGTAATGAAATATCCGAGCATTTTGAGGACACTGCATAATGTTAGGATATTTCATTACATTGACTTTGCGTAATATTATTGATGACATTCTCTAATTAATATAACAAACTGATCTGTTACTCAACAAAATTATCTGTATTTTTCTACCTTGAAATAGTGAAATAGTGGATTTGGATGTTTGAAGCAGGTGTTTATAATTGCAAGCATTGCTTAAATGGCAAGTGCAAATCCAGTCCAAATTAAATCAACACAAATTGAGAGCCATGTTATTCTATTAGCAGCTCAGATTATGCCATTAAATAGCTATTAGATTATCGAAAGGTTAGAACTCAGAACACCTCCCTTGGAAGTCTCACAAAACCTTTATCAGTCTTAATTGAACAAGCCAACTGCTGGGAGATCAATAGCTCATATGTTCCAAGTCTAGACATTCTGAACACTCAGATGGGATCTCAAACATACACCATGGCCCTCTCAGACTTCTCTTTCCAATACCTTGAATAAATGTCATTTTAATGATACACAAGACAATAAGAAAACATGTTTATTTTGAATCAAACATAAAATCTTGAAATCACGTCTTGAAACAACTAACATACAGGGTATTTGTGTCCTCTTGATCAAAGTACCAGAATTACCATTCACTCAACATTCACTCAAATCAAATATTTTAAATCAAATATCCAACCAAATACTCCCCCCAACCAAACACTCCCCCAACCAAATTCTCCCCCAACCAAATACTCCCCCCAACCAAATACTCCCCTAACCAAATACTCCCCTCAACCAAATACTCCCCCCAACCAAATACTCCCCTCAACCAAATACTCCCCCCAACCAAATACTCCCCCAACCAAATACTCCCCCCAACCAAATACTCCCCTCAACCAAATACTCCCCCCAACCAAATACTCCCCTCAACCAAATACTCCCCCCAACCAAATATTCCCCCAACCAAATACTCCCCCCAACCAAATACTCCCCCAACCAAATACTCCCCCCAAACGTACTGTAGACACCTTCTACCCCTCTACCCCTAACATATTGCTTTTGTCAGTTCCACTCTAGCAAGCTGCAGACAACCACTGTGAATGTGACTGTAGCCTATCAAATGTTGCAATGGTGAAACGTTTGATAGATATAGTTTTCGCCTGACACGATGAAACGTGTGTGTGAATCCTCTCATAAATCTATTCCTACATCTTTGGTAGGACATCAATCACATAGTTCCATGGAGATAAGTTGTGCGTGAGTTCTAGAATCTAATATAATGTGGACGAGGGGGGCCTGTAGACCACTGGATGGGAATGAGAGTGATTGAGTAAGAGCAGAGGCTGAAGGACCTGAGCTGACCTGGGTCAGTGATTATGAAGACATGGGGCTCTATAAAGGGGTGAGGTAAGAGGACGGCCAAAAGCCTAGCTACCTCAGGAGACTGCTGCTTTAGACATGTTTCTCCCCCTCTGACTTTAGTTGGCTCTCTAGCCCACCCTCTATCAGTGGGATACATCCAAGAGCTGTTGCAAGTCTACCAGAGGTTAGCTGAACCTTAATGGAATATTTTATTATCATGTTCTCTGGGAAGGTCAGAGGAGACTGTTTATAGACCATTGATTTCAACTCCTTTTGACACAGCATGCATTTGATACACAGTACTATGTGTGTATTATTCTTGTTAGATAACCTAGTTAGTATTATTATGTGAAGATGTGTTTGTTAATCATTGCAGTTCAATTAGTGTTAAAGGTGAGTCACGTGGCAGGGCGGCTCACTCGGCTCGCTGCATGGTAGAGGCTCTAAAAGTCAGGGGTCAGGGCACAGGTCAACCTGAACACTTTTTACACTAAATTATGACCTGTCTACCCCACAGGTGCCCATAGTTCTCAAGGTCAAACACTTCAATCTTAAATCCAGCACAAATATGTCACCGTATAGCACATCAACCCCCAGCTATTTGGCCAATCACCTAGACACTGAGAGAAGGAATCAGTCATGTTTGTAGATGTATGACCAGGGTAAAGGTATGTGATAGAAGCTTGGTCTGATACATCCTCAGGCTGGTCTCAGTAGGAATATCCCAGTGGTCAGGAATATCCCAGTGGTCAGGAATATCCCAGTGGTCAGGAATATCCCAGTGGTCATTGCATGGTCAGTTCAACAATGATCTTTATTTAAATCAGCAGACATGCTATACACATCCTGTGTGAACGTTGCAACATTAGATTATCACACAGTTTCATCAACAACACATAGTTTCTATAGATTATTTACATCCTTTGCATGCTAAAACAGCTGCATTTGATTTAGTGTCAGCTTTACTTGATGGATAGCCTTCATTAAAAAAGGGCTATTTGCATAGAATTTTGAGATGATTGACTTCAATGTGACTAGATTGATGAAGTGCACAATTAAATATAGTTTTTAGAGGAAATTACTCAAACAATTACATAAGAGATGATGAGCTTTTATTTGATCAATCTCACTTTCCATCAGTTCCACTTGCATGGTTCTGAGGTGATTTGTAGTAAGTAGCGTTCCTGCTTGGTGTCTCTACTTAAAGTCAAGTCAGACGTTTACCTCATTCTGGAGAACATACTGTACATGTCTGGTTTCCCGGAGACACATTAAGTCTTGTCCTTGACTAAAAAGAAAGCTCAATATAAGCTTAATATGTGTCTGGGAAAATGGCCCAAAGAGATTAATACTATTCGATAAAGCATACAATATTGTTTGAATTTTTCCTGGAAGATATTGTTTTCCAGTTTCTTTTAATAGTATATTGTTCATATCATTACCATAATATATGTTTGTCTCTGTTGTGTGTATATATGCTTCTTAAATAACATTTTTGCCTAGAATTTGTAAAACAGGCCTTAGGGATCGATATACTTTGGTATGCACATTGTACTGTATACACATAATATATTCTAGTTTTATATGGTTTTGAACAATGAGACTGGGTACTTCCGTTAATAACAGGGTACTACTGGTATCTTGTGTCCCAGGCTGTGTCCCTGTACCATCAGTTATGGACACTCAGTAGTGTACTAGCTGGGCTGGCTGTGTGCCAAATAGTTTCAGGTCATTTATGTGTTGACCATTTCTGGGAATGCAGATAAGAGTGAATGAGTTTAGAATAACTGGTCCGAAAAACGCATTGATGTTTGATAACATTTATGTTAGTGTGATATCAGATGGACTGTACAGCCTGGAGGCACCACAACAACTCTAGACCCCCTGTCTATACATGACTAGTCAGAAATATCAACATGTGTCTGTCTCCCGTTCCGTTCTGTCCTTCTTAGACAGCTCCTCTCCTCTCCTCTCCTCTCCTCTCCTCTCCTCTCCTCTCCTCTCCTCTCCTCTCCTCTCCTCTCCTCTCCTCTCCTCTCCTCTCCTCTCCTCTCCTCTCCTCTCCTCTCCTCTCCTCTCCTCTCCTCTCCTCTCGTTCCCTCTCCACCAGGCGTGTCAAACATACGGCCCTCAGGTCGGGGGGCATGAGATCTCAATTTGATCTGAAATTACTAGGTAGTCAGGGAGCATCGAACATTTAAAAAACAATGGATAGGGGACTCTTAAAAAAAAAAATGGCGAGGAAATAAAACCAATTTTAAGTGCGGCACTTGGGACCTTGGTGAAGACCGAAAGTGGCAAAATTAGTTTGAGAAGCCTGTTCTAGACCTAACAGCTTTGAATTTATTATCATCAGGATATAAATCACGTCAGTTAGACATATTTCAGACTGGACTGTCTGATCTGACATATCCTCTATTCCCCTTGTCCTTTATGTCTAGTCTGGACAGACAGTTTGCTTGTTCCTGTGTCTTCTCTTCTGGCTTGCCAGGCGGTGGGTTGTGTAACCAACGTGGAGCATCAGATCCAGATATAATTTCGTAGCTACACTTATCAGTGTCATCTCAGAGAGAGGCTGCCCGCCGGATCGGATCGCCTCGCTAGCCCACCGGTCAAACAGACAGACAGAGAGGAGGAATCAATGGGAGAAAAAACTACCAGAAAAAGATAATGAAGCTAATGGATGGATTTTTGATGTGCAGCCCTTAGACAGCTGTTGCTCTGATGAATAGGGATGGGTGTTATTTCGAGGGCTCCAGAAAGAGACAGCAGCCAAAACATCACGTCTTGGAGAGACATAGGAGACCCAAAAGATCACGTAGTCTTGGAGAGACAGAGACCATAAAGATCACGTAGTCTTGGATATGAGCATCATGATGAGCACCAATCTGGCCTGGCTCTTTGTTGTCGGCTCCATGGAGTCCCACATCTCTCTCCCCAATGGCAGTGTGCCCTCGGCTGGGCTGTAACACTGAGCCTCAGGCCTGTTTCAAAGACTGGAAGATGAAGAAACAAACAGCCATCAACCCGCCCCTCAGGGACCTATGATTAACTGGTTTTTAAACGCAGTGTTTTCAAAGCAGAAACAAACCATCTGTCATCTCAATATAAATGTAAATCATTTTAGGGCACCCTCTGCGATTAGAATGAGATCAGATGTCCCATAATACTGTCCACTTGTTATGACTTAAGTTTACTCCTTCCTCCTTACTCAGAGCTGTTTAGAAGAAGAGGAAAAAAACACCTGGCCGTTCTCCCTAGAGGTCAATATTATTCTGTTGATCATTTAAACACTATGACCTCTGACCCCTGCTTCCCTTTGAGCAGGGCAGTGTCTTTAAATGGCACCCTATTCCCTTATATAGTGCACAGCTTTTGACCAAATCCCGATGGTCCCTAGACAAAAGTAGTGCACTATAAAGGGAATAGGGTGCAACTTGAGACGCAGAGCAGGAACGGGATGCTCCCTAATATCGCTGAGCTGGAAGTTGATCCAGATCCGCTGTCAGTCTGGTCAGTCCGGTGGGACTCAGAGCAGGTGTGGCTCAGTATGCCTGTCCTGGGAAGATCCAAGGATGATCTGGGAATGAGGAGACAGATAGCAGGAAACAATATTGATGTAGGGAAGGATGAGTTACCATTTGTCTTCCTGCCGTCTCCACTCTTTTATTTATGTTCCGGTAAAACGCTTGACCCTTTGAGCGCCCATTCAACTGAGAGTAGTAGTCAGAGTGCTTTGATGGGAATGGCTCCCAAGAGTCGGTTATTAAAACCACTAGCTGCCAAGGTCTTTGAAGGAGTGGGAGGGAGTGTGTGTGTGTGTGTGTGTGTGTGTGTGTGTGTGTGCGTGCATGCATGCTTTTGTGCATGTTGAGAGTAGAAAACATTTTCTCAGGTACTCCAAACCCTGAGTCCTTCATTCTTCCCTCGTGATTCTGTTAGCTAGATGATTGAATGGATACAGAATGTGGTGATCATAATATGTTGGGATAAAAGCTTTGCACTTCATTCTGAAGTTGTTTGATTTAGGTGACCAGTAACAGTAATCTTGTGGAACGGTTAGTTCAATGATTAATTTATAGATGTTTGACTGGGTTTTAAGATCTCTAAATCAGTGGTTCTCAACTGGTTTTGTCTCGGGAACCAAATTGAACCAGGTTGTCTCAGTCGCGACCGAATATTCGCATCTCGAAAAAGAATCGCTAAAATACAATCTGGAAAACTATTTTTAATGCTATATTGATATTAAAAGTAGCAATTATATGAAAAGGAAACAACTTTCCCACCTCTTTCATTGTCAATAATTACATTTTGCCCATAGTCTTGATGAAGAATGTTAATAAACTCACTGAGACCACAAAATCAACCAAAATAGTGCTGCTAATACAGTGGGGGAAAAAAGTATTTAGTCAGCCACCAATTGTGCAAGTTCTCCCACTTAAAAAGATGAGAGAGGCCTGTAATTTTCATCATAGGTACACGTCAACTATGACAGACAAATTGAGAAAAAAAAAATCCAGAAAATCACATTGTAGGATTTTTTATGAATTTATTTGCAAATTATGGTGGAAAATAAGTATTTGGTCACCTACAAACAAGCAAGATTTCTGGCTCTCACAGACCTGTAACTTCTTCTTTAAGAGGCTCCTCTGTCCTCCACTCGTTACCTGTATTAATGGCACCTGTTTGAACTTGTTATCAGTATAAAAGACAGCTGTCCACAACCTCAAACAGTCACACTCCAAACTCCACTACGGCCAAGACCAAAGAGCTGTCAAAGGACACCAGAAACAAAATTGTACACCTGCACCAGGCTGGGAAGACTGAATCTGCAATAGGTAAGCAGCTTGGTTTGAAGAAATCAACTGTGGGAGCAATTATTAGGAAATGTAAGACATACAAGACCACCGATAATCTCCCTCGATTTAGGGCTCCACACAAGATCTCACCCCGTGGGGTCAAAATGATCACAAGAAAGGTGAGCAAAAATCCCAGAACCACACGGGGGGACCTAGTGAATGACCTGCAGAGAGCTGGGACCAAAGTAACAAAGCCTACCATCAGTAACACACTACGCCGCCAGGGACTCAAATCCTGCAGTGCCAGACATGTCCCCCTGCTTAAGCCAGTACATGTCCAGGCCCGTCTGAAGTTTGCTAGAGTGCATTTGGATGATCCAGAAGAGGATTGGGAGAATGTCATATGGTCAGATGAAACCAAAATATAACATTTTGGTAAAAACTCAACTCGTCGTGTTTGGAGGACAAAGAATGCTGAGTTGCATCCAAAGAACACCATACCTACTGTGAAGCATGGGGGTGGAAACATCATGCTTTGGGTTTTTTTTTCTGCATAGGGACCAGGACGACTGATCCGTGTAAAGGAAAGAATGAATGGGGCCATGTATCGTGAGATTTTGAGTGAAAACCTCCTTCCATCAGCAAGGGCATTGAAGATGAAACGTGGTTGGGTCTTTCAGCATGACAATGATCCCAAACACACCGCCCGGGCAACGAAGGAGTGGCTTCGTAAGAAGCATTTCAAGGTCCTGGAGTGGCCTAGCCAGTCTCCAGATCTCAACCCCATAGAAAATCTTTGGAGGGAGTTGAAAGTCTGTGTTGCCCAGCGACAGCCCCAAAACATCACTGCTCTAGAGGAGATCTGCATGGAGGAATGGGCCAAAATACCAGCAACAGTGTGTGAAAACCTTGTGAAGACTTACAGAAAACGTTTGACCTGTGTCATTGCCAACAAAGGGTATATAACAAAGTATTGAGAAACTTTTGTTATTGACCAAATACTTATTTTCCACCATAATTTGCAAATAAATTCATAAAAAATCCTACAATGTGATTTTCTGGATTTTTTTTTCTCATTTTGTCTGTCATAGTTGACATGTACCTATGATGAAAATTACAGGCCTCTCTCATCTTTTTAAGTGGGAGAACTTGCACAATTGGTGGCTGACTAAATACTTTTTCCCCCCACTGTAAATCTATATTGAAAATACTGTGATTGAAGATTTCTTTTCAGTGATTTAATTATTTAAAAATGTAAATTCATTATCATTTCTATACACTTTCTACCTGATTTAAGTTGTTTAAGTTCAGACTGGAGTAAATGGTGTGTAGATGACTGACTTAGAGCAGGTGACTCCCCTCACTCTACTCAGGGTCAGACAGGGACTGCTCATGTGTTGAGTCTGTCCCAGCTGAGTCATAGCCTGGGTGGATCCACCATACACACACAGCACTCTCTGGGGGCTGGCCAGGGAAAAGAGAAGACTGTATGTAGCCTGCAATATAGCCTTATACTGTATGTGTCCTAATAAGGCATGTATATCTTCCAATCTTTTTCTTGATGTTTTAGGAGGTATCTATGCTGTGGACAGTTTGGTCATAAATCTGGGTCTAAATGAGGTTTGGTGTGTTGTTGGAGTGTGTTGTTGGAGTGTGTGTGGTCTGGGTGTGTTACGCATGTCATCCTCCACACCATCCTCTTGTTAAGTATGTGGATGCTTCCCGATTCTACACCTTTTTCCAGAAGTGCACACTTTCATACTCCCCGTCATTGATTTAAAAGCATAGGGTTGGTGTAAGCATTGGCTGGAGGTAGTTGCCACAATTGTAAAATGCATGTGAGAAAGTGTGCAAAGAACACTACGGGAGAAGCTTGTAGAATCTGGACTCAGTGTGTGTGTGTTCTCCAGACGTGGCGTACTCCACCTCCATGAGAGCAGGGGGATCCAGGACCTGGGCATGCCTCGCTGGGAGCTGGTCCTCTGTCTGGTGGCTGTGGTCTTTCTTCTCTACTTCAGCCTCTGGAAGGGCGTCAAGTCCTCCGGCAAGGTACTGTTGACACACTGTACTGTACTGCTTAGTACAACACACTCCTACTGTAGTATAACACACTCCTACTGTAGTATAACACACTCCTACTGTAGTATAACACACTCCTACTGCAGTATAACACACTCCTACTGTAGTATAACACACTCCTACTGTAGTATAACACACTCCTACTGTAGTATAACACACTCCTACTGCAGTATAACACACTCCTACTGTAGTATAACACACTCCTACTGCAGTATAACACACACTGCTACTGTAGTATAACACACTCCTACTGCAGTATAACACACTCCTACTGTAGTATAACACACTCCTACTGTAGTATAACACACTCCTACTGTAGTATAACACACTCCTACTGCAGTATAACACACTCCTACTGTAGTATAACACATTCCTACTGCAGTATAACACACTCCTACTGTAGTATAACACACTCCTACTGTAGTATAACATACTCCTACTGCAGTACAACACACTCCTACTGTAGTATAACACACTCCTACTGTAGTATAACACACTCCTACTGTAGTATAACACACTCCTACTGTAGTATAACACACTCCTACTGTAGTATAACATACTTCTACTGCAGTATAACACACTCCTACTGTAGTACAACACACTCCTACTGTAGTATAACACACTCCTACTGTAGTATAACATACTTCTACTGCAGTATAACACACTTCTACTGTAGTATAACACACTCCTACTGTAGTACAACACACTCCTACTGCAGTATAACACACTCCTACTGTAGTATAACACACTCCTACTGTAGTATAACACACTCCTACTGTAGTATAACATACTCCTACTGTAGTATAACACATTCCTACTGTAGTATAACACACTCCCACTGTAGTATAACACACTCCTACTGTAGTATAACACACTCCTACTGTAGTATAACACACTCCTACTGTAGTATAACACATTCCTACTGTAGTATAACACACTCCTACTGCAGTATAACACACTCCTACTGTAGTATAACACACTCCTACTGTAGTATAACATACTCCTACTGTAGTATAACACACTCCTACTGTAGTATAACACACTCCTACTGTAGTATAACATACTCCTACTGTAGTATAACACATTCCTACTGTAGTATAACATACTCCTACTGCAGTACAACACACTCCTACTGTGTAGTATAACACACTTCTACTGTAGTATAACATATTCCTACTGTAGTACAACACACTCCTACTGTAGTACAACACACTACTACTGTAGTAGGCAGGTAGCCTAGCGATTAAGAGCGTTAGGCCAGTAACTGAAAGGTCGCTGGTTTGAATGCCCGAGCCGACAAGGTGGAAAAATCTGTCGTTCTGCCCTTGAGCAAGGCAGTTATTCCCCAACAACAACTGCTTCCCGAGCGTCGATGACGTCGATTAAGGCAGACCCCCGCACCTCTATGATTCAGAGGGGTTGGGTTAAATGTGGAAGACACATTCCGGTTGAATGCATTCAGTTGTACAACTGACTAGGTAACCCCCTTTCCTTTTCCCTAGTATAGCACGCACTGCAACTGTACACAAAATGAACTGTGGTTGTGCGGACACACTCTGCGTAGTACATGGGTTTACACTACAGTACCTTGAGAAATAAGATCTATAAACAGTAACCGGAGTGTGACAAAAACCAGTCTCTGAGTTGACAGATCTAAGCACCGTTTAGTACTGCTTAGTGCATGAGTCTACACAGATCTGAAAAAGAACATCTATACAGTAACCATAGCTGACAGGCCAGGGAGAATACAACAATTCACATGATGTCATGCACTGTATGTCATAGGACATGATCTCACAGTAATAATGACAAATCTGTAAAGTTATGTTGTCCAGGTGGTGTATTGAACACTACCGTACACTCTTAGAAAAAAAGGTGCTATCTAGAACCTTAAAGGGTTCTTTGGCTGTCCCCATAGGATAACCCTTTGAGGAAATGTTTTTGGTTGCAGGTAGACGCTCTTATCCAGGTGCAGGTAGTCATGTAGCTAATGTTCTGTGTTGTGTTGTATCCAGGTGGTGTACATCACGGCCACCATGCCCTATGTGGTGCTGTTTGTCCTGCTGATCAGAGGCATCACTCTGCCAGGGGCTATGGACGGCATACGGGCCTACCTCCACATCGACTTTAAACAACTCAACGACCCCAAGGTCAGACAGGTCTTTAGAGTACAGTACAGTGTGTTACTGAGATTAGGGATGCAATATTTCCAATAACTTACAAAATTCCCAGGTTCCCGGAATCAAGAGAGAATAAACAAGAAATCCGGGATCCGCCAAACAGGATTTCTTGAAACCTGGGAATTATGCTAGAGCTCCCATAGTCACATCCAATATGGAAATAAATTAAATTAACTCATTTAGGAACCAAAACATGTGTTAGCTGTTTTTGGACACAAAGTGGAGGGAAAAAAGATTGTAATAAAAAACTGGGAGGTTGTGATTTCACATATGCCATATTCAATATAGAATGCTGTAAATGAACGGTAAGGAGCTCTAATGTTTAATATAGAATGCTGTAAATGAATGGTAAGGAGCTCTAATGTTTAATATAGAATGCTGTAAATGAACGGTAAGGAGCTCTAATGTTTTTGAAAACATGGCCAAGGAATCATATCAGAGACAAGATTATTTAGAGCCAAGAGTCAGTAGATAGTCAGTACTCAGGAGAGATTCTGTCAAATGTAATGCTCTTCTCTGTATCATATTATAATGCTATGGGCTCTTTATATTATATTATAATGCTATGGGCTTATATTTTTAAGGAGTGGGGCAGTTTCTTAAGTTCTTTGCTTGATTGAAGAGATAGTAAAGTGTTGGAAAGACGGGGGCGATAGGGGAACGGTGAGTCAAAGGGCAGTGGGCCGGGGTCAGCGACTGTAACCGCTAGATCAAACAGGCCACAAAGTCTCTTTCTATGTTCCTGCTGTAGGTGTGGATTGATGCTGCTACTCAGATCTTCTACTCCTTGGGAGCCGGCTTTGGAGTGCTCATTGCATTTGCCAGCTACAATAAATTTGACAACAACTGTTACAGGTAAGATTTATCACTGTTGATATCACGGTGCTGTCCTCAGTGCTTCTCTATCATGACCTTACAAGGCTTACATGACCTTCTATAACCTGTAACCAGGCAATCAGATTGAACAGATCCTGTGCTGTGTTAAGGTCTCTTTAGATTTGTCTTTCCTGTTTTAACTGGACAGAAAGGTGATGTGTATCTGGCCAGTGGACTTTCTGGCTTGGAGCTAACAGGATAAGTGCAGCCCATGCTAGGCCAGATGATGGCTATAGCCATAGGCAGTGTTACGTTCCCTGCCATTCTGTGGTCCTCTAAACCCCTCACAGAGAAACAGACATTAGACTGTGGGGTCTGCTGATCCTTGTCATCACTAATAGGTTATTGTGAAAGGGGAGAGGTGGGTGCTGCTATCAGTTAGACCCATTCTGCTTTTAGAAAACGTGAGCTAGCAAGCCAGCAAGGCAAGGTAAAATATCACAAATAGAGCTAGATAAAGCCAGAAGAATAATATACTTGTTGAACATAGCTGATTAGCTATAGCCATCAGTCTTGTGTGTTTTCATGGTCATCATTCACTCACTGCTAAGTTTGTCAAGGTGTATAGCTATCTGCTACAGGGCGTTTTGATGTGAGCATGGGCGTGCACCACTCGAACGTGACGTTTGCTTGTAAACAAAAACATTTCTCTATTGGTTTAAATAGAACCATGAGGAAATCTGTAGGAAAGGTTATGTGGAAGTACTAAAATTCCCACCTAAGAAACATATGGTTCTCAGAACGTTATGTTCTAACTGGGTATCCTGCATCATTCACAGAACATTGTGGGAAGGTTGTATGCAAAATAACTATAGGGCTACCACGCTCTCACTAAGCTCTAAGAAACATATGGTTCTCGGAACGTTATGTGTTAGCTGGGTAGGGTTTTTGTAGTGTGAAGCTGTACAGCTAATTGAGTTTCCCTCTCTTATAAATTACTTTGCTTGATCTAAATTCCCCCCCCCACCCTTACACAGCTGAAGGCCTCATGTGTGCTCAGCTGGGCCATATGTGGGAGCTAAGAGGCTGAATGAGGACTTGTGAAAGTTGGCTCTTACATCCGTAGATATTCTGAAAGGACATCTATGTGGTAGCAGCTGGTTGTATTATTCTCCATATTGTACACAGATGGGACGGTTGAGGTCAGACTGTGGTCCATGTTCTCTCTGTCTGTCTGGTGACTGAACGTGGGTTAATGACCACAAACAGTCTTCAGGCTTTCACCCAGTTTGATTTCCAGGTGGGCCTCAAAGGCTCTCAAACAACATCCAGTCCCTCTGCATCAAAATTGTTAATTAAAACCAATACAAAATTAAACTCTTTAAAGGGGCATCCATTTTTGGACTTATTAATTAATGATATGTACCCATTGATTCTTGAAGAATATAACTTATGAATGCCTCATGAGCTTAGTTCAACTGTCGTACCCCATCAGAACCCAAAATATAAGCTTTGTTTTACTCCAAAGTTTGTAAACAAAGTAAATGTAAACAAACACTATATAGCCTCTAAACATGGTTTACACTATAAATGTGATATTATGGATGGTCAGTCCTTGCATCCATACCTCTGTCTATGAATTTGAGAGTGGTTACATTTCTCCAGCCCCATCCCACAGCTTCTTACCAAAACAGGGGTGGGGAGTATTCTTTGTTATTGTTTCAACTGCTGATTGCCGTTTTAAGGTTAGGGTTAAGGCCACAGATCTATGTGGGAGGCCTCACCCTGCCTGTACAGTTCAAGGCACTAAGAAGTTACTTATCCAGCAATGCCTTTGCTGGTGTTGGGTGGTAGTGAAAGCTGAAGGTTCTCTGTGTGTGCGTTCCAAATGGCACCCTATTCCCTACATATTGCGCTACTTTTGACAAGAGCCCGATGGGCCCTGGTAAAAACAAACTAGTGCACTATATAGGGAATAGGGTGCCATTTGGAACACAGCCACTGCCTCCTCATTAACCTACTTCCAACCTCTCTGCTGAAACCTTCTTTTCTTCTGTCTTCTAATACCTTGACAAGACCCTCAAGACAAGACACAAGATATGGTTCCAATAAAAACTTCTGTTTAGATTTACCATGGTTCAAGGAAAAAACAGCATGTCTGTGAAATAAGACACGGGTTCTAAAAGTCCAATAGTCAAACTGTTAATATGGTGAGTTTATTATTGCTGTAAGACCTGTCATGGTACTATCATGGTAGCTTTATAGGCTAGGTGTTGTTGGAGGCAGAGTAAGAGCTCACATGAAGTGTTTTCTAAACATGATTTGTGTGTGTGTTCTCTTCCCCACAGGGATGCTATCCTGACCAGTACAGTGAACTGCGTCACCAGCTTCTTTTCAGGGTTTGCCATCTTCTCTGTGCTCGGCTACATGGCCTACAAACACGGGGTCAGGATAGAGGACGTGGCCACCGAAGGTGAGAGGAAGCCTACTAGACACACACACAAACGCACACACACACACACACACACACACACACACACACGCACGCACGCACGCACACACACATAGGAAGATATACATGCCTTATTAGGACACATACAGTATAAGGCTATATTGCAGGCTACATACAGTCTTCTCTTTTCCCTGGCCAGCCCCCAGAGAGTGCTGTGTTTGTATGGTGGATCCACCCAGGCTATGACTCAGCTGGGACAGACTCAACACATGAGCAGTCCCTATCTGACCCTGAGTAGAGTGAGGGGAGTCACCTGCTCTAAGGGAGGGCAGGATTCTGACAACACCCAACAGTCAGTCATCTACACATCATTTATAGAGTTTCAAACCCAGTCAAAACACCTATAAATTCATCATTAAACTAAACATTCCACAAGCTTACTGTTACTGCTCACTAAATCAAACAACTTAAAGGAAAGATTCACCCATTTTGAATATTATATAATTTTTGTGCGTCTATAAGCAATGTTCTATCAATTCCTGAGGTAAGCAGGCAGAAATACAGCCGGTATGACGAATGATGCAAAACTCATCATACTGGCTGTATTTCTGCCTGCTTGTATAGCAATAGCTCAGATACACATGAAAACATGTGTATCTGAGAACATCGCTCAGAGATGCACAAAAAACGATATAACATTCAAAATGGGTGAATCTTTCCTTTACGAATGAGCAGCAACGTGCAATGCTTTTAATATAATTGATTGCAACAGTAGCTGAGAGGGTCTGGGGTTCAGATGGAATTGAAATACCAGAGAACACATAAATACTGGCCTGCTGTGGAGAGAGGGTTTGGCAGACATACAAAAAAAATGAAATCTGATAAAAATCTGCTTTGCTTTCTAGTTCTTCTGTCTTCTACTTGCCACTGTCCCTCCGCTGTCTGTCATTTCTTTGTCATCTTGAGTCCTCACTTCTCTGCCTTTCTCCTTCCTTTCCTCCTTTCACTTTCCATTGTTAAATCATCTCTTATTTTCTCTGAAACGACCTTGTGGACAGGGTCAAGCTCAGGACAAGGAAGTGTTATATCAACATCCCACCAAACAATATGCTGTTTTATTTCAACATCCCACCCAACAACGTACCATTTTATAGACTGATGGTAATCAGTTGTCTCTGGTATGTGCTATCACAAGTGTCTCTATCTATGTATCTGTGTGTGAGTGCAGGTGCAGGACTGGTATTCATCATCTATCCTGAGGCCATCTCCACCCTCCCTGGATCTACCTTCTGGGCCATAGTATTCTTCATCATGCTGCTGACTCTGGGCATCGACAGCTCTGTGAGTTACTGGCCCACCTCAGGGTTGAATTACTGCATGCTATGTCCCACCACAGGGCACGGATGGCTACTGACCATTTGTTTCTATCTTATGGTGGATTTATCTGATCTATCTAGTGGATTTATAGTAAGTGTAGATTAGAATACAGTATCTCCTCCGATCTGTCTATCTATATCTATCTGTCTCTTTGTCCCTCTCTGTCTCTTTCTCTCTCTGTCTCTCTCTCTCTCTCTCTCTCTCTCTCTCTCTCTCTCTCTCTCTCTCTCTCTCTCTCTCTCTCTCTCTCTCTCTCTCTCTCTCTCTCTCTCTCTCTCTCTCTCTCTCTCTCTCTCTCTCTCTCTCTCTCTCTCTGTCTGTACAGTATTACAGGCACTTTTGCATACACACAGTCAAGTCAATCTTATACATTATTCTACTTTCCCATGGTTGCAGTGAGTGCTCTGGTCCTGCTCTGAGTTCTGGGTACTGCGAAGGCAGTTGTTTTGACTGTTACCCAATAACCATGAAGTGGAAAGTCACATGCATCGCAGCCTGAAACGCAGGAAAACTTTGTCCACAGTGATTGTTCATTTTTCCTCATAAAATTTCCCAGTTACATAAGGTGATCATTTACTGTAAATGAAGCAAAAAAGGAAATTCCACAGCAGTAGGAGTCATGTAGCACTGCACTTAGAAAGCTAGGTCTGATCGTTTAGATTCTAGGCCAAAGGTATTCTGTTTAGGTGAGAAGACTGTGTGATTCTGTTACATTACTGCTGTAGGTACTACAATTTATGTGTTTGTGCCACTGAACCATCCAAATGTATGTCTGCCTGTCTGCCTGTCTGCCTGTCTGCCTGTCTGCCTGTCTGCCTGTCTGTCTGTCTGTCTGTCTGTCTGTCTGTCTGTCTGTCTGTCTGTCTGTCTGTCTGTCTGTCTGTCTGTCTGCCTGTCTATCTTCCTGTCTGCCTGTCTGTCTGTCTTCTAGATGGGTGGTATGGAGGCGGTCATCACAGGACTGTCGGACGACTTCAAGATCCTGAAGAGGAACAGGAAGCTGTTCACCTTCGCCACAGCATTCGGAACCTTTCTTGTCGCGCTCTTCTGCATCACTAATGTGAGGTCACTTCCTGTTCCTCTGAGTCACATATGATTTTCATAGCTCTCATATGATTGCATAAATCAAACCAAAGAGGATCACAAACTTCCCACCAGGCACAAGATAGAAAAGGGAATCCCCTGTCCAACCATGCGAACAATTGTTATTGCCTGACTCGATAAGCTTTGTGTTTCATGCTTATCCTTGCCAGCTCACAGTAGTTAACGGCAGCCAGGTTGCCCATCTTCAACAACCTTTTGACATTGTGTCTCTGTATCTCTCTCTCACTCACTCTCACTCTCTCACTCTCACTCTCTCACTCTCACTCT
Organism: Coregonus clupeaformis; assembly: GCF_020615455.1. Lineage (NCBI taxonomy): Eukaryota > Metazoa > Chordata > Actinopteri > Salmoniformes > Salmonidae > Coregonus > Coregonus clupeaformis. Next base: position 19,380,145 of record NC_059206.1, read on the forward strand.
CACTCTCACTCTCACTCTCACTCTCACTCTCACTCTCACTCTCTCTCACTCTCACTCTCTCTGTCTGTCAGGGAGGAATATATGTGCTGACTTTGTTGGATAACTACGCGGCGGGGACCTCCATCTTGTTTGGGGTGCTGATTGAGGCCATTGGGGTGTCCTGGTTCTACGGTATGTATTATCGGTCCCCCTTAGCCTAGTACAGAGGCACATACTAATGCTGACTTCTTACTGTGGTGAACCTGCTTATCTACCTTTCCTCTTCTATTGTTCATTAGAGCCCAGTCCTTTGTTCCCTCCATCTCTCCACCCCCCCTCCATCACCCCACCCTCCCCCTCCATCACCCCCTGCCCACAATTGCCCTCCCCTGGCCTGCCCTCTCCTCCCGTCGGCTCTCTCAACCTCCCTAACCCTCTGGCATCTTCACTACCCAGGCCCTGCAGCTACACCTGACATTTACTGGCAGTGTAGAGACACCGTGCTTCCCTTCCTTAGACCTCCACTGTTAACCCCCTTTCTCCATCTCTCCCAATACTCCTCTTTCCATCTCTCCATACACTCCCCTCTCCCCTACACCCCCCGCCTTCTCCCTTCCTCCCTGCTCCCTTCCACTCCTCTCCATCCCCCCATACACTCCCACTGTCAGACAGCAGATTGCAGCAGTCATAAAGTAGGCCACAGCCAGAGCCACACACAGACCACTGATGGGAGGCTAACTACTGACTCTCTCCCTTGGTGGGGGTCAGAGGAGAGGGAGGCAGAGAGGGGAGGCTAGCTACTGAGTCTCTCCCTTGGTGGGGGTCAGAGGAGAGGGAGGCAGGGAGGGGAGGCTAGCTACTGAGTCTCTCCCTTGGTGGGGGTCTGAAGAGTGGGAGGCAGGGGAGGCAGGGAGGGGAGGCATGGGGGAGTTGTGAGAGACTGTACACTACAGTGTGTTTATAATTGTCTGTTTAGCAGTTTGTGTTATTTATCCAATAGTAAAATGGAATAAATGTAGGTGCAGTGAAATATGTTGTTTTACAGGGTCAGCCATAGTAGTATGGAACCCCTGGAGCAAATTAGGGTTAAATGCCTTGCTTTAGGGCACATCAACAGATTTCTCACCTTGTTGGCTCAGGGATTTTAACCAGCAACCTTTCATTTACAGGCTCAATGCTCTAACTACGAGGCTATTTGGCATGGACGTGCATGGGTGAGAGTAGTGAAGGACTATATGGTGTGTGAACAGTTCTATGCAGTCTGTTTAGTGTTTTATGTATTGCACAGAGATAATACTGTATGTCGACAAGTTGTGCTTTATCTTTAAACTACAGCCCATCAATGTACACCATGATTTATAGTCAGTATTAACTGCTGAAACTGAACCTCATGATGAGGTCAGACAGACAGAGCACCACAGAGAGAGGAGAATAAAGGAGAGGGTCTGCTTGTAGCTGGAGTTGTGACAGGGTTTCCTGGACCTGTCTTAATGTTAACAGGCCTTGGCTGCTCTGATAAAGAAGCATTATGCCCAAGCTATAGAAACACCATGGTTGTGTACAAAATGGCACCATATTCCCTATATAGTGTACTACTTCTGGTCAAAAGTAGTACACTATATAGTGTCGTTTGGGACACAGTCCATTTCCTTATAGGCAGACTTAACCCTGTGTGAAATTATAATATAACATACTTGGAACTCAGAGACTTTTATGAAACAGATATCATTGAGCTGCATTTTTACTGCTGTGTGAACTCATAATTACAGAAGAAATTGGAGTTGTGTGCCATGAAGCTCTTTCTCAGCCAGTGCTCCAGCTGTTATGTATGGACATTGATGAGAGGAGCGTTAGTTCTCCTGTGAACTTCAGGCATCAGAAGCAAAGCGGACTGTGGGTCTGACCTGGGTGCAAATAGTATTTGTTTTCTTTCAAGTACATTGAGCGTTTGATTGAGCCTTCCCGTAGTGCCAGATGGGCAGGGTTTGTACTATTGGTTGTATTGCACCAGGCAAGCTCAATCAAGCTCAGCTTCAGTATTTGTAAGGAAACAAGTACTATTTGAACCCAGGTCTGCAGTGGGTCTATGGGTATGGTTCTGTGTGCGTGAGTTCAAGCCCTGGTCTTCTGCCCTGTGTTTCCTCTCCAGGCGTGGACCGCTTCAGTGAGGATATCGAGCGCATGATGGGCTTCAAGCCAGGTCTCTACTGGAGGCTGTGCTGGAAGTTTGTCAGCCCCACCTTCCTACTGGTGAGAACCCCGGGGGGCAAGAAGGGGCTGATTGGGGGGCTGGGGCTGAAGCCTTTGGCATGGTGCTGGGGCTTGGGGTGGGATGGGAGGGCAAAGTGCCTGACACAAGCTTGAAGTATTAAACATACTGTAGGAATCATGATCTATGGTATGTAATTGAGCTTGAATGGAAATGAGGAAATTCCCAACAGAGGTTACCTAATTGTTACTGGCTGCCATATACTGTACTATAGTCTTTTTTAACTCGTATTATGTGCCAGCAATTAGTAATTTGCCACAGGAAATGTGTTTTCCTGTAAAAAAAATGTTAGAGATGTGTTACGTCAATGAACCACAGATGTGGGTTTGTATAGATAGGGATTACCAAAAGCACATGATCTGTCTTGACGGGAAATTATATTATTCCCTTAATGCTTTTATATTGATTATGATCTTTCATATGTCAGTATTCCTCTTTCCATAGGGGAAGTTTATATGTTTTAAATGGCAAACAGGAAATAAAAAGAGGATGGGAAGATTGAAAGCCAGGAAAATAGGTAGATTAGATTGAAAGCCGATATATCACCAGGATCTTTAAACCTTATGTCTGAGGGGACCTATCATTGTTTAGTTTTAGTGTGTAGTGAACGCTACCATAGTTCTGCTAGCCTTACCTCCAGAAGCAAGGCAGAAACAGCAGATGTCAGGAAGATAGCGCCCAACTCTGGCTGTTGCATGGATGGCATTTGTAGAAAAAGGACATAGAATAATGTTGTTAGCCTTTGATATTCAGTTGGAGACGAGGAGGAGACACTGCCCTGACCTTCCAGTGTTGTATTATAACTACTAGTGATGTTTGCTGCTCTCTGGGGCAACAGTTACAAAGCTACAGAGTTACAGTTCAGTGGTGATGGGCCTCCAGTCTCTAGTCTACAGCTGCCTGGTGAACCAGAGTACTTACAGTGAAAGTCTATTACAGTATGTGTCAAACCCCAGAGGGAGAGACCATGCCCATGTCTGTTCTATTCAACTCAATTTCATCTCTGTAATGCTTTTATGTTTTTGTCAAAATGAACAGTGGCGGAGTATTCGTTTTTTCTACAGAAGCTGTTTTGATGTCTCTTTGGGAATATTTTAACCACTCTGTTTTTTTTTTTCTCCTCTCCGTACTTTGTGATGATAGCCAGCATCGAGACCTAGCGGTTCTATTGTTTCTCCTGTCCTCAGTTTATATGGTGACCTAGCTAACCGTTCTGTTGTTTCTCCTATCCTCAGTTTATATGGTGACCTAGCTAACCGTTCTATTGTTTCTCCTGTCCTCAGTTGATATGGTGACCTAGCTAACCGTGCTGTTGTTTCTCCTATCCTCAGTTTATATGGTGACCTAGCTAACCGTTCTATTGTTTCTCCTGTCCTCAGTTTATATGGTGACCTAGCTAACCGTTCTGTTGTTTCTCCTGTCCTCAGTTTATATGGTGACCTAGCTAACCGTTCTGTTGTTTCTCCTGTCCTCAGTTTATATGGTGACCTAGCTAACTGTTCTGTTGTTTCTCCTGTCCTCAGTTTGTATGGTGACCTAGCTAACCGTTCTGTTGTTTTTCTCTTCTCCCCAGGTCGTGGTGATAGCCAGCATCGTGACGTCCACGGGCCTGAGTTATGATGACTATGTCTTTCCTTCATGGTCCAACGTGATTGGTTGGGGTGTAGCTCTGTCCTCCATGATGTTTGTGCCCATCTATGCCATCTATAAGTTCCTCAGTATGCCAGGGACATTCAAACAGGTCAGTGGAAAAACAAATCCCTCTCATCTGCATAATTGTTGTTTATATAATGTAAAGATAACCTTAGATCGATTTGATTTGATTTATTAGGATGCCCATTAGCCGACGCCAATGGCGACAGCTAGTTTTACTGAGGTCCGACATATAACGTAAAAGACATTACAGACAAAATACTTTACAATTTACATACATTTAAAAACATTAACATGTAGTGTGTTAATGTTGGCAGGTACAGTATGTACTGTAGCTTGATGTCATGTAGCTTGAAAGCTGTGGTAAATAGCAACCTCTTATCTGTATCCCAGCGGTCAAAACTGGTTGAAATGCCATCCTTATAACCAGATTATGATGTCATTTCAACCAGGTTTGCACGCTGGGATAGTATGTGTTTATTTTATGCAAAGATAATCTTAGATCAATGGGAGGCATGTAGCTTGGAGTCTTCAAGGCTTGACCTTGAACTGACACAAACTGACTTTTTCCTTTTCGATGGTTGACGGTTGATGATGTCAGTACTTGTGGGACGCTGGTTAGAGATCTTGCGGGTTCAAAGCCTGAACAGTGAACAGTATAATCATAAAAATAACATTCCTTTGATGATTATCTTTCTGAGCAGTAAACAGTGTTACCTTGTGTTTTCCTACTCACTCCTCGTGGCATTTCCTTCTGATGCCTGGCAGTGTTTAGACTCCTTCCATGACTATCTCCCATGCTTTTCCTCCAGCTGAGATCACAGTTTATCATACTGTTATCGCACCAAGTGCACTTCAGTCAGATATGAGGACGGGGGCGATCTGGAAGAGACATCAGAGATCATACAGTATACACTACAGTACAGTGTACATCCAGTCCAGCCTGATCACATCAGAATCAGAAAGCTGTTTGACATATTTGAGCTATCTCCAAGTTCCTTATCTATAGAAGAAATGGTGGATCTATAGAATAAACTGTGACCATAGATTAAAGTGCTAGTTTATTACAAGCTTCAAGATCATATCTCTTGTGCTTGGGACAATGTGTTTTTTGCAGTGTAAGAGTATGTGTTTATTGTAAGGTACGAGTTATGTAATATAATGTACTGTAATGGTCTGTTTTTCAGAGGATAGCCTACTGCATCACACCAGAACACGAACATCATCTGGTGGCAGAGGGAGCTACCATCAGACAGTTCACGGTGAGTACAGATGTTGGATCTTCATTTGAGCCAGTTTGCTAGAGCAGGACAATTATCCTGCAGCAACAGGACATTTGAATTATTATGTGGATTATAATTAATTGACATTTTTGTAGGGGTTGATACATTTATTGTTAGGGCAAATCAAGTCTGACATTTTAAAGTGAAAATGACAAACTTTATCACTCTTTTGTTGCTGAGAATTTTCCTGAAATGCAAACTTGTAGTGTGTTTATGGTTCTACATCTGTGAGGGCTGGAAAACAGAGAGGTATAGAGGATGTAGACAGAGTGATGACCAGAATGGAAATGTGACCTCTAATGATGCTCTATGCTGCATTGGCAACGAGCTTTATCAACATCACCCTTTTCTATTTCAGCTCAAGCACTGGTTGGCTATCTGACAACCTAATGTCACCCAACCTTCCTCACTACTCACAATTCCGGGGTGTTGGAGTCGTGGCGTTCCGACGGCAGATGTTCCTGCTGCTGAGCCTCCCGCTACTGGAGGATGGACAGGGAAAACGCCATGCTCCTTTCTGCCTCTCTGTGTTCTTTTGGTTCTGACCCGACCTGTGACCTGCCATCCCCTCATTTCCACTCCGCCCCTCATCTCCCGCTCTCTCTGTCGAGTGACTACAGATTCTCTCCTCAACCTCTGCCTACAGAGTCAACTCAGTATCCTCCATGTTTTTGCTTTTGAAGTGTCTTTTTATTTAGAACAATTACCATGTGGCATCATCATCATCTTCATTTTTTTCAAATGTATACAACTCATAAGATGGAGAAATTCCATGCAGAGAATCTACAGGTGTTTTTTTCTGTGTTCATGGACATAGTTATTTGTTTTCATATCAGTTTTTTACATGTTTTTTTCTTTACTATGACTGTTCTGTGTTCATTGTCTATAGAATGGGTTAGACACTTAAACCAAGTCAAAAAGTACCAAATTACCACTTCTGTCATCATGTATACTCTAGGCAGGGGGAGACAAACATGACTCACATTGCTTTTTGTCTTTTTGACTCTTTTCAAAAAGGACCCTCAAGCTTTTAGGTGAATGAGAAAGGGGATAAATATAGTTTCATTGCCCTCTTTGTATGTCTGACTGAGTAGTTATCATTGGGAGAAGGTCCCCATTCCCTACTCTAGATATCATGCTTTAGAAAGAGCAGCTCAACTGTGTCAGTGCCTTATCGAGCTAGACACTCCAGAACCTGTCAATGTTTTCATTGGTCCATACAGAAAGGTTTTTCCCGACGACTCAGGAATCCTCTCCTGCAGATCAGAGCTTGTGGATAATAGATATTCTTTATGGTTACCAACATACGTTATTAATTCAGTTTGAATGACAATGTCCTTTAGATATTCATCTTACAGCAGTAGAGGTTTTTCCCAGTTGCCTTCTCCATCTTCTGAAACCTACCTGAAACAGATATGAAGCTTTTGTCACCTGTCTGACAGAAAAGGGAACAATTGATGTTGAGACTCAGAAATGTTTCGTCTTGCAAGTGGTGGTCCTTATGCTTTCCACATGGCCTTTACACAGAGTAGAGGTCTCCATTGTAATGCTATGGTTACTAACGGAACTGCGTGTACCAACTTTAATGTGTTGCATAGTGCTAGCATATTTTCCTCTTCAGAGAGGCTTGTGCCCTTGATCCAATGATTTTGCCTTCACCGTGCTTGTGAATAAACAGTAGTAATTGAACAGTGGTGAAGACCCAAAGGGAGGCTTTGATTCAATGTCAGGAAATTTCAGAGGTTGAATCCAGCACTTGAAAGAAGTCTTTAACAGAAATACTTGTTTCAGTTTTCTATGGATAGGTAAGCACTCTTAGTGTTTTAGGGAATGTTTTCAGACATGCAAGAAATGCCCTGTTTTATCAAAAGCTCAACTGAATTACAGCACTAACACAGGTAGACTCAACAAAACAAGTGACATTTCTTTACTTTTTATATGCTGTAATGTTCTCTTTGTTATATTGCACATTTCCAATGCATGGTTTTGTGGTCCATATGTGTGAGGGAAATCAGGAGCTTCTCCTTCAAAGAGTGTATGTGTGTGTGTGTGTGAATGTATGTGTGTGTGTGTGGAAGGATAGCTAGTGTATTTTAAGTTCGAAATGCCTCATTCATTGTACAAGGATTGTTATGTTATATGTTACATTGTCATCTCTTGAAGCCTATTTATTTGTCAAACTTGACTTAAAGAAAATTCACCACCAAGGAAGTGCCAAAATGTTCCCCCCTTTTTTTTTTTGAGATGACTGCTGTTTTTGTCTTTTATTTTGTTCTGTTTCTCCATTCTGTTTGTTTATTTATTGAAATGGAGTTGAAATTTAATTGTAAACATTTTATCGTGAAACAACATTAATGGCAGGAAGCAAGCCACACACAAAAATTCAATTGTATGTGGAGTATAAGATATGGAAAAATATATAAATATATTCTTTTGTTATATATCTAATCTTGTATTCATCAAATTCTTTATAAACGAAACGTGAATGTAAAGTATTTTAAACGTAACTGTCCACTGTTACTGTTATATCATTGTGTTTGATGTAGGTAAGATGAATCTATTTACAGATGTATTCTCCAGTGTAACCGGGGTAACTTTGCAACGTGAATGTAGACAAGTACAGCCCTGGTATTACCTGAGCTAAATTTACAGAACACTGTATACAATACAAAAGTCCTGTTGAACGTGAGTGACAACTATCTATGAAGAAGTCAAAATATGCACACTATTATAATAAAGAGATTCTTCTACACACACAGATGGGGGTATATGCATTGATTTATTGTTGGAAGAATGGGATAATAAGCTTCTGTGAATGCAATTTAATTCACAGTCTATTGTGTTGTGTTGGAGAGGGTAGACTGTACTGTAGCAGAAAGATGAATGCATGGGGCTTAGATAATAGAGAAACCAGAAAGAAGGAATGTTTGGAGCTCTCTGATGGGAGCATCTACGTCCCTTTCTCTCTGTCTCTCTCTCTCTCCACTGATTCAGCAAGTGTTTCATTATTGTACTTCAACAGGAGAAAAAAAAAGTTTTGTTTCGTTTTAACGTTAATAATGTCCCCCAGGATATACAGTGGGGAAAAAAAGTATTTAGTCAGCCACCAATTGTACAAGTTCTCCCACTTAAAAAGATGAGAGAGGCCTGTAATTTTCATCATAGGTACACGTCAACTATGACAGACAAAATGAGAAAAATAAATCCAGAAAATCACATTGTAGGATTTATAATGAATTTATTTGCAAATGATGGTGGAAAATAAGTATTTGGTCAATAACAAAAGTTTCTCAATACTTTGTTATATACCCTTTGTTGGCAATGGCACAGGTCAAACGTTTTCTGTAAGTCTTCACAAGGTTTTCACACACTGTTGCTGGTATTTTGGCCCAGTCCTCCATGCAGATCTCCTCTAGAGCAGTGATGTTTTGGGGCTGTCGCTGGTCAACACGGACTTTCAACTCCCTCCAAAGATTGTCTATGGGGTTGAGATCTGGAGACTGGCTAGGGCACTCCAGGACCTTGAAATGCTTCTTACGAAGCCACTCCTTCGTTGCCCGGGCGGTGTGTTTGGGATCATTGTCATGCTGAAAGACCCAGCCACGTTTCATCTTCAATGCCCTTGCTGATGGAAGGAGGTTTTCACTCAAAATCTCACGATACATGGTCCCATTCATTCTTTCCTTTACACGGATCAGTCGTCCTGGTCCCTTTGCAGAAAAACAGCCCCAAAGCATGATGTTTCCACCCCCATGCTTCACAGTAGGTATGGTGTTCTTTGGATGCAACTCAGCATTCTTTGTCCTCCAAACACGACGAGTTGAGTTTTTACCAAAAAGTTCTATTTTGGTTTCATCTGACCATATGACATTCTCCCAATCCTCTTCTGGATCATCCAAATGCACTCTAGCATACTTCAGACGGGCCTGGACATGTACTGGCTTAAGCAGGGGGACACGTCTGGCACTGCAGGATTTGAGTCCCTGGCGGCGTAGTGTGTTACTGATGGTAGGCTTTGTTACTTTGGTCCCAGCTCTCTGCAGGTCATTCACTAGGTCCCCCCGTGTGGTTCTGGGATTTTTGCTCACCGTTCTTGTGATCATTTTGACCCCACGGGGTGAGATCTTGCTTGGAGCCCCAGATCGAGGGAGATTATCAGTGGTCTTGTATGTCTTCCATTTCCTAATAATTGCTCCCACAGTTGATTTCTTCAAACCAAGCTGCTTACCTATTGCAGATTCAGTCTTCCCAGCCTGGTGCAGGTCTACAATTTTGTTTCTGGTGTCCTTCGACAGCTCTTTGGTCTTGGCCATAGTGGAGTTTGGAGTGTGACTGTTTGAGGTTGTGGACAGGTGTCTTTTATACTGATAAAAAGTTCAAACAGGTGCCATTAATACAGGTAACGAGTGGAGGACAGAGGAGCCTCTTAAAAAGAAGTTACAGGTCTGTGAGAGCCAGAAATCTTGCTTGTTTGTAGGTGACCAAATTCTTATTTTCCACCATAATTTGCAAACAAATTCATTACAAATCCTACAATGTGATTTTCTGAAAAAAAAAATCTGAATTTGTCTGTCATAGTTGACGTGTACCTATGATGAAAATTACAGGCCTCATCTTTTTAAGTGGGAGAACTTGCACAATTGGTGGCTGACTAAATACTTTTTTTCCCCACTGTATATTCTGCAGCGTTGACTGACACTGATACAGCGAAGCGTCTCTGCCGGTGCAAAAAACATTGCATATTCACAGGAGTAGAGAAGAATGAAGGTTCTTAAAATTTATTTTTAAATTTTTCTCTCAGCAACAAGTGAAGGATATACAAAGAGAAGCTCATGGCAATGGCTTTATACAGAGGTGAATCATTTATAACAACAAAGCCTATTAATTTATTTCACTTTACACAGACTGATGCAAATCAAAACACATTTTATTCGTCAGATGCGCCGAATACAACAGATGCGCCGAATACAACCTTACCGTGAAAGGCTTACTTACGAGCCCTTAACCAACAATGTAGAGTTAAAAATAAAAAAAACAATGCAGTTAGTATCCATTATTCAAAGGCATCGGAATCACTGTATATGATACACAGTTTTAACACTCTCCACATATAATATGAAGTTAACAGATGCTTAGTGTGTGGTGAGCCACATAGCAATTTAACAACATGGTTGATACTGCTCTTTGACAGTATTTTGACAGTGTTCTCCTCTGTTTCTGCTGAGCGAGGATTTCTCATTGCAGTACTGTAGCTAACTGTGCCTTTCTGCTGTCTGTCTCTTTCCTCTTCATGTACGGCTGCTCTGTGCCCATGTCATGCCCCACACCACACAGGCCACCACACAATGACCTAAGCTTTGTGCCACTGTCCCTGAGCTCCTCTCTGCTGTCAGCTGAGTGGCCAGCTATGCTGCTATTGTTTTTAATCAGCAGCAGGTGTGGGATCCAGAACAGTACATAATCCCTGTCTGTTTCTCCTGCATGCCTATTGCCAAACTGCTCTATGGTATTAATGCACACATTTCTGGAGGGATCCCCCAAAAGCTATCACGTGTGACTGTGCAGTGCTTTCTAAGACTGTTTCTGTCTCTCTCCCGTCTCTCTTTCTATCTCTCTCGCCCCCATCTCTCGATCTTCTTTCTCTCTCTCTCTCTCTCTCCCTCTCTCGATCTTCTTTCTCTCTCTCTCTCTCTCTCTCTCTCTCTCTCTCTCTCTCTCTCTCTCTCTCTCTCTCTCTCTCTCTCTCTCTCTCTCTCTCTCTCTCTCTCTCTCTGAATAACTCACACCTACAGAGCCTCTGACTGCAGGCCTTTCTGGTCCTTTTGCTGTTGCTAATTCATTGACCTAATTAGACCCTATTCAATTAACAACATCCAATGTTCTAATTTAGCCTGAGAACAAAACTAAGCAATTACTAGAACCTTAGGATCACTTACAACTTATTTTAAAATTGAATTTCCACATGTAGAGTTACACCCAGATATTCTACATATGATACCGTATGACCACATTTTCCGTCATAGGTCTTGGTTCCTGTATTTCTTGTTTTTTAGCCAGTATATTTAACCTCTCATCACCTGGTAACACCCAATAACACACTGATGTACTGCCTGCCAGGACAATAGTTATGACTGGCACAGCTTAACCAAAATAAGTAGTTCAAAGCAGAGGCATTATGCATTCACCTCTACGGTGGAAGGCGGCTGAGCTACAGCAGTGTTTGTGTGATCAAGAACCATCCTGAAAACAGGTCTTCTCACGAAAATGCCTGTAAAGTCCAAATGGTTTGAGAAACTATTACCTTCACAGTACTCGTTAGAAGGTCATCCTGTGACTGTGCGGTAAAAATTAATGGAGGTGAATAGGCTTTTTTGAACATGGAACCAGGGTTACTAACATTATTTATTTATTTCCTGTCCCTGATGCTTCCCTGTATCTCTCAGATGCATTTCAGATACTGATTTATTTTTGAACTATCTTTTTTGCCATGAATGTGTTATTCAATGCGTTTCTATGGGCTAATAGCAATAAGGCCATATTTCATAAAATCATTTTGTAATCTTTTTTTGTATAACTACAGGGGTCAAAAAATTCAAAATCAAATAGGTAATTATGTCTTAAAACAATTCCATATGTAAGCTACATAGATATCACCATCTAGAGTCTTGGACTTAGGGGGTTAAAATATTTTGGCTCCCTCTGCGTCAAAGGTCGATGTATGTCTGCCTGCCAGCAGAGTAGTTATGACTGGCACAGTACAGTAGTTATGACTGGCTGTCACGATCGCTAGACGGAGTAGACCAATGCGCAGCGTTAGTTGCAAACATACTTAAACTTTATTATCTTTAGTGATAATATAAACAACAAAACAACAAACGAAACGTGCAGTCCTACGGTTTCCACAACCAACACGGAAACAAACCAAACGGAAACAAGATCCCACAACAATTTTGGGAAAACAGCCTGTATAAATATGGCTCCCAATCAGAGACAACCAGCAACAGCTGACACTCGTTGCCTCTGATTGGGAACCACTCTGGCCAACACAGAAATACAAAACTAGACTCCCGACATAGAACAACAACACATAGAATGAACACACCCTGGCTCAACATATAGAGTCCCAGAGCCAGGGTGTGACAGTACCCCCCCCTAAAGGCGCGGACTGCGACCGCGCCTCAACATAGACCAAACAGGGGAGGGCTGGGTGGGCATTCCTCCTCGGAGGCGGTTCCGGCTCCGGGCTCGCCCACCACCCTCCAATAATCCCCCCGTAGCGCCACTGGTCCGGTCTGGCCCCGCTGGCTGGAGCTGGACTGGACATCGTAGGAGCGGATCGCTTAAGCTCCGGTGTGGAGCAGCTGACCGGTACCTGACCAGGCACCGGTGACCCAGGCACGGGTTGTGCCGGACTGACGACTCGCACCCCTGGCCTGGTGCGTGGAGCAGGAACGGGCCGGACCGGGCTGACGACTCGCACCCCTGGCTTGGTGCGAGTGGCAGGAACAGGCCGGGCCGGGCTGGCGACGCGCACCGTAGGTTTGGTGCGAGTGGCAGGAGCAGGCCGGGCCGGGCTGGCGACGCGCACCGTAGGCTTGATGCGAGTGGCAGGAACAGGCCGGGCCGAGCTGGCGACGCGCACCGTAGGGTTTGGTGCGAGTGGCAGGAACAGGCCGGGCCGGGCTGGCGACGCGCACCGTAGACTTGGTGCGAGTGGCAGGAACAGGCCGGGCCGGGCTGGCGACGCGCACCGTGGACTTGGTGCGAGGGGCAGGAACAGGCCGGGCCAGGCTGGCGACGCGCACCGTAGGCTTGGTGCGTGGAGCAGGAACAGGCCGGGCCGGGCTGGCGACGCGCACCGTAGCTTTGGTGCGAGTGGCAGGAACAGGCCGGGCCGGGCTGGTGACGTGCACCGTAGGTTTGGTGCGAGGGGCAGGAACAGGCCGGGCCAGGCTGGCGACGCGCACCGTAGGTTTGGTGCGAGGGGCAGGAACAGGCCGGGCCGGGCTGGCGACGCGCACCATAGGCTTGGTGCGAGGAGCAGGAACATGCCGGGCCGGGCTGGCGACGCGCACCGTAGGCTTGGTGCGAGGAGCAGGAACAGGCCGGGCCGGGCTGGCGACGCACACCGTAGGCTTGGTGCGAGGAGCAGGAACAGGCCGGGCTGGCGACGCGCACCGTAGGCTTGGTGCAAGGAGCAGGAACAGGCCGAGCCGGGCTGGCGACGCACACCATAGGCTTGGTGCGAGGAGCAGGAACAGGCCGGGCCGGGCTGGCGACGCACACCTTAGGCTTGGTGCGAGGAACAGGAACAGGCCGGGCCGGGCTGGCGACGCGCACCATCCACTTAGTGCGGGGAGCAGGAACGGGCCGGACCGGACTGGTGACGCACACCACTTGCTTGGTGTGAGGAGCGGGACTGGGTTTCGTCATAACCCTCCGCTCCCTCAGCTGCCTACCGAGTTCCTCTTGCCGTGCCTCAATTCTCACCTTCTCCCTTATCGCCTCCAATAGCTCCACCCTCTGCACCACTAACTCCTGCTCCCACTGCGGCAATAGCCCCCGTAACCTGGTGGCCTCCTCACCTAACCTCCTACTACGCCCTGTAGCTGCCTCCTGCTGCCCCGTCGCCCATGCCGTATGCCCCCCCCTAAAAAATTTCTGGGGTTGCCTCTCGTCCGTCCGACGACGACACTGTTGACGCCGTTGCTCCTCTCTCGCCAGGGCCTTAATCTTAGCCCATGGCCCCTTGCCCCCGAGCATGTCCTCCCAGGACCACGATTTGCCCACCTGGGCCATCGCCAACCTTTCCAGCTCCTTTCCCGGCGCTTCCTCCCATGTCCAGGCCGCCTGCTCCTGGACACGCTGCTTGGTCCTGGTATGGTGGGATCTTCTGTCACGATCGCTAGACGGAGTAGACCAATGCGCAGCGTTAGTTGCAAACATACTTAAACTTTATTATCTTTAGTGATAATATAAACAACAAAACAACAAACGAAACGTGCAGTCCTACGGTTTCCACAACCAACACGGAAACAAACCAAACGGAAACAAGATCCCACAACAATTTTGGGAAAACAGCCTGTATAAATATGGCTCCCAATCAGAGACAACCAGCAACAGCTGACACTCGTTGCCTCTGATTGGGAACCACTCTGGCCAACACAGAAATACAAAACTAGACTCCCGACATAGAACAACAACACATAGAATGAACACACCCTGGCTCAACATATAGAGTCCCAGAGCCAGGGTGTGACACTGGCACAGCTCACAGCTTAACCATAAAAAGATCACCTCATTACTGTAATGGCCAGGGGCATGTTTATCTTTCTCGCCCACATTGACACTTCCACTACCTGATCACCTCATTAACGTCAAAGAAATATGCTAGCCTCTTTTTTTGCCCATGTTGACAGTTTCATGCCCTGCAAAGGTCTGCAGCTGGTGCAGAGATCATCACCTTGGCATGGTGTGATAAACCTAATCAAATGAAGGGGAAATAAGGCTGATTAACGGATGTACAGCCAGTCATTGTGTAACATTACATTTAACTGACAAACATGGCATATGACAGGTCAGGGGAGTGGGTGATGTACCGTAACAGCGGGGGTGTACCATGGTCCTCTATGCCGCCATACACAGTTCATTCTATTTCAAATGAAAACGATTGACAGGCGACAGGTCTCTTACTGTAGTGTAAAAGTAGTAGTAGTAGTGCACTACAGGGTGCTATTTGAGATGTAGCCTGAGAATCATTGCTAGTCTGGGATTTGATAGAACAGTCAGTCTTTGATAGAACAGTCAGTCTTTGATAGAACAGTCATTCTTTGAGAGGGGGTTCCTTTAGGTAGCAAGAGACTTTGAAGCCAAAGGATTAAGACCTAAACTGAAACTGAGAAAATCCTTTATTAGCAGCGCTGCATGGTTTCTATTGGCAACAACAGAGAATTAAACAGTAATTCATTGGTGATTTATTCCCCGTGTAGACAATGAGGGACTTACATGCTCTCCTCATGTGCCCTTCAATGCTGCCTCTCAGTTGCCGAGTCTGAGGTTGGGTCTTTTCCCCATTATGGCAACGATAAGAACCAAACACAACGTGTAGGCAGTTGTCATATCAAAGGGGTATTGTCAGCCATAATCAACACAGGTGACATGGTTATTACCCATTCCGCTGGGGCACATAATGGGGAAAAAGTGCTGCGAGTGGAAGATAACACAATTTTAAAAAGCAGGATGTCTTTCATTTAGTTTAGTTTTATATAGAAGTCCATTATTGGACACTTCCATTGATATTTACAGGAGATGCCCGCCATTCTCTCTCTCTCTCTCTCTCTCTCTCTCTCTCTCTCTCTCTCTCTCTCTCTCTCTCTCTCTCTCTCTCTCTCTCTCTCTCTCTCTCTCTCTCTCGCTCTCTCTCTCTCTCTCTCTCTCTCTCTCTCTCTCTCTCTCTCTCTCTCTCTCTCTCTCTCTCTCTCTCTCTCTCTCAATTCAATTCAATTCAATTTCAATTTAAGGGCTTTATTGGCATGGGAAACGTGTGTTAACATTGCCAAAGCAAGTGAAGTAGATAGTAAACAAAAGTGAAATTAACAATAAATATTAACAGTAAACATTACACTCAGAAGTTTCAAAAGAATAAAGACATTTCAAATGTCATATTATGTATATATACAGTGTTGTAACAATGTGCAAATAGTTAAAGTACAAATGGGAAAATAAATAAACATAAATATGGGTTGTATTTACAATGGTGTTTGTTCTTCACTGGTTGCCCTTTTCTTGTGGCAACAGGTCACAAATCTTGCAGCTGTGATGGCACACTGTGGTTTTTCACCCAGTAGATAAGGGAGTTTATCAAAATTGGGTTTGTTTTCGAATTCTTTGTGGATCGCTGTAATCAGAGGGAAATATGTGTCTCTAATATGGTCATACATTTGGCAGGAGGTTAGGAAGTGCAGCTCAGTTTCCACCTCATTTTGTGGGCAGTGTGCACATAGCCTGTCTTCTCTTGAGAGCAAGGTCTGCCTACGGCGGCCTTTCTCAATAGCAAGGCTATGCTCACTGAGTCTGTACATAGTCAAAGCTTTCCTTAAGTTTGGGTCAGTCACAGTGGTCAGGTATTCTGCCACTGTGTACTCTCTGTTTAGGGCCAAATAGCATTCTAGTTTGCTCTGTTTATTTGTTTGTTCATTCCAATGTGTCAAGTAATTCTCTTTTTGTTTTCTCATGATTTGGTTGGGTCTAATTGTGTTGTTGTTGTTGTTGTTGTCCTGGGGCTGTGTGGGGTCTGTTTGCGTTTGTGAACTCTCTCTCCCTCTCTCTTTCTGATGATCTGTTCTGATAAGGCCCTGATATCGTCTGCCATTCCATTTTGTTCAGTCTTATCTCTGCCTGCCTCTCTGAACCTCCCGTTGGGCCTTAACGCAACGCAGCAAAAAGGTCAAAACCACAAACTTTCATCAAATTTGTTTAGCCAATAAAAGTCCATCTGGAGCTGGCCTTCCACAGACAGCCTCCTAATTGCAGGCTCTGTGCAGAGCAAATGCGATTGGGGAGAAAATAAGGACTTTTTTAGGCTTACCTCCTCTTCATATCCAAGCCTTGCTTTCTACTTATAATCCAATTGGCGGAGATTAATCCATGTGACCGACAGAGCGATAAAGTATTTCCTCCTGTTGATGGCAGGCAGCTAAGGACTCCTTGATGGATGTCGTCTCTGAGAGAACAGAGAAGGTGTTGTTAAAGAGAGATAAATGCAGAGATTTGCTAGGTGGAATTCAGAAGCGTGGTTGGCATTTAGGAGAATTATGCATGATTAATCAAAGTACCATTGGCACCCACAACCACAGTTGGTACAAAATGTAGTAAATTGAAGGAATTGAGCAACTGAATGGAGATTGGTTATAGTAAAACAAATATCAGATTCCATGAGCTCACAAATGAATGCCAAGGTTAACATTAGTTATTGCACATTTCACTAGGATGACCACAACAACAAGCATCCCTGGGCCGTAATTGTGTTTTTCTATCTCCCTGTGTGACGTAATGATATCTCTCCCCCAGCGTACGTTCAGGCCTGAGATGGTTCTAGGTATTAGGAAACTAAGTAGTAACCAGCATGATGTTCAATTCAATAGAAATGTTTGTTTAAACATGGTTTGCCATTAGCAACATACTTGCTAGAATGACAGTATAGAATGGCGCCGAAGGAGATGCCTGCTGTTTTAAGGGCTCCTAACCAATTGTACCATTGTGTGTGTTTTCTCACGTTATTTGTAACTTATTTTGTACATAATGTTTCTACCACGTCTCTTATGACTGAAAAGAGCTTCTGGATATCAGGACAGCGATTACTCACCTCGTACTGGACAAAGATTTTTTCTTTAACGAGTCGGACGAGAAGGATTTTCTTCAGACACCCGACAAGGCCAAAATCCCCGTCACTCGCATGAGAAAGAGATGATATCGGGGACGTAGGTCGGGGTGCCTTATAAGGATCCGACGGCGAGTGCATAATCTGCCTCTACCATCAGTCCTATTGGCCAACGTACAATCATTGGATAACAAAATAGACGAATTAAGATCACGGATATCCTACCAATGGGACATTAAAAACTGTAATGTTTCCCAGAGTCGTGGCTGAACGACGACATGGATAACATACAGCTGGCGGGATATACGCTGCATCAGCAAGACAGAACAGCTCCTCCAGTAAGACAAGGGGTGGCGGTCTGTGCATATTTGTAAACAACAGCTGGTGCACAAAATCTAATATTAAGGAAGTCTCGAGGTTTTGCTTGCCTGTGGTAGAGTATCTCATGATAAGCTGTAGACCACACTATTTACCAAGAGAGTTTTCATCTATATTTTTCGTAGCGTCTATTTACCACCACAAACCGATGCTGGCACTAAGACTGCACGCAATGAGTTGTATAAGGCCATAAGCAAACAGGAAAACCTTAATCGAGAGGTGGCGCTCCTAGTGGCCGGGGACTTTAATGCAGGGAAACTTAAATCCGTTTTACCTCATTTCTACCAGCATGTTAAATGTGTAGCCAGAGGAAAAAAACTCTAGACCACCTTTACTCCACACACAGAGACGCGTACAAAGCTCTCCCAAATCTGACCATAACTCTATCCTCCTGATTCCTGCTTACAAGCAAAAACTAAAGCAGGAAGCACCAGTGACTCGGTCAATAAAGAAGTGGTCAGATGACACAGATGCTAAGCTACAGGACTGTTTTGATAGCACAGACTGGAATATGTTCCGGGATTCTTCCGATGGCATTGAGGAGTACACCACATCAGTCACTGGATTCATCAATAAGTGCATCGATGACGTCTACAGACTATTACAGACTACAAAGGGAAGTACAGCCGCGAGCTGCCCAGTGACTCGAGCCTACCAGACGAGATAAATTACTTCTATGCTCGCTTGGAGGCAAGCAACACTGAAGTATGTATGAAAGCATCAGCTGTTCGGGATGATCACGCTCTCCGTAGCCGATGTGAGTAAGACTTTTAAACAGGTCAACATTCACAAGGCCGCAGTGACAGACGGATTACCAGGACGTGTACTCCGAGCATGCGCTGATCAACTGGCAAGTGTCTTCACTGACATTTTCAACCTGTCCCTGACTGAGTCTGTAATACAAACATGTTTCAAGCAGACCACCATAGTCCCTGTGCCCAAGAACAATAAGGATAACCTGCATAAATGACTACCGACCCGTAGCACTCACGTCTGTAGCCATGAAGTGCTTTGAAAGGCTGATCATGGCTCACATCAACACCATTATCCCAGAAACCCTAGACCCACTCCAATTTGCATACCACCCCAACAGATCCACAGATGATGCAATCTCTATTGCACTCCAAACTGCCCCTTTCCCACCTGGACAAAAGGAACACCTACATGAGAATGCTATTTATTGACTACAGCTCAGCGTTCAACACCATAGTACCCTCAAAGCTCATCACTAAGCTAAGGACCCTGGGACTAAACACCTCCCTCTGCAACTGGTTCCTGGACATCCTGACGGGCTGCCCCCAGGTGGTAAGGGTAGGTAACAACACATCTGCCACGCTGATCCTCAACACAGGGGCCCTTCAGGGGTGCGTGCTCAGCCCCCTCCTGTACTCCCTGTTCACCCATGACTGCATGGCTAGGCACGAATCCAACACCATCATTAAGTTTGCCGACAACACAACTGTGGTAGGCCTGATCACCGACAATGATGAGACAGTCTATAGGGAGGAGGTCAGTGTCACGCCCTGGCTCTGGGGACTATTAAATGTTGAGCCAGGGTGTGGATTTCCCTTGCTAAGTTTTCTATGTTTTTCGTTCTAGTTCGTGTATTTCTATGTTGGCCAGGGTGGTTCCCAATCAGAGACAGCTGTAGCTCGTTGTCTCTGATTGGGGACCATACTTATGCAGCCTGTTGGCACATGTTTATTGTGGGATTTTGTTCCGGAAGGTTTGTGTTCAACCCAGGACTTCACGTATCGTTTGCTTTGTTGTTTTGGTTCGTGTTGTGTACTGAAATAAAAGAATGTACGCATATCACGCTGCGCCTTGGTCCGCTTCATCACGTAACGATCGTGACAGAAGATCCCACCTCGACTGGATCAAGCAGCGTGATGAGGAGAGAGGATGGACCTGGGAGGAGATGAGTGAGAGTCTGGCAAGAGGGATGGAGGCCATGAGCACGGGGGAGAGACAAGCCCCAAAAAAATTTAGGGGGGGCTCACGCCGTGGACGACGAGGCAGCGGGAGGCCGCGATAGAGCGGTTCAGCAGGTTGGCAGAGGAGGCCGCCAGGTTACGGGGACCACTGGTCACGAGGGAGAAGGATAGTGTGGAGGCACGGCGAGAGGAACTGAGTAGGCAGCAGAGGGAGCGGAGGTTTATGAGGAAACCCAGTCCCGCTCCTCGCACCAAACAAGTGGTGTGTGTCACCAGTCCGGTCCGGCCCGTTCCTGATTCCCGCACAAGGCCAGTGGTGTGTGTTCCCAGTACGGTCAGGCCCGTTTCTGCTCCCCGCACTAAGCCTGTGGTGCGCGTCGCCAGCCCGGTCCGGCCTGTTCCTGCTCCCCGCACCAAGGCAGTGGTGCGCGTCGTCAGCCCGGTCCGGCCTGTTCCTGCTCCCCGCACCAAGCCAATGGTGCGGCGTCGTCAGTCCGGTCCGGCCCGTTCCTGCTCCCCGCACCAAGCCAGCGGTGCGCGTCGCCAGCCCGGTCCGGCCTGTCCCTGCTCCCCGCACCAAGCCAGTGGTGCGCGTCGTCAGCCCGGTCCGGCCTGTTCCTGCTCCCCGCACCAAGCCAATGGTGCGCGTCGTCAGTCCAGTCCGGCCCGTTCCTGCGCCCCGCACCAAGCCAGTGGTGCGCGTCGTCAGCCTGGTCCGGCCCGTTCCTGCTCCCCGCACCAAGCCAGTGGTGCGCGTCGCCAGCCCGGTCCGGCCTGTTCCTGCTCCCCGCACCAAGCCAATGGTGCGCTCGTCAGCCTGGTCTGTTCCGTTCCTGCTCCCCGCACCAAGCCAGTGGTGCGCGTCGTCAGCCCGGTCCGGCCCGTTCCTGCACCCGCACCAAGCCAGTGGTGCGCGTCGTCAGTCCGGCACGGTCCGTGCCAGTTCCACTGGTGCCTGGTCCGGCACCGGTCAGCTGCTCCACGCCGGAGCCAGAGCAATCCGCTCCACCGGTGTTCAGTCCAGCTCCGGCCAGCGGGGCCGGTCCAGACCAGGGGCGCTACGGGGGGGTAGAGATAGAGTGGTGGTCACGCCCGTATCCGCCTCCGAGGCGGAATGCCCACCCGGCCCCTCCCCTGTTGTGTTTGGTTGGTGCGGTCGCAGTCCGCGCCTTTGGGGGGGGGGGGGTACTGTCACGCCCAGGCTCTGGGGACTATTAAATGTTGAGCCAGGGTGTGGATTTTCCTTGTTTAGTTTTCTATGTTTTTCGTTCTAGTTCGTGTATTTCTATGTTGGCCAGGGTGGTTCCCAATCAGAGACAGCTGTAGCTCGTTGTCTCTGATTGGGGACCATACTTATGCAGCCTGTTGGCACATGTTTATTGTGGGATCTTGTTCCGGAAGGTTTGTGTTCAACCCAGGACTTCACGTATTGTTTGTTTTGTTGTTTTGGTTCGTGTTGTGTACTGAAATAAAAGAATGTACGCATATCACGCTGCGCCTTGGTCCGCTTCACCATGTAACGATCGTGACAGTCAGAGACCTGGCTGTGTGGAGCCAGGATAACAACCTCTCCCTCAACGTGATCAAGACAGAGGAGATAATTGTGGACTACAGGAAAAAGAAGAGGACCGTGCACGCCCCCAATCTCATCGACGGGGCTGTAGTGGAGCAGGTTGAGAGCTTCAAGTTCCTTAGTGTCCACATTACCAACCAACTATAATGGTCCAAACACACCAAGACAGTCGTGAAGAGGGCACGACAAAGCCTATTCCCCCTCAGGAGACTGAATAGTTTTACAGCTGCCTGGTATGGCAACTGCTCGGCCTCCGACCGCAAGGCACTACAGAGGGTAGTGCGTATGGCCCAGTACATCACTGGGGCCAAGCTTCCTGCCATCCAGGACCTCTATACCAGGCGGTGTCAGAGGAAGGCTCTAAAAATTGTCAAAGTCTCCAGCCACTCTAGTCATAGATGGCAAGCGGTACCGGAGCGCCAAGTCTAGGTCCAAAAGGCTTCTTAACAGCTTCTACCACCAACTCATGAGACTCCTGAACAGCTAATCAAATGGCTACCCAGACTATTTTCATTGTTCCCCCCCCCACCCCCTCTTTTACGCTGCTGCTACTCTCTGTTTATTATCTATGCATAGTCACTTTAACTCTGCCTACATGTACAGTACCAGTCAAACGTTTGGACACACCTACTCATTCAAGGGATTTTTCTTTATTTTTACTATTTTCTACATTGTATAATTTTTTTTTCCACCTTCATTTAACCAGGTAAGCCAGTTGAGAACAAGTTCTCATTTACAACTGCGACCTGGCCAAGATAAAGCAAAGCAGTACGATAAAAACAACAACACAGAGTTACATATGGGGTAAAACAAATCATAAAGTCAAAAATACAACAGAAAATATATATACAGTGTGTTCAAAAGTAGCAAGTTATGGAGGTAAGGCAATAAATAGGCCATAGTGCAAAATAATTACAATTAGTATTAACACTGGAATGATAGATGTGCAAGAGATGATGTGCAAATAGAGATACTGGGGTGCAAATGAGCAAAATAAATAACAATATGGGGGATGAGGTAGTTGGGTGGGCTAATTTCAGATGGGCTGTGTACAGGTGCAGTGATCGGTAAGGTGCTCTGACAACTGATGCTTAAAGTTAGTGAGGGAGATAAGAGTCTCCAGCTTCAGAGATTTTTGCAATTCGTTCCAGTCATTGGCAGCAGAGAACTGGAAGGAATGGCGGCCAAAGGAGGTGTTGGCTTTGGGGATGACCAGTGAGATATACCTGCTGGAGCGCATACTACGGGTAGGTGTTGCTATGGTGACCAATGAGCTAAGATAAGGCGGGGATTTGCCTAGCAGTGATTTATAGATGGCCTGGAGCCAGTGGGTTTGGCGACGAATATGTAGTGAGGACCAGCCAACAAGAGCGTACAGGTCACAGTGGTGGCTAGTATATTGGGCTTTGGTGACAAAACTGATGGCACTGTGATAGACTACATCCAATTTGCTGAGTAGAGTGTTGGAGGCTATTTTGTAAATGACATCACCGAAGTCAAGGATCGGTAGGATAGTCAGTTTTACGAGGGCATGTTTGGCAGCATGACTGAAGGAGGCTTTGTTGCGAAATAGGAAGCCGATTCTAGATTTAACTTTGGATTGGAGATGCTTAATGTGAGTCTGGAAGGAGAGTTTACAGTCTAACCAGACACCTAGGTATTTGTAGTTGTCCACATACTCTAGGTCAGACCCGTCGAGAGTAGTGATTCTAGTCGGGTGGGCGGGTGCCAGCAGCGTTCGATTGAAGAGCATGCATTTAGTTTTACTAATGTTTAAGAGCAGTTGCAGGCTACTGAAGGAGTGTTGTATGGCATTGAAGCTCGTTTGGAGGTTTGTTAACACAGTGTCAAATGAAGGGCCAGATGTATACAAAATGGTGTCGTCTGCGTAGAGGTGGATCTTGAGATACACAGAGAAAAGAGTCGGCCCAATAATTGAACACTGTGGCACCCCCATAGAGACTGCCATAGGTCCAGACAACAGGCCCTCCGATTTGACACATTGAACTCTATCTGAGAAGTAGTTGGTGAACCAGGCGAGGCAGTCATTTGAGAAACCAAGGCTATTTAGTCTGCCAATAAGAATGCAGTGGTTGACAGAGTCGAAAGCCTTGGCCAGGTCGATGCAGACGGCTGCACAGTACTGTCTATTATCGATCGCGGTTATAATATTGTTTAGGACCTTGAGCGTGGCTGAGGTGCACTCATGACCAGCTCGGAAACCGGATTGCATAGCGGAGAAGGTACGGTGGGATTCGAAATGGTCAGTGATCTGTTTGTTAACTTGGCTTTCAAAAACTTTCGAAAGGCAGGGCAGGATGGATATAGGTTAACAAACTATAGTTATGGCAATTCGGTTAGGACATCTACTTTGTGCATGACACAAGTAATCTTTCCAACAATTGTTTACAGACAGATTATTTCACTTATAATTCACTGTATCACAATTCCAGCGGGTCAGAAGTTTACATACACTAAGTTGACTGTGCCTTTAAACAGCTTGAAACTTGTATCTCATTATGGTGTATGGTGAAATAAGTATAGCCAGTTATAATTGTAATGGCTTAGCTGATAATAACAAAAGAAGAACAATATTTACATGGCTCAAAGAGAAGGAATATAATATCTATTGTTTACAGGAAACTCATTCAACAATTCTAGATGAAGTTGCGTGGAAAAAGGAATGGGGGGGCGAAATATACTTCTCCCATGGGCAAAGAAATTCAAAAGGGGTGATGATATTAATTAATAGTAATTTCGATCCGAATGTGCAAATTGTCAAAATAGATACGCAAGGTAGATGGATTATTTTAAATATGTTATTTGACAATAAACAGATATGGCTCATTAACATTTACGGACCAAATAATGATGATCCACACTTCTTTGACAATATATATAATAAATTATCAACCCTGCAAGCAATTCAAGACAATATTATTATGGTGGGGGATTATAATACTGTTTTAAATAGCTCAATGGACCGTAAAGGAAATCACACCACAAACAATCACCCACATGCTCTTAATGAAATCGTGAATGTCATGGATACATTAGAACTAGTAGATATATGGAGGCTTAAATATCCTGATCTAGTGAGATATACATGGCGGAGACTCAATCAAGCTAGTCGTCTTGACTTCTTTCTTATCTCATTCTCGTTGGCACCAAAAGTTTAAAAAGTGTTGATAGGGGACAGAATGCGGTCGGACCATCATATAATTGGCATATACATTACTCTTACTGAATTTCCATGTGGGCGAGGATATTGGAAATTTAATCAAAGCCTATTGGATGATAATTTATTTTTAACTAGGACAAAGGAATTTATAACTAACTTTTTCCGACATAACATAGGTACAGCAAATCCCCTTATTGTATGGGACATCTTTAAATGTGCCTTTAGAGGCCATGCAATTCAGTACTCATCTCGAAAACAAAAGCAATTTAGGTCAAAAGAGTTTATACTAACAAAGGAAATAGAAAGTCTAACAGAACAGATAGATGGCAATAAAAACTTTAACATAGAGGCTCAGAATAAATTAGAGGAAAAACAAAAAGAAATGGAGAAACTTATTCAAGAAAGATCAAGTGTAATATATTATAAAAAATAAAGCAAACTGGATGGAATATGGGGAAAAATGCACCAAATTCTTTTTTAATCTTCAACATAGGAATACTACCAAAAATAATTTAATGAAATTGGTTACAATTGACGGAGTAACCTGTGACACTCTGGCTCCACGGACCTTGATATTTGAGCCAGGGTTGTTTAGTTTCATTGTTTGGGTGTATTTCTATGTTGGGGATTTCTGGTTGTGCATTTTCTATGTTTGGTTAATTGTTCTTGATTAGTCGTATGACTCCCAATCGGAGGTAACGAGTGTCAGCTGTCGGCTCGTTATCTCTGATTGGGAGCCATATTTATACTGTGTGAGTTCACTTTGTTTTGTGGGTTATTGTTTCTTTGTTGCTGTTAGTAGTATTCAGTATAGAACTTCACGGATCGTCATTTGTTGTTTTCTTCGTGGTTGCCTTAAGTTAATAAAATCATCATGTTCACTCGCAACGCTGCGCATTGGTCTCCTCCTTCAGACGGTCGTGACAGAATAACCCACCAAAAAAGGACCAAGCAGCGCGTCCAGGAGCAAGGGTCTGGACACAGGAGTTATGGATGCCTCCTAAGGACTTTTGGACATGGGAGGAGATTCGGGCTGGAAAGGGTCCTTGGGCACAACCGGAGGAACATCATCGCCCTCGTGAAGAGCTGGAGGCAGCTGCAGCCGAGAGGAGGTGGTCTGAGGAGGAATATCACCGCCCTCGTGAAGAGCTGGAGGCAGCTGCAGCCGAGAGGAGGTGGTATGAAGAGGAAGCGCCGAGTCGAGGGTTGAAGCCCGTAGTTACTCCCCAAAAATTTGGGGGGCACATGGCTTGGGCGCCTGGGCGGCAGGAGGCTGCACACAGGGAGAAAAGGAGAGAAGGCTATCGGATTACGGGAGCCATTGGCGAGTAGAGGGAGGGAAGTTGTTGTGGCACGGCATGAGAGACTGAAGTGTGTTCCCAGTCTGGTCCGGTCCGTTCTTGATCCCCAGTTAAGGCCAGTGGTGGGTGTTCCCGGTACGGTCCGGCCTGTTCCTACTCCACGCACCAGGTCCACGATGTGCGTCGCCAGCCGGCCTGAACTGGCCGTCTGCCCA
Organism: Coregonus clupeaformis; assembly: GCF_020615455.1. NCBI lineage: Eukaryota > Metazoa > Chordata > Actinopteri > Salmoniformes > Salmonidae > Coregonus > Coregonus clupeaformis. The sequence goes on from NC_059206.1 coordinate 19,406,290, forward strand.
ACGGCGCCTGAACTGCCCGTCTGCCCAACGCCGTCTGAACTGCCCGTCTGCCCAACGCCGTCTGAACTGCCCGTCTGCCCAACGGCGCCTGAACTGCCCGGCTGCCCAACGCCGTCTGAACTGCCCGTCTGCCCAACGCCTCTGAACTGCCTGTCTGCCCAACGCCGTCTGAACTGTCCGTCTGCCCAACGCCGTCTGAACTGCCCGTCTGTACTGAGCCTGCAAAGCCGCCCGTCTGCCATGAGCCTTCAGAGCCGTCCCAGGACCGGGGACGCTGCAAGCTCTCCGCCAGACAGGATCAGCCAGAGCCTTCCGCCAGACAGGATCAGCCAGAGCCTTCCGCCAGACAGGATCAGCCAGAGCCTTCCGCCAGACAGGAGCAGCCAGAGCCTTCCGCCGGACAGGAGCAGCCAGAGCCTTCCGCCAGACAGGAGCAGCCAGAGCCTTCCGTCAGACCGGATCAGCCAGAGCCTTCCGCCCGGACAGGATCAGCCAGAGCCTTCCGCCAGCCATGAGCAGCCAGAGCCTTCCGCCAGCCACGAGCAGCCAGATCCGTCAGCCAGCTATGAGCAGCCAGATCCGTCAGCCAGCCGCGAGCAGCCAGATCCGTCAGCCAGCCGCGAGCAGCCAGATCCGTCAGCCAGCCACGAGCAGCCAGATCCGTCAGCCAGCATGAGCAGCCAGATCCGTCAGCCAGCCGCGAGCAGCCAGACCCGTCAGCCAGCCGCGAAGCAGCCAGACCCGTCAGCCAGCCATGAGCAGCCAGACCCGTCAGCCAGCCGCGAGCAGCCGGATCCGTCAGCCAGCCATGAGCAGCCAGATCCGTCAGCCAGCCATGAGCAGCCAGATCCGTCAGCCAGCCATGAGCAGCCAGATCCGTCAGCCCGCCAGGATCCGCCAGATCCGTCAGCCAGCCAGGATCCGCCAGAGCCGTCCAGCCAGGATCCGCCAGAGCCGTCCAGCCAGGATCCGCCAGAGCGGTCCAGCCAGGATCCGCCAGAGCCGTCCAGCCAGGATCCGCCAGAGCCGTCCAGCCAGGATCCGCCAGAGCCGTCCCGCCAGGATCCGCCAGAGCCGTCCCGCCAGGATCCGCCAGAGCCAGCCAGCCAGGATCCGCCATCTAGTCAGGTAGTGCCCCTTAGTCCGGTACTGCCCCGTGGTCCGGTGCCGCCCCTAATCCAGTGGGGTTTAGTTGGGGGGTGGTCATGAGGAAGGGAATACGAAGCGGATAGTGACTAAGGTGGGGTGGGGACCACGACCTGGGCCAGAGCCGCCACCAGGGACAGACGCCCACCCAGACCCTCCCGAGACCGGCGTGCTGGTGCGCCCGGAGGTCGCACCTTTAGGGGGGTAATGTGACACTCTGGCTCCACGGACCTTGATATTTGAGCCAGGGTTGTTTAGTTTCATTGTTTGGGTGTATTTCTATGTTGGGGATTTCTGGTTGTGCATTTTCTATGTTTGGTTAATTGTTCTTGATTAGTCGTATGACTCCCAATCGGAGGTAACGAGTGTCAGCTGTCGGCTCGTTATCTCTGATTGGGAGCCATATTTATACTGTGTGAGTTCACTTTGTGTTGTGGGTTATTGTTTCTTTGTTGCTGTTAGTAGTATTCAGTATAGAACTTCACGGATCGTCATTTGTTGTTTTCTTCGTGGTTGCCTTAAGTTAATAAAATCATCATGTTCACTCGCAACGCTGCGCATTGGTCTCCTCCTTCAGACGGTCGTGACATAACCCATGATTCACCAAATGATATTTTAAAGGAGGAAACAAGGTACTTTAAGCATATGTTTTTGTTTCAGTCACCTCCATCTCCTCTAACTGAAGTTAATTGTAGAGATTTTTTTCTATTGATAATGTAAAATGAACAGCCAAACAGAAAGACTCATGTGAAGGTGAAATTACAGAGGAGGAACTTCTGGATGCAATTAAAGACTTTAAGTCTGGGAAAACTCCAGGGTTGGATGGCATACCAGTCGAAGTATACCAAACCTTTTTTGATATACTAAGAGGACAGCTATTAGCATGTTTTAACCACTCCTAAGTAAATGGTAGATTATCTGACACTCAAGAAGAAGATCTCATTATTACTGAAACAGGATACAAGTGGAAAATATAAAGATCCAGTCCATTAAAAAAATTGGAGGCCCCTTACACATCAGTGTTGTGATGCAAAAATTCTAGCAAAATGTATAGCGCATAGAATTAAAAAGGTATTGTCGGATATTATTCATTCAATTTTGGTGAATCTCTTATAAAATGGGTCAAAATCATGTATAATAACCCTAGGTGTAAAATAGTAAATAATAGCTATTTCTCAGAAAGTTTTAAACTGTCAAGAGGAGTGAAACAGGGTTCTCCACTATCGGCATATCTATTTATTGTGGCCATCGAGATGTTAGCTATTAAAATCAGATCCAACAATAATATCAGGGGATTAGAAATCCAGGGCTTAAAAACAAAGGTGTCATTGTACGCTGATGATTCATGTTTTCTTTTAAATCCACAACTAGAATCACCCCACAGCCTCATAGAGGATCTAGATACATTTTCTAACCTCTCTGGATTACAACCAAATTATGACAAATGTACTATATTACGTATTGGATCAATAAAATATAAAAATGTTACATTGCCATGTAGATTACCAATAAAATGGTCTGATGGTGATGTGGATATACTCGGAATACATATCCCAAAGGAAATAAATGATCTCACTTCAATAAATTATAATAGAAAGTTAGCAAAAATAGATAAGATCTTGCTACCATGGAAAGGTGGGTGCCTGTCAATTTGTGGAAAAATCACCCTGATTAACTCTTTAGTATTATCCCAGTTTACCTATTTGCTTATGGTATTGCCTATGCCTAGCGAACAGTTTTTTAAATTATATGAGAAAAACATATTCCATTTTATTTGGAACGGCAAGCCAGACAAAATTAAACGGGCCTATTTATATAATGAATATGAATTCGGAGGACAGAAATTATTAAATATTAAAGCATTAGACCTATCACTAAAAGCTTCAGTCATACAAAAGTTATACTTAAATCCGAACTGGTTCTCTAGCAAATTAGTAAGATTGTCTCACCCAATGCTCAAGAATGGCCTTTTTCCCTTTATTCAGATTACAACCACTCACTTTCAGTTATTTGTAAAACAAGCCATAGAAAGTTGGTTGCAATTTCAATTTAATCCTCCAGAAACGACAGAACAAATAATGCAACAAATATTGTGGTTAAACTCAAATATACTAATTGACAAAATGTTTAAAAAAGGTATAATCTTTGTAAATGACATAATCGGTAGGACTGGTGGAGTTATGTCGCACATGCAGCTAACAAAAACATATGGAAATGTCTGCTCTACCCAAAATTACAACCAAATAATTACAGCCTTACAGCAAAAATGGAAGAGGAAAGTGGAAGGAGGAGAAAGTAAGGAACTTGTCTGTCGGCCTTGCATTAAAGAACATAATTGGTTAAGGAAAACTGTGATAAATAAAAAGGTATATCAGTTTCATTTAAGGACCAAAGGATTGACAGCCGTCCCATAGTAGTTGGGAAGAGATTTTTGACGTACCGATTCCATGGCATAGTGTTTGTGAACTGATACGCAAAACGACACCGGATTCAAAACTTAGAATCTTTCAATTTAAATTATTATATAAAATTCTTGCTACCAATCAGGGACGGCCTGTTCAATAGGGCGATATGGGCGACGCACTGCCAAACGGGAAAAGGAAGGGATTTTTTTTCTAATCAATTATATCACGGCAACAGTAGTTATCAGTGTTCACGTCTGATCTGCCAGCACAAATGTCAAATCAGGCTAAAGTCGTGCTTCAAATGGCCCCGCCCGTTTTTGGGGCGATTTCAGTCAGGTTGAAAATCGCCCAGAAGTCTCTCATAGCCTGTCATGTAAAATCTATTTTTTCAAATTTCAAAGCTTTCAATACATTCTCTATGGGTGTCTGTGGGCTTGCACTTACGCGCTTTCGTCATACGTGACGTAACCATGAACGTAACTAAGACAATAGCGGCTAGCAGCGTCTCTGTTGCGACCTGCAGTGTGGCGTTATTTTATGTTTTTAATTTGTAGACTTAGTTTACAAACATTCTGCCAACCATGGATTTCCAGTGGTGGATTTTGGACTGATCTTGTTGATCGTGTACATACCCGCTACGAACGGACTAAATAATGAAAACGCTGCTGGCAGCGGAATCCAATACAGCTGGGAGACTTGGCTGGATGACAGAGTCCCCGGACAGAGAAGTGGAGCCGGCCGGCTTCACCCTGGTCAGAGCGGACCGCGATCCTGGTAAGAGAGCGACTCTGTACCCCGACATTGAACTGCTTTCTGTGTCATTGCGACCTTACTATCTGCCCCGTGAGTTCCCCCAATTGTTTGTTACCGTTGTGTACTGTTGATAATCACAAGTTTACTGGAGAACTGAGACCAAGTAGAGACTTTGGACAGGGTGGATATGGTATAATAAAGGCAGTTTATTCAGAGGTAAAGATATCTGGAATCGCGTGCACGGACTCGTTCGTCAAACTCTTAGGGAGAAGAGAGCCCCGAAAACATTGTGTGCAGACATTTTATACAATAAATGATGTAGGTTGAATCTAGTAGTTCTGATCTTCTGATTGGTCCTGATGAGTTGGGCGAGGTCCCCTCCACTGTTGCATTGGCTCTGAGTCGGGTTCTCTGTCTTCAAATGTTCAGCCTAAAGAGAGGGGATTTTTTGTGTGTGTGTGTGTGTGTGTGTTTAACAGTGATGATGTGTGTGTGTGTGTGTGTTATCAGTGATGAGTGTGTGTGTGTGTGTGTGTGTGTGTCCTCAGAGCAAGAACTCGTGAGTTGGAAGAACTGAGAGACCTATGGCGTGGGTGTTGTCCTTGGCCACCTGCTGACAAGGCTGACAAGATAGGACTCTTTTGTCCATTGTTATAGGATAGGAACAGCATTGATTGAAAACAAACGCCCAACACAAAATGGGTCATGCACAAGATTTTAGTCAGACCAAGCTATAACATTATATATTTACTACGACAGTACATTCAACCAAAAGCTAATATAACAAAGGCATCAGAGATTATTTATAATCTGTCACAGAAACTGGAATCCATCTCCCCAGATCAGTCAATAAATGCTTCTGGTATTGACTTATATGCTGCCCCTGTCTTCATGTTGTTGCTGGACATATCTTTTTTAAAATGTGTGTAGGTCACCTAAATCATCAGAAAAATTGCCCCTCCTGAGAATTTTTTCAGGAGCCGCCACTGCTACCAATAGAATGTTATTTATATGGGGGATACAATCTTCCCAGCTCTGCAGATTTTGCTGCGAAGAGACAGAATCATTAGATCATTTGTTTTGGTACTGTCCATTTGTATCTTGTTTTTGGACACAGGTCCAGGAATGGCTAAAGGATTGCAATATTTACCTGGAGCTAACCCTGCAGATAGCACTACTGGGTGATCTGAAAAGTCATAGTCAATCGATCAATAATATAATAGTACTTTTAGCAAAAATGTTTATTTTCAATTTACAATCTGTAGAAACAATGAGAATAGAAGGGTTCAGAACTTTTGTAAGACATCACAGTACAGTTGATAATATATATGGCAAATAGAAATCCTATATGGATGGTGTTAAGAGATAGATGGGAGGTATTTAATAGAGTTGAAGGATGGGACTAATAACAAATAACAACAAATAATAACAAAGATAGCTAATAATGTAAGCATACTGTGTCCATAATAAGTATATAGGTTGTATGTTGGGAGCTTTTGGGAAGGAGCACAGTTAGAAAGATATGGCATATAGAAGCAAACCGGATGGACACCATGAAAATGATCGGAGAGGTTGAGAGTAGAAGAAGTTCAGGAGCAAAAATATATAAAAAAAAAAATATATATACAGTGGGGAAAAAAAGTATTTAGTCAGCCACCAATTGTGCAAGTTCTCCCACTTAAAAAGATGAGAGAGGCCTGTAAATTTCATCATAGGTACACGTCAACTATGACAGACAAAATGAGGAAAAAAAATCCAGAAAATCACATTGTAGGATTTTTTATGAATTTATTTGCAAATTATGGTGGAAAATAAGTATTTGGTCAATAACAAAAGTTTCTCAATACTTTGTTATATACCCTTTGTTGGCAATGACACAGGTCAAACGTTTTCTGTAAGTCTTCACAAGGTTTTCACACACTGTTGCTGGTATTTTGGCCCATTCCTCCATGCAGATCTCCTCTAGAGCAGTGATGTTTTGGGGCTGTCGCTGGGCAACACGGACTTTTAACTCCCTCCAAAGATGTTCTATGCTGTTGAGATCTGGAGACTGGCTAGGCCACTCCAGGACCTTGAAATGCTTCTTACGAAGCCACTCCTTCGTTGCCCAGGCGGTGTGTTTGGGATCATTGTCATGCTGAAAGACCCAGCCACATTTCATCTTCAATGCCCTTGCTGATGGAAGGAGGTTTTCACTCAAAATCTCGCGATACATGGCCCCATTCATTCTTTCCTTTACACGGATCAGTCGTCCTGGTCCCTTTGCAGAAAAACAGCCCCAAAGCATGATGTTTCCACCCCCATGCTTCACAGTAGGTATGGTGTTCTTTGGATGCAACTCAGCATTCTTTGTCCTCCAAACACGACGAGTTGAGTTTTTACCAAAAAGTTCTATTTTGGTTTCATCTGACCATATGACATTCTCCCAATCCTCTTCTGGATCATCCAAATGCACTCTAGCAAACTTCAGACGGGCCTGGACATGTACTGGCTTAAGCAGGGGGGACACGTCTGGCACTGCAGGATTTGAGTCCCTGGTGGCGTAGTGTGTTACTGATGGTAGGCTTTGTTACTTTGGTCCCAGCTCTCTGCAGGTCATTCACTAGGTCCCCCCGTGTGGTTCTGGGATTTTTGCTCACCGTTCTTGTGATCATTTTGACCCCACGGGGTGAGATCTTGCGTGGAGCCCCAGATCGAGGGAGATTATCAGTGGTCTTGTATGTCTTCCATTTCCTAATAATTGCTCCCACAGTTGATTTCTTCAAACCAAGCTGCTTACCTATTGCAGATTCAGTCTTCCCAGCCTGGTGCAGGTCTACAATTTTGTTTCTGGTGTCCTTTGACAGCTCTTTGGTCTTGGCCATAGTGGAGTTTGGAGTGTGACTGTTTGAGGTTGTGGACAGGTGTCTTTTATACTGATAAGAAGTTCAAACAGGTGTCATTAATACAGGTAATGAGTGGAGGACAGAGGAGCCTCTTAAAGAAGAAGTTACAGGTCTGTGAGAGCCAGGAATCTTGCTTGTTTGTAGGTGACCAAATACTTATTTTCCACCATAATTTGCAAATAAATTCATTAAAAATCCTACAATGTGATTTTCTGGATTTTTTTTTCTCAATCTGTCTGTCATCGTTGACGTGTACCTATGATGAAAATTACAGGCCTCTCTCATCTTTTTAAGTGGGAGAACTTGCACAATTGGTGGCTGACTAAATACTTTTTTTCCCCACTGTATATAATAGAATTATTGTAAAATTAACTCTGTCCATAAGGTGTAGATAGTAAGTATAGACCGGAAGTAGAGGCCTGGGCATTGTTGTTCACTAATTTACTCCAAGTAGGGAAAGGATGGTGGGGTTGAAAAGTAATAAAGGGGAGTATATATATAAAAAATTTAAAAACACGGGGGATTGGAAGTGATGCAGACAATTACATTGATAGAAGATACAATCTATCTGCAATATTAAGCTGATCCATTCCCCCTGAAAAAAAAGATTAAAAAAAAAGAAAAAAAATAAGTGTACAGTTTTGGGTATGTTTGTGTATAGGAAGCGGAGAGTCTGCTCTCTGTATGAGCACTATGCACACTCCTTGGTATAATAGTCCCATGGGAACCCTCCTGTGTGATATGACCAGTCCACCTGGTTCCCTGCAGTGTTCAATAAATATTATTAGGGGACTTCAATAGACTGATATTAGAGGGAAGGTCACAATGGGATTCTTCCTCACGCACGCACACACACACACCCACACACACACACACACACACACACACACACACACACAATTGAGGGGACTGGCACAGACTGATATAAGAGGAAAGGTCATGCTGGGGTTCTTTCTCCCGTGCTGGGGAGTATTTAGGGTGTATCACAGGATGTCAGGCATCAATAGTCTTCTTTAGTACAGTAAATGTTCCCTGTGGTTGTTTTTGTTGGACAGGGGAGGAAGGCTTATTGAAGGATGAGTATTTTTCCTCTGCGGTCGGCAGTCTCCAACAAAGACACATATGTTGGATCATCAGTCTCTGCCTGCAGGCTCAATGGCAGACGTTTGCTGTTGCTTATAAGACCGATACTGTTTTTCTATTTGATATATGTAATATGCCGTTAGCTTTTCCACCAGCATGTGCCGAAACATGTTGCATGCCTTACGAGCAGAGTTGTTGCAGAGTTGTTGTTGTGAGATTGCTGCAGGTCATTATCTATTAGGTGAGTGAAGAGAAAGGAAACTTTAGAACAACAGTCAGTGTGTAATGGTAGTGATAGTACAATATGTTCCATACATCCAACATTCTGGGATTATTGGGGGTGGGGTGCAGTAGGAGTACATTCCATTTTTATTCAGAGAGGGTCACAACATGTCAGAGCTGGCGTAGGTGTGGTGTGGGAATCAGATGCAGGATGCAGAAGTAGTCCCAAATACTTTAATAGAGTCCACAGAATGAACGGCTATAAACAGAGCCGGAGGCACAAGAAAAATAACGCACTTCAGCGTAATAAACAAACACGCACAATAGTGCGGACTCTCTACAGAAAAATGAGCACAAACTTGACATGGAAACACCTGCTGACAAAGAACAACTACACACAACCACAAGACAGAAACGACGAGAACTTAAAGGACACATAATCAAGACAAAATGAGAAACAGGTGTACCAAAACAGACCAAACCAAACGAACACAGAAACAACGAACGGTGGCAGCTAGTACTCCGGGGACGACGACCGCCGAAGCCTGCCCTAACAAGGAGAAGGAGCAGCCTCGGCAGAAACCGTGACAGTACCCCCCCTTGATGCGCGGCTCCAGCCGTGCGCCGACCCCGGCCTCGGGGACGACCAGGAGGACGCGGAGCAGGGCGCGTGGGATGACCACGATGGAACTCAGTCAGAAGAGACGGGTCTAAGATATCTCTCCTCGGCACCCAGCACCGCTCCTCCGGACCGTACCCCTCCCACTCCACGAGATATTGGAGACCCCCCATCCGGCGTCTCGAATCCAGGATGGACCGAACTGTGTACGCCGGAGCCCCCTCGATGTCCAGCAGGGGCGGAGGAGTCTCTGCTATCTCACAGTCCTGGAGTGGACCAGCTACCACCGGCCTGAGGAGAGACACATGGAACGAGGGGTTAATATTCTTATAATCAATAGGAAGTTGTAATCTGTAACACACCTCGTTCAACCTCCTCAGGACTTTAAAAGGCCCCACAAACCGCCGACCCAGCTTCCGGCAGGGCAGGCGGAGGGGCAGGTTTCTGGTCGAGAGCCAGACTCGATCTCCCGGTGCGTACACCGGTCCCTCACTGCGGTGGAGATCGGGCGCTCGCCTTGTGTCGACGGATGGCCCGCTGCAGATGTACGTGAGCAGCGTTCAATGTCTCCTCCGAGCGCCGCACCCACTCATCCACCGCAGGAGCCTCGATCTGGCTCTGATGCCAAGGTGCCAGAGCCGGCTGGTACCCTAGTACACATTGGAAAGGAGTGAGTCTGGTGGAGGAGTGGCGAAGGGAGTTCTGGGCCATCTCGGCCCAGGGAACATACCTCGCCCACTCCTCCGGCCGGACCTGGCAATACGACCTCAGAAACCTACCCACATCCTGGTTTACCCGTTCAACCTGCCCATTGCTCTCCGGGTGGTACCCCGAGGTAAGGCTCACCGAGACCCCCAAGCGCTCCATGAATTCTCTCCAGACTCGAGAGGTAAACTGGGAGCCTCGATCAGACACTATATCCTCGGGTACCCCGTAATGCCGGAAGACGTGAGTAAATAGTGCCTCAGCGGTCTGTAGGGCAGTGGGGAGACCCGGCATGGGAAGGAGATGACAGGCCTTCGAGAACCGATCCACAACGACCAGGATGGTGGTATTTCCCTGGGAGGGGGGAAGGTCAGTAACGAAATCCACCGAGAGGTGAGACCAGGGTCGTTGTGGAACGGGCAGGGGTTGTAGCTTACCCCGGGGCAGGTGTCTGGGTGCCTTACACTGGGCACACACCGAGCAGGAGGAAACATAAACCCTCACATCCCTGGCTAACGTTGGCCACCAGTACTTAGTGCTAAGGCAGTGCACCGTCCGGCCAATCCCTGGATGTCCAGAGGAGGGTGACGTGTGAGCCCAATATATAAGTCGATCCCGAACCTCGAGCTGAACGTACGTCCGACCCACAGGACACTGTGGAGGGCTAGGATCGGTACGCAACGCCCGCTCGATTTCGGAATAGACCTCCCACACCACCGGTGCCACCAGGCAAGACGGCGGGAGTATGGGCGTGGGCTCAACGGACCTCTCCTCCGTGTCATACCGCCGGGACAGGGCATCTGCCTTACCGTTCTGGGACCCAGGGATGTACGTGATCTTAAAAACGAACCGGGCCAGAAACATGTTCCACCTAGCCTGGCGAGGGTTCAGTCTCCTAGCTGCCAGGATGTACTCCAGGTTTCGGTGGTCAGTCAAAATGAGGAAAGGGAGCCCCCTCAAGCCATTGCCTCCACACCTTTAGGGCCTGGACCACGGCTAGCAACTCCCTGTCCCCCACGTCATAATTTCGCTCCGCCGGACTGAGCTTTTTAGAGTAAAAGGCACAGGGGCGGAGTTTCAGGGGCGTGCCAGACCGTTGCGAGAGCACGGCCCCTATACCGGCCTCAGACGCGTCTACCTCGACCTGGAATGGTAGCGCGGGATCCGGATGCGCCAGCACCGGCGCCGAGGTAAACAGGTCCTTCAGTCTCCCAAAAGCCCTATCAGCCTCAGCAGACCACTGCAAGCGCACCGGACCTCCCTTTAGAAGAGACGTTATGGGAGCTGCCACCTGTCCAAAACCCCGGATAAACCTCCTGTAGTAATTCGCAAAGCCCAAGAACCGCTGCACCTCTTTAACAGTGGTTGGAGTTTGCCAATTACGCACGGCCGACACACGGTCAACCTCCATCTTTACCCCTGACGCAGACAACTGATAACCCAAAAAGGAGACAGACTCCTGAAAAAAACAGACATTTCTCTGCCTTGACATATAGGTCATGCTCCAACAATCTCCTCAACACTCGGCGCACCAGGGCTACATGCTCGGCTCGGGTAGAAGAATACACCAGAATGTCGTCAATGTACACGACCACTCCTTGCCCCTGCATATCCCGGAAGATCTCATCTACGAAGGATTGGAAGACTGAAGGAGCATTCATTAACCCGTATGGCATGACGAGATACTCGTAATGACCCGAGGTTGTACTAAATGCTGTCTTCCATTCGTCTCCCTCCCTAATACGCACCAAGTTGTATGCGCTCCTGAGGTCCAATTTTGTGAAGAACCGCGCCCCGTGTAAAGACTCCGTCATAGTCGCAATCAGAGGGAGTGGATAACTGTATTTCACAGTAATCTGATTGAGACTGCGGTAATCAATACACGGGCGCAAACCTCCATCCTTTTTCTTCACAAAAAAGAAACTCGAGGACGCAGGGGAAGTGGAGGGCCGTATGTATCCCTGTCTCAGAGACTCGGCTATGTAAGTCTCCATAGCTCTCTTCTCCTCTTGAGACAAAGGATACACATGGCTCCGCGGAAGCGCAGCTCCTACCTGGAGGTCTATCGCACAATCCCCCTGTCTATGTGGTGGCAATTGCGTCGCCTTCGCCTTACTAAACACAAGTGCTAAATCCTCATACTCGGGGGGAATGTGCAATGCGGGCACTTGGTTTGGACTCTCCACCGAGGTCGCCCCCTACGGAAACGCCCAGACATCGCCCTACACACTGGGCAGACCACTCCTTAAGAGCCCTCTGTTGCCACGAAATAGAGGGATTATGGGCAATCAACCAGGGAAGCCCCAGCACCACCGGATACGCAGGAGAGTCAATAAGATATAGCTGTATAGTCTCATTTTTACATTACATTTAGTCATTTAGCGGCTTTTCACAGAGATAAGGATTGCTCATAGACCCTCCTGCGTCCCCATCCTAAGTGGAGCTGTGACCTCCCTAATCAACCCCGATCCCAACGGACGGCTATCTAGAGCATGTACAGGGAAAGGATTGTTGACAGGAAGGAGGGGAATCCCTAACTCTGCACAAAATCTCCGATCTATAAAATTCCCAGCTGCGCCTGAATCTACTAGCGCCTTATGCTGGGAACGAGGTGCAACCTGTGGAAAGCAAACAGGTATGGTTAGGTGCACAACAGAGAGCTCTGGGTAAGTGGGGCGCCTACTCACCTGGAAGGACTCCCCAGTGCGTGGCCTGCCGTCTCGTCCCCTAGGAGACCCCCCAGCACCTGGCCGCAGTGTGTCCTCCACGGCCACAGTTGGTACAGGGGTTGGTCCCCCTGGGGCTCCTTCTCCTCTCCTCTCTAGCGCCAGCACCCCGAGCTCCATAGGACTAGGCTCGGAGGTGCTGGAGGGTGGGAATGGACGACCCCCCCACTCAGGACGTCCGCGGGTGGCCAGCAGGGTGTCTAGGCGAATGGCCATATCCACCAACTGGTCAAACGTGAGGGTGGTGTCCCTGCAGGCCAACTCACGACGGACGTCCTCCCGTAGGCTGCAGCGGAAGTGGTCTATGAGGGCCCGCTCATTCCACCCTGCGTCTGCCGCTAGAGTCCGGAACTCCAGTGCAAACTCCTGGGCGCTCCTCTTCCCCTGTCGGAGGTAGAATAGACGTTCTCCCGCCGCCTTCCCCTCAGGTGGATGGTCGAATACAGCCCTGAAGCGACGGGAGAACTCTGCATAGGTGATCGTCGCGGGGTCTATTCTCCTCCATTCGGCGTTGGCCCACTCCAACGCCTTGCCGGTGAGACAGGAGATGAGGGCGGAAACGCTCTCGTGTCCCGAGGGCACCGGGTGTACGGTGGCGAGGTAGAGTTCAACTTGTAGGAGGAAACCTTGACACCCGGCAGCGGTACCATCATACGCCCTCGGGAGCGAGAGCCGAATCCCACTGAGTTCCGGAGCGTGGACAAAGGGACTGACCGGTGCTGGTGGTAATGTGGGAGGAGGCGTGGGTGCCCAACTGGTCTCCAGGCGATGCAGGGTGTTCATTACTCCCTGAAGAGCGTTGGTGATTTGAGCTATCCTGTCATCCTGTCCGCGGACGCGCTCCTCCCATGACTCGGTCGCTGCTGCTGCTCCTGCTGATTCCATGAGTGGTGTGTAGTTCAGTAGAATCAGATGCAGGATGCAGAAGTAGTCCCAAATACTTGAATAGAGTCCACAGAATGAACGGCTATAAACAGAGCCGGAGGCACAAGAAAAATAACGCACTTCAGCGTAATAAACAAACACGCACAATAGTGCGGACTCTCTACAGAAAAATGAGCACAAACTTGACATGGAAACACCTGCTGACAAAGAACAACTACACACAACCACAAGACAGAAACGACGAGAACTTAAAGGACACATAATCAAGACAAAATGAGAAACAGGTGTACCAAAACAGACCAAACCAAACGAACACAGAAACAACGAACGGTGGCAGCTAGTACTCCGGGGACGACGACCGCCGAAGCCTGCCCGAACAAGGAGAAGGAGCAGCCTCGGCAGAAACCGTGACACAACACCAGCAGTTGTAGCCGAGGCAATAGGCAAGTCATGATGACAATGTTGTGGGTCTAACCAAGGCTAAACATGACCACATGACCAATATGACCATTAGACTCAATGAGAGCAGCTTGTGGGCACCGAGGGTGCAGTTAACGGCCAGACCAGCATTCCTTTCTGCCACAAAACACTTATCGTCACATGGGCACACTCCGGGGAGGATGTGCCTGCCGCAGCGCACGTGTTTCCTGTTTTCGCCCTGGACCACGGCAGTAACCTCTCCCCTCATCCCCATTACAACCATCATAACCACAACCACCACCACCAGCAGACCTACACCGGACCCTGACCTGCCCCACAAGCAACCCCAGAGATGAGGGCTTTGAAGATGAGGTGTCCAACGGATGGCTAGGGTGTCTACAGTGGCTGTGTTGGCCATATTGACACAGATTGTCATAGATTGTTTTGTCCTGTCCCCAAAGCTAGTGTAGTGGGCAACAAAAGTGTCTAATTAAACCCACTGTGAGACTCCATTATAGCAGTAACCTAGCAATCTTCTTGATAAAGCTGAACACAAGACTAAACTTTATTTTCAAATATCAAAACTTTAATGTGCTGGAGGAAATGTTGCTTCCATCAATCATGTATTTCAATGACCTGAGGTTAGACATAAAAAGCTCATAGTAACCACAGAGATTTAAACCAGACATCTCTTTATTCAATATCCTGCAAGGCGTTTATAGACTTGATGAATACTAAATTTCATCCTGCAAATTAAAGTTTGGTTGTATGAAAATAAATGAGCAAGATGCACAATTTCCAATGCAGTTCTGCTTCTTCTGTGATTTGATTGAGCACTTTGTCAAAGCCAGGTGTCCCTGGTCTCTGATACAATAGAGTCCTCCCCTTATCTCTCTACAGAGGCTGATAATAAGAACAGTGTAATAAGCAGAGAGAGACAGACAGAGAGAGAGAGAGAGCAAAAGAGAGAGAGAGCAAGAGAGAGAGAGAGAGAGAGATGGCAAGAGAAAGAAACATATAGAATTGAAGAGTGTGTGTGTGAGAGAGAGAGAGAGAGAGAGAGAGAGAGAGAGAGAGAGAGAGAGAGAGAGAGAGAGAGAGAGAGAGAGAGAGAGAGAGAGATATAGTACAGATGGATCTCCTCCTCCTCTCAGAGGACACCAGATGCTCTCCAAGGTTGTCCAGCCTCTTTAATGATCAGGCCTGGATTCATCTGTCATCTGGCTTTACCACACTGACACAGTCTAGGACTCTAGATCCCTTTTGCTTTATGTGGCACAGTGTGAATGACAGTATACTGTAGGTGAACCATGGAGAGAGAGTTTTGCTACACTATTGACCAACTGCCTGCCAGTGACCAGCATGATGTGGAGTTACTTCAGTTCAACTGGCTACCATAGAAAACATTCTTAGTGCAACAGAGCTTGACCAGGTTTGTTTGGGCAAAGTATGCCACACACACGCATGCACGCACGTGCACTCGCACTCATGCACACACACAGGCACACACATAGACACACACACACACACACACTGACACACACACACACACACACAGTCTTGTACAGCTAACCTTGTGTGAACACACAATTCAGTCCCATTCAAAATCCTATTTTCCCTAACCCCTAACCCCAAACCTAACCCTAATCCATACTCTTACCCTAACCCTAACCCTAACCCTAACCCTAACATTAACCCAAAAACCTAACCTTAACCCTAACCCTAAACCTAACCCTAGCTCCTAACCCTAACCCTAAAACTAACCCTAGCTCCTAACCCTAACCCTAAACCTAATTTTAACCCTAACACTAATTCTAACCTTAACCCTAAACCCCTAGAAATAGCATTTGACCTTGTGGGGACCAACAAAATGTCCCCAGTTGGTCAAATTTATGTTTGTTTACTATTCTTGTGGGGACTTCTGGTCCCCACAATAATAGTTAAACACGTCCTGACACACAAACACATACACGCACACACTTACAGTACACACCATTCCTTGGTGAACCACAAAAATCTGCTATAATTTCCTACATTTGGATGGGTTACTAAGAGCAGGCCAGTCTTAAAACTGGACAGGACAGAGATTGGTACTCATTCTATAAACACATTTTTATAGAATGAGCTGGCAAATGGTTGAGGGAGATGTCAAAGTAACTCTTTCCATTAGATAGTGGGACCCATGCATGAGGAAATATGTTCCATGGATTTCGGTTATTCCCAATAGACGGGTTAGCTGACAACGTCACAAAAACAATGTGTGTGCTTCAAACGGGCAGAAGGCTGTGTGTTGTTGTGATTATGGATGGCCAGATATCTAGCAACAATGACAAGAAACTGCCATGTAGCGAATTGTAAGTGGCTCGTTTCAGCTAGTTTGGTCTTGTTATTGATATCATGTCTTGTTTTGAGGTGTTTTGACTGATGTCACATCTATGCTAATATGGCTAAAATTTGCTAGCTAGCTAGATAACCAACAACTGTAATGATGTATTTGAGAGACAAGTGCTCATTTTGCAACATTATTTATGTTTTCAATAAACATTGGAGACAAAATATAGTTTACATGTTATCAACAATCTAAGCCAACCTACTATCATTTTGAGGCATATAGTTAGTAATGGAATAGTAATTCAACGTCCATATTGTTATTATTTCATTACTGCAATCTTTTTAGTCGTAGAAGTTAAGCAATGCTCTCTGACACAGCCAGACATGTCTGTCTACAACACCATAGTTAGATAAATCTAGACATCCCTGTGCAATTTATTGTTGTGATTCTATAAGATACTTAAGAATGAACTCTTACCGGCCCTCTCCCTAACATTTGTGTTTGCAACGACAATGACTTCTAATAATATTACAACTGTTCTGCTTAACTGTTTTCAGTTAATGTCCCCCTGCCAGAACAATGTATTTTTTCACTGTCGGACTACTATCACACATGATGTCAATGTTTGGAATAACATTGTAGGATTTTCACAGAAGACAGATCCAGTAGAAAATGAATTGGCAACGGCTCCTAAATCTTGTGGACCTGAGCTTGAACTGGGAGAGTCTCAGGGCAGAAAGAAAACTCTGATATGATTTAACATTTTTAGACTTAATCAATTTATAAGGGGAATCTCCAGAGAGGTTTGACTTTTGGCATATCATAGACGGAGTCCAAGGATAAATCATGTTCATTTATAGATTATATGATCCACCTACACAAGGCTCGGGTCACAACCCTATCAATTTACTGGAATATTAGTATTAGGCTCTGGACTTTCACAAACATGACAGAAACTCCTGTCAGACATATTACGTATGACATGACATGAAGCACAACAATATTGAATAGTGCTGTTTCATTATGCTGAGAAAAGTCTATGGTGAACTTTATCTGTGTAAAAGGTTACCCCCCCCCCCCCTTATTTCATGACTAGGGGCTGGATTTAATCCGTATCGCCAAAGTATCGCATAAAGTTAGCGTTAAAATGTAAAGGACATTTCCAATTGAGCCGACATATGCAGCGTTTACTGGGAATGCAGTCCGCGAGACCGTGGCAACAATGCCTTTAATTGTCAATTGCGCTATAATGCGGATCTTCAGCGTTATGGATTTAATAGAGCCCTAAGAAATATATTTCTAGTAGGAAAAACTGCATTTGATGGAGCTGCAAGACTACACAGAGGCTTCTTTAAAAACATTCTGAGAATGCCTATGAGATGATATGCATAAACAGAGTGAGATCACAACTTGGATACAAAAGCTGAAGATCTTGGATTCATAAATTCCAGTAATAGTGGGATTAGGTATTGCTGCTGCTCTGCTCTGTGTAGCCAGCCAGCTGGCCATGGGCAGTCCTCACTCAGTCACTCCTCAGCTCTTCTAAAAGTTTGTTAACGGTTCACATCCCGAATGTTTCCGACACAGCTGGTTTTTGTTTTGCAGTACCATGTCTTGTTTTGTCTGCTGCCAGGGTGTGTTGACGTCTTTCAGAGGTCAAGCGGGTGTCTGTTGGTGTTGCCGTATGGGGTTACGTGTGTGAGCAGGGATTCTAGTCTTGCAGATTTGGCCATGTGTTTCCTGTGCTGGTACGGGACTACTGTACTGGAAGTGTCACTGTCGTGAAACAGTGAGTTGAAGTAGACTCACTTGCCAGCCATAGAGCCCCCTGTCGAGAAAGAATAGAGGTGAAGTGACCACATGGTCACAGGTGAGGGGCGGTCTAGCTTCTGAAACGCTGGATAAAGGCATGACTGTGCAACAAGGTAAGAAGACAGTGGGTTGCTATCTTCCAACCAGTTCTTCTGTCAAGTCTAGATAAGTATCAACAGGAAATGTCTCCCAACTCTCGCCTGATTTTCCCTTGATTTCTCATTGACGTACACCAACTGTGATTACCAAAAAATAGAATCCTAAGTCAGGGTGAGTCATGGTGGTTGTGTACGTTTGTAGGCCTATGTGTTTGCTGCACATTTTCCATTGAAACATATCAAGATATCAAGTCAGAATACAATGAAATCTTACGTGACACTGCATCATAATGCACGTACTCCAATGTTCAGGTAAGAAAAACAGGCTGTTCAGTCTAAAAAGCTACTGTAGCCCAATTCTTGCTGTTTATTAAAGGTCAAGAGATGAGTGAGTTACAGTGCGTAACTGAAAATGAACCCACAATGAACTCTAGTTATCTGGCTATGTATCCCTCTTATGATAACAAACCATAGCTTTTTTGTATTAGAAATTAAGATACAGTAGGCCCTCAGAGTCTCTTGTGTCCTACATTCATATCAGAACTCAGGATAAGACCCAGATACAGACAGCTAGAATCACAGATGTTTATTGACCAAACAGGGGGCAGGCAAAAGACAGGTCAAGGGCAGGCAGAGGTCAGTAATCCAGGGCAGAGTCAGGCAGGTACAGAACGGCTGGCAGGCTCGGGGTCAGGGCAGGCAGAGGTCGTAATCGGGTCAGAGTCAGGCAGGTACAGAATGGCAGGCAGGCTCGGGGGCAGGCAGAATGGTCAGAACCAGGGAAAGTAGGAAACAGAAACTTGAGAAAATAGGAAGCCGGAAAAGCACATTGGTAAGACCTGACAAGACAAGACGAACTGGCAACAGACAAACAGAGAATACAGGTATGAATGCACAAGGGATAATGGGGAAGATGGGCAACACCTGGAGGGGGGTGGAGACAATCACAAAGACAGGTGAAACTGATCAGGGTGTGACAATTCACATGGTAGATTAATGTGTTGTAGCCTACTGTCGTCAAGAACCAATATACAAGACTGTCTTTACTCAATCTTGACATCACCACATAATAACAATGAGAAACTGTTTCCTAAACAGTTCTAGGAGTTTCTTTCATCAGCGTCTACAACAGTATATCATCTATGTCTGTAGGCTATATGAGACGTCAGTAGGTTTTATGAGACGTCTGTGGAACATTTGAGGACCTTGGAACAAATAATTTTTGGACTTAACCTCCAAAACAATGACAAGTAAATCCATGACCAATGCCTGGTAAGTCAATTCTGGAAATATGATAAGTACAATACACCATTTTTGTAGCTGTCCCCCTTAAACCCTACTCTGCACATCTTGTAGTTGTACAGTTACAGCGTCATCACCCCCATGGCCATGCAAAACCTTAATATCATTGCACTTGCACCATGAGGAAGCCCTTTGAAATCCAATGAACTCATGGGCAAAAATAAGTGGTCCTCTGTAGCTCAATTGGTAGAGCATGGCGCTGGTAACGCCAGGGTAGTGGGTTCGATCCCCGGGACCACCCATACGTAAAAATGTATGCGCACATGACTGTAAGTCGCTTTGGATAAAAGCGTCTGCTAAATGGCATATTAAAAAGAAGTGGCGCATCAGCAATTTTATCAAAATGTTGACCTCAGGGTACAGTATGACTAGAAAAGCTATGACTAGACACAATGTGTCACGCTGCTGTGTATAGGTGTGGTGTGGAATCAGGCGCAGGCAGCAGAGGGTAAGTCCAACAAGACTTTACTTAGCACAAAAATAATCCACAACAGCCCGGAGGCAAAAAGACGCACACAGGCGACATGCAAGCGCACACAAAGGGGCGTAAATCTCTCCTAAACACAAGGAGGAAACTACGGAAAATAGCGTAGCGCAACCACGACACGAATAATCACACACAACACAAACCTAACAACAAGGAAACTAAATAGGGTGCTAAACGAGACCTAACACAAAACAGGTGTGACTAACAGACAAAACCAAACAAACACGAAACATCGAGCGGTGGCAGCTAGAACGCCGGAGACGACGACCGGCGAAACCTGCCCGAACAAGGAGGAGGAGCCGCCTCGGCTGAAACCGTGACAGTACCCCCACCTTGACGCGCGGCTCCAGCCGCGCGCCGCCTCCGGCCTCGGGGACGACCAGGGGGACGCGGAGCAGGGCGCGCAGGATGACCACGATGGAATTCGGTCATCAGGGACGAATCCAGAATGTCCCTCCTTGGCACCCAGCACCGCTCCTCCGGACCGTACCCCTCCCACTCCACGAGATATTGGAGACCCCCCATCCGGCGTCTCGAATCCAGGATGGTCCGAACCGTGTACGCCGGAGCCCCCTCGATGTCCAACGGGGGCGGAGGAGTCTCCTCAATCTCAAAGTCCTGGAGTGGACCAGCTACCACCGGCCTGAGGAGAGACACATGGAACGAGGGGTTAATATTCTTGTAATCAATAGGTAGTTCTAACCTGTAACACACCTCGTTCAATCTCCTCAGGACTTTAAAAGGCCCCACAAACTGCCGACCCAGCTTCCGGCAGGGCAGGCGGAGGGGCAGGTTTCTGGTTGAGAGCCAGACTCCAGGTGCGTACACTGGCCCCTCACTGCGGTGTAGGTCGGCGCTCGTCTTCTGTCGACGTATGGCACGCTGCAGATGGACGTGTGCAGCGTCCCACGTCTCCTCCGAGCGCTGCACCCACTCATCCACAGCGGGGGCCTCCATCTGGCTCTCATGCCATGGTGCCAGAACCGGCTGGTACCCTAATACACACTGAAAAGGGGTTAGTTGGGTGGAGGAGTGGCGGAGAGAGTTCTGTGCCATCTCGGCCCAGGGCACATATCTCGCCCACTCCTCCGGCCGGCCCTGACAATATGACCTCAGAAACCTACCCACATCCTGGTTGACTCGTTCAACCTGCCCATTACTCCCCGGGTGGTAACCCGAGGTAAGGCTCACCGAGACCCCCAAAGCGTTCCATAAATGCTCTCCAGACTCTGGAGGTAAACTGGGGGCCTCGATCGGACACTATATCCTCGGGCACCCCGTAATGCCGGAAGACGTGAGTAAATAGAGCCTCAGCGGTCTGTAGGGCCGTAGGAAGACCCGGCAGGGGAAGGAGACGACAGGCCTTCGAGAACCGATCCACAACGACCAGGATGGTGGTATTCCCCTGGGAGGAGGGAAGATCGGTAACAAAATCCACCGAGAGGTGAGACCAGGGTCGTTGTGGAACGGGCAGGGGCTGTAATTTACCCCTGGGCAAGTGTCTGGGCGCCTTACACTGGGCACATACTGAGCAGGAGGAGACATAAACCCTCACATCCCTGGCTAACGTTGGCCACCAGTACTTCGTACTAAGGCAGTGCACCGTCCGGCCAATACCCGGATGTCCAGAGGAGGGGGACGTGTGAGCCCAATAAATCAGCCGATCCCGGACCTCGAGCGGGACGTACACCCGACCCACCGGACACTGGGGAGGACTAGGCTCGGTGCGTAACGCCCGCTCGATCTCCGCATCGACCTCCCACACCACCGGTGCCACCAGACAAGACTCCGGTAGTATGGGAATGGACTCCACGCACCTCTCCTCCGTGTCATACCGACGGGACAGAGCATCTGCCTTCCCGTTCTGGGACCCAGGGATGTAAGTGATCTTGAACACAAACCGGGCGAGAAACATAGTCCATCGAGCCTGGCGAGGATTCAGCCTCCTAGCTGCCCGAATGTACTCCAGGTTACGATGGTCGGTCAGAATGAGGAAAGGGTGCTGAGCCCCCTCAAGCCAATGCCTCCACACCTTTAGGGCCTGTACTACGGCTAACAGCTCCCTGTCCCCTACGTCATAATTCCGCTCCGCCGGACTGAGCTTCTTAGAATAAAAAGCACAGGGGCGGAGCTTAGGTGGTGTACCGGATCGTTGAGAAAGAACTGCCCCGATACCGGCCTCAGACGCGTCCACCTCAACTTGGAAGGGTAAAGTGGGATCCGGGTGCGCCAACACCGGGGCCGAGGTAAACAGGTCCTTCAGTCTCCCAAAGGCCCTGTCCGCCTCAGCTGACCACTGCAAGCGCACCGGACCCCCCCCCTTCAGCAGAGACGTTATGGGAGCTGCCACCTGTCCAAAACCCCGGATAAACCTCCGGTAGTAATTCGCAAACCCCAAGAACCGCTGCACCTCTTTAACCGTAGTTGGGGTTTGCCAATTACGCACGGCGGACACTCGGTCCACCTCCATTCTCACCCCCGACGCAGACAACTGGTAACCCAAAAAGGAAACTGACTCCTGGAAGAACAGACATTTCTCAGCTTTGACATACAGGTCATGCTCCAACAGTCTCCTCAATACCCTGCGCACCAGGGCTACATGCTCGGCCCGAGTAGCACTGTACACAAGAATATCATCTATGTACACCACTACTCCCTGCGCCTGCATGTCCCGGAAAAGTTCGTCTACAAACGATTGGAAGACTGATGGAGCATTCATTAACCCATATGGCATGACGAGATACTCGTAATGGCCGGATGTAGTACTAAATGCTGTCTTCCACTCATCGCCCTCCCTAATGCGCACCAAGTTATATGCGCTCCTGAGATCCAATTTTGTGAAGAACCTTGCCCCGTGTAAGGACTCCGTCATAGTCCCAATCAGAGGAAGTGGATAGCTGTACTTCACCGTCACCTGATTGAGACCGCGGTAATCAATACACGGACGCAAACCTCCATCCTTTTTCTTCACAAAAAAGAAGCTCGAGGACGCGGGAGAAGTGGAGGCCCGTATGTATCCTTGTCTCAGAGACTCGGCAATGTAAGTCTCCATTGCCTTTTTCTCCTCCTGTGACAAAGGATACACATGGCTCCGCGGAAGCGCTGCTCCTGTCTGGAGGTCTATCGCACAATCCCCTTGTCTATGAGGTGGCAACTGTGCCGCTCTGGTCTTACTGAACACGAGCGCCAAATCCTCATACTCAGGAGGAATGTGCAGTGCTGGCATCTGGTTCGGACTCTCCACCGAGGTCGCCCCTACGGAAACACCCAGACATAACCCCTCACACTGAGCAGACCACCCTTTAAGAGCTTTCTCTCGCCACGAAATAGTAGGATCATGGGTCATCAACCAGGGAAGCCCCAGTACCACCGGATACGCAGGAGAGTCGATCAGATAGAGTTGAATCGTCTCCTCATGACCCCCCTGCGTCCTCATCCTAAGTGGCGCTGTGACCTCCCCAATCAACCCAGATCCTAACGGACGACTATCTAGGGCATGTACAGGAAAGGGTTTGTCGACTGGAAGGAGGGGAATCCCTAACTTAATACAGAATCTCCGGTCTACAAAATTCCCAGCTGCGCCTGAATTGACTAGCGCCTTATGCTGGGACCGAGGTGCAACCTGTGGGAAACAAACAGGTAAGGTAATGTGCACGACAGAAAGCTCTGGGTAAGTAGGGCGCCTACTCACCGGGGTGGACTCCCCACTGTACGACCGGCTCTCTTTCCTTTACCAGGGGACCCTCCCCAGCACCTAGCCGCGGTGTGCCCTCCGCGCCCACACTTGGTGCAGGAGACTGCCCCCCTCGGGCTCCTACCTCCTCTCCCTCTAGCGCCAGCACCTCCAAGCTCCATCGGACACTGCTCGGAGGCGCTGGAGGGTGGAATGGGGGGCCCCCACCTGGGACGTCCGCGGGTCGCCAGCAGGTTGTCCAGTCTGATGGCCATGTCCACCAGCTGGTCAAATGTTAGTGTACTGTCCCTGCAGGCTAACTCCCGGCGGACGTCCTCCCGAAGGCTACATCGGAAGTGGTCTATGAGGGCCCTCTCATTCCACCCCGCATCAGCCGCTAGAGTCCGGAACTCCAGTGCGAACGCCTGAGCGCTCCTCATCCCCTGTCGGAGGTGGAATAGACGTTCCCCCGCCGCTCTCCCCTCTGGTGGATGGTCGAAGACCGCACGGAAGCGACGGGAGAACTCTGCATACGTGACGGTGGCGGCGTCTATTCCCCTCCACTCAGCGTTGGCCCACTCCAACGCCTTGCCGGTGAGACAGGAGATGAGGGCGGACACGCTCTCGTATCCCGAGGGCGCCGGGTGTATGGTGGCAATGTAGAGCTCCACTTGTAGGAGGAACCCCTGACACCCGGCAGCGGTGCCGTCGTACGCCCTCGGGAGCGAGAGCCGAATCCCACTGGGTTCCGGTCGATGGACGGGCTGGTTGTCCGGTGGTGAAGGTGATGGTGCGATAGGTGGGGCTATGGGAACCCCGCTGGTCTCCCATCGACGAAGGGTGTCCATGACGCCCTCCAAGGCGTGCCCGATACAGTTGATCCGGTGCTCGTGTCCAAGGAGACGCTCCTCCATGGGGTCGACGGGTGCTCCTGCTGATTCCATCTGGTGGTGTGTGATTCTGTCACGCTGCTGTGTATAGGTGTGGTGTGGAATCAGGCGCAGGCAGCAGAGGGTAAGTCCAACAAGACTTTACTTAGCACAAAAATAATCCACAACAGCCCGGAGGCAAAAAGACGCACACAGGCGACATGCAAGCGCACACAAAGGGGCGTAAATCTCTCCTAAACACAAGGAGGAAACTACGGAAAATAGCGTACCGTAACAGGTAGCGCAACCACGACACGAATAATCACACACAACACAAACCTAACAACAAGGAAACTAAATAGGGTGCTAAACGAGACCTAACACAAAACAGGTGTGACTAACAGACAAAACCAAACAAACACGAAACATCGAGCGGTGGCAGCTAGAACTCCGGAGACGACGACCGGCGAAACCTGCCCGAACAAGGAGGAGGAGCCGCCTCGGCCGAAACCGTGACACAATGTACATTCCGGAATCAGAAGAACACACTATCACCACAGAAGGTGATAGTTACGCAACACATTGGTTGTGTCCCGAATTACACCATATTCCTTATATAGTGCACTACTTTTGACCAGGGCCATAGGCCTCTGGTCAAAAGTAGTGCACTATATAGGGAAAAGGGTAGCATTTGGGACACAGACTGTCTGAACACTTTGAACCCAGTCAGAGTGGTGGTGGTCACAACACCGGTGCTAGTTCCCACCATGTGCAACACAGCAACAACATCCGTGACATCGCTGCCAACACACAACACAAACAAGGGGAGGGAGGTGGAGAGAGACAGGGAAGGGGGAAAGGGGGGAGACGTGGGCAGAGGGGATATGTGGCTACCGCAAACACACACACACAGAGAAAGAGAGAGAAAGAGAGAGAGAGAGAGAGAGAGAGAGAGAGAGAGAGAGAGAGAGAGAGAGAGAGAGAGAGAGAGAGAGAGAAAGAAAGAGAGAGAGAGAGAGAGAGAGAGAGAGAGAGAGAGACAAAGAGAGAGAGCGAGAGAGAGAGAGCGAGAGAGAGAGAGAGAGAGAGAGAGAGAGAGAGAGAGAGAGAGAGAGAGAGAGAGAGAGAGAGAGAGAGAGAGAGAGAGAGAGAGAGAGAGAGAGAGAGAGAGAGAGAGAGAGAGAGAGAGAGAGAGAGAGAGAGAGAGAGAGAGAGAGAGAGAGAGAGAGAGAGAGAGAGAGAGAGAGAGAGAGAGAGAGAGAGAGAGAGAGAGAGAGAGAGAGAGAGAGAGAGAGAGAGAGAGAGAGAGAGAGAGAGAGAGAGAGAGAGAGAGAGAGAGAGAGAGAGAAAGAGAGAGAGAGAGAGAGAGAGAGAGAGAGAGAGAGAGAGAGAGAGAGAGAGAGAGAGAGAGAGAGAGAGAGAGAGAGAGAGAGAGAGAGAGAGAGAGAGAGAGAGAGAGAGAGAGAGAGAATAAAGCCTAAAGACTAGGTTCTGATGCCTTCCTCTCGTTAATTTCTATGATGTGTATTTGTGAGGCCCCACCACAGAGCGGAGCAGCAGTAGCATGAGGCTCTCTGCCTGGTAGTGACGCAGGGCCAGGGCTGGCCCCATGTCCTATAAACACAATACAAATCATTTACATGCTGCACTCATCAAAGCCACCTCTTCCTCAGTAGTGTTTGTTTCCCTGACTCAGGGTTATACAGTATAGATCTCATCTCTCCCTCTTCTCTAATCCTTTCCAGTTCTAGTCCTCTGCTAAGCAGTGTCTCTCTCTCTCTGGGATATGTTACAACCAGGCCACAGGCTGGTGGAAGTGGACTTGATTTTATCCTGTCCATCTGCAACGGATTTCCTGGGAGGTGTGTGTGTGTGAGGCCCCTGGAGCATCGTCAGACAAGGCTCTGTGTATGTGTGTGTGTGTGAGTGTGTGTGTGTGTGTGTGTGTGTGTGTATTGTCAGGCATCAGTCTGTCCATAACACTTACACTTGCAGGCTGGCAATACAATATTGCAAAATAAAAGTACATAGACAATACATAGGGGAGTTAATAATAAATAATAATATGTCATTTACCAGACGCTTTTATCCAAAGCGACTTACAGTCATGCGTGCATACATTTTTATTTTTTTTTTGTGTATGGGTGGTCCCGGGGATCGAACCCACTACCTTGGCGTTACAAGCGCCGTGCTCTACCGCCCATCTTCCCCATTATCCCCAGTGTATTTATACCTGTTTTCTCTGTTTGTCTGTTACCAGTTCGTTTTGTTTCGTCAAGCCTACCAGGGGTTTTCCCCTTGCTCCTGTCTTTCTCAAGTTCCTGTTTTCTAGTTTTGACCATTCTGCCTGCCTGCCGTTCTGCACCTTGTCACACCACCCTGGATCATTGACCTCTGCCTGCCCTGACCCTGAGACTGCCTGCCGTTTTGTACCTTTTGGACCAGCTCCGCAACGCCATCTCCTCCCAAGGAGCCACCATTGGAAGGCACGAGGAGTTGCTTCGTGGTCTCATGGAAGGGTTCCAGACCTTGGCCGAACGCGATGACCAAGCGTTTAACACATTGCTGGAGCAATTCCGCGGGTTGTCTGTTAAGCAGCCTACCACGACGGTAACCTCCCAGCCCCTCAGTAACCTGGCTGTTAGCAGCGCGGCCTCCCCGGCCACCCCGGTTTCCCAAGAACCCAGCTTACCTCCCCCGCTGGAGAGTCGGGAACCTGTCGGGCATTTCTCGCTCAGTGTTCGCTCATCATCGAGCTGCAACCCTCCTCCTTCCCCTCGGACCGCTCTAAGATAGCGTACCTCATCACGCTGATGTCCGGGAGGGCTATCGCCTGGGCTACGGTAGTGTGAGAACAACAGTCGGCCATATGCTTCAGTCTGGAGGAGTTCATGCAGGAGGTAAAGGTTTTCGATGCTCCGTTGTCCGGGAGAGAGGCTGCCCGGAAGTTACTCCAGCTTCAGCAAGAATCCCGCAGTGTGGCAGACTATGCAGTGGATTTCCGCACGTTGGCAGCTGAGTGTGCCTGGAACCCGGAAGCGCCGTTCGACACGTTCCTGCACGGAGTATCGGAGGAAGTTAAGGATGAGCTTGCAGCCCGGGAACTACCGACGGATCTTGACTCACTCATCGCCTTGACCATTTGGATCGATGGGCGACTACGGGAAGGAAGGAGAGGATGTCCGATTCCACCTTGTCTCCGAGGCATCCTGGAAGTCCCTGAAGGCGCCGTTGCAGAGAGAACCCAAGGCTACCCGAGTTCCCCCGAGAGTCTCCAAAGTCTGCCAATTCACCTCTTCCCGAAACGATGCAACTAGGCAGAGCTAGGCTGTCTCCAGCTGAACGGCAATACAGGCTTCACACGAAGATTTGCCTGAATTGCGGGACAACTGGTCATTTTGTGTCCACCTGTCCACTAAAAGACCAGGCTCACCGGTAGGAGCGTGTACTCTGGTGGGCCATACGGACAACTTTTCCTCTCCTCTTACTTGCACCCCCTTTCATGCCATCGTGCTGTTGGGGAACCAGTCAATCTCTCCGGGTACTCATCGACTCTGGGGCCAATGAGAGCTTTATGGAAGCTACCCTGGCGTCCGAGCTGGGCAAACCCACTCAGCTCCTCTCCATTCCCATGGACGTTAGAGCACTGGACGGGCGCTCTATAGGCTGGGTCACCCACAATACCACCCCCATCAACCTACGAGTATCAGGGAACCACAGCGAGACGATCCAATTCCTGCTAATTAAGTCTCCTCAGGTCCCCGTGGTATTGGATTTCTCTTGGCTCCAGCGACACAACACCTTTATTGACTAGTGGGCTGTAGCCCGTTCTGCCATGCGCATTGCCTGAAGTCAGCTCAGCCTGCCCCGGGACGTCTTCCTGGGGGCTCGGAAGTTGCCTCGGACCTCTCCGCCATTCCCGCGGAGTACCAGGACCTCCGGGAGGTGTTCAGTGAGGTCTGACATCCTGGACCCAGGCCTCATCGCTGAGTTTCAACGCTAGCACCCCGTTCAACCAGGTATGCACCCAGGTAGGACGCCAGGTGGCGCCCCTAGGGGGCCCTGGAGTATTGACCTCTGCCTGCCCTGATCCTGAGACTGCCTGCCATTCTGTACCTTTTGGACTCTGATCTGGATTACTGACCTCTGCCTGCCCTTGACCTGTCGTTTGCCTGCCCCCTGTTTTTGTAATAAACTTTTGTTACTTCGACACTCTCTGCATCTGGGTCGTCTCCTGAAACGTGATAACATGATCCTAACCCTAAACACCTGTCAGCCAATTCAAGCAATTCTACTGAAATTCAAGCAATTTTGCATATTCCCACCAATTCTCTTATTTAACCCTTATTTTAACTGGTAAATTGAGCTGAGAACATACTCTTATACAGCATCAACCTGGAGAATTGCAGGGAAGACAAGAGGGGCTGACTGGGTCAATAGGAAGCTTGGCCAGAGCCCAGTTGGAGCTTGTCCTCTCCATGTAACAGGTGCAGAGTCAGTCGGTTAGGGTATGTGGTGGCTCCTTTGATGGAGTGAGTATAAACCCGTCTGACCACCTCAGACTACCATACTCAAACAAACTGACATAAAGATGTATAGTCAGTCAGTGTATGTAGTGACTCCTTGGTGGATTGGGTATTAACCTGTCTGTCCCGGACCACTTCAGTTTACCGTACTCAAACTCTGGGATTTAGATGTGAAAAGGAGGCAGCATGTTTTAATAGCCTAGAGAGACAAAAAGGTCAGCCTTGTGTGCCAGGCTTCTAGACTCTTCTAAGCTCTCCTAAAATAATGTAGTGTAGTCAGACAGGCACACAGCTGTTGGATGAGACTATATAAAAGCTATAACAGCAACAGGAGACTATACTGTAGTACTTAACAAGATTAAAGTGGAAAACAGTTTGTCTCTGACTGTCATCATGCTGGCTAGCAATAACTATTCCAGATAGAGACTAACTTTCGAATGGAAGAAAACCTGCTTTCTTTTGTCTCTGGCTGGTCCAAACCCACAAACTATTGTCCAAACAGAGAATATACAGTGGGGGAAAAAAGTATTTAGTCAGCCACCAATTGTGCAAGTTCTCCCACTTAAAAAGATGAGAGAGGCCTGTAATTTTCATCATAGGTACACGTCAACTATGACAGACAAATTGAGATTTTTTTTCTCCAGAAAATCACATTGTAGGATTTTTTATGAATTTATTTGCAAATTATGGTGGAAAATAAGTATTTGGTCACCTACAAACAAGCAAGATTTCTGGCTCTCACAGACCTGTAACTTCTTAGTTAAGAGGCTCCTCTGTCCTCCACTCGTTACCTGTATTAATGGCATCTGTTTGAACTTGTTATCAGTATAAAAGAGACCTGTCCACAACCTCAAACAGTCACACTCCAAACTCCACTATGGCCAAGACCAAAGAGCTGTCAAAGGACACCAGAAACAAAATTGTAGACCTGCACCAGGCTGGGAAGACTGAATCTGCAATAGGTAAGCAGCTTGGTTTGAAGAAATCAACTGTGGAAGCAATTATTAGGAAATGGAAGACATACAAGACCACTGATAATCTCCCTCGATCTGGGGCTCCACGCAAGATCTCACCCAGGGGGACCTAGTGAATGACCTGCAGAGAGCTGGGACCAAAGTAACAAAGCCTACCATCAGTAACACACTACGCTGCCAGGGACTCAAATCCTGCAGTGCCAGACGTGTCCCCCTGCTTAAGCCAGTACATGTCCAGGCCCGTCTGAAGTTTGCTAGAGTGCATTTGGATGATCCAGAAGAGGATTGGGAGAATGTCATATGGTCAGATGAAACCAAAATATAACTTTTTGGTAAAAACTCAACTCGTCGTGTTTGGAGGACAAAGAATGCTGAGTTGCATCCAAAGAACACCATACCTACTGTGAAGCATGGGGGTGGAAACATCATGCTTTGGGGCTGTTTTTCTGCAAAGGGACCAGGACGACTGATCCGTGTAAAGGAAAGAATGAATGGGCCATGTATCGTGAGATTTTTAGTGAAAACCTCCTTCCATCAGCAAGGTCATTGAAGATGAAACGTGGCTGGGTCTTTCAGCATGACAATGATCCCAAACACACCGCCCGGGCAACGAAGGAGTGGCTTCGTAAGAAGCATTTCAAGGTCCTGGAGTGGCCTAGCCAGTCTCCAGATCTCAACCCCATAGACAATCTTTGGAGGGAGTTGAAAGTCTGTGTTGCCCAGCAACAGCCCCAAAACATCACTGCTCTAGAGGAGATCTGCATGGAGGAATGGGCCAAAATACCAGCAACAGTGTGTGAAAACCTTATGAAGACTTACAGAAAACGTTTGACCTGTGTCATTGCCAACAAAGGGTATATAACAAAGTATTGAGAAACTTTTGTTATTGACCAAATACTTATTTTCCACCATAATTTGCAAATAAATTCATAAAAAATCCTACAATGTGATTTTCTGGATTTTTTTTCTCATTTTGTCTGTCATAGTTGACGTGTACCTATGATGAAAATTACAGGCCTCTCTCATCTTTTTAAGTGGGAGAACTTGCACAATTGGTGGCTGGCTAAATACTTTTTTCCCCCACTGTATATTACATGTTTTACAGCAGCCTCTTCTAGGCTGGGAGCCTCCCTTGGCCTTCACTGTACTGGCAGCAGAATGTGGCTGCCTGAGTCAAATGGCACCATATTCTATAAAGTGCAATACTTTTGACCAGGGCCCATAGGGCTCTGGTCAAAAGTAGTGCACTACATAGGTAATAGTGTGTCATTTGGGACGCAAACTGAAAATGACACAGGCTGGAGATGGAGAGACATTCAGTTTGCTTAAAAATAAAAAAATTAGACACTCAGTCACTCCCACAGCCCACAGAGGAGACTGGTAAAACAGCTTTACTTGAGAGGAGAGGTATTAGCCTAGTAGAGGTTTTAGATTGGAGGTATTACCATACCCTTCCAGCGGCCTCTCATTAGGACTGTCTCACTGCATGGCAGCCATTGTCCCTGTGTTTGGCATCTCAGTAAGACAGACAATAAGGATCGGCTGGCTGGAGGACCCGTCAAACTAACGATGGTGGCAGCCAAAGGTAATTGGATAGACTTTAGCCTCCTTAGGCCAGGTATTAGAGAATGGTAATCAATGTCATTGGCAGACATGGGATGCTTTACTTTTCTTTCACAAACTATTAGATTTTCTGCTGCGGTTAGGTTTAAATCCCATTCATTAAAAATCCCCCTATTTTCTGAGGGACTATTCTTCAAATAATTATTTTTTGGTCCGTAGTCAAATGTGAGATTTACACAGAAAGAAGATAGAGACTGAAAAACAAACTACACAGAGCTAACTAATGCCCTTGACTGTGGGAAAATAAGACCAATGAGTAATGAATTCTAAGAAGAGTGTATCAATTACCAGTAAAGAAAATGGTATCAAGATCATGGCTATCTAGCACAATGTGGAGAAATGGACCAAAACTCTCTATTATATATATTTTGTGTTAATCTGGACACTATTTAAAATGAAAAAATGCATCTTGGTAAATAGATTAAGTATAAACTCCCAGTGAAAACATCCCAATTCTGATAATTTGTTCTAATAATTGGTCTTTTGACCAATCACATCAGATCTTTTTCAGAGCTGATCTGATTGGTCAAAATACCAATTCGTGAAAAGATATCTGAGTTAGGCTGCCTGTGCGAACTCAGCCATTGTGTGATACATAAATCACCATTTCCACCATGGAGTAAAAAGGTTGTATTTGTCTCCTAGTTTAAAATGGATGTAGTGAGGAAGAATCAAGTAACGAAAGCTAAAAGCAAGCATTTTGTAGACGTGCACTGCACAACCTCTGCTGACATTAATCTGAATTATAGCCACAATCATCCCGTGGCCCTCATACAATAAAACATGTAATCGTACCCAGCATCCAATTGACTCATTCAACCCCTATCCTCTTCCCTTGGAGAGAGGGATGATGCTGGTCAGGTGGATGACTGCTGTCACCTTGTGGTGGGTTACAGAACAGAACATGCAGATAATACACTGAACAAAAATATAAACGCAACATGTAAAGTGTTGGTCCCATGTTTAATGAGCTGAAATAAAGAAATCCCAGAAATGTTCCATACGCACAAAAAGCTTATTTCTCTCAAATTTTGTGCAACAATTTGTTTACATCCCTGTTAATTAGCATTTTTCCTTTGCCAAGATAATCCATCCACCTGACAGGTGTGGCATATCAATAAACTGATTGAACAGCATGATAATTACAGAGGTGCACCTTGTGCTGGGGACAATAAAAGGCCACTTTAAAATGTGTCGTTTTGTCACACAACACAATGCCACAGATGTCTCAAGTTTTGAGGGAGCGTGCAATTGGCATGCTGACTGCAGGAATGTCCATCAGAGCTGTTGCCAGAGAATTTAGTGTTCATTTCTCTACCATAAGCTGCCTCAAATGTCATTTTAGAGAATTTGGCCTCACAACCTCAGACCACGTCTAACCACGCCAGCCCAGGACCTCCACATCCGGCTTCTTCACCTGTGGGGGGGCGGGGGGTGCTTCGGAGAATTTCTGTCTGTAATAAAGCCCTTTTGTGGGGAAAACTCATTCTGATTGGCTGGGCCTGGCTCCCCAGTGGGGCGGTCTGGCCGCCAAGTGGGTGGGCCTATGCCCTCACATGCTCACCCATGGCTGCATCCCTGCCCAGTCATGTGAAATCCATAGATTAGGGCCTAATGAATTTATTTCAATTGACTGATTTCCTTATATGAACTGTAACTCAGCAAAATCTTTCAAATTGTTGCATGTTGCATTTACATTTTTGTTCAGCATATATGCCACCCAACAGATGCTTTTTATGCAAAGGGTTTTACAGTAAAGTGAGTGCATACATTTATGGTATGTGTATGTGATCCCTACAGGAATTGAACCCCAAACCGTGGAGTTTCTCGTGCCAAGCTCTAATCAACTGAGTCAAACAAGCACACATTTACATACACACAACAATAAAGTTGAAAGCAGAAAGACTAATTACAGAAGTTTCAAAGCTATAAAATACAAGTCATCGAATAGTTAAAATTGTACTGAATTTTATTTCAGAAAAAGAAAAACAAAGTTTGCTGTGTTAACAAAAATTCACATAATTGCAACAACGCAGTCTGCTAAATAAATAACAATGCACGCTAGTTAATTTGAAACCATACATACCTCCTGGAATTCACTGTTGTGAGTATTACTAGGCACCATTTGCCTTTTTGCTCACAAATTGCCCTATTTTTCAATAGATGCTTGGGCTTTAGTTCGCCTAAAGCTGTAAGGATCCACTGCTGCCTCAGCAACATCACTAATAAATGGAAATGCAAATAGAAACAGATGCAAAGCAAAACCTTTAGCTAATTATACAGCAGCACTACTTACAGTGTGTGTCCCTGAGCAGTAGGAAAACTGTAGAGCACAGCATGTTTTGTTATAGCTAGTATTATTGCCCCTTTAGTGGGTTGCCAGATTGGGTGGATATCATTAGAAAAAGCATGTATTAATGACGTTTTCTGCAATCCAGTCATACATTAAAGACTTTCAGCCCATACAAAAGCAACGTTTGCCAGCCTTTCCAGTTATCATCAAGGAACTCTGTAGAAAACAGAGGTGAACAGATAGACACATTAAAGAGTACAAGATACAGTCATCTCAGAAGGGTATCCAGGTCATTTACATACAGTATGGACTGG
Organism: Coregonus clupeaformis; assembly: GCF_020615455.1. Classification (NCBI taxonomy): domain Eukaryota; kingdom Metazoa; phylum Chordata; class Actinopteri; order Salmoniformes; family Salmonidae; genus Coregonus; species Coregonus clupeaformis. The sequence continues at coordinate 19,440,442 of NC_059206.1, forward strand.
TGCTAGGTAGTTGGGTTTTCATCTGAAGAGGCAAAACTATGAGGAAACAATTGGATGCTTTAAAGCAATCGGCAGGGGAATCTACAAAAAAAACATTGGTAAAAAAATTAACATTGCTATGAGCAACTTCCTAAAAGCATTAGGATTAAGTGGATATCCTTATATTGTTCTTCCTCCCTATGACTACTTTACTGCCATCAACAAGGATCTGAAAAAATATACTTGGAGGTCTATGATTCTACCCCATCTGTACAGAAACACAGACAATAGCTCTTACAAATCTCACTTACAAATCTTTTTAAGGCACTAAAAAATCATAGAAAGAATTTAAGCAAAAAATATATTATTTATTTTCTCGAAAAAGCAACATTCATTCAAACATACATCATCCTATTTCCTATGTGGTCAACACAATACTGCTGTCAAAATGAGGTTTCAGTTTCCTAAAAATACCCTGCTGTGGTTCGTCCTCAGTGCATCAGACTCAGTGGTCCGTCTCTGTGTATTCAACTGAGAGCACAAAAAGAGTTCCGTCTCTGTACATGATCGAGATCGACAACATTGCAGTCGGCAACTGCAGACTTACTGATCAACAAATCACCTTGGATCTTAAATAACCGTATTATTAACAGTAGATCAGTCAGTTTGCTCAGTCAGTGATCAGCTACTGAGCAAAATGTATGGTAATGCTCTCGAACAAAACGACAGTCTCTGCCTCAGACTTAGTCGTCCTTCTTGTCAGAGGTGCTCTCTTCCTGGTTGTCCTCAGAGCAGACGTGATTGGTGCAAGAGAGTTCTGACTCCACCCCCTGGAGGGCCTGGTACCGCTGGAGCTCCAGGTAGGTGGTGAACAGCTTGGCATACTCTGGGTGGTTCAGGGCAAACGCCTGGAACTCGGCTGGAGAGGGAAATGGAAAGACAGAGGATCAAATCAGAACTTACAGTAGTATATTTGGTATATTATCAATGCTCACAATACCTGGAATTCAGTTGCAGAGAGGATAAAATCAGAACTATATTCAAATTGTCAGTGACTAAAGAAGAAATTCTGTTACATCATAAAAATTCAAATAAAATTCCACAAAGTTGTTGTTTAAAATGGGCTACTTTTGATAGTAATGTTAATTTCCTATGAGAATTAAAAAGCAAGAATAAAAGAAACAATACAAATACTAATATCCCACTTTCAAATCCATATAGTATTTATCTTTCTATATTTCTACAAAGGACAGATCCAAGACTCAATCCGGCCTTTTTTCTATGGTGTTCTGTCAAAGCAAGCAGTCAGCTGCCTTTTGTTTACGCTGTAGTCCTCCACTACAGATAAACTTTGACCTTCACAATGGTCTACTTACAGAAAGTGATGAATTCAGAGCTGTCTGTGTCCATCTCCTTGAAGAGTTTGGAGACGTTGAGGTCACACACACCTAGAGCAGAGCGAAGCATGGAGGAGAACTCTTCATGAGTGATTCTCTGGTCCTCGTCAGTGTCAAACAGCTAAGGAGAGGGAGACAATAACTTAAGTAATGACAACACATAGACTTGCTTATTGAAAACGAGATTGCTCTTATGACCATGTGGCTTTCAAACCTACTTCATGTTCCCCTCAGACAACCACAAAACAGTACCCCCCACTCACACGTATTTGACTTTATCATAGCCACTGAGCGCTCCTCTATTGCTCCCAAACCATTGGTAGACCTCACAGACACAGTCTGTGTCAGCTACATTCCAACGCCCCAATGTCATGTGTGGGACAGCTACATTCGCAACAAGCAGGGTTTTTATTGGCCGAACCTGGAAAGCTGTGCGGAGGACCTCTTCGGTGTTGGCTGGCCGACACAAGATGGTTACACCGATGACATACTCTCTGAAATCAATGGTGCCATCTCCATTCTAGAGAGAGACAGAGTGAGAGGTAAGTATCAGTTAACAAAGCCAGACTACACATAGCATTCTGTGGACTACAATACTATACACATACAGTATGTTTTTCCAAGATGAACAATGGTTCCTTTATTTCTTCAGACAGTTTGTTTACCCCCTCTATGAACAAAGCAGTGAGGGACATCATACTAAATCCTCAGTTACTTAGCCCATCCAGTCACAGGTTGGAGAGTTGGAGAGAACAGACAGAATGGCTGTGGTCTGATTATCTACGCTTCGCAAGAATAGTGCACTCGTACACTTCCCTTTGTAGATTTCAAAGGAATGTTGTAAGAAATATGGTGTACACTTCCTCCAGCCAAGCTTGCACCAATCCAACACAACCTAGGAAAACCTAGAAGAGAGATTGAACTAGATGTGACTGGCTCTCACCCTGTCAAAGAGAGCAAACAGCTCCTGCAGGGCGGGGCTGATGGGCAGCTTGAGGAAGCTGGCGAACTCCTGGATGGTGATGCGGCCTCCTTTACAGGAGCAGGCCACGGCTGCAAAGCCCTCCAGCTCCTTCTTCACATTGTCCCACTTTAGGCTGAGGGGGACCAGGGAGGAAAGGAGGAAGGCAGGACGCAAGGACTTACTCAGGGGAGGAAGAGGGTGTAGATCTGTGTGTGTGTCCAACTATTACCAATTGCCGATGTAGCAGTTGGACAAATAAAGTAGTATTGTCTAATGCAGTGTGGCAATAACACAGTATTAAAGCGGCAGAGGAGCCAGTCTTACTCAAGTTTTTGGCTGATCTTAGTGAACTCCACTAGACCAGCCTCCATGGGAAGAGTGAGCTCCCCAGCCGAGATCATCAGTCTACAGTCCTCATATGTGTGGTCCGTCACTGGCACACCCAGGGCCCTGCACACACAAAGGGATAGCATTGAAGAGATGGGTAAGAATAAACATAAGGAAGCTATTATTAAATGCTGTAATACCAAACACACACACACTTACTGGGCCATAACATTTCGTACTCTCCTGGCGAACAGCACAGGTCTTTCCTTCTCCTCCTCAGTGGGGGTAACTGGAGGGAGAAACTGGAGGAGAGGGCAAAGGTCAAAAAAGGGACTAACCAGGAAGTACAGGCTAACTGGAGGGCCACCTAGATAAGGACTTTATAACACGTTCATAAGCCATACATAACACATTTATAAACCATACATAACACATAGGTACTGCTAATGAATGTGTTATGAAGTCACTATCTCTTGGCCTTCTAAGTAAGTAATCCTGTGTAGTGTGCTAATACTAACCTCTATCTCTACATTGGTGTAGAGCTGAGACAGAGTGAGAAGCAGCAAGGTTCTCCTGAAAGAACATCACCAAAAATCATCATCACCTCTATTCAAAGTGCATAATGGTAATCCCATACAACAAGATTGAAATGTAAACCTACTAAACTGAAAAACAATTCATCGCTGAACAGTGAAAATCTCTATTCCCAGAGTTTGAAGCCTAACTATGGGCCCTTGAGGAGAAGTTACAAGAACATAATTGCAATGTGAGAGAGTGTACAGAAAACAACAGGGTAAATATAGCGTTGAAGCAGTGAGGCAACACTGATTATTGTAATCCACTGAGTGTACTGTAGACTTACGAGCTGAAGCCTTGCCAAGTCCAAGTCACAGTGTCCAGTCTGTTGGGATATCTCATGACCACAGGCTGCACTGGGACCCCAGGGATGAAGGCACCTGATGGGGAGAGAGGGACAGAGTGAGACCCTACTGACCTCCAGCACTGACTACTATTCTAACTAAGTGAGCACACACACACACACACACACACACACACACACACACACACACAACCCATGTGTGCAAACACAGGAGCACAGACAGCCTACTAATTGGAGTGCAGGCGATGAGAGCTCATTTACCCACAGTACATGTCCAATCAATAACAAGACCAGAAGCTGGATTCATCTAACCCTGATCAATATACCAATCAGTACTGTATGGAAGCCACTAGTATTAGGTCTGTGGGTTTGGCTATTGGCACTGTAGTAGAACAAAGCAATTCTGTTAGATGCAAATGACTATGCAAATGCTGTAACATGCCATAGAGTGTAAATGAGGGTCTTGTATGCTGTTATTTACATGGACTATTAGATGCATTCTCAGGTTTACAGCTTTAGGATTTAACCGTAGCATTAGCTACTGTACAATTCACTCAGATCCTAATAGCCTAGTTCTTCGTATTTTGTGTAGTTAATCTTCAGTCATTTCCTTCTGAAGTTCATTATCACAACGCGCAATCTATTCCATGTCGCTATGGCTACTGTTCTGTTCCAGGAAGTAATGGATACACTCAGGCCCCTTCACTCTGGAGAAGCCCATTGTGTTTGCATCAGGTGACTGACCACACAATGAGGCACATAGCATGTAGTATACTGCAAAAATGGAGAGGTGTTGTGTCAAAACAAGTGTAACAGTATTGTTTCCATCCCGCTCCTCGCCCCAACCTGGGCTTGAACCAGGGACCCTCTGCACACATCGACAACAGTCACCCTCGAAGCATAGTTACCCATCACTCCACAAAAGCCACAGCCCTTGCAGAGCAAAGGAAACAACTACTTCAAGGTCACAGAGTGGGTGAAGTCACTGATTGAAACTCTACTAGCACACACAGCTAACTAGCTAGCCATTTCACACCTGTTACACAAGCACCCCAGAAAGAAGCTAAATGAACACCATTCTGCAACCGCATGGCCATATCTCTGCCATTTGTTTACAAGTGAATTTGCATTAAGTAAATGACACCACTAGAGTGGATGCTACTGTCTGTCTCTCCCTGCAGACTGTCTGGAAGGCTGTCCGTCTCCACTATAAGCAAATGACAACCAGCCTGTTAGATGGGAATATAATATGGACATTGTAGGGTCCCACATGATTTTCATACCCTATCAATGGTACACTGTTTGGCATCAGTTGATACCTTGGATCCACACACAAATGTTGAGTATGTGTTTCTACTCCTATTTAAAAACAAGCATGGTAGTGAAGCTCAACCTACCTTGTTTGAAAGTGATGAGACATGAGCGATTTGTACAAGTCCCCTCAGGGAAGACCAGGATCTGGAACATAAATAACAGGTTTATTTTAGTACAGCCACTGACAATGTAGATGGATCTAGGCCAGTGTTTCATTCTATGCTGAATGAAGCAGACTTTCTGTCACAGGGAAGTAGTGACAGAAATTGTGTTTGAAGGATATGTCACGTGAGAGGAAGTTCACAAGGCAACTTCCTGGTGTAAAAAGGTGTGATGTTTAATTCCCATGCTCCTTGTCAGACTACAAGCTAGACAAGACATGATCAATTATGATAAAAATTACCAAATGGCTGTGTGTGTGTGTGTATGTGTGTGGATGTGTTTAACTATATTTGTGGGGACCAGAAGTCCCCACAAGAACAGTAAACAAACAAAAAATGGACCAATGGGGACATATTGTTAGTCCCCACAAGGTGAAATGCTATTTCTAGGGGGTTTGGGGTTAAGCTTAGAATTAGTGTTAGGGTTAGAATTAGGTTGAGGGTTAGGAGCTAGGGTTAGGAGCTTGGGTTAGGTTTAGGGTTATGTGTTGGGGAAAATAGGATTTTGAATGGGACTGAATTGTGCGTCCCCACAAGACTGTGTGTGTGTGTATGCATGCGACAGACCTGTGGCCAGCGGCCTCCAGACTTGGCTCTGCTGTCTATCTCCATAATGGTGTTCTTACGGGAGTCTGGGTCCTGTCTGGAGACCAGCACCGGCTGGAGACACCGCACAAACCCTGGATGGAGAGAGGAAACACACATCAGATACACACACACACTAGTGCTGAGCGATTAGTGTTTAAGATCGGTTCGGTTAGATTTTTTTTTTTTTATCTTACGGTTTTTGATAAAAAAAATTAACATTAAATGCACTATGCATTATGTGGGTTGAATGCTGTAACACAGAATAAAACAATTAATAAAAGTCCCATGAAGGTAGTGACTGGCCATTACTACTTATCACTTATTAACCATAATTTATTCACATTGCTTTAAAAAAATATTTCAGTGTTGTGTATATTGCATTTGTTTTATTTGATTACTTTATTATTTCATTCCAAGTCATCGTCTTATCTCTATAGAGCTGCTGCCTATGCTGTCTGACAAAATCACTATTTTGTAGTTCTTCAAAGTAAATAAGGCATACATTTATGACTGCTGAATAACAACTATCAATCACTTAGATCATGTATTTGTAGTTAGAGATACATCACGAAGCAACAGCTGCTCTCTGTATCACCTCACGATCGTGCATTCTTCCGTCTCTTCCGTAGCAGGCGTAAAAGAAACACAGACCGGACAAGTAGATGTGCAATGGATTATGGTCATTGTAGTTAATTACCACGTTTTATGCACTAAACTATGTATAATATTGGCCTGTTGGAAACTACAACTCCCTACTACATCGCACAGTTCAGGCTGGATCTGATTTATCTCTAGAGAAACTGTGCAATGTACGCATTGGGCTCACAGAAAAACCCGGAACGAAATGGAAATTAAATAATTGAACCGATGTTGGTCAATTAGTTGTTTAAAAATGTCAGTTAAACGCTCAGCACAAACACACACCGTTACAGGCTAGAGGCACCGCACACACCCTGGGTGGAGAGAGGAAAAAAACACATCAGATAAACACTAACGGATATTACATCTGCAAACAGAATCAGAATAAGTACCCACACTTATCGCTGAAAGACCCACACTTACTGCTGACACATAACACACACTCTAATCATCACTTTTTGAAAAAAATCCCTCTACTGAAAAACCCCCAGACAGAAACAACACTCACTGCCGAATATAGGAGTGGCGAGGTTCTCAGTGCGGGACACAGTGGAGGGCAGGCCTGCTACGATGCACACAATTCCATCAAAGAAGGTGGAGTGTGGGGCCACAGCCAGAATGGGGGCCTCTGCACTGCTCACCTGCTGGCCCTTCACCACCACCCTAAAGCCCATGAAGAAGTAGTAGGTCCTCCCCAGGAATGCCATCACACGCCGACACAAGAACCTGGGGAACCAGAGTCAAACATCAACAGAGATGTAGCATGAAACTATACAGATTAAACTAACAGCTGTATACTGTCGGGAATATTCACCTACAGACACTGAACATGGATACATATAGCCTACATCTGTGTGGACCAATATTACAGTCAACATAGATCTGTGAGCTGTCAGGAACTCAACTTAGCCTTTTGATGGTCAGAAGTACTGTACTAAGTTGTCATGAGCTAAGTTGGTGCTCCATGTTCATCAGCTAGTTAGTGCTGATAACTATCAACTAAACAGATGTGACCACGAGCGATAAACAACCAGCAGCTGCATGTAGCTGTGGTCACGTCATATCTACACATACAAACAAAGAGAGAGCGTCTCCTCCTCTCTCTACCTCTTCTTCTTTATTTTCTCAGAAAGGGGTCATAGAGATAGGACTGATGCAACACATGATAAATAAACCAAAGGAGTAGGCTGCTTTTGAGTCACAGAATAACCCATTTGGTTTATTTATCATGTGTTGCATCAGTCCTATCTCGATGACCCCTTCCTTTCTGAGAATTATTGACACTCTTAGTGATACTTGTGGCTGCTTCGCGTGATGTATTGTTGTCTCTACCTTTTTGCCCTTTGTGCTGTTGTCTGTGCCGAATAATGTTTGTACCATGTTTGTGCTGCTGCCATGTTGTGTCGCTACTGTGTTATTGTCATGTTGTGTTGCTACCATGCTGCGTTGTCATGTGTTGCTGCCATGCTGTGTTGTTGTCTTAGGTCTCTCTTTATGTAGTGTTGTGGTGTCTCTTGTCGTGATGTGTGTTTTGTACATTTGTAAGTCGCTCTGGATAAGAGCGTCTGCTAAATGACGTAAATGTAAATGTACATTTTTAATCCCAGCCCCTGTCTCCGCAGGAGACCTTTTGCCTCTTGGTAGGCCGTCATTGTAAATAAGAATTTGCTCTTAACTGACTTACTTTGTTAAATAAAGGTTAAATTAATACAAATAAATACATACACAGAAAGGGCTGATGTAGGCTACATTCCTTAACAGCTTGACAGTTCATTTTTTGTTGAGGCCACAAGAATTAGTGTGAAATTGCGTAGTTGTTACTCCTTCCTCCTTCCTCAATGTGTGAAAATCCCACAGCTCTTGATGTATAGGGGCAATTCCATGGTAACATAGTGATGCTGAGACTTTAAAATTTGATTTTTCACTTTAAAATGTAGGTCAAACAAAAAACAATGATTGCAAAGTTAAAGTTGCACTATACACAAATCGCTACACCATTTCCTGGTTGCTAAAACTCTAGTTATAGTTTGCCTAATTTCAGTTTCTGTGAGAAAATAAGAAATGTATAATGTAGAGCATATTTGTACCATCTAAACCACTGTGAAATAGTTTCCATAATAAAAAATATTGTTGTTTCAGCTGTTTGAAGCTGGTATACAAAACCGAAAGTAAAAGACGCAAAAACAAAACTTAAGAATGGGAAGCATAGAAATAGTGCACATAAAACAGATCTACCGCTTCTTTGACTTGCTTTCAAGTACAATGATAGATCTATAACTCACATTTCTATGTGAATTTGGTCTTGGACAAAAAGTTACATATTTCCACTTTTTCACACCCTGAAGAAGGCACAGTGATGCCGAAACGTTGGTGTTTTTTTACCCAATAAATTACTGGGAGGTTATACATATGGAGTGTGCGACTCTGTTTTTATAGCTTACAGTTTATTCACCGTTAGTCAGCACCTCATGCTTTTTATTAGCATATATACAATTTTCACAGAACATTTTACAAAAACACATTTACATGCTAAGTTTGGTAAAATAATTATGTTTATGCTCTGCTGTTAACGTGGAATTGCCCCTACACATATTTTTTTTTTAACTAGGCAAGTCAGTTAAGAACAAATTCTTATTTACAGTGACGGCCTACCCCGGCCAAACCCGGACGACGCTGGGCCAATTGTGCGCCGCCCTATGGGACTCCCAATCACGGCTGGATTGTGATACAGCCTGGAATCGAAACCAGGTTCTGTAGTGACGCCTCGAGCACTAGAGATGCAGTGCCGCTGCGCCACTCGGGAGCATCAAGAGCTGTAGAATTTTTGAGAAACACTTAATTTCACACTAGCTTAATTCTTGTTCATCCTCAACAAAAAAAGATATGTCTAGCTGTTCTGTGTAGCTGAAGCTGTCTTCATTAGATCTTGTCTGTATTGTCCAAAACACCATCTACCTCATCTTCTTTCCTTTCTCAAAACTCTGTTACCATGGAACTGCCCATAGGCCTAACTACGTAAGTGAAAAACAACAATGCTCTGTACATCCTCTGGAACTAATGACTAAAGTACTTATAGTGGATGCATTGTTGAAATATAGTTATACATACAGACCAATGACAGTATGTCAGTAGTGGCACATGATGGTGTTGTATATTTACCGTCTCCATCCAGTCATGGGCTCCACTGCTCCTTTGAGAGGGTGCATGAATGTTGTTATGACAGCAACAGGCCATGTTACCATGAGAACCAGAGTCAGGAAGATGGCACGGATAGGCACCAGGAAGATTCCCTGGAATACACACTGCAAAGAGATAAAAAAAAAAACATCACACACACACCAGGTTTATTACAGATCTACATTGGAGTAACGTGTTTAGGTTACTGACTTCATGCCACTGAAAGCGGGACTTTAAAGAGCCATTTTAAAACACATATTTCCTTACCAACATATATAATGCGCAACGATGCAACCATTGACCAAGGGATAAGCACGTTATAGACTTTTCATTCTAGAAATTCACATGGTTGGAGGAATTTCCAGAGTGTACACAAATGCCTCCATTGTTTGTGTTACACAATAACAAGGCATTACAAAAGGATTGTCAGGGTTTCATCGGCTTAGATTAGCTATGTACCTGTACTGTAGGCTATATTCACACACCACCAGACACACACACAGCCGAGGAGCTAGACGACAACCACCCGGCTGCGCTCAGAGGTGGGTAGAGGAGTAGAAATGTTTACAGTACGTTTGAATACCAACCCCAGTTCTGTGACCGATAAATGAATGAGTTAATAGATTAATTTAACATTTTATACTCACTTTGATAATGTCAGCCTTGGCCAATTTCACCTCCTGCACAAAAGGATTAAGGACGGCCGGAAGAAACAGGGATTGCTGCCTGGGTAGCGCGAACACTCTCCGGGGAGTCATTCTTCTCGCTCCGCTCGTGGTATGGCGTCAATATGCTTTAGAATTTCACTGTGGTTTTTTCTCAATTACAACTTCTGCAATACCCCACTTCCACGATTCGAATCTTGCGAATCCTGTTCGCGCTCCGGATGTTGCGATAACATCATTCTCAACAACCATGGTGCAAGGGACGAGAGTGATCTGGCACTCCGCCTCCGATTACTTTCAGGCCCCACCTACTGCACTGGGTTTAAATCAGGTTGTAAACCTTTTGCCTAGTGAGCAGTGGTGGGGTGATTGGCTGAAATAAATTGTGTGAACAAGTCAAATGTTCATGTTGAATTGCAAAATGTATAATGTTGAAGCAACTTTACAACATTAGTTAATGTACATTAGGGTGGCATTCAATAGACTAGATATAGGGCCTAAATAAAAGAAAATACAGAAATACCCATAAAATAATAAGACTCATCATTGAGGTTTCTTTCAGCTTAGCAATTGGGGTCAAATTGTTGTGTTCATTTGTATGAAATAAACTAAGTCATATCTCAAGGGCAAAGACATAATATGGCTGGCGTGATGAAGCCCTCTGCTCAATGATAAAAACCACAACAAACCGTTTTTCAGACCTTCATCCATCCACAAGATGTCACCTGTTAGTCAAACATGGCGTTTTACATTGACCACAGAGGTACTGTATGTAAGGGCCCTCAGAATGGCTCAACAAGGACCTGAATACAAATATATTAAGTGTACTTGACAAAAAAACATTTTAGAATTACATCTATTTATAAACTATTAATTTACTGATTACAAATTGTGTGCTAGAAGGCTACAGAAAGGCTCATGTGACATAGTCCTATCTAGTAAGAAAGGTCAAGGGCTTTTCTCTCTCACACACACACCACATGTATTGACCATCCATCTTTATTATTTTACAGACAGAGAATGACACATTGCACAAAGCATTATAAAAAAGAATACAAATCAAAACGACTAGCATCAAAACAACAATACAAAAATATTATTACACAATACTTCTGTGGTACTTCTCTTGTCATGACTCCATCATGCAGCAACAAACCAGATACAGTCTCTAGGCAGCCCGTGCCTTTCATCTCCCTGTACCATCAGTGAAACAATAGACAGATCCTATAAAATGGAGAATTTGGTCTCCATATTTGTGCAGTACCCCTGTATAGTCTTATACAAAGTGCTAGCCCTATATGAAGAATAAGGTGTGTCTATAAGTACTTACTTTTGAAAATAGTCTGAACAGAATGTAGAAAAACTGCATATCAAATATAGGATCATGCAAATAAGCATTTTCTATAAGCACCATTATCTGTCCAGACATATTGTGCAAATTCATCTTTTCAAATGTATTCCACATCACTGAAATTACTATTGACAATTTCTCCTTCTATTGCAGTATCATGTACTCTCTACTTCACAGACATAGCAGTAAATATAAATATAGACAGCATTCATTCTTCAGATGATGCAATACTGCTCTAGTGAAGCTACATTTATATAGGAGAATATCTTCCAGTACAACACTCTATGTAGTGTGGACATACCTGATGTCTGAGTTTCTAATAACAAACAACGGGGTAAAGAGATCAGAGTAAATCTGCATCATCATAACACATAAACTGATAATATCACACAGTAATATAATACAAAATCCTGTTGCCTATGTTCAGCCTGTGTAGATGGTCCCACGGTGTGTTAGAGGGTGTCTTTAGTTTCTAGGCTAGGGTGCAGGATAGGCTGGTTGGATGGGGATGGGGGAGCTTAGCCAATGTCTATGCGTCTCACTGTTGCTTAGTGACAACCCAGCCAGTCCTTTGTAATCTCGCCCAGTTTGACGATCTTCAGGCTACTGTCATCCATTTTGAAGTAGTGGGCACCTTTGAAGAAGTATGTGTAATCTGGAAAACACAAACATTATGATGAGAGACAAGGTACATCAAAATCATCACATTCAGTGCATCAAATATATATCTAATTTCACCTTGAGCAAGCCACGAGGCCTTACACACTAAAAGGGAACATTCTAGCTAGTGTAAAATATGGCCCCTAGAAGCTTATATATTTTTAACACATTATCGTCTCAGCCAGAGGAAGAGGACATGATGATGTCACTCGTCTCCTCAGTAAAAACACCCAATCAGGAATCAGCAGTGGAGGAGCTCAGGCTAATTAGCATGAAGACAGAGGCACCTCTGTGAAGCAGCACAGGCTGGCTCTATCAAACACAGTTTCTTAGTAGGGAAGCGCTGCGTGTGATGTATATGTGTGTCAGAAGCAAGGGTATAAAAAAACCCTGGTTAACTGCTATAGACTTAAGATTTACCTCCTGTGTTATACTACTCTCTCTCCTTGCTCTCTTCCCTCCTGCCTCTACTCTCTCTCCTCCTGCGTCTACTCTTTCCTCCTGCGTCTGCTCTCTCTCCTTGCTCTCTCCTGCGTCTACTCTCTCTCCTTGCCCTATCTCTCCTCTCTCTCCTTGCTCTCTCTCCTTCTGCCTCTACTCTCTCTCCTTGCCCTCTCTCCTCTCTCTCCTTGCTCTCTCTCCTCCTGCGTCTACTCTCTCTCCTTGCTCTCTCTCCTCCTGCCTCATCGCTCTCCCTCTCTCCTCCTGCCTCTATTTTCTCTCCTTGCTCTAGCTCTCCTCTCTCTCCTCGCTCTCTCCCCTCCTGCGTCTACTCTCTCTCCTTACTCTCTCTCCTCCTGCCTCTACTCTCTCTCCTTGCTCTCTTACCTCCTGCCTCTATTCTCTCTCCTTGCTCTCTCTCTCTCTCCTCCTGCGTTTACTCTCTATCCCTGCTCTCTCTCCTTCTGCCTCCTCTCTCTTTCCTTGCTCTCTCTCCTCCTGCCTCTACTCTCTTTCCTCCTGCGTCTACTCTCTCTCCTTGCTCTCTCTTTCCTCCTGCGTCTACTTTCTCTCCTTGCTCCCGCTCTCCTCCTGCGTCTACTTTCTCTCCTTGCTCTCGCTCTCCTCCTGCGTCTACTTTCTCTCCTTGCTCTCGCTCTCCTCCTGCGTCTACTTTCTCTCCTTGCTCTCTCTCTCCTCCTGCCTATCGCGCGTGCAATGATGTGCAATAATGTCAGAGGGAAAAAAACAGTGTTGGTTGTTTGAAGTAATGTCTTTGTAATATCTCAAACAGACGTGGCAGTTTCACCACTAAGGATTCCAGCTTTAAGGCCAGGTGCCAGTTCATAATGAGAGGACTGGCTGGGTTGGGTTGGATTCTAACTGCCAGGAATGTAAGCCTGTAGCCAGTGGTGTGTCAGTACAGCTCAGACTGAAGCAGGAAGCAGTGCTACCTCCGTGTTCACACAGGCCCCAGCTACCTCTCTCTCTTCCAGTTGACATCTCTCTCTCTCTATTTCTCTCTTCAGTAGATATCCCACTGGGCACACACTGGTTGAAGCAACATTGTTTCCACGTAATTTCAATGAAATTACATTGAACCAACGTGGAATAGACGTTGAATTGACGTCTGTGCCCAGTGGGTATCTCTCTCTATACCCCTCCTCCTCCATCCCTCTCTCCCTCCCCCCTCTCTACCTCTATCCCCCCTGCTCTGTGTGTGTGGTGGTGTCGCTCTAAGCGATGGACAATAAAGTATATAATATACTGTATTGTATTCTAGTATGCTTACCAATGCCATTCAGACTAAAGGCAGAGTCAACGTCATCTGGGATTCCATTCCAGGAGTCAGCGATGAGCTTGGGGAAGCCAGGGTCCATCTTCTTCTTGGCTTCATTGTACCTGGAGGGGCATGATAACACACAGAGGTCATGACGTCAATGTTTAGTAATGATAAAGTTAAGTACATGATACTATGTTACTCTGTTAAGTACGAGTAGATTGGGCCGTTTTGGTTGACAAATCACAGCTGTCAACTCAAGTGCAGTCATGCAAGAGTTAAGTACATCCAACAGCAGTACCTTACATGATCCCTGTATTAAGTAAGAGCAGAGTGAGCTGTTTTAACAGTCCAGTGGAAGGTAAGGACCCTAATTAAAAGCACACATGGCTCAGCACAGCAGCACACAGTGACGTCTATAGAATTAGAATGACAGTGAATTAAAGTCATTCTAATTCTATGACGATGTCATCGTTACAAGCCCGAGTGGATCAGACACAGGCTTTGGTAGGTGTTGTGTTGTGGTGACTCACCTCCAGAACTTGTCTCCAGCGAACAGGTAGGTCTTCTGGCTCTTTCCGAAGGAGAAGGCTGCGTCAATGCCTTTCAGGTCTGTGGGCAGGCCTATAGAGGAGATTCTCTTGGGGTAGCCTTTCTCTATTTGGTCCGCATTGAAGATCCACATCTCATTGCCTATAGGAGAGACAGGAGGGGAGAGATGGCAAATGAGCACAGGTCAAGTTGCTCACAGGGAAGGGTTTGCGAGGATAGAGTTTCTCTAAACTGTTATCTTTTTATTAGCCACAGAGAGACAATGATCATAGGAGTTGGCAAGACAGCACAAACAGATCTGGGACCGGGCTAATATAACGCTACATTTGATCATATCTTGTGGTTAGGGAGGACTGGATAAATTATTGAGGAAATGTGACTCATAGCTTTACAATTTAAGGGCTGGATGGAAAATAAATGGTTCTGTTCTACAAGGCCAAGCATAAATCTTCTTAAATAGGGACACTATGTTTTGGAAGAGCTCTGATTTCACGGTCTTATATGAGCTGGAGCTTTTCTAAAGTAGAATGGCATGCTTCTACAATGCATGGCATGTATTATAAACCACTAATAACTACCTACAGCACTAATGTCCAAAATGTCCAAACCACATACTAGCAGTATACTTGACAGAAATACTAAAAGACACACTTATGATTCTCCTAATGTTGAACTTCTTAGAAATAGGATGTTATTTACTGGAAATTGTCACAGCCGTTTAACAGTGATAGAGAGAGGAAACTGCCATGAAAATGTAATTGTGTGTTATATGCAATGTCTAAATCTGGCTTTTCTACAGCCTCTGCATGATGAATCAACGCTCAGGGTGGGGACAGACAGCCCATCTCAGTACGGAGCGCAGTTCACAATGCATGTATGCGTTGTGGCTGCAGCAACCCTGGTTTGAATCCGGGTCACGGCATTGCGATTCATAATGTAATGGCAAAAGGGGCTGTATTTTGAACGAGTTACAATTTACAGTGTAAATAAGAAACTCAACAACTCTTCCATTTGACAAAGTCCCTCAACTCATTGTAGGTTAATGAGTTACGTTAACAGATGCTTTCAGAGGTTCTTCACCTATTTTGTCCCCTGTAGCTCAGTTGGTAGAGCATGGCGCTTGCAACACCAGGGTTGTGGGTTCGTTTCCCAACGGGGGCCAGTATGAAAAATGTATGCACTCACTATCTGTAAGTCGCTCTGGATAAGAGCGTCTGCTAAATGACTAAAATGGAAATGTAGACCTATCGTCTCATCATGGTTGTTCTTGTGACAGGTAGGCCTACATTTGCTGCAGCATAGCCTATGCTACAGTAATATAAAGACCGAATGCACGTCTAATTTACCCATCTACATCAAGCTTTCGGGAGTCACCTTGTTTTTTAATCGTAAAGATTTTAAAAAACAAAAATGTATTGCAGCTGCTGCTTTTTTACAGTTTTTTTCCGATTGCTAACAAGCATTGTTCAATACTGCGGATACATGTGCAAAACTCTAAATACAGTTATCACAACAACACTCTATGAACCTGTGAATCATTTGTCATTGCTTTGACACAAAATGCATTCAATGACAACATCTTTCAAATTACATAAATACTTGTCTCACAAAAACACATTTACCAACAAAACTCTATGTATCTACAGACTATTTTGTAAATGTTAAGATACAGTGGCTTGCCAAAGTATTCACCCCCCTTGGCATTTTTCCTATTTTGTTGCCTTACAACCCCGCTGGCCTCCTTAAAAAACGCTCCTTAGCTCTTGGAGTCCCATGCAGGAAAAGCTAGACTAGAATATCTTGCTGGACAATAGACAATTATACCAATAGACAATTCGAAGAGGTACGCAAGCTCTTTTTTTGCTGAATGTTAAATTCAGCAGCCAATAGAACTCACGGGTAGTTTGAAAGTAGAGTGAATGTGCGATGGCGGTAGGCTATAGCAGTTATTTATTCAGACCCATAACCATTCAATCTTTGTGAAGAGATGTGAAAGCCTTCTGCATCTAATTCTAGTCCTATATTTTTCAAGGATGTCATTAGAATGATGAAGATAAGGACATCGAAACTTATTTCATTTAACTGTTGAAAGCAAGGAAGGAATGAAGCAACAATAGAGAGAAAGAGGAGGTAGGCTAATAACATCAGGGGAAATATTATGAAAGGTATATTATACAAATAGGCCCTTTTTTTCTAAATCTAATTCGCTAGCCTGTACTTGTAACTTTGTAGGCCGCATGTGCTGCACCAGAATCACATGTTCTATTCTGCTTTATCATGGTTTGAACATGTGCGTAATTCCAGTCCATATAATACAGTATAATACAATACAGTAATACAGTTCACACTCAAAAAGATTAGCCTACTGGAGCTAGTTTCATTTATTTACCCAACAGACCATATAGCTAGCTACATCTATGGGCTTTTATGTTTTTCTGTCGTGCAGTAGCCTGTATTTACATTTACATTTTAGTCATTTAGCAGACGCTCTTATCCAGAGCCACTTACAATCATATTTGTATTAGATAACGGCACAATTATTTGGGCTTTTCTAGGCTTAGGCTCATTAAATGTTGTTAATGTAGGGCTCATAAAATGTATTTAATATATGGCTCATCAGGCTCAGGTAGCATCAGGTTAGAATTTTCATGCTGATCAAAGCTCTAATCAAATCCAGACATATTTATATAATTTATAATGCTTTTGAATTACACTTCCGGTTATAGCGGGAAATACTGGGTTACCCGGGAGAAAAGTGATTTATTCTCGGGATGGAACGTTTGTAAAATACAGGGAAAATATTCAACCCTAGTATGTACAGTGGGGAAAGAAAGTATTTAGTCAGCCACCAATTGTGCAAGTTCTCCCACTTAAAAAGATGAGAGAGGCCTGTAATTTTCATCATAGGTACACGTCAACTAAGACAGACAAAATGAGAATTTATTTTCCAGAAAATCACATTGTAGGATTTTAAATGAATGTATTTGCAAATTATGGTGGAAAATAAGTATTTGGTCAATAACAAAAGTTTCTCAATACTTTGTTATATACCCTTTGTTGGCAATGACACAGGTCAAACGTTTTCTGTAATCTTCACAAGGTTTTCACACACTGTTGCTGGTATTTTGGCCCATTCCTCCATGCAGATCTCCTCTAGAGCAGTGATGTTTTGGGGCTGTCGCTGAGCAACACGGACTTTCAACTCCCTCCAAAGATTTTCTATGGGGTTGAGATCTGGAGACTGGCTAGGCCACTCCAGGACCTTGAAATGCTTCTTACGAAGCCACTCCTTCGTTGCCCGGGCGGTGTGTTTGGGATCATTGTCATGCTGAAAGACCCAGCCACGTTTCATCTTCAATGACCTTGCTGATGGAAGGAGGTTTTCACTCAAAATCTCATGATACATGGCCCCATTCATTCTTTCCTTTACACGGATCAGTCGTCCTGGTCCCTTTGCAGAAAAACAGCCCCAAAGCATGATGTTTCCACCCCCTATGCTTCACAGTAGGTATGGTGTTCTTTGGATGCAACTCAGCATTCTTTGTCCTCCAAACATGACGAGTTGAGTTTTTACCAAAAAGTTATATTTTGGTTTCATCTGACATTCTCCCAATCCTCTTCTGGATCATCCAAATGCACTCTAGCAAACTTCAGACGGGCCTGAACATGTACTGGCTTAAGCAGGGGGACACGTTTGGCACTGCAGGATTTGAGTCCCTGGCGGCGTAGTGTGTTACTGATGGTAGGCTTTGTTACTTTGGTCCCAGCTCTCTGCAGGTCATTCACTAGGTCCCCCCGTGTGGTTCTGGGATTTTTGCTCACCGTTCTTGTGATCATTTTGACCCCACGGGGTGAGATCTTGCGTGGAGCCCCAGATCGAGGGAGATTATCAGTGGTCTTGTATGTCTTCCATTTCCTAATAATTGCTCCCACAGTTGATTTCTTCAAACCAAGCTGCTTACCTATTGCAGATTCAGTCTTCCCAGCCTGGTGCAGGTCTACAATTTTGTTTCTGGTGTCCTTTGACAGCTCTCTGGTCTTGGCCATAGTGGAGTTTGGAGTGTGACTGTTTGAGGTTGTGGACAGGTGTCTTTTATACTGATAACAAGTTCAAACAGGTGCCATTAATACAGGTAACGAGTGGAGGACAGAGGAGTCTCTTAAAGAAGAAGTTACAGGTCTGTGAGAGCCAGAAATCTTGCTTGTTTGTAGGTGACCAAATACTTATTTTCCACCATAATTTGCAAATAAATTCATTAAAAATCCTACAATGTGATTTTCTGGATTTTTTTCTTCTCAATTTGTCTGTCATAGTTGACGTGTACCTATGATGAAAATTACAGGCCTCTCTCATCTTTTTAAGTGGGAGAACTTGCACAATTGGTGGCTGACTAAATACTTTTTTTGCCCACTGTATGTAATGTATGTATGTAGGTATCTCAACGGTGGATGACACAACTCAGTCTCCCATACATACAGTACCTGCAAAGAACACAGTCTTCTCCTCCAGTGGGTTCTCATAGGCAGCGTCGATGGTGACGGGGAGCTCAGGCCAGTAGGTGGCTACCAGCATGGGACCTGAAGGCTTGCCCCGGAAGTTGGTTGACCTGAATATGAACCTGATAGAGAGAGCAGAGAGAGGAGTTACCTACTGGTTCAAATCATGTAAGAGAGGGCAGAGGGGAGAGGGGAGAAAAGGGGGGGTCAGGTGAAGGGAGAGTAGAGGGCAGTGGGGGAGAGAGGAGAGTGGGGAAGGAAAGAGGGAACGAGAAGGGCAGTAAGAGACGGAAGAGGGGAATGTAATGGGGAAAGAGAGAGAGGGGCAGTGAGTGAGAGGGAGAGTTTCAGCAGCCCAGGCAGCGAAGCCACAATAGCCTGATTCATTCAGCATCTGGTTCTCGTTAGGACCGGGGTTTATCGAAGCCAGGGGAACAAGACCCATCTTGCCCAGATTTCCAACAGGCAGCTGCATGAGCAACAACAGCAGCAGCAGCTCCCCAAGTCTTTTCCATTGACCTATTTTACAAAGAGCCAAATATTTCTCAGAGAGATAAAGCCTGTTATTGCTTATAAAATGCTATGCAGATATGGACAAAGTAGTCATATGATGATCTGCTATAGCAATCCATTCAAGGTTGAGGTATATTGAATTAGTCCCCCAAAACAGGCCCCCTGACCCTAAATGACACTACAGGAGGAGCATCCATGGGTCACAGATATAGATTTCATTATTTCACTCACTCTTGTCACATTCTGGATGCATATGAATGACACTTCCTGCATTAGATGCAGCCAGAGAGGTTAGAGAAACCTAGCTAGCAGGGTTGCCTGTGTTCAGTGTCTCGATCCCGTACAGGTCCACCTCATCACTAGGCCAATGAACAGTGGGTTCAGTTCAGTGGATTATTCTCCAGACTCCCCACCCAGCCCTGTGCTGAGCCAGTGACTGTAAATAAGGTGCTGAGCACACAGTGAAGTTAGACCACCAGGACATCTTACTCATCCCTTCATGTCCAGATCTGCTTTCCATCACCATGCTGAGTCAGGAGAGAGAGGAGAGAGGGGATTCTACCTACACCAGAGGGATTTGCTCTCAAAATAGTGTTAGCTGGGTGACAACACCTTTAAACTGATGCACACTGTGTCCGGTCTAGTAGCCCTCCCTCCAGTATTACTGTACTGTATTGCATGGTGACTGCCCTCCAGACTCCAGATATTACATTGGCCCACTAGAATGGTGACTGCCCTCCAGGATCCAGATATTACATTGGCCCACTAGACTGGTGACTGCCCTCCAGACTCCAGATATTACATTGGCCCACTAGAATGGTGACTGCCCTCCAGACTAACTTTTTCAAACAGAAATTTGCATCCTGTAGCACTAACTCCAAAAAGTTTTGGGACACTGTAAAGTCCATGGAGAATAAGAGCACTTCCTCCCAGCTGCCCACAGCACTGAGGCTAGGAAACACTATCACCACCGATAAATCTACAATAATCGAGAATTTCAACAAGCATTTTGCTACGGCTGGCCATGCTTTCCACCTGGCTACCACTACCCCGGCCACCAACTCTGCACCCTCCGCTGCAACTTGCCCATGCCCCCCCCCCGCTTCTCCTTCACACAAATTCAGACAGCTGATGTTCTGAAAGAGCTGCAAAATCTGGACCCCTACAAATCAGCTGGGCTAGACAATCTGGACCATTTCTTTCTAAAACTACCGTAGAAATTGTCGCAACACCTATTACTAGCCTGTTCAACCTCTCTTTCGTAACGTCTGAGATCCCCAGAGATTGGAAAGCTGCCGCGGTCATCCCCCTCTTCCAAGGGGGTGACACTCTAGATCCAAACTGTTACAGACCTATATCCATCCTGCCCTGCCTTTCGAAAGTATTTGAAAGCCAAGTTAACAAACAGATCACCGACCATTTCGAATCCCACCGTACCTTCTCCGCTATGCAATCCGGTTTCCGAGCTGGTCATGGGTGCACTTCAGCCACGCTCAAGGTCCTAAACGATATTATAACCGCGATCGATAATAGACAGTACTGTGCAGCCGTCTTCATCAACCTGGCCAAGGCTTTCGACTCTGTCAACCACCGCATTCTTATTGGCAGACTAAATGGCCTTGGTTTCTCAAATGACTGCCTCGCCTGGTTCACCAACTACTTCTCAGATAGAGTTCAATGTGTCAAATCGGAGGGCCTGTTGTCTGGACCTATGGCAGTCTCTATGGGGGTGCCACAGGGTTCAATTCTTGGGCCGACTCTTTTCTCCGTGTATATCAATGATGTCGCTCTTGCTGCTGGTGACTCTCAGATCCACCTCTACGCAGACGACACCATTTTGTATACATCTGGCCCTTCATTGGACACTGTGTTAACAAACCTCCAAACGAGCTTCAATGCCATACAACACTCCTTCAGTAGCCTCCAACTGCTCTTAAACACTAGTAAAACTAAATGCATGCTCTTCAATCGAACGCTGCTGGCACCCGCCCACCCGACTAGAATCACCACTCTCGACGGGTCTGACCTAGAGTATGTGGACAACTACAAATACCTAGGTGTCTGGTTAGACTGTAAACTCTCCTTCCAGACTCACATTAAGAATCTCCAATCCAAAGTTAAATCTAGAATCGGCTTCCTATTTCGCAACAAAGCCTCCTTCACTCATGCTGCCAAACATGCCCTCGTAAAACTGACTATCCTACCGATCCTTGACTTCGGCGATGTCATTTACAAAATAGCGTCCAACACTCTACTCAGCAAATTGGATGTAGTCTATCACAGTGCCATCCGTTTTGTCACCAAAGCCCCATACACTACCCACCACTGTGACCTGTACGCTCTTGTTGGCTGGTCCTCACTACATGTTCGTCGTCAAACCCACTGGCTCCAGGCCATCTATAAATCACTGCTAGGCAAATCCCCGCCTTATCTTAGCTCATTGGTCACCATAGCAGCACCCACCCGTAGTCTGCGCTCCAGCAGGTATATCTCACTGGTCATTCCCAAAGCCAACACCTCCTTTGGCCGCCATTCCTTCCAGTTCTCTGCTGCCAATGACTGGAACGAATTGCAAAAATCTCTGAAGCTGGAGACTCTTATCTCCCTCACTAACTTTAAGCATCAGTTGTCAGAGCACCTTACCGATCACTGCACCTGTACACAGCCCATCTGAAATTAGCCCACCCAACTACCTCATCCCTATATTGTTATTTATTTTGCTCTTTTGCACCGCAGTATCTCTATTTGCACATAATCTCTTGCACATCTAGCATTCCAGTGTTAATACTAATTGTAATTATTTTGCACTATAGCCTATTTATTGCCTTACCTCCATAACTTGCTACATTTGCACACACTGTATATATATTTTCTGTTGTATTTTTTTGACTTTATGTTTTTTTACCCCATATGTAACTCTGTGTTGTTGTTTTTATCGCACTGCTTTGCTTTATCTTGGCCAGGTCGCAGTTGTAAATGAGAACTTGTTCTCAACTGGCTTACCTGGTTAAATAAAGGTGAAATAAATAAAATAAACTCCAGATATTACATTGGCCCACTAGACTGGTGACTGCCCTCCAGTCTGTGACTTTCAATTACATTTCCCTATTCATCTGTCTCTGTATTTTCACTGCTGCCTAAAAATAGGGAGCAACAAAACAAAATGGATGCACACAGAAAGTCATATCCTAATGGGCCCCAGGCTATTGTTATTAACCTTGACATTGGTTGACAGCTCCATAACCTTAGTAGTCTCTATCCTAATCTTTGCTTATTGACTTGAGTCTCCATCTCTCCTCACTCTCTTTCTCTCTCTCTTCCACTCCTCCTCACTCTTCTCTCTCCCTCTCTCTCCCCCATCTCTCCTCACTCTCGCTGTCTCTGTTCCATCTCTCCTCACTCCTCTACTCCATGGCTCTGATAGCTAAACCATCTGGTGACCTAGAGCCAACTGTGAATAACTAGGTACCAAAGTCATCCCACCACTGAAACCTGAGAAACAGCCTAACTGGCCCTCTGAGTCCAAATATCATGCAGCTATGGGTTTGGTATTGTAACTCCTCCATAGAGTTGTAGGATCTTAATTTGATCACTCTTTTGTTTAAGATAATTTTCCTGCACAGCAGCGTATTCAAGTTTTTAAAATGCTTCTAAAAAGTGTGTATTTTCCACTTTAACATTTCAGACTTGATTTGCCCTAACTTAAAACGTATCAACCCCTACAAAAAATGGCCATTAATTATAATCCACATTTCCTTTTGCTGCAGGATTATTTCCCTGCTCTAGCAAACTGGCTCAAATTAAGATCCTACAGCCATAACTCCCTCCATAATGGCATTTCCATCCATCTGAGAGATCGCTAACATTAAAAGATAGCTATAATTATGGGGTGTATCATTGAATATGCGTCATTGTTAATGATATCATGGTAAAACTCTAGAACTAGAACACTGCAAATCATTTTGAATGAGAAAAGGATCTTGCTGATGAGGAAATGGAGAATCTCTCCAGAAATCCTCAGGTCCAGTGTCTTGTCCACAACAAATCACTGTATAGGTATTCTGTGAGATTTTACCATTGTGGCTGGATATCTTGTGGATTTGGATTCTCTAGGATGTTTAAGCAGCAGACAACAGATGATATCCCTAAAAAATAACCAAACTAACCCAATCAAAGACATGACTTACAGGCATAGTCACAACATTTCTAAACTAACTATTGAGAGAAATTCTGCCGTTAAAACCAGACTCCGGTTTTAATTGGCAGGTCCTCCCTCCTTTACCAGTTAATGTTACGTTGACACATCAACCAAACACGACACAGTGTAGTTTATAGTCCACAGAACAGCCTTCAGCATGATGTTTGTCCCTGCTCGCTGGCCAGGGCTGAACAGTGTTAAAGCATGGTGAACCACAGTGAGTGAAGACTTAACTCTTAACTAAAGCAGGATTCTATGAACTAAAGCAGGATTGGTAAGCAGGATTTGAGGGTGGTTTCCCCCCCAGTCCCAGATTCAGGGTGGGCAGTGGGGGGGGGGCAGGCAGGCTGAATGACTGCAGTTATTCGAGTCAAAAAAGTATACTTGTTTGCTTTGGACACCGTTCCAACTCAGCCATGACAGATATATAGTAAAGCTCACCTTAAAACTGTGAAGGCAAAAATATGTGGCGGCAAAGTCTGAGAAGGAACATATAAATGTCCAACGAAACCTAAACTTGCTATTCAGTCACAATTTTGTAATTTGGATTGCTTGCAATAGCTTATTGTTTGGGTTGAAACTGTTCCTGAAAGAATTTGTTCCAGACAAGATTAGGCTGTTGTGGTAAAGAGTTCATGTTTCAGAAGGAAAGTACACTGAGTCATGGATAGTTGAAACTGAACCACACCACTCTCCCAACAGATAATGTAAGATGGAGAGATACAGAAAGTCTATTCCTCTTCTCCTTTTCTACACTACATAGGACAATCCCAGTTAAAGTCTGTATCCTGTACTGTACAGTAGGGTCTGGTTTACAATCCTAATAACAGGCAGCCATTTTGGTTTATCATAGTTGATCCAGGATTGTGAGGGTGTTTATTATTACCAGTTGTTTCATAACTTTATACTGATCACAGCATGGGATAAGCATTCAAGCTTAGACAAATTGAAATAACACCACCCCCTTCATTCAAACAAAGCAACTGATTGCCAAGAGAAAATAATGCATTCTGAGACCAAACAAAGCCCCCTATTAAACTACCCATTGTTTGTGGTGAAATGATTTAGTAGTGGATTGTGAGGTCTAACTTGTGGACTCTGGTCTGCTCCAATGACTCTAACCACAGAGTCTAAAATAGGAGTCTTGGGGTTATATGTTCATTCTGCCTGTTTTCAGATTGGCTACATGTTTTTTGAGAAGACCAAACAAAAGTATATTAGCTATTATAAGAGAACAATACAATAAAAAACAGACACAGGCTTGTAAGACTTATGACTTCAACAAGTTAAATGTTGCATGTTCCAACCATTGCAGATCAGAAGTAATAGAATCCCCAGTAAATCATTTACCTGTCCTTGAAGAAGAAGGTCTCTCCTCTGATCTGGGCAATAGCATCAAACACCACAGGTTCATTACAGATGTCCATAGGAGTGACTGGGCCCTGGGTGGGAGAAAGGGGCTTGTCTGTACCAGGACCTGAGAGGAAAAGGAGAGGCAACATGGTGAGAGGAAAAGGAGAGGCAACATGGTGAGAGGAAAAGGAGAGGCAACATGGTGAGAGGAAAGGAGAGGCAACATGGTGAGCATTGAGTAGATGATATCTCTGAAAATGAGATCTATATCCTTCAACAAGGAGAAATCCAGTTGTTATCTGCAGGACATTCACCAAAGTACTCTGGTTATGAACGGCGGGTGAAGTCATGGTTACACGTTATTTGAAAGGTACCTACATAAATACTTCATAACACATTCATAACCCATACATGCTGCATTTATAAGCAGTACATAAGAATTTCAAACTGACCATACAGCTCCTGAATTCCCTTGATGTCGTCGTTGGACAGTCTGAAGTTCTTGGTGAAGGTGTACATGGGGGCCATCAGAGCACCAGGGTCCTGGGAGTGCTCCAAGCCCAGGGCATGGCCAAACTCATGGGCCGCAACCAGGAACAGACTGTAGCCTGGACAACACCAATAGGAGTGAGAGATACAGCAACACATATTCAAAGCGTAACAAGTCAAGTTATATTCAGGTGAATGAGAATGTTTTCCATGTTGGGAAATTCCTGTTGACCATTTCCCCTCCATTCTGCATAGACAATGAATGATTAAATACATGAATGAATAAAACAGATTAAAAATACAAATGATTCAAATAAATAACCATGAATTGTCATTGTCCACTAAACTGCTAAAACCACCTACAAACAAACATAATGTCAAAGGTCATCGATTACACATTTACCTTGATCAGGACAGAAGCCCCACTTGCGGTCATCGTCGTAGCTCTTGGTGGAGGCGCACCACATTTTGCCGTCGCTACGTCCAGAAGCGGTGCAACTGTCATAAGTGTCTCCAAGGAATGTGAAGGGGAACACACAGGGGGAACCCTCAGAGTTTCCTCCCACAGTGGACATGGCTGCATGGGTGAACAAAAATACATATTTCAGGACCAAATTGACTTTTCTTTGTGTGCCGATGAGGTAGTGCTTAAAGTTATCAACTTGATTTCGGTTGAATTGCTAAATGGATTTGCTTGAGAAACTGCCATGACCTTAATGACATTGACATCGGATGTATTTTGTATCTACAGTATATCCAAATCAAAACCAAAAACCACTCTCTAAAAAGTGGCTTTTCTTTTCCTGCATGATAATATTATATCTGGGGTCTGGGTTGGTACAGCACAGCCATGGGCCTGTGTGGTTTTTGAAGCAGGCTGTTTCTTATTCAGTGCTTCTTACACACAAGACTACATAGCACGCCAGCATTCCCAACCAATTAGAACCAGATGAAAACCTCAGCCTTAACCCCCCCCTCTCTTTCTCTCCCCAAATCCCTCTCTCTCACTCTCCTGACTCTACCCCCAACCCCTGAGCCACTGACACAATGGAAAATAACACCCGCCAGCAGCCACTCAGTAAAATACTTTTACCGTCATTCAGTAGACTAGCTGCTGCAAGATTGGAAACCACAGGTCTGGAACATTCTAACATTCTGCTACACCAATACATGGAGGCATCAGCACAGTACAGCTTGACTGATAAATGCACGCACACACGCTAGTGATGGGCGGGTTGACTCATAACCCGCAGTCCCGGGAGGATGGGTTTAGGGTACATTCAATATTGTGTTGCTGAAGGGTGGGTGGGTGGCGGGCGGGTTGAATAAAGTGAAGAAATCCATTAATGTATCATTCTTGTGCAATTTATATAGGCTACATTGGGGTTTTTCTTTCATTATTTTAGGCTATCTGGTATGAGTGCATAAGCCTAAGCTTTAGGGCTTAACTGTATGTGTGCCAAATAGCCTACACAGCCAATCAACAAATAATGCTTTTGGGAACGGGCAGAATGCCAAATAATGTTTTTGGGAACGGGCAGAAAAAGTTAACGTTAATCCACGGAGGCAAAAAGGACATTGTCGAAGTTTAATTCAATAAGACAAAAGCTGCGAAAGGAGAGTTGAATATAAAGAGGAGGGAGGGTCAGAAAAGTAATGTTTGGACAAGATTTGGTGAAGTGGTAAAAGAGGATGATTGCAGTGCCGGCTATGTTATGTGTGATGATTGTGAGGCGCTATACAAATTCGGGACTTCAAATAGGCCTATGGCATGTCAAGGGAACTGTAGCCTACTGTTTAGATGGGTTAAATGGAAACTGAAATCTGGACACTGATTGTAAGTCTATAACCTCTCACATAGCCTCAATAATAACTCCTGCAGAATTAAGCAGTTATTGCAGTAACAAGCAAAATGTAGACTTAAATATGATTTTTCTTTCTGCATCTTGAGAGAATGTAATGCTAGATACAATCTGTAGAGGTGCTGTCTTCATCATAAAAGCTGATAGTATAGTACTGAAATCTTATCAGAAACACGTTGGGTCATTTTCACAGCTTTGCGGGTTAGGGTTGGATGCGGGCCTCAGATTTTCACTTTATCACATATAGTCGGGCGGTTGCAGATGGGTTATTAGCAATTGCGGGCGGGTGAAGAAACAGCTGACCCTTGCACCACTAACACATGCTAGCACGCACACACTAGCACATAACCTGGCTCAAGTATAATCCTCAGATTACGGTTTCCATGCAACAGTTAGATCTGTTGGATGGATCAGTGCCCTTAGCTGTTTGGGTTAACAAAGCTGATGAGGCTCACATGCTATAGGGAGGGAGAGACCCCTTCGGGCTTGGGCAGTATGAACTGGGAACCCACCTGTTTCAGGGCAGAACCCGTAGGACTTGTCATTGTCATAGTTCTCAGTCGTAGCACACCAGCGGTAGCCGTCGTCACGCCCCTGAGTGGTGCAACCATCATAGGTCTCCCCTTGGAACGTGAAGGGGAACTTACATGGAGCTCCGTCCGCGTTTCCACCCAGGGTGAACAGCACTGTAACACAGGAAGACAGAGTTGAAGGAATTATCTATACAGAGTTTACAAGTTTCCAGAATTTACTAAAATGCCATGGCAGTTATGCTGAGCCTGAGTTTGAGTGATTTCACAGATCCAATCTTAAGCTAACTGAACCGCATTATCATTCTTTGTCAGGGTGTTACACATCCACTCTGTCCAGACTAAAATGTTTATCGCTACAGTATATCAACAGTCTATAAAACTATCAACAAGATAAATGTTTCACAAGACTTCACTGAGTACGCCATTTTCTCAAGATCAAGGGATAACCAGTTAGGACGTTTCATAAGACTGTTGGTCTCATATGAGTCTACTGTAGGCCTATATGTATCAGTATGTCTTTGCACTCATTTATGGTGAGTCTATACCCTAATGGCAGTACCATGGACATCAACACAAACAGACAGACAAAAGGAATGATGAAAAGCTTCATGAATCTGGCCAAGCAACACAGAGAAGAGGGAGTACTTTATGACCCAGAAAACAACACTAGTTTCCCAGAATGGACTCCCACCTGGTCTCAGTCCAACAGCAACACAGCTTCTTCTAACTAATCACAAACCTCTCATCTGGAGTAACTCCTGGCCAACTCCTGGTCAGAAACTATCGCTAAAACACCACAATAGAAGTTCCATGAGGGACTGCTGAATGCAACACTCTTAACTTTTGACACTCCATGTAGATATAAAAATGTATACTGTAACTCTTTTGCACAATACATTCACAGGAACTCTTTAGAGGAAAAAGAAAAACAGCCATGTTGGCTCCTACTCACACTCATGGGGACAGAAACCGTATTTGCCGTCGTCGTCAAAGTTGTATGTGGTGGAGCACCAGAGGAATCCATCTTCACGGCCCTGATTGGTACAGCTGTTGTACTCCGTTCCCATAAACATGAAGGGGAACTTACAGAACTCCCCCTCTGCATTACCAAACTTCACCTTCACCACTGTGGAGGGGAGGGAGATGGGGTGGGGGGAGAGGTGATGATCAAAGGAGCTCAAACAGAGCTGTGTCAGATACTGTGTGGTTCAGCGATCTCGATATCATCGGTGAAATGTTAAACGCAAACTGCTTTAAAAACTTGCCATGTATGACCATGAATACATAGGTGATAAGTAAAAACAAGTAGGTTAATAGATTAGATCAGGATGAACTCTTGACATTGTTTACAGACTTTATTTACAACTCAGACAGTACAGTACCTTGTCCTTCTCCCAGGGTCCACTGCTCATCATCATCAAAGTGGGAGTCTCCCCCGGTGCCTGGTCCAGGAGCGAAAGCATGAGCCAGCAGACCATCTTTACCATCGAAGGGGTAGCCATCACCATGCTCTATGGATTCACATAACAAGGTTTAAAACAAAAGGACTCAAGGCACAGATCAGAATACAATTAGAGCATTACTGGATGGATTCATCTCAGAACAGAACTGTCTCCGAAGTAGCTAGTTAGACTTCAAATATGTCTCACAAGACTACAGAACTTGCTGTTTGTTGTCTGTGGTGTTGATAGGTATTTCTTATTAATTACTGTTCTTGTCCCAGACAAGTAGGTCAGCTAGGGTCAGACAGGCCTGAGGCATGGTTATGTGAGTAACTGTCTAACGAGCGGTCCTGATAACCTCCCCAAAGACCAAAATCCTCATCAGTCCACCAAACCAAACCCTGTAAAATATACACTGAGTGTACAAAACATTTCTCTTTCCATGACATAGACTCCAGGTAAAAGCAATGATCCCTTATTGATGTCACTTGTTAAAGCCATTTCAATCAGTGTAGATGAAGGGGAGGAGACCAGTTAAATAAGGATTTTTAAGCCTTGAGACAATTGAGACATGGATTGTGTATGTGTGCGTTCAGAGGGTGAATGGGCAAGACAAAACATTTCAGTGCCTTGGAACAGGGTATGGAAGTAGGTGCCGGGTGCACCGGTTTGAGTGTGTCAAGAACTACAACGCTGCTGGGTTTTTCACACTCAACAGTTTCCCGTGTTTATCAAGAATGGTCCACCACCCAAAGGACATCCAGCCAACTTCACACAACTGTGGGAAGCACTGGAGTCAACGTTTGCCAGCATCCCTGTAGAATGCTTTTGACACCTTGTAGAATCCATTCCCAGACGAATTGAGTCTGTTCTAAGGGCAAAAGGGGGTTCAACGCAATATTAGGAAGGTGTTCCTAATGTTTTGTACACTCAGTGTAGATAGCGTGTGGGATGGTGCCATGAGACAGTGACCTCTATATGTTCTTACTTGAGGTCTGGCCTGCCACGAGAATATTGACTTTATGTGAGACACATGGAACCCAGAGAAAGAGCAATAAGTAACTCACACATAGGCAGGCCTACAGTACTATACGATTAGCAGCACTGAGCACACATCATCTAATCTCGTTTCCAGCCACTTCCGCCCTTTTGCGCAATAGCCGGATGATGAGTAGCCTGGTTAAACCAGACTGAACGAAGGTGAGAGCAGAATTAAGTCTGGTTTAACCAGGCTACTCATCATCCGGCATTGCTGAGGTTTCATACAGTACATTCAGCAGATGATAAAAGTACAAACTGTTATGTAATACCGTACCGTTGCGGCCAAAGTTAATCATGATGTCAGCCTCTCCATCCATGAGGCGGGTGAACTTGAGTGGGGTGACATCACTCCACACTTTGAAGGCCCTTAAGAAGGCGTCATCAATAGTCTCCTCGTCCAGGTCAGGAGAATGGCCTAGAATCCTGAGAGGTGAAACACAGAGAGGAGAGGAAACAGAGGAGAAGACTCATTAAACAGCTGATCCCTGGCTGAAGGTGTGCTGCATGATAAATGTTACATAATGGAATATTACTGTGTGATTGAATAGTTATGCTTGAGGAAATGCACATAATGCAAGCAGAATCAAAGAGGGACCAGTGTGAGCATATAAAACCTTAAAAACGTGAGATTCACCTATGTCAAATTGCAAAAGACAAAAGCTTGTGCACCACACTCTCTTCTATTTAAAAGGACAAAAGCAATAGAGCAGAGGTATCCTAAACCCCCCATCTGGACAAAAAGTCCATCAGTCTTCAGGCCTTGCCTATGACTCATGTGGTTAGAATGCTTCATGAGAGAGTCCAGCCACTAACCCCTGCTATGCGAGTGTGTCTGAGCAGTATAACCCTCTGTATCTTGTTGTTTTGGTAAACTTCTCCCCATCTCTGTTTTTCCCATTGGTACATACAGTGAGTCTGAGTGGTCATGAGGACACAGAAAGGGCTGATGTAAACAACAGACCTTTACTCTCTTCTGAACCTCAAATAAAAAATATCCAACAAGCACTCAGTGTGCAGGAATCTTGGTGTTAGCAGATTGTGGTTGGGTTGGTGGGCAGTACATAGTTGAGGTTTTCATGGCCCAAAACAAACTACAGGGGCTGGAGGAGTCATTTCCTTAGTCATTTCCTTTGCTCAGCAGTCAGCACATTGCACAGCAACATAGGGAGTTATGTGGAGTGCAACCCTATTGCACATGGGGTTCAAAGCCTATTGCACAACTCCCTATACCAAAACACTATTTGGGCCAAACAAACATGTTTTGACCACTGACCTGTAGGTTATGGCGTTTTGCTGCCACTTGGGTTTCCTGTGGAAGAAGTTGTATTGTGCAACATCTGGAACGCCACAGCGGGGCTTCTTCATGATCTCCACCGTCTTGGGGTCGATCTCGCCCGTCTCTTGCAGCGAGAAGAACTTCTGCATCTTCTTCAGGGTGTCCTTCAGCACCATGAGGTTACATCTGTCTTGTGGGCAGCCATAGAACTTGTTCAGATAGTGCTGCAAAAGGGGATAAAAGACAAGCGTATGAGTGGATATAGGATATATTCTGATGCCTTCCTACTCTATACAGTGCCTTCATCCATTTAGACATACTGTATCAATGAATGCATGAACATTTGTGTGCATTACACATCAAAATGTCTCCACTGGGCACAGATGTCAATTCAATGTCTATTCCACGTTGGTTCAATGTAATTTCATTGAAATGACTGGAAACAATGTTGATTCAACCAGTGTGTGCCCAGTGGGTATCCAACTATCAGGTCTGAAGCCAATACATTATGAGTTTCATGAATGATTTGTCCTTTTAAAGTCATTCACAAATGGCAGAATGGAATATAAGTTCTCTATTCCTGAATTTATTGAAAATAACCTATAAAGTAGTTTGAAGCAAAAATCACATTACATTCCCACTTTGAAAAGTTGTTTAAAGAACACTTACCAGAGCCACTTCTTTGTCTGTTTTTGGACTATCGTCTCCTGGGAACTTGATAATGGGCGAGGGGGCTGCAGAGGTTTTCTGGAGAAAGGCGATTAACTGTACCAAAACCACTTTGAGGACAAGGTGTCGGGGGCTAAATGCCGTGTGGCACCCCATCTTTCCCCGGTGGAGAATCGTTGGGTATGTAGTCGGGATGGAGGAAAAACAGTGCGCTTCTGGGCTGGATGTAGTCCTCTTGCCTCAGCCTCTTCTGTTCCTTTATCTTCTCATCAACGGGAAATTCTGCACTGCAACCCAGGTCTGCTAACTCAGTTGTGCTTACACATGCACTTTTTTGACGCTGCTTTACACGGGACGTGTAGGCTATAGACTGCGCAGTCTCCCCAAATTGGGGAACGTCGGAGAAATGTAACCGGATACCTGTTCCAATTACGAGTTTACTGCGTAATTCCAAACCTCCCTTATTTGGCCTCTGTGTTCGGTTTTCTTTGCATTGTAGACTAGGCCTATACGTTGTATTTGCTCATACATTAAAGTGGGTACAACGATTGCACGAATCCCGCATAAATAGTAGATAGATTGACAATGAAACCAAACAGATAGGGATAAATCGCAATGAACACAGTTGTAGCCTAGGCCCTAGCATTAAAATAACTCACAAACGCGGAAAAAAAGAGCGCGCCTTTGTAGGCTACCTGACCCCGCGAACAGAGGCCATCCGCCGCCGGATGGCAGGGAATGCCTTGTAATATAGCGATTCGCGAAAACAATTAACGTGTCACACGGCCTTGCGTTGCATGACATAGCAGGAGGCAAAGTTAAAGGTGCAAATATAGTGGTTTTATTAAAGGATTAGTTGGTAGACAAGTGAAGTCTTCAAAATGTTTAGGCCTACAAACATGCAGGTCAAAGGAAACTGAATTCCTACAAAATCTAAGAAAAGGCATATCTATGCAGGTTCTCCTGCCTCTATCACTTTGCTGACTGACCCCAGGTGGCGAGGTAGGTTGGAGCCTGGTATCGCACACTAGTTACCACAGCCACAAATTCATAAACCCCACCCTTTCCTTCAAATTCTCTTCTTAAAATTGGATTAAACCTAACTTTAAAGTTAACCCTATCATTAACCACACTACTAACCGAATGCCTAACCCTAACCTTACATGTTGACTTTGTAACTGTGGTAACTAGTGGAAACCGCATCCCCATGACCTACAACATGAAAATGAAATTAAAGGAAATATAGCAAACCTCTACCTTGTAAGTGTTAGCAAATGAGCTCCTATACACCGCATTCATCCACTCAGAGGACCAAACAGCAGATAATGACATGAAATAAGGAAAGAGACAAATGTTGCAGCAAGGAATCAAAACAACCACTTTAACAGTGACAACGAAATGGTTAAGTGTGTAGCCCAGTATCGCTAGAAATAGTTAAGTTTAACAAAATGTTAAAACCAATGGAAAAGTTGGAACATGAGTTCAGCAAAGGTCCTCTCTCACCAGGCCCTGAAGTTGAGAGTTCACCTGTCCTATCCTGGCTACAAGGTGAGCACCGCCCCTCTTAAGACATTTCTGATTATGTTAGCAAAATGCCTACAAAGGCCTTAGCAAAAGTACTTACTTAACACCTGATGCTGCAAGGAACAGTACATTTAGGATCCTAGGTCTAGGTCAAATCAAATCCAATCAAATGTTATTTGCCACATGTGCCGAATACAACAGGTGTAGACATTACAGTGAAATGCTTACTTACAAGCCCATAACCAACAATGCAGTTTAAGGAAAAAACAAAAATAGCAAATAATTAAAGAGCAGCAGTAAAATAAAATAACAGTAGGGAGGTTATATACAGGGGGTACCGGTACAGAGTCAATGTGCGGGGGCACCGGTTAGTCGGGGTAATTGAGGTAATATGTACATGTGGCTAGAGTTAAAGTGACTATGCATAAATAATAAACAGAGTAGCAGCAGCGTAAAAGAGGGGTTGGGGTGAGGTGGGGGGGCAATGCAAATAGTCCGGGTAGCCATGATTAGCTGTTCAGGAGTCTTATGGCTTGGGGGTAGAAGCTGTTAAGAAGCCTTTTGGACCTAGACTTGGCGCTCCGGTACCGCTTGCCGTGCGGTAGCAGAGAGAACAGTCTATGACTAGGGTCGCTGGAGTCTTTGATAATTTTTAGGGCCTTCCTCTGACACCACCTGGTATAGAGGTCCTGGATGGCAGGAAGCTTGGCCCCAGTGATGTACTGGGCCGTACACACTACCCTCTGTAGTGCCTTGCGGTCGGAGGCAGAGCAGTTGCCATACCAGGCGGTGATGCAACCAGTCAGGATGCTCTCGATGGTGCAGCTGTAGAACTTTTTGAGGATCTGAGGACCCATGCCAAATATTTTCAGTCTCCTGAGGGGGAATAGGCTTTGTCGTGCCCTCTTCACAACTGTCTTGGTGTGTTTGGACCATGATAGTTTGTTGGTGATGTGGACACCAAGGAACTTCAAGCTCTCAACCTGTTCCACTACAGCCCTGTCGATGAGAATGGGGGCGTGCTCAGTCCTCTTTTTTTCCCCTGTAGTCCACAATCATCTCCTTTGTCTTGAGCACGTTGAGGGAGAGGTTGTTATCCTGGCACCACATTTTACATTTTTACATTTTAGTCATTTAGCAGACGCTCTTATCCAGAGTGACTTACAGTTAGTGATAGCATACATTTTTATTTTTCATACTGGCCCCCCGAGGTCTCTGACCTCCTCCCTATAGGCTGTCTCATCATTGTCGGTGATCAGGCCTACCACTGTTGTGTCGTTGGCAAACTTAATGATGGTGTTGGAGTCGTGCCTGGCCATGCATTCATGGGTGAACAGGGAGTACAGGAGGGGACTGAGCACGCACCCCTGAGAGGCCCCCGTGTTGAGGATCAGCGTGGCAGATGTGTTTATCACCTACCCTTACCACCTGGGGGTGGCCCGGCAGGAAGTCCAGGATCCAGTTGCAGAGGGAGGTGTTTAGTCCCAGGGTCCTTAGCTTAGTGATGAGCTTTGAGGGCACTATGGTGTTGAGCTGTAGTCAATGAATAGCATTCTCACATAGGTGTTCCTCTTGTCCAGGTGGGAAAGGGCAGTGTGGAGTGCAATAGAGATTGCATCATCTGTGGATCTGTTGGGACGGTATGCAAATTGGAGTGTGTCTAGGGTTTCTGGGATAATGGTGTTGAAGTGAGCCATGACCAGCCTTTCAAAGCACTTCATGGCTACAGACGTGAGTGCTTTGGGTCGGTAGTCATTTAGGCAGGTTATCTTAGTGTTCTTGGGCACAGGGACTATGGTGGTCTGCTTGAAATATGTTGGTATTACAGACTCAGTCAGGGACATGTTGAAAATGTCAGTGAAGACACTTGCCAGTTGGTCAGCGCATGCTCGGAGTACACGTCCTGGTAATCCGTCTGGCCCTGCGGCCTTGTGAATGTTGACCTGATTAAATGTCTTACTCACATCGGCTACAGAGAGCTTGATCACATAGTCATCCGGAACAGCTGATGCTCTCATGCATGCTTCAGTGTTGCTTGCCTCGAAGCAAGCATAGAAGTGATTTAGCTCGTCTGGTAGGCTCGCGTCACTGGGCAGCTTGCGGCTGTGCTTCCCTTTGTAGTCTGTAATAGTTTTCAAGCCCTGCCACATCCGACGAGCGTCAGAGCCGGTGTAGTACGATTCAATCTTAGTCCTGTATTGACTCTTTGCCTGTTTCATGGCTCGTCGGAGGGCATAGCGGGATTTCTTATAAGCGTCCGGGTTAGAGTCCCACTCCTTGAAGGTGGCAGCTCTACCCTTTAGCTCAGTGCAGATGTTGCCTGTAATCCTAAGGTGTGGCTTACTACTACATTCATAGAAAAAAAAGGTGCTATCTAGATCCTAAAAGAGTTATTCGTCTGTCCCCATAGGAGTACCCTTTGAAGAACCCTTTTTGGTTCCAGGTGGAACCCTTTTATTTCTAGGTAGAACCCGTTCGAGTTCCATGTAGATCCCTTTCCAGAGAGGGTTCTACATGGAACCCTAACAAGTTCTACCTGGAACCAAAAAGGGTTCTCCTATAGGGGCAGCCGAAGAACACTTTTGGAACCCTTTTTTTTCTAAGCGTGTACCTTAGCAGACTTAGACCTACTAATACTGATTCTTACCATAACCAAAAATACTTTAAAAAAAAAATGTTTTGGTAAAAAATAAAATAAGTGTAGCTTCAAATCATGATTAGAAAAGTAATGTTGCCCTCATGGACTAGGCTGCTAAGCTATATCAAGCACTAATTGCATGTGGAAATGTAATGGAATGTAGTTTATTCTGCTATTTTTCCCACACCTTCTGAGAGTTTGCTGTTGGACCATTTGTTGCTTGGACTCTGATGGTGAAGAGTGGTGCCAATGCCAACCAATGGATGCAAAGTAAGTCATCCTTTAGTCTCTTCACACAGCCGCTGTGCTGATCATGTGCGACTGTCTTTTTATTCCAAAATGTGCCTCTTGGAAAATATATTATGGAAAATAAATGATAATCTTGGAAAGTAAGCAGTCTATGGCAAAACTAAGACAATATCATAATTCAACTGAGGTGGAGACCACACAGCATCTCTTGTGTTGTCATGAAGATTGGAGCCCGACTGATATATTGTCACCGATATTATTGGCGTTGGCCTTTTACCGATATATCGATATCTGATAATCCCACCGATAACCGATATTCAAAAAAGTGAATCCCATGCTTATCTGAATACTTGTGGCCATTCTCATGATGTGTCATTATTGTCACAATGTAAGAAATCACCATTTGAAGCTAATGTCTTGGACAATTGCTATTTTGGATGGCAATTTAAGAGAACTCAGTGTGGAACAATGTCACTTTTGAAACACTGTATTGGCAGATGTATCGGTAAGTTTTGTCCCCCCCAAAATCAATATCTGACATTTTGTATTTATTTAAATTGAAATAGACCAATGAAATCACCAGAGAAAGTCATAAGATATAACCCATTACAACATTGCATACATGGAGGTCCTCTGGGTCTGGGCCAGATTATGCAGGGGTGTAGCTCAGTTGGTAGAGCATGGCGTTTGCAACGCCAGGGTTGTGGGTTTGATTCCCACGGGGGGCCAGTATAAAAAATAATGTATGCACTCACTAACTGTAAGTCGCTCTGGATAAGAACGTCTGCTAAATGACTAAAATGTAAATGTAAAATGTAAATGTATGCTCTAGCTCTAAGCACTCAGTGTGCTGCAATATGAGGTGGAAGGTTGACATCTAGTGGCCACACTGTGTAAATACACTATGTACTGAAAGTAGTGCAGTCGGGACAATCATGGTCAATTATCATGGTGAAATATTTAATTGGGCACCACACAAGGCAACATAGACTTTGGCTAGCTGTCATTATCTCCCTTAGAAAATGTGATTTGTTCAAAGACATGGGTGTTTCTTGACTCATGTTTGCTTCAATACAGTATGCTACTGTACATTGAACCAATGGCAAGCTTACTTGGCCCATATTATCAAGCTGAATTAGTCCTTCTAACATCATATCCATGAGCTGTTGGTAAACTCTAGAATGGATATATAGTAAGTAAGTAGCCTTCCACGACGAGCCTTGGCTTGACCGAGCCGGAGCAGCTCATAGGAGCAGGAGCCTGTCCTGTTGCTGTATCGTTAGGCAGCTTGATGTACAAGTACACCCCCTGGACAGGACACTAGTCTATGGCAGGGCCTTAACCCAATATATCTTCTTAATGCTGAGTGCCAAGCAGAGACACATTGGGTCCCATTTTTACAGTCTTTGTTGTGACTCTGCCGGGGATCGAACTCCCATCCTTCCAATCTCACAGCGGACATTTAACCACAAGGCCACTGAGTTGGTTGGGGCGGCGCACAGTTGGCCCAGCGTCGTCCAGGGTAGGGGAGGGAATGGCTGGCAGGGATGTAGCTCAGTTGGTAGAGCATGGTAGAGCATGGCGTTTGCAACGCCAGGGTTGTGGGTTCGTTTCTCACAGGGGGCCAGTATGAAAAATAAAAAATAATGTATGCACTCACTAACTGTAAGTCGCTCTGGATAAGAGCGTCTGCTAAATGACTTAAATGTTAATGTAAATGTATAGATATATAGGCCAATAGTATTTGCTCAAATTGAACCTGCTTGATTCATCATGAGATGAAGGTCTGTGGATTTGTATCATTTCCCTCTAGTGGCTGAACAAAGCCGTGCATCTCTTTCTCATCAGTAGCTCACATAGAGCAACACTAGGCCAGCCGCAGCACATAGGCTCAGGATCTCTAAGAGATATCCTAACTCCCTTTGACATCTCTTTATTTCTTCTATCACTGTGGATTACCCCTGACAGTATGACTGTGGACTGACTCCTTAATAGAGGAAGCCAAAGGACTTTACCCAGAGATCTGACAGACAGACGGATATACTGTAGCTAGCAAATAGGATTTCTGTGGCTTATCTCACGAAGCAATTTCCTGTGCTTTTAGGCAAGAGTACAGTTAATTTTTCATAGCATAGGCCTGTTTGTGGCTGAAGCCGAGTAAATGTAACATCCATTTGCCTACAATATCCTGGGCCTGTCACTGCAGAGCAGGGCTTCATTTCATGCACTGATACATGCAGCCATCTGCGCAGACTGACACACAGGGAGTGGGACACACACAAACAAACACACACACACGCACATACACACACACACACACACACACACACACACACACACACACACACACACACACACACACACACACACACACACACACACACACACACACACACACACACACACACACACACACACACACACACACACACGCACATACACACACATACACACACACACACACACACATACACACACACACACACATACACACACACACACACACAGATCTCTCACAGCTCTGACAAATAGAGAGGGATGCCCATTAAATGTACATGCACCCTGCCTTTTCCAAATAGAAAATGCTGAGGCGTGTAAACTTGGGTAACAGCTAAGTGAATGCCTTTGTGCATATGAATGCAAATTTGCGGGGGAAATGGGTATAAAGAGATTGAGATGATAAACTTTGATTTGCATGTAAATTGTTTCTTTTATTCTCTGTTTGTTTACTGTCACGGCTCCTTTAGATTGAAGGCAGCAACCCTCAAGTTCCCGCTCCTCCATGTGTGTGTGTGTGTGTGTGGTGTATGTGTGTGTTCTTGTTGTTTTGATTGCAAATGTCTGCATGTGTTCATCCCCTCCTTTGAATTTATATGTCGTCTCGATGGTTGACTTTTAAAGGGAAACAAACCTGATTGTAATAGAATATGCCGTATAGTACTTCTAGCATTTACAGTATAGAACTTCATACATAGCACAGGGCCTAAACGTAATCATAAACATCCCACATATATTTTATTTAATGGCCAGCAGAGATTTTTTTAAAATAGGGAAGATGTTCTGTTTGATGTGCAATATGCTTACTCTAATCTACTCTGTACTCTAGTTGCATGCCACACATACCCATGTCATTGATATGGTATTGGTGACTTTCTCAAGTGTGCCCGGTGGCCCTGCTGTGGATGGGTGGATGTGGATGTGACCAATGATGTATATAAACCCTGGAATGCTAATGCTGTATTGGCCAATGAGAGGCTTTGAAGCCACCGGTGGGCCATATTGGCACTCCCCAGAAGGAGCTGTCTAGGACTGAGTGGAATTCTACAGTATTTCAATTAATTGTTTCAAGGACAAAATTACATGTATTTAAGTATTTTTGTTGATGTAGTAGGGACAGTAACATTAGAACTTTCACAAAATTATAATTTAAGTAAAATGTTTTTATATTTGTTTTCCTTTTCTTTATGTTTAGCTCGCATAATATCATTTGAAAGTCTGCATGAAGGTGTCTGTAATAGAATACAACACATGTAGATATTCATAAATGCAAATAAAGAGGACAGACTGGACAGGAAGGGTTTCTTCTACTGTATTAATGATTCTCTAAACGTCCAACATGGTAAATGTCACGGTTCCTCTACATACACTTCCACCCTCTCCTCTCACTCAAAGTAGTAGAGAGGTTCTGGTAGTAGTAGGACTTAGGAGGATAGAGTGGCATACAGAGCTTTGAGTGGAACAGACTGGGACTGGGAAAGCCATGGCCCTCCTTGGATGCCTTAGTATTCGAGTCGACGTGGTGGAATGGAATCGTAGTTGTTATGTTGAGAGCAATTAAGACTGACGCAGAGAGGTTGACAATCAGTATTGTAGGATTGTTTGTTTGAAATGATTAAGCAATGGTTGCTGAGTAAACAAAACCCAACATCCTCCCCTGACCAATTAATTTATTTTAGATAAGTTAATTTTGCTAAGCACTGTGTTAGCGAATAGTATGACACATATTATATCACTCAGTTTGAAACATTGTGATGATGAATTATAGAACATAAATCCATTATCTTGGACATATTTTATTTATAAGCGCACTAAGACACTTCAGCACTTAAACACTGCAGAGTCATTATTGTTCCATATTGTGTCACCACTACTCTCCACACCCGGGTTCAAATACTATTTAAAAACCTTTCAAATCCTTTATATGTACTTGATTGAGCTTGCCTGTCGTAATTAACCAATAGAATAGTCCCAAAAGTGTAAACCCTTCCCATCTGGCACTTTTATATAATACACTTTTATTAATATTTCAAGTATTTGAAATATTTCTAATAGTATTTGAACCCAGGTCTGCTCCTCTTGGATGCTTGCAAACTACCAAAATTCGTTGAAATGCAATGAATCACAGCTTTACTCGCTGAGTTTTGACTGATTGACGTGTTGTATGTGAAATCTGGGAGCCCGGCCCAGAGAGCAACATGAACAGAATTGTTTTATTTAATGCTTTTCCCCTCCATTCTGTTTCTCTTTTAGCGTTGCCGTGTAAACACTGATGCAATAACGCATTCCATTATAGCGCAGAGATGAAGAGACTTGCATCTCGTCTCCCGTGGCTCCTCTCCATCTCAATAATAGGTCAACAGCTGTATTTAAAAAATGTATCACATTTTTGGCAGTTGCAAAGGTTAGCCGCGGCGGCGCTCCGAGATGCAATTGGAAGCTCAGATCAGCAGTGAATCTCTATGGAGATGAGGGAGGAAGAGGTGGCTTTGATGAGTGCAGCATGTAAATGATTTGTATTGTGTTTATAGGACATGGGGCCAGCCCTGGCCCTGCGTCACTACCAGGCAGAGAGCCTCATGCTACTGCTGCTCCGCTCTGTGGTGGGGCCTCACAAATACACATCATAGAAATTAACGAGAGGAAGGCATCAGAACCTAGTCTTTAGGCTTTATTCTCTCTCTCTCTCTCTCTCTCTCTCTCTCTCTCTCTCTCTCTCTCTCTCTCTCTCTCTCTCTCTCTCTCTCTCTCTCTCTCTCTCTCTCTCTCTCTCTCTCTCTCTGGCTCTCTCTCTCTCTCTCTCTCTCTCTCTCTCTCTCTCTCTCTCTGTCTCTCTCTCTCACTCTCTCTCTCTCTCTCTCTCTCTCTCTCTCTCTCTCTCTCTCTCTCTCTCGCTCTCTTTCTCTCTCTCTCCCTCTCTCTCTCTCTCTTCTCTCTCTCTCTCTCTCTCTCTCTCTCTCTCTCTCTCTCTCTCTCTCTCTCTCTCTCTCTCTCTCTCTCTCTCTCTCTCTCTCTCTCTCTCTCTCTCTCTCTCTCTTTCGCTCTCTCTCTCTCTCTCTCTCTCTCTCTCTCTCTCTCTCTCTCTCTCTCTCTCTCTCTCTCTCTCTCTCGCTCTCTCTCTTTCGCTCTCTCTCGCTCTCTCTCGCTCTCTCTCTCTCTCTCTCTCTCTCTCTCTCTCTCTCTCTCTCTCTCTCTCTCTCTCTCTCTCTCTCTCTCTCTCTCTCTCTCTCTCTCTCTCTCTCTCTCTCTCTTATTTGTTTTCTTCCTTAACCGCTATGACTGTCAGACAACAACAGAGATTTAGATTAGGCATCAGGGTTTTTAATGTGAAGTAGTACATGTATCCTTTTGTCATCTCAATACAAGACAGCTAAACAATCTGTTGGAAAATAATCAGAACTACTAGGCAATGATGGCACCGTTGGGCCTGTATGTATATGTTTTAGAGAAATTAAAATATTGATGCCTTTTTCACGTCTAAGACAAATTACTCTCAAAAGATATCCCAGAAAGGTACGTACCCGGACATGCAAATGAAATATGAATGGTTACCTTGAATTGCTTTTAGTAATTGTAAAATATTCAAAGTGGTATTTATGGAATGGAAAGCTTCACTCCCCTGCTTGCTATGCACAGGCTGGCAGGCTGACAGTAGGGGATTAATTTTTCAGTGGTTGTTCTGATTTGGCCGTCACAGAAGAAAATGAATAGCCTTGATAAGTCATGTTCAGGTTTGGATGTACCTGCACCGCTGGTGAGGGATGTGAATGAAATATGATGTAAGTGAGTGAAACAGAGAGCTGTTGAGATATAGCATTCTGTCTGACAGTCTGACAGTTCTAAGAGCTCTGCTGCAGATTAGCTCCTGATGCTGTTTGTACATGTCAGGTGGGGACAGGGAAAATTGTGTTTCTAGTGATTACTGTTTGTAAAGGAAATTAGTATGATGAGTAGAAATGACATGTAGTCAATCAATGGTCTTCATTTATTTACCCGTGGCCTGTGTATGTTTTAAAAAGCATATCAAATGTTTTGTTTTGAAGAGCTATAATGTCTTTTTTTGTCCTATTTCTTACCTCAAGCTAGTAATTTAGCTCCCTTCCGTCCTCTGAAGATTTACAGATTTCATAAGGGCTTTGTGACAGGACACGTGAGATTCCTTATTGTAGTAAATGCACTCCAGTTGATAGGTATGACCTATAGTAAATCTCACTAAACAATCTCTTTGAACATGAGGTGGTGGAGTGTCTCTCTAATCCATTCTCTCCTTCTCTGCTTCTTTCCAGGGGGCTCGTATCCTCACCTGGCTGGCACTAATGTATTCCAACCCTAGTCTGCCGTCTTTATAATGTGTTGTGTTTTGTGTGTGTGAGTGTGACATTGTGTGTGTGACACAGTGTATGCGTGTGATTGTGCTGTGATTGTACTGTGATTGTGATGTGTGTGACACTGTGTGTCTCTGTGTGTGCTTAGTGGATGAGATGACCTCATCTATTGAGTATAGCCTGTCTGTCTCTCTCTAGTCTAACGTGAGGTCTCCAGCAGCTTGTCCCTCAGGCTCTTCTTCATTCAGAGAATGTGTAATACACCCAGGTAAGCAGGCTTAATCTGCTTTGGGCTTGCATACAGAGCAGACGGAATTTGATTTGATTTTATGTGTATCTATGGCACCACCCGCTTTACGTCAAACAGCACATTTCAACAGCTGGCCTCAATATGAGGTTAGACTTTTTTTTTAAATTATTTTCTTTTAAACTTAATTCTCCCTCACATCCGACCTGGTTCAAACAAATCTCCCTCAGTCACCTTCTTGGCCCTGCTTCCTGGAAAAAACGTATTAGCTTTAAAGCTCAATATGGCATTGTTATGGTTTCATACCCTCTGTCACAAATTCCAGACAGAAGTGAATTTCCTATTCACTGTCAATAACACCCAGAGTATCACCTCTGAAAGTGAGGAAGCATGATTCAATAAACCTGTCACTTCTTTTTTTTCACTTTGACCCAGTGTCACCCTTGTTAGTCCAGGTGAGTTGGATTACTGTTGCTTTTCCACAATGTGTGTAACCTTTATAGCTTTCCCCAGAAACAGAAACACATCAGACTGGCTATATTAGTTCCTCTTTGGCCTACACTGTCCACACAGCCCAGTCATTATGCAACTATTTTGAGGCCTCTCTCAGAATCACACACTAGTAAAGAAGTCGCTTTACAGTATATCCTTATATCACTGATTCACTTTTAGCCACGTAGCCTTAAACTAGTGTCCTTGTTGATCCAGATATGGAGACACTATTACTTATCAAGCAGCTCTGCAGACTGCAGAGGCATGCTACTGTATGTAGTCACCATAGAGACTCTACCCTGGCCTGGCCTGCATGGTAGGTTATGAAAACAGCATTGTGTTGTGATGCGTGTTAGCAGGCGGCGGCCCGGAGGTGGTTCCATGTATGAGCCAGTGTTCTGGTCATGGAAGCCCATGCCTCCTCCTATTCCTGCAGCCTGTGATCTAGGATCCGGGTCCTGTTGTATAGAACTGCCAGTCTGGCCCGTAGGCCCCCTCTCTAACTAAGCACCGGATAGCACGCCACCTCTCTCTCCTTTCTCCGCCCGCCCGCCAGGGATGTTAGTTTACAGGATATTGGAAAATACCTTTGTCAGGAAGTGGAGGCCCACAGACCATTGGGGAGCGGAGGTGGTGTTGCTCTAGATGACTGGATCACCTCTTTCTCTCCAGGGAACACCAACCAGAGGGCTGTTAGCCAGCAGAAGTTATGTCTGATGGGTGACAGATTTGTGTGTTTGGGGGTTTGTAAAGAACTGGGATCAGAGCCTTGTGTTGAGCACAGGAGGTTGGTGGCACC
Source organism: Coregonus clupeaformis (assembly GCF_020615455.1). Classification (NCBI taxonomy): domain Eukaryota; kingdom Metazoa; phylum Chordata; class Actinopteri; order Salmoniformes; family Salmonidae; genus Coregonus; species Coregonus clupeaformis. Next base: position 19,485,240 of record NC_059206.1, read on the forward strand.
TTAATTGGGGAGGACGGGCTCGTGGTAATGGTTGGAACGGAATTCGTGGAATGGTATCAAATACATCAAACACATGGTTTGATGCCATTCCATTTGCTCCGTTCCAGTCATTATTATGAGCCGTCCTCCCCTCAGCAGCCTCCACTGGTGTTGAGATACCCAAATATAAGGATGTCTTGAATGAACTCTTTATACCTATATACAGTTTTGTCATATCTAAAGAGAGGTTGTGTATTATGCTTTTGCGTTATGTTTGTATATTAGGTTGGTGTAGTAGGTTTGTATATTAGGTTTGTGTAGTAGGTTTGTGTATTACATTTGTGTATTAAGTTTGTGTAGTAGGTTTGTTATCTTCTAGTTTTCAGTGCATGTTTCTTAGTTGGGGTATGAACATTTTATTACTATGTAAAATAACTAAAGGCACATGACAGGCTGTCACATGTTAGACAGAGTGTATTTTATCTTTAAAATGGGAATGTGACAGGGAATGAAATGAATCAATGCTCTGTGCTAACCCCAGCAGCATTAATATGCAACCCGGATAGACGGCTTAACTTTAATTTATATGATATTCCCAGAAGATTCATTATTATTCCGAGGTCTTGGCAGGAACATTTGGCCTATAAAGAAATTAACTTTGTCTCTTTGCTAAGTACACCAATACATCAAGCTGTAATCTCTACGATAGATGAATCATATTTCATATTACGCAAGACCAATGGATTCATATTGCATATTTTTCTAATTTCTCCTGTCTGACCATCTGTATGTGTTTAGTCTTACCAAGATTAATCCTCTGATCCTATTGGGTCAGGACTGGAGGCAGGTGTTTTTCCTTATCCCAATAGGAGTAAATAAGAGCTGGTGTCAGGACGTAATCCTACACATCATTTTTTATATCTCTGTAATATATCAGGGACAGTGGTTTCCCTCCAACAGCATTGTTAGACCCGCTTTGGTGATTACGGTGTGTGTTTATGTTTGTGTGTGTATATGTGTGTGTGTGTGTGTGTGTGTGTAATGTGAGTATGAGTGTGTGTGTGTGTGTGTGTGTGTTTGTAGTGTGCATATGTGCATGTGTGTTTGTAGTGTGTGTGTGTGTGTGTGTGTGTGTGTGTGTGTGTGTGTGTGTGTTTTGAACAAAGGTGAATGGGTGGGGGTGGACAATATGCCCTGAAATTTCCTACAGCATTGTGAATATCACTGGCGTATGAAATTGCACTCTGTGTCCTCAGATCAGAGTGCTTAATCATTTAAGAGGACCAATCCTTGAAGGGATTGCAGGGAGGGGGTGAGAATGGGGAAGGGAGGGGGTGAGGAGGGTGAGGAGGGGTCTGAGAGAGGGGGGAGAGGGGGGATATTGAGGCCTATTGGGTCTGAGAGCGGAAAGTGCAGAGGTCACCATTCTACAATGCCTCTGTTGACCCAAATGCCATACCGACTACAATACCCTGATTATAATTTGTCCAGGAAATGGAAGTGTTAATTCTGATCTCTTTTCTCTGTTTAAATGTGTAACCTTTCAATAATAATACGACTCAAGACGACTAGATGATGAAATGGGTCAGGTCAGGTCATGTATGATGACACAGGTTGTAAACAACACTAACTGCAGGTACAGTATGTTTGTTAGTGTATGTCCGCAGTCTCACAGTACATTTGCACTCAGCAATTCACTGATGTTATACACTTGTTTCGTCTTCCCTAAGGCATCTCCCCTAGTGTTATACAGGACGTGTAGATGGAGGTACAGACAGATTGCTACTGGTGTTAATGTTAATGTAAACGATCGGCTTGTCAGGCAGAGCTTGTGTTTCTTAATCTCCTGCTTCTGCCTTAACATGATCAAAGTGATGCAAATAGAAGCCTGTATTGATTTACAGCACCAGGCCTGTTTATGCATTTATGTCACCTATCTGCAGTTCCCATCTGTGTTTTAAAACTCCTGTAAAACTGCCTGGAACCCATAGATGTCAGTCTCCGTAAAGCAGTGATTCTCTGTCCCCATGGGTCGCATGTTCCTGTCACAGTTAGGTTATGAGTGAGGATTTAGATATAATGCCGATTATTATTTTGACCTTATGTTTGGTTTGGGTTACAGATGGGATGCTATTCAGACTATAATCCCCCAGTTACTCATCCTGTCAACCTTTACTCATAACCTACTTTCTGACTGGTGTGTTTGAGCCAGTTTGCTACAGCAGGAAAATAACCCTGCAGCAACAGGAAATATTAATTATTATGTGGATTATGTTTAATGGCCATTTTTGTAGGGGTTGATAAATTTTTTCGTAAGGGAAAATCAAGTCTGAAATTTCAAAGTGGAAATTTCAAACTTCAGAAGCCTTTATAAACCTAAAATACACTACAAGTTTTACAATTCCTGCATTACAGGAAAGTTTAACACCCAGGCCCAACAATCTGAACAGCACCCATAGGCTCCTCTAACTCCCAGGCCCAACAATCTGAACAGCACCCATAGGCTCCTCTAACTCCCAGGCCAACAATCAGAACAGCACCCATAGGTTCCTCTAACTCCCAGGCCCAACAATCTGAACAGCACCCATAGGCTCCTCTAACTCCCAGGCCCAACAATCTGAACAGCACCCATAGGCTCCTCTAACTCCCAGGCCCAACAATCTGAACAGCACCCATAGGCTCCTATAACTCCCAGGCCAACAATCTGAACAGCACCCATAGGCTCCTATAACTCCCAGGCCCAACAATCTGAATAGCACCCATAGGCTCCTATAGCGCCCAGGCCAACAATCTGAATAGCACCCATAGGCTCCTATAGCGCCCAGGCCAACAATCTGAACAGCACCCATAGGCTCCTCTAACTCCCATGCCCAACAATCTGAACAGCACCCATAGGCTCCTATAGCGCCCAGGCCCAACAATCTGAACAGCACCCATAGGCTCCTCTAACTCCCAGGCCCAACAATCTGAACAGCACCCATAGGCTCCTATAACTCCCAGGCCAACAATCTGAACAGCACCCATAGGCTCCTATAGCGCCCAGGCAATCTGAACAGCCACATTGAACTCTCTGTCACAATAAGGCATGCTGATTAGGACAGCCATTGCAGGAAAATGAAAATGAATTCATATGGCTCTGGAGAAGTGTCGTATGGAATTGTTGCCAGTCAGGGTCAGCCTTCCAGACGGCTAGTGTATGCAAAGTAATTCATCCACTCGCATTATCCCAATAATGATATATTTCAGGGATTATGAATTGGGATGTTTCCTCGCTACAACGCTTTAAATGATATTTAGGAGAGGGGCGCTAAGATTACTGATGCCCTTTAATTTCAGAGACGGAGCACATTGTCACCATCTGCATGAAATCTTATTCTAATAGCAAAGAGCAATTTGTGGGGTATAATCACCTAGGCGACCATTACACCAATGGCCCGGCCCGCCCGCCTTCCAATCACATTCTTCAACAGAGCGTTTAGTGCCATTGTGGGGGAATGTGTCGTGTGTTAAGACTGGTTGAATTAGAAAAGCAAAATGAAAGAGCGGAATTATTTTTATTCATGTGAGTTCCTCTCATGGAACATTACTGCACTTCATTGCTACTTTTGGAAATGTATGCAGAATGAAAAACGGATTCATTTCCAACTGCTTATGCATGATTGTATAGCCTCTCATCTTATGTTTTTTCATTGCAAGTATTAACTAACAAATGTGTTTTTCTTTTTGCAATATATCCTGTGATCAATCATTGATTCTTATAACAGTCACACTTTGTTGCAATATGTTTTCATATCTGCAAAAAAGTAGCTGAGTGTAGGTTTAACATGTAAAAGTAGTACTGTACATGTCAAAGTAGAAAGTCTATTCCATACTATAGCTCTATGAGTGGGCCCTGTGTCTACTATATCAGATTTTGGGCTTCAGTAAAGGTGTGTATCTTCCACACGCTAGGCCCGTCAGTCAGGTAGTGTGTGTGTGTGTGTGTGTGTGTGTGTGTGTTTGTGCGTGGATGGATGCATGGTGCCCGTCAGGTTCCTAATTGATGACTGGTGAGTGAGTATCGGAAGCAGTCAGCTGGCAGCTGAGGAGAGATCCGCTGGTAGGCTGGTACCCCCCTTCTATCAGATGTTTCTTTGAACCTCCAGATTAGGAGGTGCAGACACACGTTTAGATGCCACATGGGGGAGCACAGCAGCGCCGCCATGCGCTCCCTCTCCTTCCTTCCTCTGGTCCAAAATCCAGGGACCCCGCGGCATACTACAAAGCCAACAGTTGAGTCTAAAGACGGGAAACGTCCCACTGTTTTTCTCCCAGCAAATGTGTCTACCCTGTGATTCTGGGATTTAGTCTCTAAATGGAAACAGTGTTGTTTCTTTTCTTTCACACCACAGCCAACAGCTAGAGTAGGGTGTCAGGGTAGTTTCCTCAGGATCATTTCAGACATGAGAGGCCTGTTTGAGCCCCGCGTCGCCCCCTAGTCTGCCCCTTGCCCCTTGCCCCCCCCCTCCCCGCCCGCCGGCCCGCCTGGCCTTCATTAGGCCTGCTTATTGGTCACAGACTAGACTTGTGTGTTATTCCTCACGCGAAAGGTGCCGAGGAAATTGCTGAGTCCTATCGGTCATAAGACAACTCCTGGCTGCGATTTCCTGAGCTTGCTTTGCACGCGTGGCCGGCGTCTGCCTGCCCGATGGCAGGGGGGATAAAGAGAGCTTACAGAGAACTGGGGCTCAGACTGGCCCTGGTAGGGCCCTCACACACCACACAGACCTCAGCCTCACTGGAACCTGATATCTCCAGATCATCACAGTGGGCCGGACACGCAGCCCTGAGGAGCTCCACTCTGTCCTATGGGAGTTTGGCTCTACTAACCCTTGTACCTTTGAAAGTTCCTGTGCTCACACTTACAGGAAAATACAGAAACAATATAGAAATTAATGTGCCAAATGTAAACATCATGTTTTAATGTAGTTAGTAGATTATTGTTGGATGTTTATCAAGCTCACGCACTCCATTATTTATTTACTGCTAATGCACTCTGCTATGCATACAAAATGTGCTCTATAGGCCTATTCATCATGGGAACATATAACACTTGAACATGCAATCAGCTGATAGTAGATACACAGTGTATCTAATGTATTCCACCCTGTGTCAAGACAAGACTATTTGTGTACTGTGATCCAGTAACGAAAGTATGTCATGTCATTGCTATGCTGAGCATATGATGTGTGTGTATGCTCCTATTGTGTATGTGTGTGTGTGTTTGTGTGTGTGTGTGTCTGTCTGTCTATGTGTGTGTGCTCTGTGCCCTGGACGAAGAGGAAAAGTTGTGTGGACTTGTAACCCCTCTTCCCCTGCCGGTAATCACCCAGGAGCCCTGTAATCCCTGGGGCATGCAGATGCCGCTGCCGGGAATATTACTGTTCATAATATTAATCTGCCCTCATATTCCTTTCTTTGACCAAGATGAGGCGTCCTCACACGCCATGTTCTTATTGGAATGAAGTGTACTACAAGGGGATTCATCCAGAGGTAGATTTCTCCTCCTCGTCAGAGAAGGGATCAAGCCTTAACCCAGCCTGAGGTTGTTTCATTATCAGTGCTTTAAGGAACGGAACACCCGCACGCAACACCGTCCTCACATCTCCATATCCTCATAAACACTCCTCAGAGACATGAAAGACGACGTTCCTCCACAGCAGGGACTCTCTCCAATCCACGTCCCGGCCCACATGAATCATGTCAGCTGAATGCAGATCCAGAGGGAGGTGGGCTAAAGCTGCTTTAAGGTGCTATGTCCCCCCCCACCCCACCCCCAGCAGGCTGTGATACCTGGCTTAGCAGCAGGTAAACCCAGTGCCACAGGCTGGGGACAGCTACTGTTGTCTCCATCCAGCTGATCAAAGACACTGACACAGCACCCGTATCACTACAACAGGAATGAATAGGAATCATCATCAACCAGGCAGATGGGTTCAGTTCAGGCGTGTGGTTGAAACCTCTTTCCATCAGTCTTTAGACTATCATTTGGTTGGGTGCTATTTGTTAAAGCGAGGTGGATTTGGGCTTTTTCATGTATCTTTGAACAAGTGCCGGTCGAATGGTAACACAGAAATGTATGAAGAATTAGTGAAGCTAATGACTCAAATTGGTTTAATCATGGAGTGGCTTTCATCGAGGTGTGGTTACACTCATACTGATAGCACTACTCAATGTTTTACCACTCACTCCTTCCCTGTCTCTTGTTTCGTCACTGTAGTGGAGTGAGTTCATCCACAGTGCTGCTTCACATCACAACACAGTAACTAATGATTGCTTACAGATATGTGAGTGGATCTGTAGTCTTTCAGGTGTACAGGAATCCAACCTGTGAGCTGGAACAACAACCACACTCCCACAATCCCACAGTCCCACCGTCCTCAAATGGCTTCCTACTGTTTATTAGTTAATGGTTTTCCTTCCCCTGATGGCTTGTGCATGTACTTGCATGAAATGTCTGAGCGGCTGTGGAATTGGATGCAGTCAGTCCACTGTGGAACAGACTGGTGGGTGTATATATAAATGCAATCAGGAAGCGGAGGTGAGATGCAGAGTGTGTGTGTCTGTGTGTCTGTGTGTGTGTGTGTGAGAGGTGCGACTGCGAAGCAGAGGTGGCAGTGGCGTGTGAAATCTGTTGGGCAGGATTGACAGCAGGATGACTGATACCTGTAAAATAAAATATACCCCCATACCTCTGAGAGAGGAGATTATTCTCCTTGTGTTATACAAAACACCCTCGATGACACCACTGAAGGATTGCTTCGTCCCTGAGGAGAGAGAGAGAGAGAGAGAGAGAGAGAGGGAGGAAGAGAAGAGAGAGAAAACAAAGCCTATCCAAAGTTAGGCTGATATGATGAAGAGAGAGAGACAGAGCGGCCCAAAGCCGACACATTCTGATTGTTTTGATGTCTGGGAAACACACAGTCAATTATAAAGGCTCAGTGCATAGTAGAGCTGTTTGCTCCGTTTCCAGACAGAGCAGAACAACTCAACTGATAACTTGTAATGGAAAATCATTCCATTGAAACAGTGGAGCATTTACATGGCTCTACTTTGATGTATCGACTTCACTATGTAAAACCTAGGGAGTCAATTAGAACATCGCCATTATTTCTACATTACCAGGATTTTTTTCCTTGCTAGATTTGGAAGGAATGGGACAAAGAAGAAAGATGGAGGGATGTGTAATTTCCCCTATTGATCCATGATGTGAACTCATGTATTGGTCTGGGTGTAAATGGCCTGGCACCTGGTAACCCCTGCCTTCTCTCTACAGACGTATTAGTCACCATTAGGTGCTCTGGGGTCACCTTGCTATGAGCTTCTTTATCCCCGACGGAGGTGACATAGTCAGAGTGCCACTTTGCATAACATTAGACTAGCGTCTTAACCTTGAACCAGGAAAATCTATTCTCCCATAGTTGGTGAAGATTTCCAATGCACTGCTATAAGGCCTTTGGGATTTAACCATCACCATCATCACACCATCCGACCCCCCCATCTCCCTCTTATGCATATCCTGGCTGTAGGGTGGGCGGGTGTCCTGTTAGCTATCAGTATAAATGCAGACCACCAGCCATGCATTGACTGGGTAATTATTCAATTTCCAAGATAAATCTGGTGTATAGTGTCATATCCATCATGGCTGTCACCTCTTACACAGAGAGGTAGGGCACTAAATGGAAGGCTTTTTGCTCATATGCACTTCTATATAGTCATCAATTCTGAGCAGTCCATTCATTGTTTCGTTTGACAGACGGGAGCTAATAATGAACGATCAGCTAATGCCCCTCAAACTGAACAGAGGAATCAGAGTGAGAACACAGGGGCCTGTGTGTGTGTGTGTGTGTGTGTGTGTGTGTGTGTGTGTGTGTGTGTGTGTGTGTGTGTGTGTTTGGTGGCATAATTCTGTGGACACATACAGTATTAGACAGGGCCTCTTCCTATTTCTCTCTTCCATCCAGAGAGAGAATCCTATCTTCCTCCCTACTTTCAAGGTTGATGTTCTGTGTCCTGTATACATGCAGACAATGTCCGAAATGTGTAACGATCAATATTTTTACCAGCTATCTATCCAAGAGAAACCACCTATAAACAAGTGTAAACAAAGGTTTCTGTACGATACCACCACGGGTTTACAGCGTGTATACATTGGGAAAGGATGTGAAAACAGTGGTTTGGTCTTCAGACTGTGTCTACAGTGGGATCCTAAACCTTGTCCCTGCCTTGTCTGACAGTAATAAACATTGCTTGTCCACTCAGGAGCAACATGGAAAAAAGATTTAGGCTGAGGCGGTGGGATGATGTTTTTGTGATGTGTTATTCTGGTGGACATCAGATTAGGGATGTTACTCTTGATATAAAGCTAAAGAAAGGCTTTTGGGCTGATTGGGGTCACGGCAGGTTATGTGATGCACTGAACAGCTATATTCAGGCAGTGTTGGGGAGATTTGGGGTAGGCTAAAAGATGACAACAATATTTCCTCTTTCCTTAATATTTTTTTAGGCACAGATGTTCCAAAATGTATTCAAAAGACACATCTGAACCCTATGCTCAGTGATGTTATGTTGTATCTTTTGAATACATTTTGGGACATTTGTGCATCAATAACAAATGATAATCTATTGCCCTGGCATCAAAACATTGATGTAAACAAAATAAACGAAACAATGTTGTTTATATAAACATTGTATGACCTCATCAAATTATAAGCAAACCATGATTTTATTTTTTACAAAGAAGAAAAATGTGATTGGCTCAGTCAACGACTTTCGTTTCTCAGAAAGATGGGTTTGTGTTAAAAAGGGGGGAACATTTTACTCCTATGATTGAAAAACAGGCTGAAAACATCCACCATACAACTAATGTGCTATTTTGTGCAAGATACAAGACATCTCATCTGACACTCTTTGTTGGATGATATTAGTTGTTCAACAAAAGAGGGAGTGACAATTCATCGTAAAAAGTTTAATTTAATGGCATACACTCGCCTATGTATTAGGGATATTAGTTCAGAATATGGATACCCTCCACATCTACCACCTCCACAATCACACAATAGATAGCGACAGCCCCCGTGATGGTAGTCTAGGAGGCCCAGGCAGGCTGAAATGCTAAGATATGTCATGTGTTTCATGCATGGCTGCTCCTGATGTATTTACAGTAATTGATTCTTTTCAACGATTTCCAAAGCCGCCTTGAGATCCCTCTGGCTCTAGCTCTCTCTTGCATGTTTTAAAGGGGAGTGCAGTCGCGTCACGCATGGCTTAATTCCACAGATACGCACGCCACGGTGAGCCGCCTCTCCGGTAATTCAATCTGGCCTTTTCACACGGAGGTGATCACCTCGCCCCTGGATAGGACACAGGGGTAACAGAAACAGGGGTAACAG